>NC_133325.1:631154775-631825725 GCF_042186555.1 Aquarana catesbeiana
AGATCAGAGCATTTAGCGCTAAACTAGGGTGCCCTCATGACCATTGGCAGCTCTTGTTATTGCTTACAGAAATTTCCCAACTTGTGGAAAACTGCATGATCTGGCTGACCCTTCCGTAAGAAGAGGAAAGATGATATTAACAGCATATCTGCTTCATGATCCTAATTCACAAAATTTGTCTCTAAGACCTGGCACTACCAGAAAAAAAAAGGAAAAACAGAAAGACAGCCTGTAAAAAAAGGGTTGTAATATTTACCTAACGTCCATGCTACATCAGTCAAAATATCCTCAGCATCCAGTACTTCTGGGTGTGATCAATGCCTACGTCCCCCTCTCCAAAATTTGGTTCCACCTGCTGGCTGTAATGTATCCAGACAGTAGGGATGAGCTTCGAGTTTGAGTCGAACTGACGTTCGACTCGAACATCGGCTGTTCGCAAGTTCACCGAACAGCGAACAATTTGGGGTGTTCGCGGCAAATTTGAATGCTGCGGAACACTCTTTAAAAGTCTATGGGAGAAATCAAAAGTGCTAATTTTAAAGGCTTATATTCATGGTATTGTCATAAAAAGTGTTTGGGGACCTGGGTCCTGCCCCAGGGGACATGGATCAATGCAAAAAAAAGTTTAAAAAAAGTCAGTTTTTTTGGGAGCAGTGATTTTAATAATGCTTAAAGTGAAGCAATAAAAGTGTAATATCCCTTTAAATTTCATACCTGGGGGGTGTCTATAGTATGCCTGTAAAGGGGCGCATGTTTCCCTTGTTTAGAACAGTCTGACAGCAAAATGACATTTCAAAGAAAAAAAAGTCATTTAAAACTACTCGCGGCTATTAATGCATTGCCGGTCCGACAATACACATAGAAGTTCATTGATAAAAACAGCATGGGAATTCCCCACAGGGGAACCCCGAACCAAAATTTAAAAAAAATGATGTGGGGGTCCCCCTAAATTCCATACCAGGCTCTTCAGGTCTGGTATGGATATTAAGGGGAACCCCGGCCAAAATAAAAAAAAAAAAGATGTGTGGGGTCCCCCTAAATTCCATACCAGGTCCTTCAGGTCTGGTATGGATATTAAGGGGAACCCCGGCCAAAATTTTTTTAAAAAATGGCGTGGTGTCCCCCTCAAAATCTATACCAGACCCTTCAGGTCTGGTATGGATTTTAAGGGGAACTCCACACCAAAATTAGAAAAAAAAACAGCGTGGGGTCCCCCCCAAAAATCCATACCAGACCCTTATCTGAGCACTCAACCTGGCAGGCCGCAGGAAAAGAAGGGGGGATGAGAGAGCGCCCCCCTCCTGAACCGTACCAGGCCACATGCCCTCAACATTGGGAGGGTGCTTTGGTGTAGCCCCCAAAAACACCTTGTCCCCATGTTGATGAGGACAAGGGCCTCATCCCCACAACCCTGGCCGCTGGTTGTGGGAGTCAGTGGGTGGGGGGCTTGTCAGAATCTGGAAGCCCCCTTTAACAAGGGGACCCCCAGATCCCGGCCCTCCCCCCGTGTGAAATGGTAAGGGGGTACCATTTCACTAAAAAACTGTCAAAAATGTTAAAAATTACAAGAGACAGTTTTTGACAATTCCTTTATTTAAATGCTTCTTCTTTCTTCTATCTTACTTCGGTTTCTTCCTCCATCTTCTTCTGGTACTTCTGGTTCTTCCTCCGGTGTTCACGTCCGGCATCTCCTCCGCGGCGGCGGCGGCTTCTTCCCTTCTTCTCCTCGGGCCGCTCCGCATCCATGATGGCATG
The DNA here is from genome assembly GCF_042186555.1 of Aquarana catesbeiana. Lineage (NCBI taxonomy): Eukaryota > Metazoa > Chordata > Amphibia > Anura > Ranidae > Aquarana > Aquarana catesbeiana. Next base: position 631,156,531 of record NC_133325.1, read on the forward strand.
GAGGGAGGATCCCACTCTTCTCTTCATCTTCTTCTCTTCATCTTCTTCTCTTCATCTTCTTCTCTTCATCTTCTTCTCATCGTCTTCTTTTTGGGCCGCTCCGCATCCATGGACGCATGGAGGGAGGCTCCCACTGTGTGACGCTTCTCCTCTTCTGACAGTTCTTAAATAATGGGGGGTGGGGCCACCCGGTGACCCCGCCCTCTCTGACGCACGGTGACTTGACGGGACTACCCTGTGGCATTCCCCGTGACGCCACAGGGAAGTCCCGTCAAGTCACCGTGCATCAGAGGGGGGCGGGGTCACCGGGTGGCCCCACCCCCCCCCGTTATTTAAGAACCGTTAGAAGAGGAGAAGCGTCACACAGCGGGAGCCTCCCTCCATGCCATCATGCCGAAAAGAAGATGAAGAGAAGAAGATGAAGAGAAGATGAAGAGAAGAAGATGAAGAGAAGAGCGGGAGCCTCCCTCCATGCCATCATGGATGCGGAGCAGCCCGAGGAGAAGAAGATGCCGATGCCATGGAGGAGATGCCAGACGAGAACACCGGTGGAAGAAACAGAAGAACCAGAAGAAGAAGATGGAGGAAGAAACTGAAGGAAGATAGAAGATAGAAGAAAAAGGAAAGAATAAAGAAGCATTTAAATAAAGGAATTGTCAAAAACTGTCATTTTTAAAATTTTTGACAGTTTTTTATTGAAATGGTAGGCCCTTACCATTTCACACAGGGGGGAGGGCCAGGATCTGGGGGTCCCCTTGTTAAAGGGGGCTTCCAGATTCCGATAAGCCCCCACCCACAGACCCCCACAACCACTGGCCAGGGTTGTGGGGATGAGGCCCTTGTCCTCCTCAACATGGGGACAAGGTGTTTTTGGGGGCTACCCCAAAGCACCCTCCCAATGTTGAGGGCATGTGGCCTGGTACAGTTCAGGAGGGGGGGTGCTCTCTCGTCCCCCCCTCTTTTCCTGCGGCCTGCCAGGTTGCGTGCTTGGATAAGGGTCTGGTATGGATTTTTGGGGGGACCCCACACCGTTTTTTTTTAATTTTGGCACGGGGTTCCCCTTAAAATCCATACCAGACCTGAAGGGTCTGGTATAGATTTTGAGGGGGACCCCACGCCATTTTTTTTTAAATTTTGGCCGGGGTTCCCTTTAATATCCATACCAGACCTGAAGGGCCTTGTATGGAATTTAGGGGGACCCCCCATGTCATTTTTTTTTTTTAATTTTGGCTGAGGTTCCCCTTAATATCCATACCAGATCTGAAGGGCCTGGTATGAAATTTAGGGGGACCCCCACATCATTTTTTTTTATTTTGGTTTGGGGTTCCCCTGTGGGGAATTCCAATGCCGCTTTTATCAATGAAGTTCTATGTGTATTGTCGGACCGGCAATGCATTAATAGCCGCAAGTAGTTTTAAATGATTTTTTTTCCTTTGAAATGTCATTTTGCTGTCAGACTGTTCTAAACACGGGAAACATGCGCCCCTTTACAGGCATACTATAGACACCCCCCAGGTACGAAATTTAAAGGGATATTACACTTTTATTGTTTCACTTTAAGCATTATTAAAATCACTGCTCCCGAAAAAATGGCCTTTTTTGAAACTTCTTTTTACATTGATCCATGTCCCCTGGGGCAGGACCCAGGTCCCCAAACACTTTTTATGACAATAACTTGCATATAAGCCTTTAAAATTAGCATATTCATATTCATGTTCATGTCCCATAGACTTTAACGGTGTTCGCGTGTTCGAACAAATTTTTTGCCTGTTCGCATGTTCTGTTGCGAACCGAACAGGGGGGTGTTCGGCTCATCCCTACCAGACAGTGCTGTACTGATATACTGTATATGGCAGGGGAAAACAAAGCATCTGGAGCACAGGCATCTGAAACACTTGGAAATATTGGATGATGGAAAAATTTCTAGCCAATGTAGATATAGGAGAGACAGGATCAAAGGCATGGGCTGTTTTTTTTTTCCTGTCACAGTCATGTTAAGTGACAGGTATTTTGCTGGGAAGGTTGGGAAGGTAATAAGCAGATGGCTTTTCATTAAGAAAAAATGAAAAATGACTTTAAATCTTTATCCAGTGGGAAATAGATCTATTACAACATATGCATCAGTTATCATCTTTAGTTGAACCTAATTTCCAGAATTTGGCTCAGCTGTGCATGCAATTTTCTGATTCTCATCTGATTGAATTACTATATTTATCAGCGTATAACGCGCACAGGCGTATAGCACCCTAACTTTAGGAGGGAAGTTTCAGGAAATAAAACTTTCCACAGCCCCCTGCACAGTACACAGACCCCCTGTACAGTTCACAGACCCCCTGCACAGTACACAGACCCCCTGTACAGTTCACAGACCCCCTGCACAGTACACAGAACCCTGCACAGTACACAAACCCCCTGCACATTAAGCAGACCCCTGCACAGAACACAGACCCCTGCACAGTACAAAGACCCCCTGCACATTACGCAGACCCCTGCACAATACACAGACTCCCTGCACAGTACACAGACCCCTGCACAGTACACAGACCCCCTGCAAGGTACGCAGACTCCTTGCACATTACGCAGACCCCTGCACAGTATACAGACCCCTGCACAGTACAAAGAAGCCCTGCACATTACACAGACCCCTGCACAGTACACAGACCCCTGCACAGTACAAAGACCCCCTGCTCATTATGCAGACCCCTGCACAGTACACAGACCCCCCTGCACATTACACAGACCCCTTTCCCTGCACAGTACACAGACCCCTTTCCCATGCACAATACACAGACATCTGCATAGTACACAGCCTGCACAGTACACAGACCCCCTGCACATTACACAGACCCCTTTCCCTGCACAATACACAGACATCTGCATAGAGCACAGCCTGTACATTACACAGACCCCTACACAATACACAGGCCCCTTGCACATTACGCAGACCCCCTGCACATTACACAGCCCCCTTTCCCCGCACAGTACACAGACATCTGCATGGTACACAGCCCCCTTTCCCTGAACATCACACAGCCCTCTTTCATTATAAAGCCCCCCTGCACTCACAGGAGACCCCAAGTCTCCTGGGACAGCATACTCTAAAGCTGAGAAAACATCACTGCCAGCCCTTTCACATACACTGCTCCTCCTGTGTCGCTCTCATTGTAAATCAAAGCTTCTAAATACCTCAATTAGCGCCATTCTTCGTGACCCAGTCATGTGACTGCTCTCCTCTGCTGTTTCATTGACGGTCACATGACCGCTCTCCTCCTTCTATCAAAGGCTACACTTGGGAAGGAGGCAGAGCGGGAGGAGGGGGGCTGCCAGACAGAGCGGCGTTAACTGAGGTTATAAGAAACTTCCATTTACATTGAGAGTGACGCACGAGGAGCTTTGTATGAGAAAGGGCTAGCAGTAATGTTTTCTTAACTTTAAAGTACACTGGCAGCACTGTCCCAGGGTCGGGAGAGGTGGTACAGCCGGCCTGACAACCCCCCAATGGGTGGCACCCGGGGCGGACCTCCTGATCCCCGCCCCCTGTTGGTAAAAAAGCATTTATCGGCATATAACACGCAGGCATGGTTTACCCTCTTTTGCAGGGGAAAAAAGTGTGTGTTATACGCCGATAAATAAATCACTCACATCTCAAAGTGTGTATACTGTATGTAAGAATTGGAAATGAACCATATTGTATTGTACTTAAACAGTGTACAAGGAAAAATATTTTTTGCTTTCCCTCTTAAAATGCAGTGCTATACCTCCCCTCCCCTTCCACACCTAATAACGCAGGGAACAAATTATGTATCAAAAATATGGATAAAAAGCACCCACACCAGGTGCACTTATAATAACTAAAATATCATATCTTTATATAATACAATAGCCATAGTAACAAGATTCAGGTTGAATCCAAACATGTCTACACTGTCCACATCTGATGTGCAGTGTTCAAAGTCCATCTTACTGTATGGTAGCTTTTGGTGTCCCTGGCAGTGGAGAGAGTGACCGCATTCTAGAGGGAGGACCCAAGACTATCTATGAGAGATACTGATATGCTGATGAAGATTTTATGTAAGTACAAATTTTTATTTTGCTCTTAAACCCTAAGGATTTTATAAAATGTGTGGCTTCTTGTTTCTTTTGAGTCTGGCTGAATCCTGGTGTGCATGGGAAGTCTTTTCAGCTGTTTTTCCTTAATATGAACAGTTTCCTTAGAGCCTTACAGCCTGTATAACCTATTTGATATACATTAGCATATGTCATACATAGAAGGTGAGTGTAAATTCCAAAGGAGTGATATAATAAGAGGTGGAGTTTTGTCTTTTACTTATAGAATTTGTGTGGATTGACACCAAGAAGACTTTACACTGTTTATTTTGTCACCGTGTGGACTTTTAACACTACAAATATAATGCAGATGCAATGTGGACTTTTTTTTAGCCAGTGTGGATATTGCACCATCTTGTAACTATGGTGTTTTTTAGAAATATGTCCTTTTAGTTATTATAAGTGCACTTGGTGTGGGTGTTTTTTTACACATTTTTTGCTTGTTTCCCTAAATAGCATGGAAATGATATTAACAATGCACTGCCACTCAAGATTTTGTAAGCCTGCCCACATGCTTACTTTGGGTTGTTAAAAGCCATCATGGGCCTGAAAAATGCACACTTAAAGTGGTTGTTAACTCACTTCTTTCAAATCCTCCCATCCCCTCTGTACCATAATAATAAGTGTCCCTGTGTCTGTGTATTGTAAAACGTTTGCCTGATTGTACCTATATAAGCTCGGCTCCTGGCGCTCAGCTGACTTATTAGCTCTCTTCTCTCTCGGCTCACAGTTCCAGTGGGTGGGGCCGAGCCCTCCTGCTGACGTCAGCCGGGGAGGAGGGGTAGAGAGGAGGGAGATAGGAGGGAGAGAAGAGAGAGAGAGACATCAGTCAGCTGATCGGCAGATTTTTTATATTACACAGGCACAGGGACACTTATTGTTATAGTACATAGAGGATTACAGCATTAAGCTGCAGATATGAGAGCAGCAGCGGGGGGCAGGCACTGGTATGAGCAGACAGGAAGGGGAGGGGGGATGAGGACAGAAGAGACACAGAATGGCAGGCTGCGTATGATGGAGGCACATACTCTGACTATGGTGTCGGCTCAGCAGCCCTGATATATCAAAGTCAGCATACAGGGAGAAGGGTATAGCCAGGCAGGATCAGCCAGGTATTTCAGGTGTTACAGGGGCCAAATGACACAGCACAAGTACTGTGCTGTATAACATGTTTTAAGGGAACAGGATCTTTTTTTTTCTTATTTGGGTTAACAAATGCTTTAAGTTACTTCCCCTAAAGATTCTGTGGCATGTAAGGCAAAACTGGCTAGAGTTTAGAACATACTAAGAAATCCAAAACATACACACATACTTCACCCCACAAAGAGAGACGCTCAAAATGCACAACCCCACAATATATAAGTACTATGTAAATAATTCAAACTTTCAAACTACAGGGGGTCCCCGGGTTACGAACAAGATAGGGACTGTAGGTTTGTTCTTAAGTCGAATTTGTTTGTAAGTCGGAACAGTACCTTTTTTTCAGTGCACATCCAGTCTTTTATTTATTTTTGTATAATTTTTTTATTTTTAATATTATTTTTCTTATTCTTTACTTTTTTAATTACTTCTTTTTTATTTTATTAATTTAATTATTACTGTATTTCTTATTTTTTTTTAATTTTTATTAATTTTTTTTCATTTAAACTTTATTGCTATCACACAGGAGAAAACAATTCCCTGTGTGATAGCAATTGGAGGTGACAGGTTCTCTTTATTGACCCTGTCACCTCCAAAACAGGAGTCCCAGCACTGTGCTAGATTTCCACAGCACAGCTCTCCCCTCTCACTGTTTACATGGCAGCAGGGACAGGAGACACCAGAGAGAGGGGACCTGATGTGTGATGGCACAGCAGGGAGATGGATGGATGGAGACAGCAGCAGTGTCTGTGATCCGAGTCCGGGCAGGCCGGCCGGCCGGCTGGCCGGCCGCAGTGCACCTCGGCGGGGCAGCGGTGCAGGAAAGACCGGGGATCCTGGAGGCTTCACTAGGCCGCACTAGGCCGCGGCCACGACGGGCAGTTTTAGCGGCCTGGCAGGCCACCGGACCGTACCAGGCCTGTGGATGGGCAGGCCAGGAATGGAGGAACGGCTCAGTCAAGCAAGGAGAGGAAGATTCGGCCGGCAGTGACGTCATTCGGGCCCCGTTCGTAAGTAGGAGTTGTTCGCAACTCGGATGTTCGTAAGTCGGGGACCCCCTGTACTTTTTATTTGATAACCCTTTTTCAAAAGACAAAAAGTGCATATAATCATTAAAAAGCAAGGTAGATGTAAGGCATACTAAACTAAGGATTTGCACCCTCAAGAGGTTGAACTACAGGCTTCTGTTCCCTCCCACCTCACCCTCTCCTCAGGCCTGTTCACAAGATTTTTGTGCATTCCCTAATATGCAATTATTTCCTTTTCCATACATTTTTATTAAGGTATAACATTACAAATATCAAGACACAATCACTTAATAAAACTATTCACAATACATAACATATATTGAAAATTCAAAGATCAGCATAAATAATACAGATTTGAATTAAATAGCGTAGTATATACCCTTGTGAAATAAGTTTTAAACCATCGCACGAAGAAGGTTTTGTAGTGTGATAAATAAGGCATTGTATATAATAATAACAACTGTTTTATTAAATAATTAAATAAGAAATAAAATACAAAAAAAAAATAGATAAATAAATAAAAATAAATGAAATACCATAATAATACATGTAAACAAATGGGGGGGGGGGGATAGAGTAATAGAGAAATAGTAATATGTGATACTTTCCATTCTAATAAGTGATTATTTCCACAAAAACACATTTTTCTTTTAACTTCGTCCCTCTGTGTGATCAGTTTTAGCAAAATGAATTGCCAAATAATAACACATTAATCATATGAAAATACATGCAATATTGGAATGTCTAGTCACTAATCAAAAGTAGCCCAGTTAAGTCAGGCTTAACACTAGCCAAACGCATGGCAATCTTTTGGCAGGTTCAACCACTTTCAACTGATTTTGATTATAAAAATGATCAGAATATATATGGCCAGCATAGGGTGATTATGCATAGGCTCATCTTTTTCAGATCATAACAGTAGGTGAGTCACCTGTCCATCCCCTCTTGAATCACACCACAACCTGCCATCTTTCTCTTAAACCCAACTGTGTACATAAGTAGCATAATTAGTCGCATGATCTCAAAGGTCTTCCATCATCAAGGCAACGGATGTGTTTCTGATCTTGAGACAAGTTTGCTTTATACTGTTGTTAGTCATAAACATACAGTTCGTTTTCACACCAATTAATCGTTGTTCAATAAGTTATCAATGGCGTTAGAACTAATCTTTGAATCTCGCTGCAAAAAGGTAAATATGCAGTACATCTCCACATGTAATATTTAGTACCCTACTTCTAAGAACTGATCAATATCACTTTGTTAACCTTCTTTGCCCAATTTTAGAAGTAATGGTTAAGTACAAATTTTAAACTATGTTTGAGGTCATGAGCCCCACATTGCAATCTTATTTGTATACTGCATGCTATTATAGCATGTAGGAACATTTATTTAGGCCTTCACCCAAAGAAAATAAGTTCACAGAAATGAACACAATTAAAGTCCATTCAATTAGTTGAGTATGTTGATACATATCAACTAAAACATAAATGTTGCATCACAGGGGTAAAATTTGCACAGCAGCATACTCTGTACCTCAATAGTGTCTGCTTAAATGTTCTGACTTTTCAGGCACCGGTTGAATAACATTGCCTTACTGATTTAACTAATTATTCATAAACAATTCATTTTAATTAAGCTGTGCTTTATTTTCCCTGCAGACATCTACAATCATGCTCTAATGACCACATGATTTAAAATTCCCTAATGTAAGGCATTGGATGTTATGTCATATTCACACACCTTCTACTATTGTACATACAATAAGACAGATACACAGTAAGTATACAGAACACTCTCAGCAAATTGACCCCATTGTGTCCAAACATAAAACCCTATCAGTTTATTTAACAAATTACTGATGGACAAATCAAAGCAGTTCCTTGGGAAACAGGAATGCTTGCTTTGGGAGTCTATTGCATACAAGGACTTGTTTCATCTATTTTTAGCTTTAACGCAATGCCATGTTTTCTTATCTACAATAGCATTCCAATTAGAGTCAATACAAAGAAACAGAGATACAGTGAGTACCTTGTGGAATGGAGGTATGCAGCAGCTTGTTACTGGATTCTACTGTATAATGATAACTTATCTTAAAAATTAATCATTTAACACCTTCATTATTGATGGCGCCTGCGGGTTGTAACAAAGTAATGCACAGAAAAGCCCTTCCAGCTAGTAACTAATTACACTGCTTTGGAAATTAGCTCAATCTGTTTCATTTTTTCAATGACTTATCAGATAACTTTTATTATGTTTTCAAGCATATGATGACTGTTTATATCATGGAAGCAGTGATAGAACAATGTAGAATTTGTATTAAGTTGTAAAGCTGTAGAGAAACCACATTTTTATTATGCTGAAATACACATACCACACACCTCGCAAGCATATACACACACACACACAAATTAGACACTCATAGCACTTATGAAGGAATCACAGTGTACCATTCTAAACAGGTTTAATAAACGGTATATTTATAAAATATTCATTGGACAAATGTTGCACACATGTGCATGCCCAAAGAATTTCGCCTGTAATTTCTCTAATAGAATAAATCCTACATCTACAGCACCATCTAGTGGCTAAAATGGGGTATAATTTTCGGAAATACTTCAATCAGAAAATATACTGCATTCTGGGTACTGAATGGAGCTGATAGTAATAGAAGGTAATCTATTAAAGTACTTCTGGCTAAAATTTGTGAAGCATGCAGTAATGTGTGTGACATTCCTCCAACACATTTAAATAAATTGACCTTGTCAAGTTATATGAGTGCCTCTTTCCTTTTTTTAACATTGTATTGATGTCTTCCTATAGTGCACCCAGGGACCCAGGCAATTGTCACCTTATCTTGTTCAGGGATCACTCTTCTAGCTATTTATATATCTATCTATATAGATATGGATATATCTATATCTATATAGATAGATTATATAGATATATATATATATATATAGATAGATATATCTATATCTATAGATATATAGATCTATAGATATATAGATCTATATATCTATATATATATATAGATATAGTAGATATAGATATATAGTTCTATCTATATATCTATATCTATCTATATATCTATATATAGATAGATATAGATATATAGATAGATTTATATATCTATAGCTATATACAGTGGGGACGGAAAGTATTCAGACCCCCTTAAATTTTTCACTCTTTGTTATATTGCAGTCATTTGCTAAAATCATTTAAGTTAATTTTTTTTCCTCATTAATGTATACACAGCACCCCATATTGACAGAAAAACACAGAATTGTTGACATTTTTGCAGATTTATTAAAAAAAAAACTGATATATATAGATATATATATATATATATCTATATATAGATATATATATATATACTGTATTTATCGGCGCATAACACACACTTTTTTCCCTCTAACATCAGGGGAAAATCGTGGGTGCATGTTATACGCTGATCCCCACGGTCTGTGAGGGGAAGAGGAGCCAAAAAAGAGCGAGCGCCGCCGAAAAAGACAGAGCCGCTTGTACTTGGCTCGGCTCAGCTCACAGTCCCACCTTCCTGCTGTCTCTGAGGGGAAGAGGAGCAAGAGCTGCCGAAAAAGACCGAGCCAAGTGCTCCGCTCGCAGTCCCGCCTCCCTGCTGTCTCTGAGGGGACTGTGAGCGCTGCCAAAAAAGACCGAGCTGAGTGTACTGTGTATTCAGCTAGGCTCGGCTCCGCTCACAGTCCCACCCAGTCCCACCATTGGACCTGCGTTATGTCCATCATAGGAGCCGGGCCAAGGGGCTGGACTGGGCGGGACTGCGAGACGAGCCGAGTACAGCCGAGTACACGGGCTCTGTCTATCTCGGCAGCGGTAATTTTAAACGGTTACATGCCACTGAGCAAGAGGCTGCAAATGACACTGGGCAAAAAGCTGCAAATGACACTAGACAAAAGGCTGAAAATGGCACTGGACAAAAGGCTGCAAATGACACTGGGCAAAAGGCTGCAAATGGCACTGGGCAAAAGGCTGCAAATGGCACTGGACAAAAGGCTGCAAATGACACTGGGCAAGGCTGCAAATGGTCACTAATTATTATACAATGATGGACAAGGCTGCAGATGGACACTGATGAGGCTGCATTGATGGGCATTTAAATGTAAGTTTTTTTTCCTTAAACTTCCCTCCTAAAAGTTTTTTCCTTAAAATTCCCTCCTAAACTTAGGGTGCATGTTATATGCTGGTGCATGTTATACGCCGATAAATATGGTATCTATATATACACTATATTACCAAAAGTATTGGGACACCTGCCTTTACACGCACATAAAGAATGGCTGTCTACAAGGTTTTGGAGTGTGTCTATGGGAATGTTTGACCATTCTTCCAGAAGCACATTTGTAGGGATGAGCCGAACACCCCCCTGTTCGGTTCGCACCAGAACATGCGAACAGGAAAAAAGTTTGTTCGAACACGCGAACACCGTTAAAGTCTATGGGACACGAACATGAATAATCAAAAGTGCTAATTTTAAAAGCTTATATGCAAGTTATTGTCATAAAAAGTGTTTGGGGACCCGGGTCCTGCCCCAGGGGACATGGATCAATGCAAAAAAAAGTTTTAAAAACGGCCGTTTTTTCGGGAGCAGTGATTTTATGGGCGGCACAGTGGTGCAGTGGGTAGCACTCTCACCTTGCAGTAAGAAGGGTCACTGGTTCGAATCCCGACCACGGCACTACCTGCCTGGAGTTTGCATGTTCTCCCTGTGTCTGCGTGGGTTTCCTCCGGGTACTCCGGTTTCCTCCCACACTCCAAAGACATGCTGGTAGGTTAATTGGATCCTGTCTAAATTGGCCCTAGTATAGGTATGAATGTGAGTTAGGGACCTTAGATTGTAAGCTCCTTGAGGGTATAGGGACTGATGTGAATGTATAATATATATATATGTAAAAGCGCTGCGTAAATTGATGGCGCTATATAAGTACCTGAAATAAATAAATTTTGATAATGCTTAAAGTGAAACAATAAAAGTGTAATATCCCTTTAAATTTTGTACCTGGGGGGTGTCTATAGTATGCCTGTAAAGGGGCGCATGTTTCCCATGTTTAGAACAGTCTGACAGCAAAATGACATTTCAAAGGAAAAAAAGTCATTTAAAACTACGCGCGGCTATTGCATTGCCGGTCCGACAATACACATAGAAGTTCATTGATAAAAAACGGCATGGGAATTCCCCACAGGGGAACCCCAAACCAAAATTAAAAAAAAAAAAAATGACGTGGGGGGTCCCCCTAAATTCCATACCAGGCCTTTCAGGTCTGGTATGGATATTAAGGGGAACCCCGGACAAAATAAAAAAAAAATGACGTGGGGGTCCCCGTAAATGGTCTGATTTGGATTTTAAGGGGAACCCCGTGCCAAAATTAAAAAAAAAAACGGCGTGGGGTCCCCCCAAAAATCCATACCAGACCCTTATCCGAGCACGCAACCTGGCAGGCCGCAGGAAAAGATGGGGGGACGAGAGAGCACCCCCCCTCCTGAACCGTACCAGGCCACATGCCCTCAACATTGGGAGGGTGCTTTGGGGTAGCCCCCCAAAACACCTTGTCCCCATGTTGATGAGGACAAGGGCCTCATCCCCACAACCCTGGCCGGTGGTTGTGGGGGACTTCGGGTGGGGGCTTATCGGAATCTGGAAGCCCCCTTTAACAAGGGGACCCCCAGATCCCAGCCCTCCCCCCTGTGTGAAATGGTAAGGGGGTACAAAAGCACCCCTACCATTTCACTAAAAAGTGTCAAAAATAACAAGAGACAGTTTTTGACAATTCCTTTATTTAAATGCTTCTTCTTTCTTCTTTCTTCTTTCTTCTATCTTCCTTCATCTTCTTCTGGTTCTTCTGGTTCTTCTGGTTCTTCCTCCGGTGTTCTCGTCCAGCATCTCCTACACGGCGTCCTCTTCCCTTCTTCTCCTCGGGCCGCTCTGCACCCATGATGGCATGGGGGGAGGCTCCCGCTCTTCTCTTCATCTTCTTCTCTTCTTAATCTTCTTTTCTTCTCTTCTTCATCTTCTTCTCTTCTTCATCTTCTTCTCTGGGCCACTCCACATCCATGCTGGCATGGTGGGAGGCTCCCGCTGTGTGACGCGTCTCCTCTTCTGACGGTTCTTAAATAATGGGGGGCGGGGCCACCCGGTGACCCACAGGGAAGTCCCGTCATGTCCCGTGCGTCAGAGGGGGGCGGGGTCACCGGGTGGCCCCGCCCCCCATTATTTAAGAACCGTCAGAAGAGGAGACGCGTCACACAGCGGGAGACTCCCACCATGCCAGCATGGATGCGGAGCGGCCCAGAGAAGAAGATGAAGAAGAGAAGAAGATGAAGAGAAGAGCGGGAGCCTCCCCCCATGCCATGGGTGCGGAGCGGCCCGAGGAGAAGAAGATAGAAGACGCCGTGGAGGAGATGCTGGATGAGAACACCGGAGGAAGAACCAGAAGAAGAAGAAGAAGATGAAGGAAGATGGAAGAAAGAAGAAAGAAGAAGCATTTAAATAAAGGAATTGTCAAAAACTGTCTCTTGTCATTTTTAACACTTTTGACAGTTTTTCAGTGAAATGGTAGGGGTACCCCCTTACCATTTCACACAGGGGGGAGGGCCGGGATCTGGGGGTCCCCTTGTTAAAGGGGGCTTCCAGATTCCGATAAGCCCCCCGTCCGCAGACCCCCACAACCACCAGCCAGGGTTGTGGGGATGAGGCCCTTGTCCTCATCAACATGGAGACAAGGTGTTTTGGGTGGCTACTCCAAAACACCCTCCCAATGTTGAGGGCATGTGGCCTGGTACGGTTCAGGAGGGGGGGTGCTCTCTCGTCCCCACTCTTTTCCTGTGGCCTGCCAGGTTGCGTGCTCGGATAAGTGTCTGGTATGGATCTGTGGGGGGACCCCACGCCGTTTTTTGTTAAATTTTGGTGCGGGGTTCCCCTTAATATCTATACCAGACCTGAAGGGTCTGGTATGGAATATAGGGGGACCCCCCCACGTCATTTTTTTTTAAATTTTGGCCAGGGTTCCCCTTAATATCCATACCAGACCTGAAGGGCCTGGTATGGAATTTAGGGGGAACCCCACATCATTTTTTTTAAATTTTGGCCGGGGTTCCCCTTAATATCCATACCAGACCTGAAGGGCCTGGTATGGAATTTAGGGGGACCCCCACATCATTTTTTTTTTAATTTTGGTTCGGGGTTCCCCTGTGGGGAATTCCCATGTCGTTTTTATCAATGAACTTCTATGTGTATTGTCGGACCGGCAATGCAATAGACGCGAGTAGTTTTAAATGACTTTTTTCCTTTGAAATGTCATTTTGCTGTCAGACTGTTCTAAACACGGGAAACATGCGCCCCTTTACAGGCATACTATAGACACCCCCCCAGCTACGAAATTTAAAGGGATATTACACTTTTCTCCATCACGGGAGCTGCGATGCGCTCAGCGGCCCCTCCCCCTCCTTCCTTTGTTCTCTGGGGGAGTGGGTGGGTGCCCCTTTGCGCATCGGCGCCACGTCTGTCACGTGGTATGTGACGGCAGATGCGCCGTGCGTGTGACGTCATTAATGACATCACTGCGCAGACGCTCGGCCATGTCATCTGGTGTATCCATATGGGGGAGGTCCCGCGCCTGTTGCGGAGTGGAGACTCGGCTCAGGTGCGCTATTCTCCCCCTCATTGGTTCACTGACGTGGCGTTGGCGGCATAAATTCATCCCCCCAATGTAGTGAGCTGCTCATTATGAACAGTCTCCATCTGGGGTCCCTACACACCAGCTGTGTCGGCTTGCTGGTTGATGTTTTGATACAATGTTGGGGTAAGCCATTTACCTGTTTCCGTTGTGTTCTTGATTTTCCCTCTTCCTCCTTTCACCCTCTTTTTGTCTGATGCAGCTTTCACATTATTATTCCTTCCACGTGGCCACTTTTATTTATTTTTTATTTCCAAATATTCCCTTCACATCTATACAATCATTGATCACCCCTAGATTCAGCCCCCTTCTTTCTTCTAACTCCTACCAGCACTGAATTTCCACCTCCTTCTCCTTTGACACCTACTGGGTTCATTATCTATATAACACCATTACTTTTAATTATATTTTAATTACATTTTTATACTATACATATATTTTGATATTTGTTCCCAGATGGTCCTCTATGGAATATACACTGTGATTTGTTATATGGATACCTTAGTCCCACCATACACGTCCCCACACTGCCTGACATTGCCTTTATGAAATAATGCCGCCTCAGCTCCCGTGGGGGAGCTATGTCCTCGGCCACCCCTATGCTGACTGCCCCGCATTGCATTCGCTGTCTGAATGGGTGAGTGTGGACGGTTTACTAGTTTTATACATCTAAAATAATATAAATGAACTCTATATAGAATATGACTCATTCCATCTTTACTTATATATACTCCATAGATATGTCTATTGCATCTGCTCCTGACGAGTGGGAAAAACCCACGAAACGCGTCGAGCTACATCTGATGCCACAACTACACCTTATATGGACTGATACTTACCTTTTTTACCATTCTTATTTTTCGATTTTATCTATATACTCATTGATGAATACATTTATACCATGTGGACGCATGTACCAGTATTAGGCTTTTTGCCATTATTTTATATATGCTCACTATCTTATTCATATGTTGTCTGTATGTACTTTTATACATCTTTTTATACATCATGTTCAGGTCCTATGCAAGTCCTGCCATATACAAGATGAATTATGTATTTATGTTACTCAAATAATTTATAATTTGCATATACCTCCACTACCCAGTTGTTTCATTTAAAGTCCCAACTTCCTTGAACTTTGAACCTTTTTTCCTTTGAAATGTCATTTTGCTGTCAGACTGTTCTAAACACGGGAAACATGCGCCCCTTTACAGGCATACTATAGACACCCCCCAGCTACGAAATTTAAAGGAATATTACACTTTTATTGTTTCACTTTAAGCATTATTAAAATTACTGCTCCTGAAAAAACGGCCGTTTTTAAAACTTTTTTTGCATTGATCTATGTCCCCTGGGGCAGGACCCAGGTCCCCAAACACTTTTTATGACAATAACTTGCATATAAGCCTTTAAAATTAGCACTTTTGATTTCTCCCATAGACTTTTAAAGGGTGTTCCGCGGCATTCGAATTTGCCGCGAACACCCCAAATTGTTCGCTGTTCGGCGAACTTGCGAACAGCCGATGTTCGAGTCGAAGCTCATCCCTACACATTTGTGAGGTCAGGCACTGATTTGCACAAGAAGGTCTGGCTCGCAGTCTCCACTCTAATACATCCCAAAGGTTTTCTATCGGGATAAAGTCAGGACTCTGTGCAGGCCAGTCAAGTGCCTCCACCTCAAACTCGCTCATCCATGTCTTTATGGACCTTGTTTTGTGCATTGATGCTCAGTCATTTTGGAACAGGAAGGTGCATCCCCAAACTGTTCGCACAAAGTTGGGAGCAGGAAATTGTCCAAAATGTCTTATGCCTTAAGCGTTCCCTCCACTGGAACTAAGGGGCCAAGCCCAATCCCTGAAAAACAACCCCATACCATAATCCTCCCTCCAAAGACATGGATTAGTTTGGGGAGGAGGAACTTGACTAGCCTACACAGTCCTGACCTCAGCCCAATAGAACACCTTTGAGATGAATTAGAGTGGAGACTGCGAGCCAGGCATTCTCATTCACATGAGTGCCTGACTTTATAATTGGTAATATAGTGTATATACAGGTGCATCTCAGACAATTAGAATAACATCAAAAAGTTAATTTATTTCAGTATTTCAATTCAAAAAGTGAAACTCATATATTTTATATAGATGTGTTACACACAGAGTAATATATTTTAAGAATCTTTTAATTTTGATGACTATGTCTTACAGCTAGTGAAAACCCAGAAAATAGAATATTACAGAAGACCAATAAAAAAAAGGATTTTTAATATGTTGGCTTACTGAAAAGTATGTCCATGTACAGTATTGTAAGCACTCAATACTTGGTCAGGGCCCCTTTTGCATGAATTACTGCATCAATGCGGCGTGGCATTGAGGCAATCAGTCTGTGGCACTGCTGAGGTGTTATGGAAGCCCAGGTTGCTTTGATAGTGCCCTCCTTCAGCTTGTCTGCAGTAGATGACATGGCTCCCCAAATCATCACTGACTGTGGAAACTTCACACTGGACCTCATGCAACTTGGATTTTGTGCTTCTCCACTCTTCCTACAGACTCTAGGACCTTGATTTCCAAAGTAAATGCAAACTTTTCCACAGTCCATGATGATTTGGGAGCCATGTCATCTTCTGGAGTTGATCCACTGTGTTTTATCAAGTTCAAAGTCAACAGCCTTCTACCAGGAAATTCTAGAGCATTTCATGCTTCCCTCTGCTGACCAGCTTTATGGAGATGCTGATTCCATTTTCCAGCATTTTCATGCAGGACTTGGAACCTGCCCACACTACTAAAAGTACCAAAACCTGGTTTAATGATCATGGTATTACTGTGCTTGATTAGTCAGCAAACTCACCTGACCTAAACTATAGAGAATCTGTGGGGTATTGTCAAGAGGAAGATGAGAGACACCAAACCCAAGGGTATTGTCAAGAGGAAGATGAGAGACACCAAACCCAACAATGCAGATGAACTTAAAGCCACAAAGAAACCTGAGTTTCCGTAACATCTCAGCAGGCTGGTCACCTCCATACCACGCCACATTGATGCAGTGATTCATGCAAAAGGAGCTCCGACCAAGTATTGAGTACATACTCTATTGTACATGGACATACTTTTTAGTAAGCCAACATTTCTGTATTAAAAATCCTTTTAAAAAAATGAGTTTCAAGTTTTGAATTGAATTACTGAAATAAATTGATGCTGTCCAGCGGATGTTTTCCCCTACATGTTAGAACCAGTATTATTTGCTAGAAAATTATTCAGAACCCCAAATGTTATATATTTTTTTAAAGCAGAGGCACTGTAGATGATAATGGTGTTAGATGCAATGTTTTTTATGTCACACAATATTTGCACAACCATTTATCAAATGCAAAATTTTAGGAAAAAATACAGTAAAATTAATTTTAGTGCAAACAAACACATAAGTAATACCCCATTTTTTGGTAAAATATAAAATATGATGTTGTGTTGAGTAAATAAATACCAAACATGTCACTAAATCCTTCTGTGCCTACTGATGATAGTAAACAAGGTCAATATACGTTCAATATGTGCATTGCATGGTTCTGCTTGTGATTCCATAATCACAGCAAAATGCAGGATGCGGTTGCAAAGCCATTATTTCTTAATGGTGCAATTTTGATTGTCATGTGGCAAATTGTATAAAAATCATGGCAAAAACTGCAACGCCAAGCATGCCTGGCTCATTGCCAAAATTTGGCACATGACCTTCTTTGGCACGTATTTGGAGCAGAGGGAGGCCTATTTAAAATGAATGGTGCTACTCTAAAAATGCACCACAAAATCGTACAAAAAAAAGTGACACTGCAGTGTCACTTCACATAGCTAAGGTGTGGATGGGGCCTGATTCTCTGTGCTTCTTTAGAAAAAGCAGAAACAAGTAAGGCTCCATTCACTCTTCGCTCACAGGGAACTTCCTTTCCCAGTTGCAATTTTGTGTGGGCGATTTTCATTTGATTCTGCCTGTTGCACATAGGGCAGTCCATTCACCTAATTGGGCTGCACTATGCATGTTTGTTGCAAAAAATAAGCTCCTGCTCTTTTTCACACCGATTACGCCCATGATTCCAAATCACCAAGTGTGAATGGGGCCTAAGAGAAGGAGAAGAAAGCAGGAGAAAGAAGGTAAGGAAATAAATGTTAAAATGAAAGTGAGGGAGGTCAAGTAAAGATTGACATTAAATGGAAAGACTGGAAGAACAGATGCAAAAACAGAAAGAGGGTGGGAAAGGAAGTAAAAAAAAGGCTAAAGAAAGTATGGAAGTGAAAATTAATACTAAGTGGAGGGAATGAAAAAGTAATAAAAATGTGATTACAGTTACAATAAAGTACAGGATACACATGCAGTACTTGCATTATTTTAGGTTATTTTGAATTTTTAGGCTCTTTTACATTTTTATTGCAGTGCTACAAAATGCATATATTTGAAATGCTAAATACATAGAAAAAGATAATAATGTTAGAAAAGCAAACTTGAAAATTGCTTACAGAACACTCACTATATGTTTGTAAACTAGAATTGTATGTTTCCTTTTAGTTTACAATAGATGCATTATATAATTCATTATGTGAATACTGCACTTCAGAAGTTCATAATACAATGTTTTGTCAACAAATATTTTGAATGGGCTTCTATTCACGCATTATAGTTCATAATCATTTCTGTTGTTCCACTTGACTTCAGTCAAAAACATTGCAGAAGCAAATGAGATGCCTTGCCATTTTTCCTGGAGCGTCATTCATCTGCATTGTTATACATATACAATAACTTTAGAGTGTGCAGAATATAAAAATTTAAATAGAACTGAGTTAAAGGGAAACTAAAGTTTCTTTTCAGTTAGTAGTTTTGAGTAAATAATGTAACTGGTCTATGTAGGGAGAAAAACAACAAAAAGGCACCAGGTATGCATTTGCACACACCTAAATACAAAAATACATTCAAAACAAACAGAACCAAACTACATAAGAAAAGCTACAAGCATTTGAGACATTTTTCGTAATTTTTTTGGTAGAAGCGTATTGACTCAGCAAAAATGTCTATCCTTTAAACGTAGAACTAAAAAAGTGACCTTACATAATACATTAGGTAAAAGCTATCACATACATTAAAAAAACAATGAATAAAGGTACAATATTTGTGTATTTATTATTTTTTTCTTACAGGAGCTCTTACAGGACAGACACTGCCTTCAGCTTTCTTGCCAGTACCTCTGTAAGTGCTGTCAGTTTGAAAGATGGAGGGAATGTGAATGAATTACAAGGGTGCCTATCATCAAAATGTGACCTTAAGCTGGCCATAGAAGACTCAAATTTAGCAGGTTCAACAGGAACCTTATGCTGGCCACATTTTAATTTTTCTATGGGCAGGATGGTTATACTGAAGTCAATCCATCGATCCACTTCAGTACATCAAGCCTGTTATTTTGCCACCAGCAGTGATCATTGTTTTTTGCCAGTGGGGAGGTCTCCCCACACTCCCTGTGGACTCCCCACAGTCCTGTGGGAGAGATTCCCCTATCAACATCGACTGCATTGATTGGGAAATCAAGCAATTTTCTTTCCTTCATCCCATGGTTGAAAGAAAGAAAATTGCATAATGTATGGACTACCTTAAAGTGTTTGTTAAAGTTAAAAATGTTCTGCTATAGTTCTCGTTGATATATAACACTAAGCCCCCCAGTGGATGTCATTTATACAACTATGCTGTATAATAGCTTACTTCAGAGTGCCGTTCGGCACTCAGCTGATTGCCAGCTGGTCGCCTCTCCCGATGCAACAGCTGCAGGGGGAGGTGGTGGGAAACCCCCACTGACATCAATCGAGATGATGAGAGGAGAGGAGGAGACCGACGGACAGTCATGTGAGCGCCGAATGGTGCTCTGAAGTAAGTTATTATACCGAATATTTTTATAGAGAACATCCACTGGGGAGCCTAGTGTTATATATCAGTGGGAACTATAGCAGAAAAATGCTGTTACAGTTAGAGCAGGTTAGGCGGATCAGGGAGCTGACAGACAGAGAGGGGAGGGGGGAGGAGGACAGAGGAAGACAGACACAGGAGAGCAGGACTGAAGATGATGGAGGCACTTACTCTGACCACCTGATTATGGTGGTCAGTTTACAGGGGAGATCAGAAACTGACAGGATTAGCCAGGTGTTTATTTATTCTATTTTATTTCAGTTACTTATATAGCGCTGTCAATTTAGGAAGCGCTTTACATATACATTGTACATTCACATCAGTCCCTAACCGTCAAGGAGCTTGCAATCTAAGGTCCCTAACTGACATTCATACATACTAGGGACAATTTAGACAGGATCCAATTAACCTACCAGCATGTTTTTGGAGTGTGGGAGGAAACTGGAGTACCCGGAGGAAACCCACGCAGGCACAGGGAGAACATGCAAACTCCAGGCAGGTATTGTCGTGGTTGGGTGTCAGGTGATATGGAAGGGGGGACAAATCACATAGCGCAAGAACTGTGCTGTAAATTATGCTTTAAAGAAACAAGATCAATATTTCTTTTTTTGGGTTAACAAACACTTTCATCTTTAAACTGTGTAAATATCAGTTGTAGGTAGGTTGTCAATGAATTAATATAAACTACACTGTGGGCTTATTCAGACTATTGTGCTGTTTTAGCACACACAAAAATGCACATTTTACAGCAATTTCAGATACAATGTCATGCTAAGGAAACAGAACAATTTAAAGGGATACTATATTGAAATATTCCAACTTGTACAAAAGTACAATTGCAAAGTATTAAAATTATAATTTTTGGTAACATTTTTTCTCTCTTACAGCATATTTGAAAAGCAAATTATGTTATATGTAAAGTTAATTTCATTAGTCCTTAATGTGTAATTAAACAATATAAAGATAGTGTGATAGCAACACACTGGGTTTTATATTTCAGTGGATTATAGCAGTCAAACCAGTGAAAGTGGATTCAAATTGGTTTCCTTTAAAATTGCAGGTTGTGTTAAAAAAAAAAAAACCTTATGGTGTACCAATTAAAGCAGTGCAGACAACAATGACAATGGTCAAAGTGCAGCCACCCATGGAAATCAAACCAAGTTCATTCAGAACTCAGATAAAAAGGACTCCAGGTCTCCTAATGGAGATCCTGGAATTCATTCCTTCAGTTTCCACTGGTATACATTTCTGTATGCAAATGCTATTAAATAATATTTTTTATGATTCATTATTAAATATATTTGATGTATTTGATATTTGCCTAAGTGATGTCTGGGTGTAAAAATAACACAGTATTAGTGTTTGAGGCACTTGTTTTTGGGTAACCACACAGTCTCCTTCTTAGCAATTCCTCTCGTCATTTTGAAAAGCGAATATAAAATGACTATCTATCTGTAGAACTCGAACCATCTTCTTCCTTGAATACCACATGCTTGTGTACTGACACCAAGAGCAAAGCAGCAGACAGCCATCGGGAAAACTAATGGTTTGTTGCAACTGTATCAGAAACCAGGGCAATCTCTTATCTTTTCAATGATAATAGTTTCCAAAGTGACACCTTCCAATCATTCCATTGTCCTTCACTCTGAATTGCATCCCAGTGTATGAAAACTGTAAGAAAAAACAGTTGTGCTACAGTGCACCACAATGCACAGAAGTGAATGCTCTCTATATTGTCTCAATGCACTACTTGAAATAGTGCAAGTGCATTAGGCTTACCACTCCAGTCAATGTGTAAGTGTTGTCTCAATGCAATGAACATCAGTACCGTTACCCTTAAAGTTTTTTCACTCATAGTATTCAAAACCTACATATATTTTTACATAGTCTTGAAATAAAGGGAATTTATGTATCAAAGACATTTAGGCTGTTTCCACTTCCAATTTCCACTTTGCAAGGGATTTTGGTGAATGTTAAAAAAAAACACTTTATAAAGAATACCTATTTCCATGTAAGAAAAAAATAGAAACGTACTTAAAATTTAAATGGTAGAAGTTACAGGAGTGTCACCTGATTCACTAAGCTAAGTGAAAATTCCCTTGTAAAGTGAAAATTCACTTTATTAAGCAAACCTTCTATATTCCTTTAATAAATAAACCTCAAACTCTTCCCCCAGCTACATCACTAGCCTAGTCTCAAAATACCAACCTAATCGCCCTCTTTGTTCCTCCCAAGACCTCCTGCTCTCTGGCTCCCTCATCACCTCCTACCATATCTGCCTCCAGGACTTCTCCCGAGCCCCACCCATCCTCTGGAATTTGCTACCCCAATCTGTCAGACTGTCTCCAAATTTATCCACTTTTAGGCGATCCCTGAAAAATTTCCTCTTCAGAGAAGCCTATCCTGCCTCCATCTAACAACTGCACTATTTTCTCCATTAACTCATCCCCCACAGCTATTACCCTTTTGTATAACTTGACCCTCCCTCCTAGATTGTAAGCTCTAACGAGCAGGGCTTTCTGATCCCCCACCTGTACTGAACTGTATTGTAATTGTACTGTCTGCCCTAATGTTGTAAAGTGCTGTGTAAACTGTTGACGCTATATAAATCCTGTATAATAATAAAAATAATAATAATTTCAGTTTTTAGTAGATGCCGTATAGTTCAACTACCTTTTCTTGTATTCTAAGGGACACTTTGTAAAGCTATCTGAATGTCAGTTCCTGGATCTGAACATCTGTTTTTGCCTTTGAGAGGGGTCCTGTTCCCCGGTAAGATTCTGTATTTATTTTATACAATAGAGGATGCTATAACAGGCACATACATATGCAAAGGTGGGTAGAAATGCCAAAACTCCCAGATGAGAGAAAGGGGGAGAGCCAGGAATTATGGCAAGTGATCTCACTTTTAAACATACCTTACAACTTTGTGAGATGAGAAACAATGACACCTTTTAACACAAAGTATGGCTGTTGTTATGCCCAGTTACACAGACCATAAAGATTTAATGCATTACAAATAGTTTGTTAAAACCACAAATGCCTTTTTTTCATCAATAATTTTCCTTTATGTGGCTTTCAAAATACAGTATCAAATGCAAACATGTATATGTTAGATTACATGTTTAATGTAGTAAACTTTAAAACATGTTTGGTAGTTGAATAGTATTTTTTTTTTTTTTTTGGAAGTCTATACATCAGACCATAAAGAGGGAAAAAATGATAAAGGGAAAAAATGATGGAGGGAAAAAATGATGCGGTAAATGAAATACGGGGAGATAGTTTCCAGGAGGGATACTACTCTCTTCAAATGAAAATCAGGTAGGTCTTAGATCTTGCCTAACTGCGTAAGAGTTTGTTATCTGGGATTGCACTTTGCTAAAAATTGGGAGAAGACATATGCTCTGAATTACCTTTCTTTTATAGACTACTGTATGTATTCAAACTATTGAAGGAATTGGAAGGGTTGCCATTATCTTGTAGGGGGCAAGTGAATTTAACACCTTCCCACCCAGGCCTGACAGCCGATGGGGGTTTCATTGTTGTCATATGACATCCTTCACAATATGCCGCTCGTGCGTGCCCCCCCGGGGAGCGTAGTGCGGCAATTAGTGGTGTGGTGTGTTGCTTAGACACACCGCATCTCAGATTGCGGTAAAGATTCTATGATGTAGGTTATTTATCATGTGATCAGCTGTGTCCAATCACAGCTGATCACAGTGTAAATAGGAAGTGCCAGTTATGGGCATTATTTTATTAACACTGACAGCACGTAAATAGAGGAGTAGCTATCCTGACAGGGGGGTCAGTGCTGATAATCAGTGCAGTCTGATCAGTGATGCCTACAAGTGCCCACCAGTGATGCCCTACCTGTGCCCACCAGTGATGCAAATCAGTGCCCAACATTGATGCCAATGAGTGCCCATCAGTGCTGCCTTTCTGTGCCCATCTGTGATACCTGTCACTGCCTATTAGTGCTACCTGTCAGTGCCCATAAGTGCCCATCAGTGCCACCTGTTGCATATTAGTGCCTCCTCATCAGTGTCCATCAGGGCCGCCCATCAGTGCCCATCAGTGATTGTAAAGACTGTCCATCAGTGCCACTTATCAGTGCCCATCAGTGTCGTCTATCAGTGCCCATCAGTGCTGCATATCAGTGACGCCTAACCATGCCCATCAGTGCTCCATATCAGTGACAGCTATCAGTGTTGCATATTAGTGCCTCCTCATCAGTGACCATCAGTGCCACCTCATCAGTGCTGGCTCATCAGTGCAGCCTATCAGTGCCCGTCAGTGCAGCCTCATCAGCGCACATTAGTGAAGGATAAAAATTACTTATTTTAAAAATTTGTTAACAGAAACTAAGAAAAACTTTTTTTTCTTAATTTTTTTTTTTTACATTTGTTTAGCAAAAAAAAACTGGTTCTTAAATACCACCAAAAGAAAGCTCTATCTGTTTTTAAAAAATGATAAAAAACTTTTGGGTACAGCATTGCATGCCGTGTACACACAGTCGGACTTCCCAACAGAAAAAGTCCGATGGGAGCTTTTGGTTGGACATTCCGACCGTGTGTATGCCCCATCGGACTTTTTCTGTCAGCATTTCAGACGGACTCAGATATAGAACATGTTCTAAATCTTTCCGTCAGTAATGCCAACGAAGTTTAGCCCATTGGCAAGTCCGCTCGTGTGTACGCGGCATAACTCTTTTGATTCATGCAGAATTAATGCTGAGACTTAATAAGACAATTAGACATTTCCATTGGAAAGAGAAAAATGCAGAATAACAGTTTAATATTAAATTCTTTATAATTTTTTACTACGTGTGAAAAAAATGAGTGTCCATGGGCAATACGTTGATCTCACTTATATAGTGATACCTTGAAGACCAGAAATCTGTTTTGGAAATATCAGGAACAATTGAACATTCATTCAACACATTCATATTATTTATGAGGCAAAATTTATAAACTATTTGAAGAACAGAGTATTCCTCACTGTTGAAATTCCTAGATAAAAAAGTATTCTATTTGAGGTACTTAGATAGCATCTTGGCATTACTCATAGCCTAAATTTCTTCCACAGTAAATAATAGATTATATACATATGATCAAAGCGAAATGTAAAAAAATAGCAGGGAAAATAAAGTCTTGTTCTGGAAAATCTCCCAGTTAATGATGAGTGTGAAAAAACTTTTCCCTAAGGTAAGAAACATAGAAGAATTAACAGAGGAAGGCTATAAGAAGGTTTGCAAAATGTTTGTGGGTTGTATATTTAAGACTTGTTATTGGGACCTTTATTTCTACAGCCATTTTATACAGCCAGGTATTTTGAATGGAAGGGTGATTGTTATTGTTTAAAGTGTGGGGCCCCATTCCAAATTGTAACCATATGCTGTTATATGTAGAAAGGTTAAAAGACTGTGGAATAGAATTGTGCATAAATGACTAAGTTCACCATTTTTTTTTCTAAATTCCAGCTTCCCTATGTACCAATATACCATTTATGTTCCTCTGTTGCAGTAAAATAAAAGCTTTTTATGTTTTTTTAAAGACAAGACCTTACCTTACCCTCTTGTGTGTTCCATAGAAAAGTTCATGACTTCCTGATATTTAGATTTAGGACAACTAGTAAGACACAGAAGGGAGTTCACAAGCTGACCTCGTTAGCATACACCCTGCACCCATCATCTTTGTTTGCATGGCATTCCCAGCATCTCTCCAGATGGGCCCAGGCTGCATGCTAAACTCTATGGGGCCGCATGCAGCCCAGAGGCTGCGGGTTGGACACCCCTGATGTAGTGCAGGGGATTGCTTGATTGGATATAGAGTAAATGGATAGATAGGTGGGTCCCCTCCTTTTCCATATTTTTGTTAAATCGGAAAGCAAATTGTACAGAGATTGTGCAATCATATTGTGTAGTGTATTGGCATATTTATACATGTACATAGGAGGGAGTGGACAGAAACACAGGTCTCATTCACATCTCTGTACATGTTTTCTGGTATGGGGGGTTTGAAGTATTATGCTCATCACACATAGGGCAGCCAATTCATTTAAATGGACTGCCCTATGCATGACAAACATTCCAAAGAAACTCTAGAACTCATTTTTGAGTGGACCGTGGTGTGTTTCTTTACCTTGCTTTTTTGTGTATTAGCAGCACGTTTGTCACATGACAAAACACACAGTAAACATACACCTGATACCCCTGCTTGGAGTGTGATTAACATTTAATGTAATGTAAGTGCCAACGCATTTCTGAAACACGTGGCAAAGCACACGTTTTCTGTTCAGAAACAAGCAGATGTAAATGGAGCCCTTTTGTTCTTGTGCAAACACACCAATTTCACTTTCAGGCCCCAACCTAACCCCAGCCACTGTTTACTATATGAAGTATCCGCAGTACCACTCTGTGATGATACATTATTTGTCTAATTAACCCCAACCATTACCTAACGCAGTGGGACCATAGTAGGATGACAATTTAATAACTTTGATAATAATGACCACATTAAAGGAACTGTTTAAATGATGGGTTGATGAAAGGGTTCCTTCAATAGGTAATAATATACTCCAAATCTTTCATGTTTATTAGAGAAGTTTTATGGGGTGGCAATGTTACATAGTTACATAGTAGGTTATATAGTTACATAGTAGGTGAGGTTGAAAAAAGACACAAGTCCATCAAGTCCAACCTATGTGTGTGATTATACATCATTATTACATTGTATATCCCTGTATGTTGTGGTCATTCAGGTGCTTATCTGATCGATTTTTAAAACTATCGATGCTCCCCGCTGAGACCACCGCCTGTGGAAGGGAATTCCACATCCTAGCCGCTCTTAGAGTAAAGAACCCTCTACATAGACTAAGGTTAAATCTATTTTCTTCTTATTTTATTGAGTGGCCACGTGTCTTGTTAAACTCTCTTCCGTAAAAAAGTTTTATCCTTATTGTGGGGTCACCAGTATGGTATTTGTAAATTGAAATCATGGATAAATAAAGGATGGGGTGAATGGCACTCCATGTATGTTAACTAAATGTGCAACACAAATAGTATCAGAACCACTGTGATGATAAACACATAATATAAATAATATAAATAGCCCCCTATAAAAATATGACTGGTTCAAACTAATCATTCAGTGGAAAAAATCAACAATGAAAATACAATAAAGCAGTTAAAAATAAGGTGATTAATTAAACCATCAATAAATAATACATGACACCAGCATGTATACTGATGTGATCTGCAATGTTAACCTATTGTGCAGTACCTATTGTGTGGTCCAGCTGGAACGCAGCTGGACCGCACGCTGCGAGATGGCTCTTCCTGGTTACCGAACACACGCATGGTGTAGTGTTTTGTAGCTGTTATTCCCATATGGGAAGTACTATTGTTTTATGGGTATCTAAATAAAAGCATTTTATTCAACATACTACACTATACTACACAGACTAGTCCCCTTGTGGGTCTATTAGGGGAGGCTGCATACCTTCTTCTCTCTCTCTTTTTTCTAGCCCTAAGAGCTGAGTTTTTGTGTTTTTTGTAAATTAAAATCATGTCCCCTCTCAAGCGTCTCTTCTCCAGAGAGAATAAGTTCAGTGCTCGCAACCTTTCCTCATAACTATTATCCTCCAGACCCTTTATTAGCTTTGTTTCCCTTCTTTGTATTCACTCCATTTCCAGTACATCCTACCTGAGGACTGGCACCCAGAACTGGACAGCATACTCCAGGTGCGATTGGACCAGAGTCTTGTAGTGCGGGAGAATTATAATTTTATCTCTGGAGTTGATCCCCTTTTTAATGCATGCCAATATTCTGTTTGCTTTGTTAGCAGAAGCAGAAGCTTGGCATTGCATGCCATTGCTGAGTCTATCATCTACTAGGACCCCCAGGTCCTTTTACATCCTAGAGTACCCCAGAGGTTCTCCCCCACAGTGTATAGATTGCATTCATATTTTTGCCACCCAAATGCATAAGTTTACATTTTTATACATTAAACCTCATTTGCCATGTAGTTGCCCACCCAATTAATTTGTTCAGATATTTTTGCAAGGTTTCCACATCCTGCGGAGAAGTTATTGCCCTGCTTAGCTTAGTATCATCCGCAAATACATAGATTGAACTATTTGCTCTATCCTTCAGGTCATTTATGAACTAATTTAAATAGGATCAGTCCTAGCACAGAACTCTGTTGGACCCCACTACCCACCCCTGACCATTCCAAGTACTCCCCATTTATCACCACCCTCTGAACTCACCCTTGTAGCCAGTTTTCAATCCATGTACTCACCCTATGGTCCATGCCAACGCACCTCATTTTGTACAGTAAATGTTTATGGGGAACTGTGTCAAATGCTTTTGCAAAATCCAGATACAACACGTCTATGGGCCTTCCTTTCTCTAGATGGCAACTCACCTCCTCATAGAAGGTTAATAGATTGGTTTGGCAAGAACGATTCTTCATGAATCCATGCTGATTACTGCTAATGATACCTCATTACTAAAATCTTGTATATAGTCCCTTATCATCCCCTCCAAGAGCTTACATACTATTGATGTTAGGCTAACTGGTCTGTAATTCCCAGGGATGTATTTTGGGCCCTTTTTAAATATTGGTGCTACATTAGCTTTTCTCCAATCAGCTGGTATTATTCCAGTCAGTAGACTGGTATAAATTAGGAACAATGGTCTGGCAATTACTTGACTGAGTTCCCTAAGTACCCTCGGATGCAAGTCATCTGGTCCAGGTGATTTATTAATTTTAAGTTTCCCAAGTCTAATTTTAATTCTGTCCTCTGTTAACCATGGAGGTGCTTCCTGTGATGTGTCATGAGGATAAACACTGCAGTTTTGGTTACTGAAGCCCCCCAATTCCCCTGTGAAGACTGGGGAGAAGAATAAATTCAATGCCTTTGCCATCTCCCCATCCTTTGTAACCAGATGTCCCTCCTCATTCTTTATGGGGCCAATATGGTCTGTTGTTCCTTATTTACTGTTTACATACTTAAAGAATTTCTTGGGATTTTTTTGCTCTCCTCCGCTATGCGTCTTTCGTGTTCTATCTTAGCCACCCTAATGGTGGCTAAGATAGAATTATTATTATTATTATTTCTTGTTGCATTCTTTATAAAGTCTGAATGCTGATGGTGATCCCTCAACCTTGTATTTTTTGAAGGCCTTCTCCTTTGCTCCTTATATGCATTTTTACATTGGAGTTAAGACATCCAGAACTTTTGTTCGCTCTTTTAAATGGATTAACCAATGGGATGCATTGGCTAATGCCCTTATTTAATATTCTCTTAAAGCAAACCCATCTCTCCTCTGTGCTCTTTGTTCCTAAGATTTTATCCCAGTTCATGCTTTCTAGCAAGGTTTGTAGTTTGGGGAACCTGGCTCTTTTGAAATTCAGTATTTGTGTGATTTATACTGAAGCCAATTGACCTGTAATCGCTGTTTCCTAAATTGCCCTGTATTTCCACATCCGTGATCAGGTCTGTATTGTTGGTAATCAGTAGATCCAGTAATACTTCATTTCTAGTTGGTGTGTCTACCATCTGAACCATGAAATTGTCCTGCAAGACATTTACGAACTGGCGAGCCTTAGACAAATGCGTGGTTCCCTTCGCCCAGTCTATGTCTGGATAATTAAAATCCCCCATTATGATAACACTTCCCATCCTTGCTGCTAATCCAACTTGTAATAGGAGATCCGTCTCCCCCTCCTCCCTTAGGTTAGGGGGCCTATAGCATACTCCCAGTAATATTTTCCCCTTAGCTTTATCCCTTTGGAGCTCTGCCCATAAAGATTCCACCTCCTCCTTGGCTCCCTTAGTAATGTCATCTCTCACATTCACTTATACATTATTCTTGATATATAGGCATACCCCTCCCCCTTTTTACCCTCTCTATCCCTTCGATACCCTTGAATGGTTGCCAGCCAATCATGAGAGCTGTTGAACCAGGTCTTTGAAATTCCCACAAAATCCAAATCCTCCTTGTACAACAGTATCTCTAGTTCAGCCATCTTGTCCACCAGGTTCCTGGCATTGGTGAACATGCCACTTAGTTTAGACCAGTTGCATACTACCCTCTTATTGGGTGTTCCAAGATTGCAACTAGAACTAGTTACTATACTTACCTTGGGTTTATGTGCTTTAGTCAACCTATCACTAATGCCCCCAATACTACCCTCTGGAATATGTTTCACGCTGACTAGCTCTACCTCTGGGCCCTCCCCCCATTATCTAGTTTAAAAACCCCTATAATTTTTTGGCCATCTTTACTCCCAGCTGATCTGCACCCTCCTTATTTAGGTGCAGTCAATCCCTTCTATAGTACTGGTGATCGACTGAAAAGTTGGCCCAGTCCTCCAGGAATCCAAACCCCTCCTTACTACACCAGCTCCTCAGCCACTTGTTTACTTCCCTAATCTCCCTCTGCATTTCTGGAGTGGCTCAATGTACTGGTAGTATTCCTGAGAATACTACCTTGGAGGTCCTTTTCCTCAATTTAGCTCCCAAGTCCCTAAAATCGTTCGGACACTCCATCTGCCTCTGACTTTGTCATTGGTGCCAACGCGTACCATGACAGCCGGGTCTTCCCCAGCCCCTCCCAGTAATCTGTCCACCAGATCCGTGATGTGCCAAACCCGAGCTCCCGGTAGACAACATACAGTTCAGTGCTTCAGGTCTTTGTTAAAAATTGACCTCTCTGTCCTTTTAAGAAATTAGTCTCCTACCACCAGGATCTGTCTTTGCTTTCCCTTCACTTCCCCCCCACTCTCACTGGAGGAGTTCTTCCCCCGGAAGCTAGGAGAGTCCCTCAGCTCCAGCAGTGCTGGTCCTTGACTGGTTTCACCAATGTCACTCAATGGAGCGTACTTATTGTGATTCTCCAGCCCTGGATCGGCCTCCCTGGCACTTCCCCCTCTACCCTTCCTGACTGTCACCCATCTACTCTTTCCTAGTGCCTGCAACTCTTTGTCTCCACCCGCCTCTGTGCTGGCCCCTGCTGGCACCTGACATGTACTTTCCTGGCTCTCTTTTAGTATGGAGGGTCATCTCAGTGCTGACAGTTGCTTCCCCAGATTCAGAACCTGGGCTTCCAGGGAAATAATGTGCTTACATTTTGCACAGCAGTATTCCCCCTTGATCGGATGATCAAGGAACGCATATATACTGCAAGATGTACACTGAGTCACATCTCCACACCCGTTGGGCATCATACCTACTAATTTAATGAGGATTGGGGATTATACCCTGTCCAAATTACCTATCAACTAGTTTCCTGACACTAATACTCAACAAGACAATAAACAGGTACTCAACATGTTCAGAATTAAAAAGAGTAATTCTAAAGGTCAATAAGCTAAATACAGATACATTTCTAATATTCAAGTTAACTGAATAGGGTACAGTCATTTTATTTTCATAACTTTTTATCTGTCATGATTATATATATTTTATGTAAATAAAGTAAATTGAAAATAATGAGACAGTTGGGAGCTATCTTGTTGGGATATACAATACATACAAAAAAACAGGGGGTGAAAAAAATCCACCAGTCTGCACCTAAAACCCAAAAAAATCACCTCTAAGTGGACTCTAAGTGGACTGACCCTAAAACAATACAATTACATGTATCCTTTTAACTCATAGATAAGGCTATCTAACATATTGATAACTAGTAGCCCTAGAAAATTGAATTATTCCTCTACATTTCTATGAATGATCCATACAATATTATTATTTTAAATATATGCACATATTAAGCATTCCACTGAAAGAAATGTATTTATATGGAATAAAAAAATACAAAGAAGCCAATTTATCAAGCAGGGCGATTACAGAGTTGTGCTTATTGACCACATGCAGCAGCTTTAGAAAATTCAGGCTCTTGAAAGGATTGCTTTGTTGATCATTAAAGCTAAACTAGTATGATAAATCATTCCAGGTTAAATAAACCTGCTGTAATAACCTGATTTGCTGGGCACTAGCTTCATTAATGTAGTCAGAAATAAACATATGCTCTCTGAACATGTATGCAATAAATAAAAATTTAACCATTCTCACCATAATCTACACTCAAAACTCAAGGGGCTCTTGGAAAAAAGGCACTCCACTTACAAGCCTCTTCCAACAAAGGACCGGTTGTAATTATTTAACATTTAAATCTAATCACTAAGCTTGAAAATCTGGGCTATATAACATAACTCTTGCCAATATCAATGGTCATTTTACAACAAATTAGGTCAACCAATTTAATTTCAACACACTCAAAACAACAGATGTTAGTATAAATTGAATCTGATTTCTATTTTTAAGGGCTACAGTAATAGTTGCAGCTTAGAAGATGAAAGCACACAACATAATGTAAAAAACACATCCAGTGTAACATTCTTTTATTATATCAAAGGTACACAAAGTTCCCTTTAGTTAGATCATATTTTTTTCATCAAAATTCTCAATTTTTATTGGCAGAAAAAGTGTTAATAATGCTTAACCCAATCAGGGTTTACTTTAATAGGGCACCAATGAATAGGCATTTGTCGCTGTGCATTTTAGGAAGATTTTGTTCTGATAGACGGTGGGAATGCTAGCATGAGCTACCATGCAATACCCGGCTGCCTTACTGACTGCAGGTCCCACTCTAATCAATGTCTGAATAGTGAGGTCTTTCCATTTAAGGACACAAGTCCAAAATATATTCTTTGTACTAGCCTGGGGTTCAAACTCTCCCTTGTCTCCCAGACCAATCCTTACCTGGTACATGGGAATAAAAAAAAGCATGTCTTGCACATGATTGGATGATTGCAGTGAACATAGATTTACTTTATTTACAAAGCAAAGTAAACATTTAGTTAAACATTAAACATTAGTAAATGTTCTCAGAATACAATCCCAAATTAGGAATGTTGACAGCATTCTGTCTAGATCATTATCCCCGCAATTACATTTGATCCAATTTCAGGACATGGTTAAAGTGGAATTGTAATAAAAATAGAAAACTTGCAAACATGCAACTTTTTTAATACAGAAGAGACATACAATGTTTCTTCTGCACTGAAGTATTTTTACCTGCCTGTTCACAATGGTCGTTGAGCTGAACATGCACAGCTCAGTGTACAATGTCATCATCTGTTGAGAGGAATGAATTTCCATGCATGAGCAGAAGTGACATTACCTTGGCCCAGCCAAGTGGCAAAGGAACAGAACCCAGAGAAAGACAAGGCAAAGATGTATATGTATAGTTCTGCTTACATTATATCTTCACCTGCTATTAAGCTTTTAAGATTCAATGAAATCACTGCAAATAAATGTGCAAAGTATAATGTTTTGTACACATCTGTACTCAGCAGTAGAGAAGTCTTTGGGCTCATTCACTCGTCTGTGTCATTTCTGCCATTTTTTAAGCTGTTTGCATTTAAACTTTTCTCTGCCAGAGCCGTATTTGCATTTTTTGCATACATGTTAAAAAAATAATTTTAGCCCTTAAAATGATGTAAAACCCCCAAATAGTATATATTTTCTGAAAGCAGACACCCTAGAGAATAAAATAGTGGTAGTTTCCAATCTTTATGTCATACAATATTACAGCAAAGGTGTAGGAAACGCAAAATTTCAGGAAAAAACACACTAAAGTGAATTTTAGGGCAAACAAATGCAATAAATTTCCCAAATTTTTGGTAAAATATAAAAGACGAGATTGCGCTGAGTAATTAGATACCCACCATGTCAAACCCTAAATTTGTGTGTGCCTGTGCAATGGTGACAAACTTCAGTACCCTATATTTTAGGGGATACTTCAGAAGCTGCCTATAGGTATCAGTTTAGTGTTATGGAGGAGGTCTTGTGCTAAAACTATTGCTTTCACTCCGGCGTGTGCAGCGATATGTAACATGTGTATCGCAATTGACATTTTGAGGCATAGGTATCCCCGATGCATGTGTTTACCTTCATGCGTGCATATATGTGGAGGTGGGGGCCTCAAAAAATGATTGGTGGGGATTTTATGTGCTTGAGTGTAACAAATTTTTTTTGCAAAAAAATAAAAAATTTTCTACTTCACTTTTTTTTCATCACAGGTTCTCTTTAATGAGAATGACAGGTTTTCTTTATATATACAGGTAAAAGTTCTAAAAGACCCTGCATGTCTCCCCTGTACTCCACTGAATGTTTTGCAATGCAGATCGCATTGCAAAGCATTACTTTTTGCCTGAGCTAGCACCTAGATGCTGACCCAGAAGTGACGTCATGGACATTGTTTTCAGGGTCACAGCAAGAAGGGGAGGAGAGCGGATGTGTATCTGCTCTTGTCCTTCTCCCACAGCCACTGGCACCCGCCATCTTACTCTTGGACCCACAGATAGTCAAGTGGAGCCCAGTAAGCATGGCAGAGGGACGCTGGTACCGGGGGGGTGTGTGTGAGCAATCGGGCGGCAGTGTTGCCACCCAAATGCTTTCAGCTGACAGGCAGGAGCCTGCCTGTCAGTTTCACACACAATCCCGATAGCTGCAGCCACCCGGTTGTGTGTTAAACCCCCCCTCTGTCAGGTCCATATGACATACGTACCTGGCAGCGAAAGGGTTAAACATCTGTGCTAATTTTTACATGCATACAGTGTCTAGCAAACATGCACCCTTTTGGCAACCTACCAATGCTGAAAACTTACATGTAAATATCAACAATAGATAGCCAATGGGCCTGGATCACTGATGACACGCTGTTGATGTTTTCATGTTGGTCCAGAATGAGTCATTCATGCGTGTTGGTGCTTGTGCAGAGTGACCTAGGGTACATTAATACTGTACGTATGTTACATGCACACTGCATACGGATAATTTTTAACAACTGCACTTAATTAGAATCTGTGGTGAGATAATTATAGGAGGCTGCCATTGCTGACCTTCTTCCAAAAATTCTGGTTGCTTGGCTTTTAGGTAACTGACCTGGAGCATCATATAACTGTGTCAAAATTTTGTCAGAATTCCTCATCACTATACTTCAGGTCAGACACTTATGCCGTGTGCAGATGGACATTCCGACAACAAAATCCTGGATTTATTTCCGACGGATGCTGGTTCAAACTTGTCTTGCATACACACGGTCGCACAAATGTTGTCGGAAATTCCAATCGCCAAGAACGCGGTGACGTACAACACACACGACAAGCCGAGAAAAATTAAGTTCAATAGCCAGTGCGGCTCTTCTACTTGATTCCGAGCATGCGTGGAATTTTGTGCGTCAGAATTGTGTACACATGATCGAAATTTATGACAACGGATTTTGTTGTCAGAAAATTTGATATCCAGCTCTCAAATTTTTGTTGTCGGAAACTCCTACAACAAATGTCCGTGGAGCCTACACACAATTGGAATTTCTGACAACAAGCTCACATCGAACATTTGTTGTCGGAAATTCCGACCGTGTGTACGCGGCATTAGAAAGCATTGAAGCTAATGAGAGCCAGGCAACTTGCATTTTCAGAAAAAGGCATAAATTGTACCCCATACATATCAATATACTGTATATACATACAGGGCACGCTATATTTTAAGTTTTCAATGTAAGTAACTGATTTGTAAAACTGAGCTTAAAATATGTTTAATTGCACTTCACAATTGAACACATAGGGGTTTATTTACTAAAGCCAAATCCACTTTTCACTACAAGTGCACTGCGAGTGCACTTGGAATTGCAATCACTGTAGATCTGAGAGGGACATGCAAGGAAAATAAAAAACAGCATTTTTGCTTGTACATGATTGGATAATAGAAATCAGCAGAGCTTCATCTGATTTAGATCTTCCCCTCAGATCTACAGTGACTGCACTTCTAAGTGCACTTGCAGTGCACTCGTAGTGCAAAGTGGATTTGCCTTTAGTAAATAACCCCCATTGTTTTCACCACTTGAGAATCTGTACATGTGTATGATATTTTACAGAATATAATCAGGTTATTTATTTTGTAGAGCATTCTGAATTGCTTTTATTTGACAATGTAGCAAATGTTTTAAAGATCAATGTAAAGAATTGTTTTGCCATCTTTCCATTGGAGAAAAAAATACGTTTAAAGATCTATAGAATTAAATTACCTTGCTAACTTCATAATCCATGGTTTCTTTGCAGAAGTAAAAGCACCATGGCAACAGAGTATTATTAGAGAATTTTATGTTGTACAGATTGTCACACAACAAGAACAAATGAAAAATGACTCAACGTGACCTTAAAGTGATTGTAAAGCCTCGTTTAACCACTTCAGACCCGGAAGAATTTACCCTCTTCCTGACCAGAGCACTTTTTGCGATCTGGCATTGAGTTGCTTTAACTGACAATTGAGCAGTCATGTGACATTGCACCCAAACCACAAAAAGAGCTTTCTTTTGGTGGTATTTGATCACCTCTGCAGTTTTTATTTTTTGCAATTTTGAAAAAAAAGCAATATTTTTTACATAGGCATCTCCCCGTTCTGCCGCTCCGTGAGATAATCGCGGGACACCGGCGGACATGGTCACAGAGTACATGGCGGGCACGCGCACCCACAATTCCGTGTCTTAAAGGGGACGTACAAATGCGGCCATTTGCTCAGCCGTGCCATTGTGCCGACGTACATCGCCATGCACTGGCAAGCGGTTAAAAAAATAAATAACTAACAAACATGTTATACTTACCTCCTCTGTGCGGTTGGTTTTGCACAGAGCAGCCTGGAACCTCCTCTTCTCGGGTCCCTCTTTACTGCTCCTGGTCCCTCCCTCTAATCGAGTGCCGCCAAAGTCAGCAGCTTCCTATGGGGGTACCCGAGCTGAGTCACAGCTCTGTGTGCTCACGGGGCCCCTACCTGGCCCCGCCCCCCTGACCCCTTATTGGCTGACTAACTTTGATTGACAGCCACAGGAGCTGCTGCTGTGTCAATCAGGAGGAGTGTCCCGGACTGCTTAGACATTCATGGGCATCGCTGGAGAAAGATTGGGCTCAGCTAAGTAATTAAGGGGTACTGGGGAGGCTGCTACACACAAAAGGTTTTGTATCCTAATGCATAGAATCCATTAAGATACAAAACCTTCTGCCTTTACAACTCCTTTACTGAAATATCAATTATACATTTACACACACTCACACAGGTAAGTATGCCTTTGATATGTTACATAATATATGTAATATTTGTTTTATCTATCCATACCTATCTATATATCTATCTGTTCCTGTCTGTCTATCTTTCTGTCTGTCTATAACTCTGTAAACTATATTGTTAATTTCAGTGGTAGTTATATTATTATTTGCAATGACAAGATGTGACTCCAACATGAACTCTGAAATACAAATAATAATGCAGACCATCCTACAAAATAAAATTCCCAGAAATTGTCTAGCTAGAGATTTACATAGTTACAGAGTTAGTCTGGTTGAAAAATACACAAATCCATCCAGTTCAACCAATAATTTACATATCCAAACTTTCTATTTTGCATGGATAAGCAGAATGCCTGTTTCTGTGTATTGTGTAGCAAAAATCATATTTGCCTCAGCTACCTTCTCCCCTCCACAAATGTAACTGTTTATTAAGGATAAATTAACTAGGCAGCGGCATACAGTTCTAATGCTCTAATACAGGGATATGCAATTAGCGGACCCCCAGCTGTTACAAAACTACAAGTCCCATCATGCCTCTGCCTCTGGGTGTTATGCTTGTGGCTGTTAGAGTCTTGCTATGCCTCATGGGACTTGTAGTTCTGCAACAGCTGGAGGTCCGTTATTTGCATATCCCTGCTCTAATACCTCAAATAAATACATAACATGTGCATACTTTATAGATCCTTAAGTAATCACATATAGTTTCAAATATCAGAAACACATCACATTGACACACCGTGTTAAATAAACCACCAATTAGTGCAAACAAACAAAATATACTGAGATATAAACTTGCTAAAAATAAAAATAAAGAAACAAAAATTTAAAAGTCCATAAACCAAAGTAGTATGTGCTTCAGGAAAAAAACAGTCCACACTTCCAGATGCGTGAATACAGTGACTATCCCGATTTGCTTGCAACGATGTTATCACCTCTGGGTGCAGTACACGCTCACCTTAATGTTTTGACCTAAAAGGTCCATAATTGTGGTTTGGGTAATAAGTAAAGTTGATTTACTCTGCATCCCTTAAGGTCCCCCTCCACATATCGTTACCCTTTAAAGGGGATGTCTCATTCCACAATTTGACTCAAATAAAAAGAAATCCACTCATCGTGCAGTAAATCAATATAAACTCATATTCATTACACTCACAATAGTGAAATCTTGTATTAAGCATAGTAAAATGATTTGCTCTGCAGTGTTTTCTCTCACGAATCGCTCACCAGTTTCTAAGTCTCGGAAACACAGAAAATTACATCACAGACTCCCTCTGACGTGTTGCATTACTAGTCATATGACTTCCTCCTATTTTTACTGCACAAAAGCCATTAATATATACCACCACAAATAGGTCCAAGTTGGAGCAGGATTGTTTTTATTCAAAATTCTATTAATAACGAGGAATTTTATACTTGCTTACCTATTTTGTCTGGTTTATTATGTACACATTAAACTTCTATATAATATTTATTCTTACTTTAGTGTTTGACAAGACCAGTTTTGGTCAGTTCTGCCCCTTGATTGGCTGGAATATGGAGCCCCTCATCATGCTGATGCAGCTACTACTGGGAACACCTCCCTGTTCTTTTAACTTTGTATTATTATCTTTATTGATTATTGCAGGTCTGGAGGTAGGTTTTGGTAAACCCCTTCTGTAGGATGCATAAGATATTTTCAAGGATGCCCGTTATATTATATTTTGATCTGATTTACAGACAGTTATTCCCCCAACTTTTACTGAAGAAGCAGCTGTTAACCTGAAAAATGTGTTGAAGCTTGAAATCCTGATATACACTGGCTATCGAAATATTGATTAAGAAACTATTTTTACATTCATAATAATGATGTATGTATATCTTGGGGTGAAATATGAATATGGATGTATGTTGAACACCATGTAACATATTTTATTGTGGATTTTTTTTTTAAAATGGAAGAATAAAAATTGTGAACTTATTTATATAATTAGTTACATGAGATAGAGGTTGGATCAACTAAAAAATGTAAATGCTAGAGGAGCACTTAAGAGGCCAGAGCAGGTAGCAGTAATTTTGCAATTTTGCAGTTGTTAAGATTTTGCAAAATTAGTCATAAATAAGATTGTAAAGTAAGTTGACTGATTCTACAGCTTTGCAATATCCTTTTTGATTGTCAAGAAAGAAAACTATAAAATGTAGAATGTTCTAAAGAAATAAAATAATGCATACAAAAATATATATATTAATGTGAATGATCAATCTATCTGATAATGTCATTATGCTTGAAAAGTCCAAATAATCTCTACTGCATACTAGCTAAAAATACAGGACATAATTTTGCTGCTTAAACAAGCTTCTCATTGCTAACTTTATTTGATTTTACCTGTAATTAAAACCTGCGTTATTGCTATGAACTAACACATTTATTTTAGTTTTCTTTCTCCAGTTTTGTTAATGAACCACACTGTTCTTTTACAATATTTTAATTCCCCATTAGAGTACTATTCTGCAACACCTCATATCAGGTCAGAAAATGTTTCATAAGGTCTTGTCTAATTTACAATCATCATAAGATGTAGGACATGTTGCTGACATGACCATCAACAAAGATTAACACATAACATCAAATATTATTTTGACAACAATCTGGAAAGTAGAAAAGACTTAACAATGAAGGACATGTCCAGAGTCTGACACAAAAAACCATTGAGAAAAATATGTCCGTAAATTAATCATTTTCTTGTATTTTTTGACAGTTCTCTTTAGGCTTCTATTTTGCCGAGGACACTGTCATTCATTCTGTTTGTATTATTATACTGAGTATTATCATTACATCTGTGGCATCAAAGCGAACAGGGGCGACACAGGAAGCATAAAGCCATTAGTATGACAGATTAGGGATCACCATCCTGTATATCCTATGTGTTTTGGGACTCTGTTTTATCTTTAAGGATGTCTATTTTCTGAAGCCATAAATGTGATAAAATACCTAAGGCCTGATCACAGAAATGCATGGGTCAATAAAATGTTTTATTTTATTATTTAAGGAAAAGATAGTAACTATGTACGGTGAAATACAAAATGTACAAAGATATTAGGATTCTAAGTTAAAAACAATTAAAGAGATATTTTTTATTATGATTTTTTTTAAATGTAGATCCATAAACACACTTAACATGAGGGAGTGAAATCACTTAAAAATAAAGCATGCAGTATTTTTTTTACCTTGGATTATAGTCTAATTTTAAAGTGAACCTTTACTTGTACAATACACATTAACCAGTTCCAGACCAGCCGCCGCAGTAACACTGTGGCAGGTTGGCTCGGCTGGGCAAAGAGTCATAGCTCTACGTCGGGCACGTGGCCCCCTAGGTGGCCGTGATGATCAGTTTGGCTTCAGAACCGATCAGTCTCCAGGCCGAGGCCAATCACTTCTGGCCTGGACCTAGTGATCGGTTCTGGTGAATTAAATCCTCCTCTGCCTGTGTAAGTGTAAACACAGGCAGGGGAACTGATGTCATCTCCCCTTGTGGAACTCTTTTCTGTTCCAGAGAGAGAAGATAAGACATCTCAGAGAAGGTTGCACCAACACTACACTGACACGGTACACATAGGCACACTTGTCACCCCCTCATCACCCCCCGATCGTTCCCCCCCAGTTAACCCCTTCACTCCCTGTCACTGTGCAGTGTTCATATTTTTTTTTATCACTGTACTGGTGTCATTTGTGACAATAATCAGTGTTAGGGTACTTAGTGGTAGGCCCAGATAGGTCTAGGGACCCCCTCAATAAAGGTTTAACCCCTTGATCACCCCCTATCACCAGTGATCACAGTATTAGTGTCACGGGTGATGCTGGTTAGCTAGGTTTTTTTTTATAGCGTCAGGGCACCTGCCGTATATTACCTAAATAAAGGTTTAACCCCCTGATTACCCAGCAGGTGATATCAGTTAGGTTTTAGCATCAGCCAGGGTCTGCGTCATCTGATCAGAACTATATTAGCATCCTCAGTAGTTTAGGGTTCCCAAAAATGCAGCGTTAGCAGGATCAGCCTAAATACATGCTGGCACCTGCGTTTAGCCCCTCCGCCCAGCCCAGCCCACCCAAATGCAGTATCAATCGACCACTGTCACTTATAAAACACAAAACACATAACTGTAGCATTCGAGTCAGGCTTGATCCCTGCAAACACTAACTGTTTTTTTGGTAGCATTTGAAGCAGTCACTGACAGTTAGGTGCTCTTTTTTCCTTTGAGTCTCACTACTGTACCAGTAAATTTAGAGGCCAAAATCTCCAATCAAAGGTACACTAATGAAGAGGCCTACACATTTCAGAGCCTGACAGATGAGAGTGAAAAGGAAGTCACCCCTCTGTCCGATTCTGGCTCAGAATACGATACTGTAGACAGCAGCGGCACCCTGACAGATAGCTCTGATGATGGAGTAGTGGTCCCTGCCAAGGTCAGACGTACCAGACCCCGTTCTTCTGCTGTTGTTGAGGTGCAAGAACCGAAGGGCTCTCAATATGGAGCAGAGAGACAGTGCTAGTGCCACTTATCCTTCTGGTGAACTGGCAAGCACCAGGGGCCTAGTACATCCTGGACGTACATCCAGCACTGCAGTAACACTTGGTGATGTGGTGAGTCCCATAAGTGTAGTTCAAGCTGGTACTAGCACAACTAGTGTCTCGCAGCCACCAAGAAGAAGACAGACACAGGCCCGTCAAGCCCATAATGCCCTTCCTGCTGCATTTGCCAATCTGAATTGGGAGCCCACCAATTCTGCAGCACCCGTATTTCCCCCATTCACTGGCCAGCCCAGAATTCAGGTGGAAACAGTTTATTTTACGTCACTTGATTTTTATTCGCTGTTTTTCACAGAAGATCTGATTCAATTCACCATATGCCTGTGTTCTCTGCCTCCATGACCAGGACACGATATGAACAGATCTTGCGGTTCATGCATTTCAATGAAAATGAACTCTGTCGTCCTCAGGGTGACCCTAGATACGATCGGCTCCACAAAATTTGGCCTCTCGTAAACCACTTCAACCAGCAGTTTGCAGCCTTATTTACTCCCGATCAAGTTGTCTGTGTTGATGAGTCCCTGATTATGTTTTCTGGCTGCTTGTCTATACAATAGTATTCCCAGCAAGCGTGCCAGATATGGGGTCAAGATGTATAAACTCTGTGAAAGGGCAACAGGCTATACATATAGTTTTATGGTTTACGAGGGAACAGATAGTCACGTGGAGTCGGAGAACTGCCCAGACTACATAGGGAGCACTGGTAAGATTGTGTGGGACATGGTGTCACCCTTATTTGTACGTGGACAATTACACAAGCGTGCCACTTTTCAGTCACCTTTTTGATTGTGGCATTGGCGCATGTGGCGATCTAATTGCCGCGGCTTCCTCCAACGGCTTGTAGAGTACCGACTTAGACGGGGGGAGAGAGCCTGCTTGAAATGTAATAATTTGTTAGCAATGAAGTGAAATGTTTTCATTCTGTCCTCCCTTCACGCAGATACAGCAGTCCAAATTCTTACGGTGACTGGTGTTGTGGAGAAGCCCCTCTGTGTGCACCAATACAACCTTAACATGGGAGGGGAGGGCCTCAATGACCAGTTGTTGGCACTGTACCTAATTGCCCATAATACCAGACGCTGGTATAAAAAAGTGTCTGTATATTTATTCCAATTGGCTCTGCTAAATGCTTTTGTGCTATACAAAGCTTCAGGATGAACTGGATCCTTCCTAAAATTCCAGGAAGAGATCATCACAGCCCTTTTGTTTCCAGACAGTGCTATGGCACACCTCCCTAGTGCAAATGTAGTGACCCAGCTGCATGAGAGGCATTTTCCGTATGTCCTCCCTGGTACCCCTGCCCACAGAACACCCCAAAGAAGAGCTTGTGTCTGCAGAAAACGCAGATTTAGTCATGACACCTGCTTTTATTGTCCCTCCTGTCCTGACCAACCTGGTCTCTGCATCAGTGACTGTTTCAAATGCTACCACACATAGTGAAGTATTAGAATAGGGTACAGCATTACACAGTCCTAGGGTACACTTACACAGGGTCTCGAAAGATGAGATGGCCATCACATTTTGAAAGACTCTAATATGGAACATTTACAGTTTACAGTTTATATAAAAGTGCAAAAAAAAAAACACAAAAAAATAGTTGTGGTTTTATTTTTCTTCTCTCTCTATTGTTCTCTCTCTTATGTTCACTCTCTATTGTCTGCTCTATTGTTCGAT
Source organism: Aquarana catesbeiana (assembly GCF_042186555.1). Classification (NCBI taxonomy): domain Eukaryota; kingdom Metazoa; phylum Chordata; class Amphibia; order Anura; family Ranidae; genus Aquarana; species Aquarana catesbeiana. The sequence continues at coordinate 631,199,827 of NC_133325.1, forward strand.
CTATATTGTTCTATATGTATTGTTCTCTCTCTATTGTTCCTGTTTATTTTAGAACTGTAATGTTTTATTTTTACTATGTTTTATTGTATTTGATTTGCAGATATAGTATGTCTTACTGTTATACTGTAATGTTACTTTGTTTTATTGTTAATCATCATTTGCCTAGCAGGTACACCATTCAACTGCAGCACTGATTTATTTATCTTGACAGCAACAGCGTTTGCTCTCACGATATGTAAATCAGCGACTCCAGTGCTGATTTCACCACCACAGTTAAAAAAATGTTGCATGTATGCCTATCATTAGAAGTAGGTGGATGAAGGGGGGTATTCTAATGGTGGGCATACACACCGATCAATCACTAAATGATATATTGTGCAAACATGCCATGGGAATATGTGGAATTACACCCCAAAATACATTTTGCTGCTTCTCCTGAGTATGCGGATACCACATGTATGAGACTTTTTGGGAGCCTAGCCATATACAGGACCCTGAAAACCAAGCACCGCCTTCAGGCTTTCTAAGGGCGTAAATTTTTGATTTCACTCCTCACTATCTATCACAGTTACAGAGGCCCTGAAATGCCAAGATAGCACAAAACCCCCACAAATGACCCCGTTTTGGAAAGTAGGCACCCCAACGTGGGGTGTCTACTTTCCAAAATGGGGTAATTTGAAAAAAAAAAAAATTTTTCCGAAACTTGTGGCAAAATATAAAATATTCCATGGACTCAACATGCCTCTCAGCAAATAGCTTGGGTTGTCTTCTTTCCAAAATGGGGTCATTTGGTGGAACGGGGGGTTGTACTATCTTGGCATTTCATGGCCTTCGAAACTGTGATAGGTAGTGAGGAGTGAAATCAAAAATGTACGCCCTTAGAAATCCTGAAGGTGGTGCTTGGTTTTCAGGGTCCTGTACACAGCTAGGCTCCCAAAAAGTCTCACATATGTGGTATTCACATACTCAGGAGAAGCAGCAGAATGTGTTTTGGGGTGTAATTCTACATATAACCATGGCATGTGTGAGCAATATATCATTTAGTGACAACTTTGTGTAATTTAAAAAAAAATGTCATTTTTCAGTTACTTGTGACAAAAAATAAAATATGCCTCTCAGAAATTTCCTTGGGGTGTCTACTTTCCAAAATGGGGTCATTTGGGAGGGGGGGTTGTACTACCCTGCCATTTTAGCACCTCAAGAAATGACAATCATAAACTAAAAGCTGCGTAAGTTTCAGAAAATGTACCCTAGTTTGTAGATGCTATAACTTTTGCACAAACCAATAAATATATGCTTATTGATATTTGTTTTACCAAAAAAATGTGGCTGAATAAATTTTGGCCTAAATGTATGACTAAAATTGAGTTTATTGGATTTTTTTTTATAGCAAAAATTAGAAAATATTTTTTTTTTTTTTTAAATTTTCAGTATTTTTCCATTTATATCGCAAAAAATAAAAATCGCAGAGGCAATGGAATACCATCAAAAGAAAGCTCTATTTGTGTGGAAAAAAGGTGCTGTGGTCATTGAGCAGCCAGATCTTCCTGGGCTGAAGTGATTAAGGTATTTACATATCTCAAAATCCCAACCACTGTCTTTGCTTCTTCCCAAGACCTCCTGCTCTCTAGCTCCCTTGTCACCTTCTCCAATGCTCCCCTCCAGGACTTTTCCTGAACCACTCCAATCCTATGGAACTTTCTACCCCAATCTGTCTGCTATCTCTGCCCACTTTTAGGTCATCCCTGAAAACCCTTCTCCTCAGAGAAGCCTATGCCACCTCAACCTAATAACTGTATTTCCACTTTCTCCATCAACTCGTTATCTGCAGTTATTACCTGTTCTATCACTTGACTTTCCCTTTTAGATTGCAAGCTCTAACAAGCAGGGCCCTATGATTACTCCTGTATTGAATTGTATTGTAACTGTAGTGTCTGCCCTTATGTTGTAAAGCACTGCACAGACTGTTGGTGCTATGTAAGTCATGTATAGTAATAATCATTATAATAATAAACAGTAAAAACACTTTTTAACAAACCCTTATTCACTGACGTGGCAATAGTCAGATTCCAGGTTCCATAAGCCCCCTTGCAGACTCCCACATCCACCAGGTCAGGCATTTAAGGAAGAAGTCTTGTTGCTATCAACATGGGGAATTACTTTTTTTTTTAGGGCATATGGCCTGGTATAATTCAGTAAGGGAGTTTGTACACTCACTGCCCCTCCCTTTCTTGGCCAGCCAGGCTTGTTTGTTTGTTTTATTCTGGGAATGTGGCATGATAAGGCTCAGGAGTGGGGAGAAGGTGGACACAGCCACTCCCCTCATGTTTCTGGCAAAACATTATAGGAGCCACAATTAGGATCTAGTATGGATCTATCCTGGAGAATATGTGAAAAGGAAAAAATATGGCAACATTAGATATCCCTTAATTAAATCAAGCCCTAATTCACCTATATGGCTTCAGGAAGATTCCGAATTCCATAAGTTACCCTGCGTACTCCCATATTCATTGGACCAGGGATGTGGAGATGAGGCTGCTGTCCCTATTAACATGTGGACAAGGTGTTTTTTTTGGTGCTCTTCCCTGGCAAGATACCCTCCCAGTGTTGAGGGTTTAGTATGGTTCAGGATGGGGTTCACATGCTTCCTTTTCTGGCCAGCCAGTGTACATGCTCAAACAAGAGTATGGAGAGTATGATAAAGCCTTGGAGGGGGCCCTATGACATTTTTGTTTGTTTTTCTTCAGACCATAAGGCCTAGTATGTCTCAGGAATGGGAGGGAGCGCACTCACTGCTCTCCTTTTCGTGGCCACTCAGTATGCATACTCAAATACTGATCTGGTATGGATTTTTCCAGAAGATTATTAATTGAAAAAAGAAAATGTCAAAACTTAAATTCAATTTTCTTTCCTAGTATTGCATGGCTGGCAAAAAATGCTGTTGCTGTGCATGTGCAAATGATTTAAAGCCAGACCTTTGTTAGTATTTTACTTTTGCTAGTTATCTGAAAGCAACATGTGTCAGTTTGGTGTTTTTTGTGAGGCATGCTGTGACTAAAATGTGCGTTTAAACCTAACACAATTTTTTTGTTTAGGATAGGATAGAGAAGTGTTAAAATTTCCATCAGGTCTGTATTTTTGACTGGAGCTCCACTGGGGTAATACTAATTTTCCCTCACTTGTTGTCCCTCAGGCACCTTTACAAAATATACGTTGATGCAACTGCAAGTTAACTTGGAAGGAATTGTATTTTTTCTTCAAAGAACTGAAGTTATATTTTAAGAAACCAGGTAAGTAAAACTAAAAAAAAAAAGGTCAAATATAAATATGTGATTAATAATCTTATGCAAATATATTTTAACACTGAATATTTAAATCCTTTCATGAGTAAAGTCATGGCTGGTCCTATTGTGTATGTGTAACCAAAACGTTTTTTTACATTTTTCTTCTTTTTGGACACAAGAGGAAAAAGTTTAAATCCATGTCATGTTTATATTGCTCTGACCTCGCTGGATAGATTTACCCTCTCTATTTGTTCGAATGCCTATTGGCACTTAAGCAGAAAATTATGGAAAACCTACATTTTACAGATGTCACCAGAATAGACGATTGTAGAGATTTCCCCTCAATTCCTATTGTTTCCAAGACAAAAAAACACTGACAAATTGGAATAAATACATTGCCATGGGTTTTTACCTTTCCATTTTCTATTTAAATTAAACGCAGTCCTGTTTATAGCACTGTCAGAGGGAAGCAGAACCTGCATATGTAATGCAAAAATACTGCTACCCATGTGTTCATATACACTTAGCTGTACATAAAAGCAGGGCTTTGAAAACATGATAATTATTTACTACACACAATTATTTACATCAAGCTGATTTCTTTTTAAATTTCCATCTTAGAAAAAGGCCACACACTCATTTTTTAATTCCCTCTAATGCCCCGTACACACGGTCAGACGTTGATCGGACATTCCGACAACAAAATCCTAGGATTTTTTCCGACGGATGTTGGCTCAAACTTGTCTTGCATACACACGGTCCCACAAAGTTGTCGGAAAATCCGATCATTCTGAATGCGGTGACGTAAAACACGTACGTTGTGACTATAAACAGGGCAGTAGCCAATAGCTTTCATTTCTTTATTTATTCTGAGCATGCGTGGCACTTTGTGCGTCGGATTTGTGTACACACGATCGGAAATTCCGGATTTGTTGTTGGAAAATTTTATAGCCTGCTCTCAAACTTTGTGTGTCGGAAAATCCGATGGAAAAAGTCAGATGGAGCCCACACACGGTCGGAATTTCCGACAACACGCTCCGATCGCATATTTTCCGTCAGAAAATCCAACCGTGTGTACGGGGCATAAAAGCTATGTGTTTGATTTACTAAAGAAAAATAGCCTGTTCACTTTGCTAGAGAAATATAACTGTGTGGGGGAATATTTTATTAACTTAAGTGAATGTGGGGAAAAAAAAGATGCTCAATCATGTGCTAGGAAAATATGACAACAGTAATTGTATTTTTCCTTGCACATGATTGGAAGATGGAAGTCAGAACCTCAACCTCAACTAAGCTAAAAGAAAATTCAAAATATTGTGGAATAAAAAAAGAAAAAGAAAATTCACTTGAAAAAAAGACAATCTGCACTTTAGTGATAAAAAACAAATTACTAAAATTTTGTGGAAAAAAGACTTTTAAGGTGTAGACAGTAAATTATAAAAAATATGACAGAAGAACATCACAGTTATATATTGCCTGCTTGTATTTATTCAAATTTTCCTTTTCAAAGGTGATCCTGTGAAGCTACTGCAAGCAACCTACATTTAGCAGTTTAGATAGGACTTTGCAAACCCACTGTCACAGGAAGAGGGAAATTGATTCAATTTTTGAAGTTGGTGGGATATTTCTGATAGAATTGATACTTATCATTTTAAGCATAGTAAAAAAGTCAAGAAAAAAGAAAAAAGAGAAAATATGTTTATATTTTTGCAGTGTCAACACTAAAAAACCTTTCAGTTTTGCCATGGATGGGTAGTAGTAATGAAATCTGCAGTCTTGCCATCTTGTGGAACTTTTTTATATTTGTTATGTTAGTTTTTACAAGCCACTTTCTGTAGTGACTCTTAGCAAAAGGTGATCTATGAGCTGAAGGGGGATTGGGGAGAAGGTACCAAGGGCTACTCCAAACAACCCTACCTCCCCATTAAAAAAATATATAGACTATTGCGGTACCCCATAAAACATACAATATGGATAAAAATTCCAATTTAGAATTTTAGAATATATGTTCTGCAACAATTCCCAAGTTGTCTTGTTGTCAAATTGTATCTATTTATACATTTTTTATCACTTATAATTCAAGAAATTGGAATTTCTATCCATATTGTATGTGTTTATGGGGTACCGCAATAGTCCATATATTTTCTTAATGTGGAGGTAGGGTTGTTTGGAGTAGCCCTTGGTACCTTCTCCCCAATCCCCCTTCAGCTTCAGTACTCTTTGGATGATGGTACCCGCAATTTGAATTATCCCCAGTTTCAACCCTTGTGGCAACACCTCGTTACTCAAAAGGTGATCTGTGTTGACAAATCCACTCAAAGCAATAGTCAGATGCCAAATAAATAAATATTATTTCTATAAATAAAGCTTACTAAATGCACCTTCCAATTTATTGGTTCCAACCTGCACATTTTACTAAATATTTGTGCAGACCTATTACATCTGGATGGAGTTTATAGGTAAAAGTCTTCATTAATATCTGGAACTTGTAGTTCCAAGGGGCAGATTACCCTCCATTATACTGTAAGTTTCCAGTTATTATAAACTTCAACATGTCTGGCAATCCCAGCAGCAGCTGACAGGTTCCCCAGCAGCAAATTTTGCTAGTGGTGGCCCACTAGTGACTATGGTCAATATTCCATGGCAGCCAAATATTCTATATGTAAGGGAAGCTGTCAAAGATATCTAGTTCTAATATCCTTGGAAAATTACATGTTAGGAAAATCTGGCTTGTGATGAACGAAAATTTAAGTTTTTGTTTCCGCAAAATTTCAGTGAAGATCAGCAAATTTCAGCAAAATCATGTGCATTTTTGTATTTGCTAAGCATAAGATTTCTTTATCTGCCCTAGACCTGTTAAAGAAAGTCCCTCATTAGACTCATCCTTTTATTTTTTTTCACAGAAAAAAAACACAACAACAAATTTGATAAATAATTTAAAGAGATAGTACACATATAATGATTAAATACAAAAAATAAAAAAGGAAAAAGCACAAATATAAGGAACACTAAATGGAAAAAAAAATAACTACCACAACTATATACTCCTTCAAACTTTGTAAATGAGGAGACAAATTAGACTTTTTTTTGTAGAGTAACTTTTGCCTGTGCAGCTCAATAAGCAAAAGTGAGAGTTTTAATTTTAGAATCATTCCACTCACCCCTAATTGTTACCCAATGCAAATGCTTTGTAATCCAAAAACACCACAAAGAAACTAGTATTGCATGGAGTTTTCAATTGTTTTACCTCAAGTGAACAATACATTTCATGACCCATTTTATCAAGGATTTGCAGGAGCTTAACAAGTAAAAAATGAACATAAAGTTTTAAGAAAGTCCCTCATAAAGTGACTTGTTGGTGAAAATTTATTAAAACTGGTGCACACAGAATCTTGTGCTGCTGCACAAGCTTTGACAATAAAACCTAAGAGCACCAGATTTTGTGTGCACCAGTTTTAGTAAACCCCCCAATTGTTATGTTATTAACATATATAGATATATATCTATATATCTATAGATATAGATATATAGATATCTATATCTATATATATCTATATATATATACACACATAACAAGTCCGATCCATGGAGGCCCCACCAGGCAACTTACAGGACTTAAAGGATCTGCTACTGACGGCTTGGTTCCAGATACCACAGCATGCTTTCAGAAGTCCAGTGGAATACAAGCCTCAGTGAGTTGAGGTGTGGTTTCTTTTGGCAGCAAAAGCGGGGCCTACTCAATATTAGGTGGGTGGTCATAAAGTTATGGCTAACTGGTATATATGTATATGCAATACAGCTTTATAAATAAAAGTTTTCTTTATTTTAGATTTTAGATTTATTTGATTTGTGTGCAGTGTTTGTTGTCACAATACATCTGTTGTTGCTCAACAAACTACAAATTGATATGGAACCGTACTTTTAGTAATTTTTATTAGGATTTTATCTGCGGTACTATATTATCCAACCATTTTCAAAAGCTTAGTTACAAGCTTAGCAACAAGTTGAAATCATGACTTGAAGATATGTAAGTTTTGCAGGAGTAATCCCAAGAAGGTCAAGTCAAAACTGATATACACTAAAAGGGCAATGTAAAGCAAGGTCAGGGCCAGAAGCATGGTTGAAAATTTGGAACTGGCCATCAATGTGTTGCCCATTGTTTTACCCATGTATTTCTATTATTGACCTTGTGTTGTCTATGTACTGATATGATTGACAGTATGTTGACTGCATATTGTCACAAACTGTGCTGTTTGTTTTTGGGACCATACTACCTTAACCAAACCCTCACACGAAAAGGCCTGTCACATACAAACCATGTGTTTAAAGACACTGATATTCTGAACTCAACTAACTTCATGCAGCATGCATAGTATGTATGACTCTCTCCTACTTTGCATAATCTGAGGCTCACAGGGTTCCAAAACTTTCCAGGAATGTATCAACATAGTAGCCATGTCAATAAACTTGAAAAAAGGCATATTTCTGTAACTATTAAAAATCAAATTAGTTCCTCTTAAGCCTGTCAATCTAAATTTTAAATAAAGTATTGATGACTTGTTCCACTCTAGTTCTGTTGATTGGGCCTGTGACTTATTTACACATGGCTTGGCATTGTGCTTTGTCTTTCTAGGACACACAAGGAGCTCAAAGTGCATAGATTAAAATGCTGGATCTGTAAATGTTTAGGTGCAATGACTGGTGTTCCTAGATACCAAGATCTTCAACTGTGGAGTGCTATATTAAACTGACTTCCAGTTTAAGAATCTGCCTCTCCCCCTTCCCACACTGCTCTAGTGATCTGTGAGGTACCTCACCATAGTGATGAGTCAGCTGTGTAATGTAGAAGACAAGGATGGGATTCAATCAGGCATTCAACCACTAAGCTTGGCTGGGCTCTCTGTATTTCAGAGCACCCCAGAGACTGAATAGCCAAACAATGTAACGTTCATTTTTTGTGAGGTGCTGACTATGTGCCAGAAATTGGACTTTTGACACAGATTCCCTTTAAGTAGGGAGCAACAGCCATAGAGCTGAAATGTTTCTAAGATAAAATAAAATAAGATGCTCGGCCATTTACTCAACATGTTTATACACACAACCCTGTGTAAGCAGATGTCCATGTATTTAGAGAAGGCATCCAACATGTAGATACTATTGCTGACTCAATCTCTACCTATTTCTTTAAAGGTTATGCTTCCAAAATCACCAGCTGGTATCTTTTTTCCACTTTCATTAAATTGAATCTGATACAATACTTAGGTAAAAGCAAACACATCATTACTACCAGCTCTCCTTCACAAACATTTAACATTAGATCACTGTAGCTATAAAATATTCTATTGAGATTTGTTACTGTAAGCAGATACCACATAATTTCTGTTTAAGGTAATAAATGTTAAATGCATCAGTATTTAAGTATAAAACCTATTTCTTATGAAATGCCTGAACATTTCAGCATACATTATTTGATAACCTCATCTCCTCCTGTCAGTTTCTTACATCATCCCAGCATAAGCCTTGCAGAAGTGCATTAGTTTGTGGCACGTGCTCTTCTGGAGTGTGGAAATAAGCTCACGCTGAGTGAAAGCTTATGACAATGTCATAATGTTTGCAGGCTGTCCCTTGTGGTTTTAATGGCAGAATTCTTCAGAGATTGATTTTCTCACTGCAGGAGGCCCTTGAAACCTGCTGTTAGATAGCCATTGAATATGTATGTTTATATAGCATCAATGAAGTGCATTAGAATAACAGAAATCAGTATACAATTTCATTAGCAAAATCTTGGAAGTGAGTGTTCAGGACAAAAACATTTTTTTAAAGCACTATGATCAAAAGTATGTTTATTATCCTCCCACACTGCTACCAACATAGTAATAAGGCTGAACTTTGAATAGAGTAAATGTAGCAAATATAGTATATTAGTAAATGCTGCGGAAAAAGGATGATCACAGTAACCTTATCATCATATTAAAGATACTTTTTTTTATTGATGGGCAGTATAAATAGCAACAGTGATGTGTAAAAACTAATTGAAAGTATCTACTTAAAGTTGAACCTTAGGGGAAAATATAAAGTTTGTGAACAAGAAGGTTTTTTTTATTGCATGACTCTTCTGCTATAAATGATTCTTAACCTCTTCACACTGGCCGCACACATGTATGCAGCCTCTCAGTGTGCGGGCCTTTACACCATCTGAGGCCCTATGTAAACCACTTACCATGCTGAGCTGTGCTCACTGTGCACTCCCAGCATGGTAGCCAGCGGATACCAGAAAGCTCCTGATGCATAATAGCGATCAAGAGTTTTCCGATCATGTGACCACGGTGACAGCCAACCACATCGGTCACATGACTCAAATGCCTGCCTCCATATCCTGGCTTTAAGAACCCTTAAAGGTCTGGGAGGTGGGAGGTGGGAAGGGGTTAAAGTGATTCTAAAAGCTCAGCTTGTGTTTTTTTTAAAATAACAAAAGTGTTCTACTAACCCTCCCTGAGCTCAGAGCAGCTCTGATCCTCCTCTTCTTGGGCCCCATGCTAACACTCCTAGCCCTTCCCTACTGCTGACTGCCCTCCTAGCAAGTCCCTTACCAAGGGGGCACTCATGCATAGTCACTCCTGAACTGGCTTTGGGTGTCCATAAGACACACAGAGCATGACTCGGCCCTGCCTCCCACTCCCTCCTCACTAGCTGTGATTTACAGCAGCACCACTGCTGTGTTTGAGCCAATGAGAAGAGAGAGAACTGAGAGAACATGTGGTCTTTTGCACATTGCTGGATTGAGATCAGGCTCAAGTAATTACTTGGGGGGGCTGCTTAATGCAGAAAATGCAATAAGGTTAAAAAACTTCTGAGTGTAGAACCCCATTAACTTCCTCCTTACAAGCTGTTGACACTGTACACTGAGCTGTGCAAGAGCAAAAGTGTACAATCTCAGCATCTGCCAGGTGCCAGAATGATATAATTGAATGCACAGAAGTTATGTTATCCTGGACTGGGATGAACTAGGATTCTGAACCTGGAAGAAGCCAGCAACATAAAGTGCAGGCAAGGGAGATTGTAAACATTGCACCATTGGTATGGGGGTATAGTTCCACTTTAATAATAGCACTATATTGAACTAAATTGTGACTGGCTACTATGAGTAACTGTACCTAACACAGTCACTGATCTATGCACTGCCATATAGGGGATACATAAATAAAGTGGTAAATGAACAACTCACTGATTATTTGTTGTTTTCAGCTTACTGCATACATTTTAACCCTTTCATGACTAAGCCTATTTTTGAAATGTGGTGTTTACAAGTTAAAATCCGTATTTTTTTCCAAGAAAATTACTTAGAGTTCCCAAACATTATATATATTTTTTTAGCAGAGAATCTAGAGAATAAAATGGAGATTGTTGCAATATTTTATATCACACGGTATTTGTGCAGCGGTGTTTTAAACGCAAATTTTTGGAAAAGGGACAATTCCATGAATTTTAAAAAATCCAAACAGTAAAGTTACCCCAATTTTTTTGTATAATGTGAAAGATGATGTTACACCGAGTAAATAGATACCAAACATGCCACCCTTTATAATTGCACGCACTCGTGGAATAGCGACAAACTACGGTACCTATGAATTTCCATAGGCGACGCTTTAAATTTTTTTACGGTTACCAGGTTTGAGTTACAGAGGAGGTCTAGGGCTAGAATTATTGCTCTCGCTCTGACGATTGTGGCGATATCTCACATGTGTGATTTGAACACCGTTTACATATGCGGGCGCGACTTCCGTATGCGTTTTCTTCGCTGCACGAGCTCGCGGGGACGGGGGCGCTTTAAAAAAAAAAATTTTTTTTTAATTTTTTTTTTATACTTGTAAATTGTGTTTAAAAAAACATTTTTTTTTTCATTTTATTGCTGTCACAAGGAATGTAAACATCCCTTGTGACAGTAATAGGCGGTGACAGGTACTCTTTATGGAGGGATCGGGGGTCTAAAAGACCCCCGATCCCTCCTTTGCACTTCACAGTATTCAGATCGCCAAAAACGGCGAATCTGAACACTGCATATTTTTTTAAAACCGGCGCCATTGGCAGCCGAGTAAACGGGAAGTGACGTCATGACGTCACTTCCGCGTTTACATTGAGAAGGCTGGAACAAAGCCACCCACAGCTTTGTTCCAGCCCGCTCCCAGCCGCCGAAGGTGGCCGATTGGACACCGGGCTTCCCGATCGCACAGGAGGCCCAGTAAGAGCGGCGAGAGGCGGAGGGAGGGGGGATGTCCCCTCCCGCTCCTCCGGTATAACAGCCGAGCAGCTTTTAGCCGCATCGGTTGTTATACTCGGATAGCCGATCGCCGGCTCTAAACAACGGTACTGGGATGATGCCTGCAGCTGCAGGCATCATCCCGGTATAACCCCGGAAAGCCGAGTACGCAGATGTGCGTACAGTCGGCGGGAAGGGGTTAAAATGTACTGTGATTAGCTAGATTTTAGTCTTGTCACTGAAAAAAAAGCTTGATTTTTTTTTTAAACTGTCCATGTCATTAACATTATGTCTAGAACCAGCTATATAAACAGGTATAATATAAACCATGTTCCAATTCTCCTATCTTTAGGTTTTTTCTTCTGATTCATCATTCTATTTTTCAGGGTCAATTCCAAGGTCAAATTCAGTCTGATGTCCCAAAGAAAAAAGAAAATGTGCATGCATGATTGAATGATTGGAGGCACAGAAGAGATAAATAAGCCAAGGGCAGGCACAGGCATCCAACTCCCTTATTTACTAAACAAATGGAGACTGTTGACTCAAAAAAGTGAAAGTTTACCTCACAATGTTTATGTAGAAACTGAATTTACAATGTGAATGGTCATTTAGCTTATTAATGTTCACTCCAATCATCCAATCATGTGCATGCATGATTGGATGATTGGAGGTACAGAGGAGATAAATAACACATGGGCAGACACAGGCATCCAACAGCCTTGGAAGTGTCGGTTGTTGAAAATCTTTGTGGCAAAGACTTCTAGCTAAGCAGGTGGATGGAGACTAGATTTACTGTAGGTGGTACAGTAAGCATTAGAGATATATTTTAAAGTCACACTCCCCTTGAGATCCATATAGCTCAATGACAGTGTCTTTTAACAATATATAGTACAACTTTACCCAGCTAGAAATAAGGTTACACCTGGACAATATACTAATATAACTGCCATAAAAAACGTTTTCTGTTCTACAATGCCCACATTAGCAGGAATGAAAAAAAAATGCATAAGGAAAGTTAAATATAATTTAATATAAATAGTCTCTACTGTAATTTTTTGACAATGATAGTGCTATGTAGAACAGGTGTCATTAAAAAAAGCCCACACAAAATCATCGATAAACCGAGGAAGCTTTTATGCACTGCATGAATTACATAAAGTTGCAGCTTGTTTTTTATTATTTTTGTTGAAGGCCACACAACTAAATTAATTTCAAACCTGTTCAGTTTATTCTTTATGGCAAAAAAGTTTCTCTATTACTCTATTATCAGTGCCTTAAAAATACACTATGTTCCTTTTTAGATATCTGTTTTCTTCATGTGTTACAGTCTTATAATTACATTCAAATTGTTTGTTTCTAGTTTACCGAAGTTTCACAAACAGAATACTCAACAAAAATGATTACAAAAGAAAAGAGATTAAAGATTAAATAAAAACCTTAGAAGAACTGATTGCTATGGAAACATTTTATGAAAAATATGTTTTCTCTATATCAGGAATGTCTATTTTAACTCTTGGAACCCGTTTTGATATTTTCCTTTCTACATTAAAGCTGTACTCCAGATAAACAGCTAAATTCATAGCCTTCCAAAACAGTCATACAAGGAAATGGTGTACAAATTGAATTCAGCCAGCTCTTTATAAAAAGACCCAGTTGTGATGTTATCAAATTATGTTAAGCTTTTATTCTAGAATAAAAATTGTTTACTTAGTTTGCTTATAAATGATACCTTGGTATAAATCCCTACCAGTATAGCTTGAAGGAAAAAAATAGTAATTCACTGTTTTAGTTCAATATACATATCTTAAAAAAGGATCCCATTACAGTGACAGAGTACCTGCTAAATCTGTTCAGAAGCTGAAAATTTACAGAAGCTATATGAGCTATGAACGTTGCAATTAAACATCCAATCAAAGCGGAAAAAATTATATTTAACTACATACTATATCATGCATTTTATGTCTTTTTGGTTTTTCAGATAATTTTCTTTTCTTCACAGTGGAAAGCCTTAGAACATGTTTTTTTTAATCAAAACTTTTTTTTTATTTGTTGTTGCATAAAATTACTGTTCAATTGTGCATAGTTATAGTCATATCAGGTGTTCCGAACTATTCGTCAGCATACGGATTAAGCAGCAATAAGTCACATTGTATAGATTAACATTCACAATGTCATAACTGTTAGTAGACAACTAGCATTTGAAGTAGCTTCTGTAGCATCAGTTGGAAGCCTTTTTTTTAACTGAACAACATCATAAACTTAGTACTACACAGAATAACTTTCGAACATATAATGGTACATGCAATGGTACTCTCTCCTTCAACATATCCCCCCTTATGACTCCTGGTGGGTTAAAGTCTCAGTAAGCTATCCATCACTAGCTGTGGTGGGGCAAGGCTTTGGTCATCTAGCCAAGGCTGCCAAATAAGGTTAAATTTGGACACAGCATTTCTATGCCAATAGGCCAGTTGTTCCATGAGATGAAGGGAATTAACATAAGTTTCCCAGAAGGTGCTGTAGAAGTCATCCAGTAACGAGCTATGAGTTTTCTAGCCAGGTCCAGTAGTCTAGTAATCATAATATACATCCCCTTCTGGTACATTTCCTCATAAATTGCACCCAATAGGCACAACGATGGAGTTAGAGGTACCGGTACCTGGGCTAGCCGAGATACACATTGTATGATCTCGGTCCAATACTGATGAAGTTTTGGGCATCTCCAGATCATCTGTATGAAATCCCCTTGCTGAACTTTACACTTTGGGCATATAGGGGAGTCTTTCAAGCCCCAGGTGTATAGTCTCCCAGGTCTCCGATAGGCTCTGTGTAATATAAAAAGTTGCGATAACCTGTGAGACGCTGACATAGAAATGACTGGAATTGACTCTGAGGCCATATCCCACTGATCTCCATCAATATCTCCAATGTCCGTCAGCCATCGAGCTCTACATTTTAGTGAGGCATGATCCTGGATAGAAGACAATAGTACTGAGTATACTTTAAAGATTAAACCCCTCCTAACATCCGCCTGGAGGATCTCTAGCAGCAGAAAAGAGGAAGACACCTCTAGAGGGAGTGTTTGCCCTTGGGAATGAAGAGCGTGTCAAAAGTGGAGGTATTGATAGAAGCATCTCTTGGGCAAAGAGAACTCTACACATAATTGTGTATAAGACTTCATTACGTCCCTGAATAAATCTGAGGGATGAACCATATCCCTTTTTGTCGCCATATAGAGAACCCTTGTAGTTTGTTTAGTTCTGGGTATTCGGAATTGTTCCAAAGAGGGGTAAACCCCAACGGGCCCTCCACCAATAGAGCTTTTTGGGTTGCCTTCCATACCCTTCTAAAGACATCCGCCACGGGGGAGGATCGGGGTAGGCTAAGCAGATCCATCTCCATATGTGAGCTAGCTTTTAGTGTTGGGAGGGACCAGGTCACCAAATTTACTATGGGGTCATCATTATCATCCCGGCCCCACCCCGCTAATTGTTGTATTTGTGAAGATAAAAAGTATAGTTTAGGGGGAGGAATAGCATGTCCCCCCTTATCCTTTGCGTATTGTAAAGTGTACAAACTGATCCTAGCCCTCCTCCGTTTCCAAATGAGATCTCGCATCTGTGTGTCCAGTCTTCTAAACCACTTATTGGAAATCCACATAGGTGAATTTTGGAAGATTTACATGAGTTGTGGGCCCAGACCATTTTAATTAAGTTCACCCTCCCCACTACCAAAAGGGGGAGTTTACACCAGCTTAGGCATTTCTCCCTTTGTCTATCCAATAATGGGCTTAGATTTAATCGAAGATAACTAGTAGGGTCCGGGGACACCACTACACCCAGATATTTAAAGGAATTGGCCACAGTGATTTGTTTGGCTCCCAGAGGCAGGGTCCCTGTTAATGGGTCTAGGGGCATGAGGATAGACTTTGACCAATTAATAGAGAAACCGGAGAATTCCCCGAATTTTGTAATGGTCTTCATCACCTTCTGTAGGGAGGTATCGGTGTCCCCTAATTATAGCAGAGCATCGTCCTCGTAAAGGGACACTTTTTCCTCCAAAGGACCTCTATGAAACCCTACAATGTCAGGGAAGTTGAGTATCAATGTTGCCAATGGCTCCGCTGCCAGTGCAAACAATAAAGGGGATAATGGACACCCTTTAAGGGTGCCCCTATGTAATGACAAAGGACAGAGACTATGATTAATATGCAGCCTGGCCCTGGGCGCCAAGTAAAGGACCTTTACCCAATTTATCAATTGTTCCCTCAAGCCAAAGCGAGTCAGGACCTCCCAGAGGTAGGGCCATTCAACACTATCAAAAGCCTTGGCAGCATCCAAGGACAGAATGGCCCTACCCCCAGGGTTATTCGTGGGTCTGCAAGTTTAAGTACAATCTTCTAATATTATTGGCTGTGGACCTGATAGGGATGAACCCAGATTGGTCCCTGTGCACCAACCCTTCAACTACCTTAGAAAGTCTAGTAGCAAGTACTCTAGCAAGGAGCATGACATCAGAGTTCAGTAGGGAGATGGGGTGATGTGAATCCGGGAGAAGTTTGTCTTTTCCCGTTTTAGGGAGCACCACAATAATGGCCTCTTTCATGCTAGCTGGCAGGTGCCCTGTCTCCACTGCCTCAGACAGAGCTTGCATAGGTGGTGGAAGAAGGATACCACCATATCTAGAATAAATCTCCACTGGGATACCATCCGCCCCCGGAGATTTATGCTTCAGGGTCCCCGCCAAAGCCTCCGTCAATTCCTCAATGGTAATCAGTGAACACAATGCCTCCCTATCAACTGCAGAGACTTGGGGAAAGGGACAGTCCTGTAAAAATGTAATCAAATCTTCAGAAGTGACATTAATCTTTGAGGTGTATAGATCCGTATAGAAGTTGTGGAAGACATGTAATATATCAGAGTTAAGGGTATGTGTGTTCCATGAAATTGACCTTATAGCTAGAATAGAGGAATTATCCCTTTGTTCCCTGGCCACCAAGGCTAGTAGATGACCAGTATTTTCACCCTCTTCAAAATACCCCTGTTGAAGGAAGTATCTCTTCTTCTCAGCTTCAGACAGTACTATTGAATAATACAGTGATTGAGCCTCAGTCCAAGCATCTTGATTCAGTTGTGTAGGGTCATGAACCATTGCCTGTTCTCTATTTTGCAGTTCTCTGTGCGCGCTAGCTTCCCATTCCCCTGACCTCAGCTCAATGCCTGTAATCTCCCGGATAAGACACCCCCTCAAGAATGCCTTGATGGAATCCCACACAACATCCGCACTAGCGGATCCATTGTTAAATTGGAGGAACTCCATCAATGCATCCAGAATCCCATCCGGGACCGGAAACAGCATCAGCCAGAAGGAGTTCACACACCACAATGGCCTAGTCACTGCGGTCACCACATCCAGTCTCACCCAGAATGGAGAGTGATCAGACAGCAGACGGGGCTCATAGACTGTATCCAGGACTCTCTGCAAGAGCGCCATGTTCCCTAGGCCTAAGTCTATACGTGAAAGCCCCCCATGGGTAGCTGAGTAACAAGAATAGCATTTGACAGATGTATGTCTCTCCCGCCACACATCCCGCAGGCCCATTTCAGACAGCCAGGAAGCAAAAGCAGTTTTTCCAGCAGTATATTTTTCTGTTCTTGAAGCTAGGGATAATCTGTCCAGTTGCTGACCTAGGATGTTATTAAATAAGGGTGAGCCGAACAACCCCCGGTTCAGTTCACACCAGAACATCCGACCAGGCAAAAAATTCAGACGAACAAACTAACACCGTAAAAGTCTATGGGACACAAACATGAAAAATCAAAAGTGCTAATTTTAAAGGCTTATATGAAAGTTATTGTCATAAAAAGTGTTTGGGGACCCGGGTCCTGCCCCAGGGGATATGTATCGATGCAAAAAAAGTTTTAAAAACGTCCAAGCAGTGATTTTAATAATGCTTAACCACTTCCCGCCTGGCCCATAGCAGATGACAGCTGGGCGGTGGTTCCATTATCCTGACTGGGCGTCATATGACGTCCAGCAGGATAACATGCCGCCACGCGCCCACGGGGGCGTGCATCCCGGTGATTGGGGGAGCGGTGTGTCAGCCTGACACACCGCTCCACCGATCTCTGGTGGAGGCTCCTTACCATGTGATCAGCTGTGTCCAATCACGGCTGATCACGCTGTCAATAGGAAGAGCCGTTGATCGGCTTTTCCTCACTCTCGTCTGACAGACACGAGTAGAGGAGAGCCGATCGGCGGCTCTCCTGACAGGGGGGTCTGCGCTGATTGTTTATCAGCGCAGCCCCCCTCAGATGACCACCCTGGACCACCAGGGATCGCCACTAGGACCACCAGGCCAGGGGCAACATGTGGATGGCCAGGTATGTACCCCATGACCATCCACATGTGCCCAATCTGTGCCAATCAGTGCCCACAAATGGACACTGATTGGCACCATTATGTTCCAGATCTGCCCAGAAATGCCCCCAATATGTTTTATCAGTGCCACCAATCAGTGTGTTTAGTGCCACCTGTCATTGCCCATCAGTGCCACCTGTCAGTGCCCATCTGTGCCCATCAGTGCCCATCAGTGCCCATCAGTGCCCACCTATCAGTGCCCATTAGTGCCACCCATCAGTGCCACCCATAAGTACCCATCAGTGCCACCCATATGTACCAATCAATGCCACCTACGAGTGCCCATCAGTGCTGCCTATGAGTGCCCATCGGTGCCACCTATGAGTGCCCATCAGTGCCGCATACCAGTGCCACCTATCAGTGCCCATCAGTGCCACCTATCAGTGCCCATCAGTGCTGCCTATCAGTGCCCATCATCAGTGCCCGTCGGTGCCACCTCATCAGTGCCACCTCATTGGTGCCACCTCATCGGTGCCCATCAGTGCCACCGTATCAGTGCCCGTCAGTGCAGCCATATCAGTGCCCATCATTGAAGAAGAAAATTTACTTGTTTACAAAAAATTTTAACAGAAACAAAGAAAAACTTGTTTTTTTCGAAATTTTCGGTCTTTTTTTATTTGTTGCACAAAAAATAAAAAACGCAGAGGTGATCAAATACCACCAAAAGAAAGCTCTATTTGTGGGAACAAAATGATAAAAAATTTGTTTGAGTACAGTGTAGCATGACCGTGCAATTGTCATTCAAATTGCGACAGCACTGAAAGCTGAAAATTGGCCTGGACGGGAAGGTGTCTAAGTGCCTGGTATTGAAGTGGTTAAAATGAAACAATAAACATGAAATATTCCTTTAAATATTGTGCCTGGGAGGTGTCTATAGCATGCTTGTAAAGTGAAGCAGTTTTCCCATGTTTAGAACAGTACCATGGCAAAACTACATTTCTTAAGGAAAAAAGTAATTTAAAATTGATTGAGGCTATAATGTATTGTCGGGTCTCGGCAATATAGATAAAACTCATTGAAAAAAATGGCATGAGTTCCCCCCAGTTCATTACCAGGCCCTTTGGGTCTGGTATGTATATTAAGGGGAACCCTGAACCAAAAATGAAAAAAAATTGCGTGTAGGTCCCCCAAATCCATACCAGGCCCTTCAGGTCTGGTATGAAATTAAGGGGAACCCTGCACCAAATTAAAAAAAATGGTGTAGGGGTCCCCCCAAAATCCATACCAGACCTGAAGGTCTGATATGGACTTTAAGGGGAGCCCTATGCCAAAATGTAAAAAAATGGCGTAGGGGTC
Source organism: Aquarana catesbeiana (assembly GCF_042186555.1). Classification (NCBI taxonomy): domain Eukaryota; kingdom Metazoa; phylum Chordata; class Amphibia; order Anura; family Ranidae; genus Aquarana; species Aquarana catesbeiana. Next base: position 631,219,081 of record NC_133325.1, read on the forward strand.
CCCCCAAAATCCATACCAGACCCTTATCCGAGTATGCAACCTGGCAGGCCACAGGAAAAGAGGGGGGATGAGAGAGCACCCCCCTACTGAACCGTACCAGGCCACATGCCCTCAACATGGGGAGGGTGCTTTGGAGTAGCCCCCAAAGCATCTTGTCCCCATGTTGATGGGGCAAGGGTTTCATCCCAACAACCATTGCCCAGTAGTTGTGGGGGAATGTAGGCGGGGGCTTATCAGAATCTAGAAGAGGAATCTAGAATCTACAGAATCTAGAATCTACAAGATGTGAATTGGTAAGGGGTACATTTAATCGCTACCATTTCACAAAAGAAAGTGTCAAAAATAGTAAAAAAGACAGGAGACACTTAGGGACAAGTCATTTATTAAAATATAAAAAAAATTAAAATGTCCTGCAATGTCCATTCATCTTCTATCATGAGGCCGACAAGCCAAAAAAAGGAAAAAAAAAGCAACAGCTCTGCCTCCATGGGAGGCTCCCGCCGAGTGACGCTTCTTCTTGGTGACAGCTCTTATATAGCTGAGGGCGGGGCCACTCAGTGATGTAAACGGGTGACCCTGCCTTCCTTTGACATCACGAGGTGTCAGAGGGGTGCGGGGTCACCCGTTTACATCAGCTATATAAGAGCTGTCACCAAGAAGAAGCATCACTCGGCGGGAGCCTCCTAGGCTGACCATTTTTTTTCCTTTTTTCGGCTCATCGGTGGTGTGATAGAAGATGAATGGACATCGCGGGACATTTTTTTTTTTTATCTTTTAATAAAGTATTTGTCCCTAAGTGTCTCCTGTCTTTTTTACTATTTTTGACACTTTCTTTTGTGAAATGGTAGTGATTAAATGTACCCCTTACCAATTCACATAGGGGGGGCCGGGATCTGGGGGTCCTCTTGTTAAAGGGGGCTTCCAGATTCCGATAAGCCCCCCACCTGCATACCCCCACAACCACTGGGCAAGGGTTGTGGAGATGAGGCCCTTGTCCCCATCAACATGGGGACAAGGTGCTTTGGGGGACTACACCAAAGCACCCTCCCCATGTTGAGGGCATGTGGCCTGGTATGGTTCAGGAGGGGGGTGCTCTCTCAAGTGTTGCATATAGAAAGACAAGTCCCACGTGTAGGGATAAAAAAAGCAGTGAAGTGAAAAAAGTACATGAAATTGCACATTCAGCACAGTGTTTGGCCAACTGGGCCTTAAATAACCAAACAATTCCTCACTGATGATGGGGGAAAAGTCCTCACAGGACCATTCTTGGGGGGTACAAAGATGGCCCCAAGGGCACAGAGCTAACGTGAGGAAAACTATGAAAAAGTCTTTTCTTGAAAAAAAAAAACAAGAAGTGTTAAGTGAACCTCCAGTGCTCCATAACATCAGAGCACAAATATATATGATCCTTGTGTAGGGGGAGAAGGAAGAAGTAGTAAGATCTTTCCCCATCGGTTAGCTAGATAGCAACAAAGCACATTTAGAATAAAGATGAGTCAGTGAGGCATGTCACTATTCCTATGAAGGATGTTGTGCAAGCAGCCGTTTCTCTCTGTCCAGCCAGTTCATAGCTGCAGAAGGGGTTTCAAAGAAGTGTGAGTTGCCATTGGCAATAACTTTCAGCTTTGCAGCGTATAACATGAAATATTGGACATTGGGAGCGCTTGGCCTTTTCATTATATCCATGAACTTAGATCTCTGTTTCTGTACCTCTGCTGAGAAATCCGGAAATAAAGACACTTTTGCATTATCCACTTTAAGGATTCCAGCCGTCCTGGCTATAGACAGGATTGCATTTTGATCCTTGTAATTCAATAAAAGGAATAGGAAGGAACTGTCCCTTCATGACCACCCTGTTGTGGTGGTCATGAAGGGACTCTATGAGCTCTTTCTACTGCAAACATGGGTGATAGTGCATCTTGTCCTGTATCATTTAGCTAGGCCTTAATGAAAGCCACCGGATTTTTACCTTCTGCTCTTTCAGGGATGCCCCCCGCCTGCTCATTATTTCTGCATAAGCAATTCTCCATGTCCTCCAGCCTAGCCGCATTGGTAGAGGCCACAGATTGTAGATATCTAACATCCCTTTGCAGGGGTTGCCACTCATCTTCTAATGTGCTAAGGTGGCCTTCCAGGGCAGAGGTGTGCTCTCTCAACTTTTGCATGTCATGTCCATTAGGAAAATTTCCACTTTCATGCCTTTCACCTCCCCTGCTATGGAACAGCTGCAAGATGTAGCAGCAACTAAGCTATCCTGCAATGTGGGCTCAGGATCAGTGCCATCCTTCTGTGTTATGGCCACCATATTGGAAGCATGGGACAGGTTACTCACAGTTAAGGAGGCTGAAGTCTCTGCCAGCAGCTGGAGGATCCCATCCAGTGATTCCATGTCCACTTCCAGAAACTCCCCATCTGGTAAAGACATCTGGATGGGTGGAGGATTTTTATAGGTAGTGGTCTTGGCGAAAAGATGCTGAGCTGCCTCCTTCGCCATGTGGGGTGGTAGGCTGCCATCATGACCCGGGGTGTAAGGTGGAATCTGGAGGTTCTGTCCACATCTGGCCATGAATGAGCTGCAATTTTCGCAGCCACAGATAGCAGAGGAGCTACGGCAGCCGTTGAGATGTGTCCCAGGTCTCTATGAGGGAGGATGGCGGTGCTGTCAGGATGATAGAACAAGATTCCCGGCGGAGTTAGCTCAGACACGTCCTACTCCATGTCGTGCTTGGCCACGCTTGCCTTAGAACATATGTAAAATGTCTTTTATACTACAGATACTTTAGAAAACTGGTATAGGCTTATCTAAAAGCTTTATGGCTGTCCTTGCGTAAGTGCATATATTATTAGCTGAACAATGTAACTGACAGCTAGGGTGATATGAATCAAATAAAAATGTATGTGATCTGTTAGTGCTAGCATATTAGACTGAGCTGAAAATTACATATTGATGTGTACCATTTTTTCTAATCACTGTACAATAATTAGCTGTCCCCAGCAGCAATATAAATTAATTTTATATACTAGAATGGCACCATAGGCTGATACCAAAAGGGATATTTCCTAGACTAAAACTGATCCATAGAATTTATTTGACAACTCGAAGCAATTGCAGTAATCTGACAGGTGGGTATTACCCACCATTATCAAAGGATCTTGGTTTATTAGTGTAACATTGATAAATAAATAAAACAGCCAAAAAGGATGTTTCTATGTGTTTTATTTCAGTTTGTGATGGATTTGTGGAAATGCTAAAATGTTCTGTGCAGCAAATTGTGAGCTTAGGATGTATTTCAGCTTGTCATAAATAAACTGCTGTCATAGGGAAAAAAAAAACATTATTTCTGCAGTGACATCTTAAAATGTTAACTCAGCTGACGCTTGCTTGTGTGAAGAGCATGAAAACAGATAAACTTCTAAAGAAAAGTATAGTTTAGGTCTGGAACAGAATCTTATTTCTGTAGCAATTTTTCTAACTCTCCCATTTTAAGTGTCAATCCAAAGAGAACCTGTGCTTTGGCAATGCATGCCAATGTGTTCACTTTAATCCCATCTCTTCAGTAAAACATACTCACTGTTCCTTAGCAGCTCCATTGCAGTCATCCTGTGTAAGCTATAAGTAGCTCAAGTATTAGCTTACATGGCGTTTAAGAACTTTTCCCATGGGACTGTACTAATGTTTGGTGACTGGCCCAGTGCTGTCACATGGAGTGTGTCAAATGCTCCTTCATACCTGGAAGTACCAGGTATTGCTTCCAGGATCTAAACAGAGCAGCAGGAAAGCAATGGAAATGAAAGTATAGTATATGGTGCTAGGGAAGGGGAAAGAGTAATGCAAACCTGTTGCTTTGCCCTTCATGGGCAAATCAACAGTTTGTGCAAGGACTTTTGTAGGTGGACATTGTCTTCCTGCACTTGATGTGTATTGCAAGCTTTCTTTAAATGCAGTTTAGTAGATTCCTGTTGACTTCAATGGGGTAGTGTAGATGTCAGTTTAGAGCCTGTATATGGCCTGTTTGGTTTGCAGTTAATTTCTTTGGATGCAGCATTGCTACCGAGAGGACTACCATTTCCTAATAATTTGCAGGCAAAGCTGGACAACTACAGATTTTTTTGTCAAATGTGTTTTACATTTGAATGCATGCATTTGAGCAATGCTTTGTAGGAATGGAAACGATTGATATTGACAAGAATGCTGATCCTAACAAGTAAAAGTACTAGCTAAGGACCAAAACTATAGAGGTTTTCCCTATATCTGCACTTCAAGGGTTTGATAGCATCATTAAGACCAATGTCTCTAATACTCCTACATTGATATTTTAATCCATAGCACATTGCAGGCATTAGGTCACTTTTGTAAATACAGTGCTTAAATAAATATGATTAACACCAACATGTGAAGATGGATTCATTCATAGATATCCAAGGACAATACATTAGCAAAATGCACAGTGCAAAAACAGTCCAAACAAAGAATGCTCAGTGCAAATAGTTCATAAAATTGATGTATGTGTCACCCAAATCCGACAATCCTGTGTAAACGTACACTACTTCAAATTCGAGCGCTCACCCCATTCACAAGTCACTTAGCTACAGGTAAGACCTCAAAAATTGAGATCTTGCTGCACTTTTTGGGAGAAACTCCCACAGGGATGGAGGGAAAGCACACTCCAGGGCTCAGGAACAGGGTTTCCTGTGTAGTAGTATAAAACATCACCATTTATTATAATAGAAAAACTACTCACATATGGCAGGTAGAAAAAAAACCATATAAACAGATAAGCATAATCAACACCCCGGCAGGCATGATTGCGTCATGGCTGTAGCTGCACCCAATGTATTTCGTCCAAAAGGACATCATTCAGAGGTATAGGAGTATTGGTTCTGGGTGGAGCTACAGCCGTGATGCAATCACACCCGCCGGGGTGTTGACCATGCTTATCTGTTTACATGTTTTTTTATACCTGCCTTATGTGAGTAGTTTTTTTTCACTTTAATAAATGGTGAAATGTTACACTAATACATTATGACTCCCTCTTTTGCCTGTATATCTTCTTGAGCTTATTTTGTGGATTGCTTTGGAAACCATCCATCCCAGTGGGGATTTCTCCTGAAAAGTGTAGCCAGAGCTCCATCTTTGAGGTCTTACCTGGTGGTAATCATCTTGTGAGTGGGGTGCGCACTCGGATGTGAAGTGGTGTACGTTTACGCAGGATTGTCAGATTTGGGCAACATATACATCAATATGAACTCTTTGCACTGAGCATTCTTTGTTTGGACTGTTTTTGCACTGTGCACTTTGCTAATGTATTGTCTCTGGATATCCATGAATAATCTATCTTCACATGTTAAGTGTTGCGCAAACCAATGGTGAATAAATATCTAAACTGACAAGCTCAATGTAAGAAATAGTGTGAACCAATACCATACATAAAACCAGGACACACTTGAATCAAGAGTGCATCCTGAGCATCCTAAACTCCTTCAGGTGATGTATACATAAATGAATTGTGAAATAAACAAAATAGCGACAGCTGAAAAAAATCATGTGCACATCAATCAATAAATGAAAAAACAATGTCCATAAGACCATTAGTGTCCATATACAAATAAAATAAAATGAGCAGCGTTTTCTTTAGATGTTAGCTAGATAAGCAAAAGCTCATAAGACAACATGTACAGAGGTAATGTACAGGGATATTGCACAGAAAAATTGTATAAAGGTGTATGAATAGATAAATAGATAAAAAGCTGGCTAGCTAAAACAAACAATAAAAAGCACCCGTGTACCGGGTCACATGTGGCGTGATTGCGTCAGCACAACGCGTTGTACATTCAAAATTTTGAATTTTTACTTACTACACGACTGGAGTCCCTTTCTGTCTGCTCACTCGTGGCTGGGAGCCTGAGTGTGCTTCTCTTTTCAGATTGGGGACATCCAGCTGCTAAGCATTTACTGCTATCTGGCGAAATCCTCTCGGACCGCTCAAGGCAACCAAAGGACTCGAGATACCAGAGGATTCAAGTGTCCCTGCAGAGGGCTATATCTGTCTGCTAGTATGACCCCGCTCTTTAGGGGGTCCACCAGTTCCGGTAAGGGTTATCACATACAGAGTTTACATCGAGCTGTCTTTCATGTGTGGACATTTTAAGGCTGAATATCTGGACCTTGATACCTGCTGTTGATTATAACTCACATATTTTTTCTATCACATCTAAAGAAAATGCTGCTCATTTTATTTTATTTGTATATGGACACTAATGGTCTTATGGACATTGTGTTTTCATTTATTGATTGATGTGCACATGATTTTTTTCAGCTGTCGCTATTTTGTTTATTTCACAATTAATTTATGTATACATCACCTGAAGGAGTTTAGGATGCTCAGGATGCACTCTTGATTCGAGTGTGTCCTGGTTTTCTGTATGGTATTGGTTCACACTATTTCTTACATAAGAAATATTTAATGTAGTGCAACTTTTCTTACATTATCAAATGTATTCCGATTTTTTTACGGGGGAGCAGAATATCCAAACCACCTGAAAAGGACAACAATTGGGCTAACATCGATGGAGGAGGATTTCTTTATGTAATCAAAAGCGTATTTGACTACTCACCAATTACTGTTATGCATTTTTTTCATTATATGTTTCTGATGTTTTGATATATGTCTTTATGACAGATCATTTGAGCTTATCAGTTTAGATATTTATTCACCACTGGTGTGCACAACACTTATCTATATATACAATGTCATTGCTGATGGGAACACAGTGTGGTGTTTGCAGCAACCACATCTGGCTTTTTTTGAACACTTATTAGTACTGAAGCTATATTGTTTACACTTTCGATTTTTTGCACAGAGGTAGCACAGAGGTTTTATTTATTATCATCTTCACATGTTGGTGTTAATCATATTTATTTAAGCACTATACTTACGGTTTCACTTAATTGATTTTTACCCTTCTACTATTGATGCACTAGCACTTTATTTGATTGTGCAACACATTTGTATTTTTAAATAATGATATGTATGTGGGTATATAGTGAGTGCTGCTATCACCATTCAGTTGTTTCATTCATTAGTTTGATTGTTTATTTTTGACACTTAGCGCATCCATTTTTCATTTTTTAAGTTGGGTCACTTCTGGCAGCCAACACAGATCTGGTAACATTGGTGACCAAAAGAATGTTTACATATACCAACAATTTCAAACTGAAATCTTCTGTCAGTTGTTATCAACATGTTTTTTGGAATCTGCTGCTTTTCTACACTCAGATCAGATTTGCTATGAGCTTGTAATTTTTGCACTGAGGCCAAAGTTTGTAGAGATATATTTGTTTATCACCATCAAAAGATAATTTTTAGGAATGATTTGGATTACTCATTTGTTAACTGTGCCAGCCAAAAGAAATGCATTGTTCATGATTGTGTAATGTAATTGCAATCTGCATGCATTACCAGTTCTCTGTCATATTATGACATTGAGATTGATTGCTCACAACCACCAGGCCTCAGGTATCAATATACAAACAGTTCTCTCACAGAGAATAACAGACAGTGAACAATTTGCCTATCCATAGTCCAGTCACTGCACCACTGACCCATTGTATTCTTCTCATGAAATAAAAAAATACAACTTACTCATAGTAAACGGTTCATTCCAACACCATAGAAAAAGAATGATTGACTATCAGTTGCATATGCAGAAACATTTAGCAACATGTTAGAGAATCACTATACACATTAACATTTGGCTTTTCTGGTAACCTTCATTTTCAAATACTGTCTGCAAGCAATACTTGAATCTGTGGTACCAATATCTGTTTTTACTTTGTATGATTACATCGCATGAAGATTTGTCCATTTGTACAGTAATTAGTTGGCCTCCTGGCCTGGGATAGGTATAGTGTTTTTTCCTATGTCTCCTGATATTTTATGAGTAGATAATTACTGAAATTTACCCCCCCATCCCTTATTTGACCACTTCATATCGTGTTTGAAACTGTCATAAGACCATACGACTTATTTTCATTACAGCAACACACATGCGAACAGCCTTAGGACTCATTCAGATGGGCACTGAGACCATAGCTCCCAATTGTCCCTGATTTGGAGGGACTGTACCTGATTTGGAGCAATGTCCCTCTTTCCATCTCATTTGTCCCTCATTTTGGTCTGATCTATATAGTTTTATATAAAGTGTACTTTTAATCTTTCAAAAAGTGTTTCCCAGTGCTAAACCTTTCATCCAAATTATAAATTGCTTCATTTGTAAATTTTAAAAGCCAATATAATGGAATAGTAGTGGTAAAAAACAAGTCCCTTGTGGATTCAATTAACCTTTTTTTAATTCATTCTCCTTTAGGGGGGTGTGGTAGGGGGTGTGTCCTATACCTACATACATTTGCTAGTAGGTGTCCCTCATTCTCATCTCAAAATGTTGGGAGGTATGACTGAGACCCATCCTCCTAGCTAAGCCACTTTTTGCAACATGTACATTTATCTTGAAACTGCATGCAGGCAATCCCATAGAAGTTGATGAATTCAAAGTAGCTGCACAGGCACAGTTGCATGTCTAAATCTGACATGCAGGCAGTCGTGGGTGCACAGATCTGAATTCACAATGTTTGCATTCAGATCTGTGCACCCACTCCTGCTCGCATGTCATATTTTGACATGCAACTATGTCTGTGCACCTGCTGCATCTGTATCCTCTTTTATGTGTTGCCTGCATGCAGCTACAAGGTGAATGTACAGTACATGCCGCAAAAATCATCTCAGCACAGAGGTCTCAGTGAAACATTGAGTCTATTCTATCCACTTCTAAGATTTACGCACCTCTGCCATATTGCATAGCCTGTCTAGCAGGTCAAAATTATTTTATTTTTGTCTACTCTAATACAGGTCTTGTCCCCCCACCTTCTCTTTGACACCCTGCTCTCTCCTCTTATCAGCATGCTTCTTGTTAGTACAAAAACAATGCAGCTCTGCTGTACAGGTAATTACAATAGACTGATACCAGGTCAAATGCACGTATGTAGACTGCTTGTATTAGTAAAAAATACATTCCATGATGTACTAATGAAAATAGATCTGCATTATTTATGTCTTTTACACTTGGAGTAAAATGTTATCACACCACCCCTTTATCCCTTTTTCTCATTTTGTTTTTTGTCAGATAAGTTTCTTTTAACTTTTTAAAAATCTTTTCTCATTAAACTTTCAAAATGTAATGGATTGACAGGGTTCCTTTGAGTGAAGTTTAGTCTCTCCTCTACAGTAGCTCATACTGAAATGCGTTCTTAAGTTATGAATAATTTGATGCCTACAAGCATGACAAGCAATGTGACGTGTCAATATTTAAACGGAAAAAAAATATGAAAAAAAACATCATTTATTGTTGTTATATATTCGTTAAATATATTTTTATTTGCAACTTACATTAATATAAGCATTTCTTCCATGTCTCTTACTAAGAGTGGTATATGGTAGGAGCAAATAAGGCTTTCCTGAATGCATATTTGTTCATATGCCACTTATGTGATATCATATTTTTAAGACAGGTTTCCTTTAATGAGATACAGGGGGCTTCCAGACTCCTGGTGTATCACCTGCTTTCCTTCCAACAGAAACCAGAAGTGATGCTTTGCTTAGCTTATGTGTTCATTCTACCTAGGGAAGATAAGAAAATGGATGTTCACTCATCTCCCTCCTCTCCACCTGGTGATGCCCGCCGTGCATGGTAGGGGGTTGCACCCTGAGGAGCACACTTTAGGGGTCATGGAAAGCAATCAGGTGGCTGTAAAGCCAACAAATCTCTTTATATAAACCCAAACAATATATGCGCTTGGATAAAAAAATTATGTTAGCAGCCAGCACCAATAGGCTGATTATAAACCATATACAACATACATAATACAGAGAGGGTGCAGCGCTAACTCAATGTTCTCAAGCCACTAATAAAAAAATCACATGAAAGTACATCTATAAAATGATAGCGATAAAATCCCCATGCTGACTTCTGTTAAAAGAATGTGCATGCACACTCGTCACCTCTGTGAGGGGGGGCAAGCCTGCTTACCGGAACCTATTGACCCTCCATTCGCTATGAACTTCGCGTCATCCATCAGGTCACTAGAGTATGCGATTTGTGTAGTCATCTAGCAGGAAAATCACTACTTCCAGCAGTGTGAACAGTGCCAGCGGAATTATGAGTATTTTCTAGCAGAATCTAGCAGAGAGAAGATATGTCTTCATCTACTCCAACTTAATTTTTTGCAATACATGTATAGGTCCCAGTATCTTCATAGCGCACACTAGAAATATGAAGTTCACCTCCATTGGCTTTCAGCGTTCCAGCCACAGTACACATAGTATTTCAAAGTCCCCATTAGAGGCAAGCTCACCCAGCAGGTTAAAGACAGACTTCTGGACTGCACCCAGGTCTCCTCACTGCAGAAAACAAAATTGCCATGACAATGGCCATGGCAATGTCCACATTTTATAGGTGGCCTTTCTTGTGTTTTTATTTATTAGTGGCTTTTGAACATTGAGTTAGCCCTGCACCCTCTCTGTATTGTATACATCAAATCTATTTCTTTAGAAAACAGACAGTTGGGTAGTAGAGTGGATGTAACTCCCCCCCCCCCCCCATTGGTACTGTCATAGTGGTGACAGTAATAGGATTAAATGCTTACCTACAGCGGTTTTGTTTTCTATAAATTATTTTACATTCACATTTGAATTGTCAATAAACTTGTTAGAAAATTTGGCTACTGCAGAAAGAATCTGTTCCCTAAGGAAGTGTCCGATTACTATCCGTGCTGGTCTGGCATCAATGCCACTCCTCTCAGCTCTTGGGAGAGTAGGAAAGGGAAATTATATAGAGTTTTACTTGAATTGAAGCACCCAGCAACACTCTCAGGTCATTGGGATTTCTACATAAATAAATAACATAACTTAATTGCACATTTATTTTTCCATTGTTTTAGTGAAAGTATTTAGATACTAAACAGCAGATATTCTATTCTGGTCCATTGATCAAAAAGAAAGAAAATTAGTTTTAAATACCTGTTACTGTCAATTCTGTGGTCCTTCTCACTAAAAAACTTCCATACTTCAGTTCGCAGGTATAATTCCCAATGTCATCTTCTCTAACCTCCCTGATAACTAGAGTATCCCTTTTTAAAATAATGCTGGGCCTCCATGTCTTTGCTTTGCATTCCTGTTAAAACACATAACACAGAAGATATTTATACAAAAACATTGTCATTATTTATCAGTAGAATATCATTAACATAACACAATATAATATAACATAACATATATTAGAATAATTAAGAATCTACCATTTTACAATGCAATTATAAAAAAACAAAACAAAACAAAACAATAAAAAAAAAGCAGCACTGAATTAACCCATTTTGGAATGTCATCAGCAAACATTCTGTGTCCAGGACCAATCATTCACTGATAATTGCTGCATGAGCAATTGCATGCAAGTGGTCATGATTAGCTGTAGTTTTCAGCAACCTCCCATTGCTTTAAATTGGGCTGCCTCCTGCAGCTAATCACCGTGAACCCCAGCAAATGGAGTTCTCGCAAGTATTCAGTGTTGTGCCCACTTGCAGGTGTGAATGTAGCACAATTAACAATCACACCTATTTTGTCTATTCTGTCAATCTTATTAGTAAATCTTTCTTTTAGAGCTGTTGGGACCCACTCTGCCCCTTAAAAAACAATTGCAGGGGGCAGTGTTAATTTTGTCGACTAAAACTATTAAAACATTTTAGTCGACTAAATGAATACTATTTTAGTCGACTAAAATACGACTAAAACAAAAACAATTGAGATGACTAAAATACGACTAAAACTAAAATGGCATTTTAGTCAAAAGACTCAGACTAAAACTAAATTGAAATATGACTTCAAAATTAACATTGGTCTGTAGTGCATATTCATACCTCAATACCATGAATAATAACATATGAGATGTTTCACTCCAGCAGTATATAATGAGTTTGGAAATTGTAGAGAAATGTTAACTAATGCATTACAATTTAATTACACCCATTAGATTTTGGATGATTTAAATGAGTTTTACTCTCGACTAAAATGTACTGGAGATTTAGTCGACTAAATACGACTAAAACTAAAAAAAATTGAAAAAGACTAAAATGGGACCAAAACTAAAATGCCATTTTAGTCCTAAGACTAATATTAAAACTAAATTGAAATTTGCTGCCAAAATTAACACTGCAAGGGAGAGCTTATTCTCTCTTCAGCGAACCTGGTCTGCAACTGTGCATGAGGCAGCAAGGAACCTGCAGTACCTGTTCCAGCATCATTACCAGATGTGTTCCAGGATCACCAGATTACCAATAGGGCCTTGTGGACTCATGCAGTACAGCAATGCCTAGATGAAAAAAAATTAAAACTCTGCTTGTTTTGCTATAAAGCACTGCTGAGCTCTGAGGAAGAGGGGAAGTTCCCCTCGAAACGTGTCAGCTAGCAGTGATCCCTGTGAGTTTATCTGTGACCTCTGGAATGCTCCGCTCATCCTAGACTGCATGCTGCTAGTCAAAGACTTTTTAGACTGTGAGATCTTCCACAACTGTTTGTGAGTAGTTTCTTTTTACTATTGGTTTTAATAAATTTACATTTAAAGGATAATGCACATGGCTGGTGTGCCCTTTCTTTCTTTTCTCTTGTTTAGCTATAAAGCACCTGACTTATTTAAAATATGCTGTATTAGGGGGAAGATTGACCAGGACACTTTCTGGTGAATGTCATATCTGCCCTTTAATGCTCTCTTTATCTTTCTTTTGGTCCTATCACACTGTGTGGATAACAGGTATGAAACAGTGGGTACAGTATTTCTCTCATGACAGGTTTACTTTGGGCAAAGGGGTTCTTTGAAAGGTAACAAATGTTTAATTTTTAGATACATTTATTAGTTCCTTGTTTGCACCCTTATTATCTCTCGCCTTGACAACTACTATTTCTTTCTATTCAGAATTCCAAAAACAAGTGTGTCACCTCTACAGTCTATAATGAATGTTGCAGGACTACTTTCCTATCTTTCCTACTCTCATCTGCTCTCCCTCTCTATTAATTTCTTTGGTGCTTTCCAATTAACTTGGGAATAAATTACATTTACTATTTCTGTTTTATGATTTCTGTTGCCCACTCTCTATCTTCAGAAAAAATGTTCCCCATGTCCTAGTAGAAAAGCCTCCTCCTTAAAATCTGTAAACAGTACACAAACGTTTGTCTCTTCAAATTTTGACCTATCAACCTTTCACTCTGCTCTAATAATCACATGCAACCATCTCCAGTCACCTGTAGTCATTGCTATCTAAGTTTGTCAGGAACCTCCTGCTGCGGAAACATTTCCAACAGGGAAAGGATAAACAGGTGGATGACCCACTGACATCAGAGATGGTGAGTGAATCTGACCAAAATTAATCAACTGTAGAACAAGATATTTGTCAGCATGTTTCTTTTTTTATGTTTCCTAAAACATCATTAACTTTAGAGCAGCTGTACTCTGAATCGCTTGTGGGCTCCTGTGGAATTTCATGTAGTACATCACAATATGGGGACAAGTTTTTCTACTCTGTAAATGCAAAAAATTCCACTATAGATACTTTTCAGACTGTAATAGAGGGGGAATTGATACAATTGAAACAATGTAGCTTAACATCTAGGAAAACTAGCATCTCTAAAGAAGAGAGACAGGATCTACAGCAGTAAAAAGACAATACGGGGTTAGTGATAAAGGAAGCAGATAAGGGAGGAGCAGTGGTGGTGATGACTAGGGAACAATATACATCTGAAGCTATCAGACAGCTTAGTGACAGTGATACATATTGCCCCCTGTCCAACAATCCCACTATGCCGTTTCAATCAAATATTTTAAAACATTTACAGTTGGGCATTAGTATGAGCGTTTTGTCATCCAAAACTGCTGAGTATTTCTATGTGGATAAACCTGTGGTGCCAGTCTTTCATCAGCTCCCCAAAATTCACAAAATTGATTGTCCTTTACAGGGATGATCAATTGTGGCCAGAATTGGTTCCTTATTGGAGCGTTTGGGAGAATGGGTAGACCGGCACCTACAGCCTTTCGTACACAGATTGCCTGGCTACATTGGAGATATGAACACAGTCCTTTGCTATATTACATCTGTCAAATGGACATCTACCTATGTATGGGCTACACTGGATGTGAGGGCACTTTATTCGTCGATCCCCCACAGCGATGGATTGCAGGCCATCCAATATCATCTTCAATGCTATAGCTCCTATTCTCAGGAGCTACAGGAGTTTATTTTGTTAAGCGTTGAGCTCTTATTAAAGCACAATTATTTTTTATTCAATGATGTATATTATGTCCAGCGCTGTGGGGCGGCGATGGGTGCTAGATTCTCACCATCCATGGTGAATCTCTACATGGGTTGGTAGGAGAAACAATTTTTGTTCTCTCCCAGCAACCTCTTTGCCAGGCAGATTGTATGGTATGGTCGCTATATCGATAACTTTGTGATGGGGTGGAATGGTGACACTATAGGATTGCATGAATTTTGTAAATGTCTTAATAACAATCAGTTAAATTTGCATTTTTCAATTGAGCATGATGCTTTCAGTATCAACTTTTTAGACATCACCCTAAAGGGCGATCCAACTACGAGTGATGTTTAAACATGCAGCTATAGGAAACCATGCTCTGGTAACCCTACACTTTTTGCAGCCAGTTGTCATCCATCCCACACCAATGACATCCCTTATGGGGAGTTTATTTGAGCCAAACAAAACTGTTTAACAGACTCAGCCTTTGAGCTGGAATGCAAGGTCATTCATCAGCGCTTATTGGACCGAGGTTATAACGAATCTGTTATACACCAAGGACTGTAAAGGGGTTTGATAATGGACAGAGAGGACTTACTGTCAGATAAGCCTAAAACCAAGAGAGAGCATAAAAATAAAAATAAACCTTATAAACCTTACAACTCTAGAAATAGAAAAACGGGCAAACCTATTACATTTGTAACTACATTTTCCCAAGAATATCATCAGTCAGAAAAATAAAAAATAATCTGCCAATACTGCATACAGATAAAGATTTAAATGGGATATTGCAAGCAGGTTGCCATTTTTCTAGCCAACATGCACCCACATTAGGGACTGCACTATCACATAGTCTTTTCTCATCTAAACAATGCCAACCCACCTGGCTCTCCTATCCTGGACATTATCCTTGTAATACAAAAACCTGTAGGTACTGTAATTTGTATCTTTTGGGTAAAACATTTGTTGCCACAGATGAAGATTTCCTTATAAAGCAATATATCAACTGTGGCACAAACTATGTCATTTACCTGATCACCTGTATTTCATGCAGCCACCAATATGTAGGTTGTACCACACGTCCTTTGAGAGCCCGTATAGGGGAACATTACTGTGACACAAATAACCCAAATGCTAGAAATATTTCAAATTCAACATGTCTCTTTAGAGAATGGCATTAGGGCAATCTTTCCTCATTTTGCTTCAGAGGAATAGAGCGGTTGTCTTACTCGCCCAGAGGAGGTGACAGGGAGAGAAGACTACTGGGGAGAGAAGCATGGTGGATTTTTAGATTAAAAACTAGATCGCCTCAGGGGTTAAACCTGAGGTGGGATCTGGACTTGCACTTACATTAAGAATACCTCTCCCCAGAGCCTCCTCTCTCTCTTTTCCTTTCTCTCTTTTGGGTTTTTTATTTTTTTCACATACCTGTATTATTATTTTTATCTTTTTTATTTAATGTTTTTTGAATTTTATGGTGTGCTTTCTTATGCATATATCTATACGTGTACATGCGTGTGTGTACATACATGTGCATATTATCACTGCAAGGTGTGTGAAAATTAGTGGCATACACACACTTTTTTGGATAATTGCCTGCTGTCAATTAAGACGATCAATGGGTGGAGATCTTTAGAGCTACTATTTATTTCAAAGTTATATGTCTGTAATGTGGTTATGACTAAGGTCTTATAGGCTGAAACGCGTCAGCTGACTTAATCTGCATTTGTTCACTGTGGCAATTCAATAAAATGAAGAAATTTTAAGAGCAACAACTGGAGTGTGGATTATTTTTTCCACAGTCATTGCTATCTAGCCTATTATATCTAATCTGTTTTCCTTTTTTTACACTGTAGATATAGAAAGAATATTCCTCTCCCTTTGCATAATGCAAAGGCATTAGCTGTGCATGGAGTCTGCAATCTTCCTCTCTTCTTCGTATTATTATTTAACCACTTGTTTACTGGCCACTTAAACCCCCCTCCTGCCCAGACCATTTTTTAAACTTTTCAGCGCTGTCACTCTTTGAACGACAATTGCGGGGTCATACAACACAACCCAAATGAAATTTTTATCATTTTTTTCCCACAAACAGAACTTTCTTTTGGTGGTATTTGATCACCTCTGGGTTTTATATTTTTTGTTAAAAAAATTAAAAAAAAAAACACACAAATTTTGAAAAAAAATACAAAAACAGTTTTATCTTTTGTTATAAAATTTTGCAAACAGGTAATTTTTCTCTTTCATTGATGTACGCTAATGAGGCTGCACTGATGGGCACTGATAAGGTGCACTGATGGGCACTGATAAGGTGGCACTGATGGGCACTGATGAGGTGGCTCTGGGAGGTGGCACTGATGGGTGGCACTAATGGGCACTGATGGATGGCACTGAAGGGCAGCAATGAAGGGCATTAATAGGTGCACTGAAGGGCACTAATAGGTGGCACGGATGAGTGGCACTGATAGGTGGCTCTGATGAGCACTGATAGGTGGCAGTGATAGGCAGTGATGGGCACTGGTAGGTGACACTGATAGGCAGCACTGCTAGATGGCACTGATGAGGCATTGATTGGCACCACTGGTTGGCATTGATAGGTGGCACTCATTGGCATTGATAGGTGGCACTGTTATACACTGGTGGGCACTAATATGCAATGTGGGCACTGGCAGGTGGCACTGGCAGGTGGCACTGGTGGGCACAAATGAGGTGGATGTGCCTCTTCCTCATCGGGACAGATGTCCCTTACACAGAAGCCGGTGATCGGCTTTTTTTTCTCCTCGTGCTATCAGCAATCTTCTGTTTACATCATTTGAAGTTTGTGAAAAACTTCATTTTTAAATGAGCAGTGATTTTGTGATTTTTAAAGTGAAAGCCTAAAAATGAAAAATGCCTTCCAATATAGTGCCTGGGGGGTCCCCTTAGTCTACCTGTAAAGTGTCAGATCTGTACCATGCCTAGAATCTGCTGCAGCAATATTTGCATTTATAAAGCCAAAAAAAGACATTTTCCCTGCAAGCTGCCTTTATTTTGCTCAGCAACAGCTGGGGAGGCAGTGTATATGATGATGCCACAATGTAGTGCACTGGGAACAAGATTAGAGATTTTTTGGATACATTCTGATGTCACTTTGACTTTGTATATAAGTAATGGGTGCGTAAAAATTGGTCGTTGGGTGTCGGTGGCGCCTTCCCACCGTAACCCTATAGAGGTACTCTTGATGAAAGCAAGAATTGGCCTTACTGTAAAAAATTGCAATGATATGCACCTGTCAAACAGGTGCAGAAAAATTACTCTTTGGGTGTTGGGAGTGCCTTCCCACGGTAACCCTATAGAAGTGTTCTTGATGAAGGCAAAAAAAATTGCAATGATATGCATATGGTTGGTGTTTTTGCCACGTTTGATGTGCCTGAGACGCAGTTTGCAGATAGCAACAGTGCAATCTGCTGCAGATGTGCTGAAAAAGCCCTAGATAGCTGAGCTTCGGGGAGTAGGCCGGGAGATAACAGCTGCAGAATGTGATGGAATAGGGTGGCTGCTCTGTACTCTTTCTTGATGTCGGCCTCCTTGGGGTTGTGCCGCCTCACCTTCAGTTTCCTCCTCTGCTCTATCTGGCACCCATGTCGCATCAGTGACCCCATCATCATCATCTCCATCTCCTCCATGGAACATGGGTCAAGTGTCCCTGTCAGAGGGCAAAGAGAAGGTTGGTGCCATTGTCACATACAACCATTCCTGGCTGAAGCTGGCATGGCATCAACCACCTCTGAGCCTGCCCATGCAGAGCTGACAGAATCTCTACCCCAGTGTGGCTCCTGTCCGCTAGGCAGACCAACTCAAGCACCGCGTGACATCTTTTAGCCTGACTGCTTGCATAGCCCCTTGAGCGCTTAGGGAGCACAGCTGGTTCAGAGGACAATTCTGCAGAAGAGGCCATAGATGTAGAAGAGGAGGGAGGGGAGCATACAGATGTTGTGGCAGAATCACCACCAGCTTTTTGGAGGCATGGTGGCGGAACAAGCTCCAACACTGAACTCTGTCCTGCATCCTTCCCAGCTGCCAGCAGAGTTACCCAGTGCACCATGAAGGAAAGGTAATTTTCCTGCCCATGCCTGCTGGAGTCAGCGGTAATATGAACCTTACTGCTAACCGCCCTGTCAAATGAGGCCAAAACATTGCCTTCCACATACTGGTAGAGAGCCTGAATGACCTTATGTGAAAAGAAAATAGGATTTTTACATTATACTTACCTGTAAAATCCTTTTCTTTGAGTACCTCATGGGACACAGAGTCAGGCTAATATTCATTACCTGCTGGGTTATATTCCATTATTAGGTGAATGGACACTGATAGACCAAAGGTCTACAGACAGGAAGTGGTCCCCTATATAACCCCTCCCATACAGGAAGTACTTTAGTTTTGTAGCAAGCACTAAATCCTCAAAAAAGAGGGGAGGGATCTCTATGTCCCTTGATGTACTCATCAAAAAAGGGATTTTACAGGTAAGTATGATGCAAAAATCCTATTTACTTTTTCATACATCATGGGACACAGAGTCAGGCTAATATTCATTACCTGCTGGGACATCCCAGAGCAATAGCCTTGAGGGGAGGGAGAAACCCTGCCAAACAATAGCCATCAGAACTTATACGGCAGCCCACAGTACACTGTGGCCGAAAGCAAATCCTCGGCTGCTCAAACATCCACTTGATAAAATTTTGTGAACGTATGCGCTGAAGACCAGGTAGCAGCCTTACAAATCTGAGCCACAGATGCCCGATGGAAAAAAGCCCAGGAGGTTCCTACACCCCTGGTAGAATGAGCTCTCACCCTAAAGGGAGGAGTTTTATGCTTCAGACGTAGGCCTGAATGACCAATTGACAGACCTGATTGGCAATGGAAGCTTTGGAAGCTGCCTGCCCCTTCTTGGGTCCTTTTGGTAAAACAGAAAAAGAGTCTGATCCTCGGATCTCCACAGATCTAGACAGATAAACTTTGACTGCCCGGACAACGTCCAAAGAATGCAGTCATCTCTCTTCTGTTGAACAAGGCTGAGAGAAAAAAGAAGGCAAAATAATATCCTGATTTAAATGAAAGGCCGGCACCACCTTTGGCAAAAAGGATGGAACAGGTCATAACAGGACTCTGTCATGGTGAAAGATCAAGTACGGTTCCCTGCATGAAAGGGCCACCAACTCCGACATCCTTCTAGCCGAGGTGATATCCATCAGGAAGGCTAGCTTGCGCAACAGCAAGTCTAATGGAATTTCCTTAATAGGTTCAAATGGTTGTTTCTTTAATAGACAGCACCAAGTTCATGTCCCAAGGACACATAGGTGGCCTAATGGGGAGAAACAAGCTAGTTGCTCCTTGCATAAATGTTCGGATTAGTGAATGGGAGGCTAAAGGCCTCTTGAAAAATCATGAGAGGACTGAAATCTGACCTCTGATTGTACTCAAAGCCAATTTGATTTCCACAGCTGACTGTAGAAAGGTGAGAATTCTCCCAATCACATATTTCCGAGGATGCCATTTTCTGGCTTCACACCAAGCAATATAAGTCTTCCTTTTCTAGCATTCACTAGAGTAGACACCACTGATCCCGAGATACCACGGTCCTTTAACACCCTGGCTTCATAGCCATGCCGCCAAATTTAGAGACTGTAAATTGGGGTGGAATATAGGACCTTGAGACAGTAGATCGGGGCGACGTGGAAGCGTCCATGGTCTGTCTATCATCAGTCTCACAATCTCTAGGAACCAGGGCCTTATGGGCCAAGCTGGTGCCACCAGAATGACTGGAACCCCCTCTCTCTGAATCCTGTGCAACAAATGTGGAAGGAGAGGGATCAGAGGGAAAGCATAAACCAGGGAGTACTGGCTCTATGGAACTATCAGAGCACCCGCTCCAATTGCCAGACACAAACTGCTGTAGCTTGTTGTTGAACCTGGATGCCAGTAGGTTGACCTCTGGCCATCCCCAACGTTGGCAGATTTCCTGGAACACCTCTGGGTGTAAGGACCATTCCCCTGCGCAGATCTGCTGGCGGCTGAGATAATCTGCCTTCCAGTTCTCTACTCCCGGAATATGGACTGCCAATATCATTGGCACATGTCCCCTGCCCAGGCTAGTATGTAGTTCACCTCCTTCAGAGCTGAACAACTCCTGGTACCGCCTTGGTGGTTTTTATAGGCCACTAATGTGGCATTGTCGAACTGAACCCTGCTGGGGCAGTCCTGAAGCTGCACCATCCAGGACTGCAGGGCCAGATGTACTGCCCGTAATTCTAGGACATTGAAGTCCCTGACCATTCCCCCTGAGCTGTGAGCCCATATAGGGTCGCTACCCAGCCTAAGAGACTGGCATCTGTAGTCAGTACTCTGTAAGTTACCGGGAGAAAGGATTTTCCCTTTCGCAGGTTCTGATCCTGCAACCACCAGTTTAGGCTTAAGCGTGTCTGAGGAGATAAGCACATTGGATAATCCAGGGCTTTTCTTCCTCTGTTCCAAGCTGACAAGATGTCTTGTTGTAAAGGCCTGGAATGGAACTGGGCATAGGGCACTGACTCGAAGGAGGACACCATCCTCCCTAGAAGACTCATACAGAGCCGAAAGTTGTCTGGTGCCCCTTATCTGGTGCACCTGATCCTTCAGGGCACAGATCCTTATGGGTGGCAAGAATACTCTTGCTTGGACCATGTTTAGAATCTGACCTAAATATCTTCGACTTTGAGCAGGTCTCAAGGCTGACTTTTTGGTATTTATGATCCAACCTAAGGTTTTCAAATACCTCACTGTGTATATTATGCTCTGTTCTAGAGCCTGTACTGAGTGATCTCTGAGCAGGAGGTCGTCCAGATACCTGAGCACCAGGATCCCTTGGGCCCTTAAAAGACCCAGTACTGGTGCTAGGACCTTTGTGAACACCCGGGGAGCTGTAGCAAGCCCGAAGGGTAGAGCCGCAAACTGAAACTGATGTTCCTCTACTGCAAAACGTAGGGACATCTGATGAGGCTGAAAGATAGGTACGTGTAAGTACGCGTCCTTTATATCGATGAAGGCTAAAAAGTCTCCCCTCTGAAGTGAGGTTACTACTGAGTGGACAGACTCCATCTGAAAGGACTGTATCAATATATACTTGTTCAGAGTCCTTAGGTCCAAAATGGGCCTTGTACAGTATCCCCGTTTGGTTTCTGAACCATGAACAGGTTTGAGTAAAACACTGTGCCCCTTTTGAATACAGGAACCTCTACAATCATACTTTGATGCACTAGATGATGTAGTGCCTGAAGCAATAAGTTCCTTTTTGGAGGATCCGAGGGAATGCTGGATCTTAGAAACCCCTGAGAGGGAACCCCCGTAACTCCAGCTTATAATTGAGATATAACAGAGATATAATTGAGGTGGCCCACTCATCCTGAATTGTTGTTTTCCAAATGTCCGCAAAGTGCGATGGAGTGGGGGCGTCCCCTCAAAAGGAGGGCTTGGTGCTGGATTTAGAACAATCTTGGACCCAGGGCTTTTTCTGGCCCTGGCCTTGCGGCTTGCCTCTGGCTCTAGCGCCCTGACGCTGAGACATTTGAGGAAGCAGTCCCTGGGTTTTTAAATGAGGGACGTTTGGTGCTTTTCTTCACAGGAAGTAGAGAACTCTTCCCTCTGGAAATCTTTTGGATATATTTGTCCACGTGATCACTGAATAAACGCTACCAATGAAACAGGAAACCTGCCAATAACTTTTTACAAGGAAGCTCGGCTGACCAGTTCTAAAGCCATAAAAGTCTGCACATATGTACAGACAAGAGAGTCAGATGAGAAACCTGCTGTATTGAATCCTTTAAAGCATCAACAGCAGAACACAGTGCTCGAGTAATATCTGTCTTACTTTCCTGGTTAGACCTATCCGGCTGTTTAACCTGATCCTTTACAGACTGGCAAATACCAATTGCTGCAACAGCTGGCTGAATAGCTAAACTGGCCAAAGAATATTAGGCCTTTAATAATAACTCCAATTTCTTGTCAACAGGGTCTTTCAAGCCCTGTGTGTTATTTACCGGACAAGTTAAGTTCTTGTTTAAGGAAGAGACTGCTGCATCTACGGCTGGCATGCTGCATTTTTTAACTAACTTTTCATTCATTGGATATAAAAGGGAAAACCTTTTAGGAGGGTAAAAAAGTTATGTCAGGATGTTCCCAATCAGCATACACCACCTGTTCCAACAGGGGGTGTAGCGGAAAAATCTGTGCGACCTGAAAACGTCTCAGAGATCCCAAAGAGGACCAGGGGGCTCAGTCACCTCTGCAAGAGGCAACTTAAAGGCATAACCATTTCGGTCAGAGTTGGGATCAAAAGCCTCTGCGACTGAGAGGCAGACATCGACTGGATATCTTCTTGTCCAGATTGCTCGGAAGCAGACTCATCTGCCTGGCACTCCACTGAATCCTGAGCTTTCAGCTCTTCCCCATCCTCAACCCATTCCTACTCCAGACTAGGAGACTCCAGGGAGGGGGATCTGTCACGCTTCCTGCCACCCTGCGGGATGGAGGCAATCATGCCAACAATCCTGTGCTCTAACCCTGCTAGGGCTGAGGACAGTTCATCCTTAGTGATCAAGGGTGAAGCAGCAGCATTGACTGTAGGCACAATACCAGATAGGCGCAGCGGCTCAGATTTCCTGGGAGCCTCTGGTCTTTCAGGGAATACAACACTAGGTGTATGACAAGGTTCATCAGGAACTACTGATGACATAGGTGTGCCCTTCCCTATGGTGTTAGTCCCACTCCTCTTTTTTGAAGACATTCAATGCTTCAAACAAAGAGCACTTGGGTGTAGTTAAGACACCTCAGAAGGGAGACCCTTTAATATGGCTCACCAAGCCCCTATGCAACAATCCTGCTAAGCACCTTTAGCCTGCCAAGCAACACCTGGTGACTAGGGATGAGCTGAACACCCCCCTGTTCGGTTCGCACCAGAACATGCGAACAGGAAAAAAGTTCGTTCGAACGCGCGAACACCGTTAAAGTCTATGGGACATGAACATGAATAATCAAAAGTGCTAATTTTAAAGGCTTATATGCAAGTTATTGTCATAAAAAGTGTTTGGGGACCTGGGTCCTGCCCCAGGGGACATGGATCAATGCAAAAAAAAGTTTTAAAAACGGCCGTTTTTTCAGGAGCAGTGATTTTAATAATGCTTAAAGTCAAACAATAAAAGTGTAATATCCCTTTAAATTTTGTAGCTGGGGGGTGTCTATAGTATGCTTGTAAAGGGGTGCATGTTTCCCGTGTTTAGAACAGTCTGACAGCAAAATGACATTTTGAAGGAAAAAACCCATTTAAAACTACTCGCGGCTATTGCATTGCCGACAATACACATAAAAACGGCATGGGAATTCCCTACAGGGGAACCCCGAATCAAAATTAAAAAAAAAATGATGTGGGAGTCCCCCTAAATTCCATACCAGGCCCTTCAGGTCTGGTATGGATTTTAAGGGGAACCCTGCGCCAAAATTAAAAAAAAAAAATGGCGTGGGGTCCCCCCAAAAGTCCATACCAGATCCTTATCCGAACACACAACCTGGCAGGCCGCAGGAAACGAGGGGGGGACGAGAGTGCGGCCCCCCCCTCCTGAACCGTACCAGGCCACATGCCCTCAACATTGGGAGGGTGCTTTGGGGTAGCCCCCAAAACACCTTGTCCCCATGTTGATGAAGACAAGGGCCTCATCCCCACAATCCTGGCCGGTGGTTGTGGGGGTCTGCGGGCAGGGGGCTTATCGGAATCTGAAAGCCCCCTTTAACAAGGGGACCCCCAGATCCCACCCCCCCTGTGTGAAATGGTAAGGGGGTACTTACCCCTACCATTTCACTAAAAAACTGTCAAAAATGTTAAAAATTACAAGAGACAGTTTTTGACAATTCCTTTATTTAAATGCTTCTTCTTTCTTCTATCTTCCATTATCTGGTTCTTCTGGTTCTTCCTCTGGCGTTCTCATTCAGCATCTCCTCCGCGGCGTCTTCTATCTTCTTCTCTTCGGGCCGCTCCGCACCCATGGCATGGGGGGAGGCTCCCGCTCTTCTCTTCATCTTCTTCTTCATCTTCTTCTCTTCTTCCATCTTCCCCTTTACAGGCATTCTATAGACACCCCCCAGCTACGAAATTTAAAGGGATATTACACTTTTATTGTTTGACTTTAAGCATTATTAAAATCACTGCTCTTGAAAAAACGGCCGTTTTTAAAACTTTTTTTTGCATTGATCCATGTCCCTTGGGGCAGGACCCAGGTCCCCAAACACTTTTTATGACAATAACTTGCATATAAGCCTTTAAAATTAGCACTTTGATTTCTCCCATAGACTTTTAAAGGGTGTTCCACGGCATTCAAATTTGCCGCGAACACCCCAAATTGTTCGCTGTTCGGCGAACTTGCGAACAGCCAATGTTCGAGTCGAACATGAGTTCGACTCAAACTCGAAGCTCATCCCTACTGGTGACTCACATGACCCGGGTAAGGAAAAATGAACCACTGCAAGTGTCTGTTCAGAGCCTGCTCTGTGTCCCACAGCTGCTTTCTGGAAGCACCACATGCTTTGCCTGCACAGCTTAAATAAACTTGGTGTGCGCACGCATGTGCACGGTCCCAGCGAGCAGGCGTGACTGTATTCGCATACAACGTAAATCTTCTTGTGCCCATGTAAATCTTTGTGCGCTTGTGCGGCAGAGCCGTGTGTGCCATGGCCGCCAAACAAACTGCTGAGCCCAGCGACACGCTTGTGAATGCATGTGCACCATGGCAAACCAAGGTGAAATGTTGCAGAGTTGTGTGCCATCATACAGGTAAAAAACAGCCAGACACAAGCAAAAAAAGTTACACTTTGCAAACACCCACAGCTAGCCCAGAACTCCCCCATATGGTCACCATACACAGGTGTCCAGCCTTTAGCTAGCTTGACTGATTGTTACAATTACTGGGACACCCCACAATAATAAAATAAAGGGGTTTCACTTACCCGTACAGGTGCAGGGCCACTTAGAAGCTAAGGGCCTAATCTTCACCCTTCACAGTGGGTTCCTGTCACTTGTACCTTCAAGGACTGGGTATGCTTTCATGTTTAGGGTCCACTCCCTTGGACCTGTACAGCACCCTGCAGGAAATGCCTTAGCGCTGTAGTGTCCAGGATTTCCACTCCGCAGGGTTCAGCGCCCAGGGGCCACGTTACAGGCAAAACCTCGCAAGATCTTGAGTCTTCTTTGTGAAGCTAGGGTACCATTTATCTAAGCATAAAAGCCTGTGTCAAATGGTTTTGATCGGTCAATCCTTTGATTCATTTTTGGAACCGTTTGTGGGACTAGGGACCTGGAGCTCAGAGAGCTCAAACACACCATGCCATCCACCTTGCAGACACTGGTAAAAAACTAAAGTACTTCCTGTATGGGAGGGGTTATATAGGGGATCACTTCCTGTCTGAAGATCTTTGGTCTACCAGTGTCCATTCACCTAATGATGGAGTATAACCCAGTAGGTAATGAATATTAGCCTGACTGTGTCCCATGATGTATGAAAAAGAAATGCTGTTTTGGAACCTGCCACTGGGGTACAGCACATTCCACAAATTCACGAAAGGGGGCAGGGTCTACCAGCTGAAAAGGCAACAGTTGCTGTGCTAGCAATTTGACTAGGCTAGCATTTAGATGCTGAGCATGTGGATGGCTGGGACCGAATTTCTTTTTACGGTTCAGCAACCAGGGTAGGGAAATTTGCCTGCTGAAATCAATTGGTGGCGTACTGCTAGCAGATTGGCTGCAAGTACTTGTGACACCTATTGCTATACCTTCATTCTTCTCAGTGCAGGTTTTTGAGAGGACTGGAGGTATAGTAGAGTTGGAGATCTCAGATGAGGAGCAAGGAGAAATCTGCTTTTTTTCTATGATGTGGGTGTTTCAAGTGCTGTTGCAAACGGACTGCATGGCAGGTCATTATATGTCTGGTCAAGTATGTGGTGCCCAAGCGGCTGCTGTTCTGGCCATGTTTTATCTGCTTCAGACATAGGTGTCAAACAGCAATGGTGTGATCTGCTGCACACGTGTTGAAAAATGCACACACCAAGGAACTATTGAAAGTTCACTGGGAGTCAGCAGCACCCTCCACCTGTGGAGCTCTGCGGTGTGATGCAATATGGTGGCTGCCCTGAAACTGCCCCCTGGAGGACACCCTGCCTCGTTGGAGTTTTGCCTCCTCCTCCTCACTTTCCTCCTCTCTTCTCTCAGGCACCCAAGTACAGTCATTGACCTCATCATCCCCTCCCTCCTCATCACTGGAGAAAACTTTCCAGTATGTTGCAGCTGGGGGAACATGATTGCCAGTTTCTTGTCCTTCCAGGGGCAGATCCAGGGGGGGCAACGGGGTAATTGCCCCCTCCGAGGGGGCAATTGCCCCGTTGACAGTGCGGGTGGCTCTGTGGGTGGCAGTGCAGTTGACTCCGCGGGTGACAGTGCGGGCAGCTCAGCAGGTGAGAGTGCGGGTGACAATGCGGGCGGGTGAGAGGGGGGGTAGCTGGGCAGCTCCGTGTGTGAGCAGGCTGCTGGCCAATCAGGGAGCCGGCGGGCAGGGGAGCAGAGAGGTGACATCATCTCTCTGCTGCCTGACTGGTAATATGCTGCCTGACTCTGGGACATAGCAAGAGACCACCTTAGCAGGAAAGTGACACAGCAGGTGAAAATCCACATTTGGTGACAGGTGACATGGCAAGTGACAATTCGCAACTTGTGGAAAGTGAAAATCCGCAATGTGTGGCAGGTGACGTGGACACTGTATTATATATACTGTGTACACCGCCTGAAGTATATTAGAAACAGTACACCACCTAAAGCACTGTATATATATATATATATATATATATATATATATATATATATATACACTGGGGAGCTACAGTTCATTGAGGGAACCATAAATGCCAACATGTACTGTGACATACTGAAGCAGAGCATGATCCCCTCCCTTTGGAGACTGGGCCACAGGGCAGTATTCCAACATGATAACAACCCCAAAAACACCTCTAAGATGACCACTGCCTTGCTAAAGAAGCTGAGGTGATGGACTGGCCAAGCATGTCTCCAGACCTAAACCCAATTGAGCATCTGTGGGGCATTCTCAAACAGAAGGTGGAGGAGCGCAAGGTCTCTAACATCCACCAGCTCTGTGATGTCATCATGGAGGAGTGGAAGAAGACTCCAGTGGCAACCTGTGAAGCTCTGGTAAACTCCATGCCCAAGAGGGTTAAGGCAGTGGTGGAAAATAATGGTGGCAACACAAAATATTGACATGTTGGGCCCAATTTGGACATTTATACTTAGGGATGTACTCACTTTTGTTGCCAGCAGCTTAGACATTAATGGCTGCGTGCTGAGTTATTTTGAGGGGACAGCAAATTGACACTGTTATACAAGCTGTACACTGACTACTTTACATTGTAGCAACGTGTCATTTCTTCAGTGTTGTCACATGAAAAGAAATAATAAAATATTTACAAAAATGTGAGGGGTGTATATCTCTATATACTAGACTGTATATATATATACAGTGTATATATATATATATATATATATATATATATATATACACACTGCCTGAAGTGTATTATATACTGTATACCGCTAAATGCACTGTATATATACGCTACACTGAATGCAGATATATATATATATATAATATATCTAATAATAATAATAATATATATATTAGACTGTATATATACAGTATCTCACAAAAGTGAGTACACCCCTCACATTTTTGTAAATATTTTATTATATCTTTTCATGTGACAACGCTGAAAAAATTACATTTTGCTACCATGTAAAGTAGTGAGTGTACAGCGTGTATAACAGTGTAAATTTGCTGTCCCTTCAAAATAACTCAACACGCAGCCATTAACCACTTACCAACCGGCCCATAGCCGAATGACGGCTACAGGGCGGTTGGATAACTCTGGGAGGACGTACTATGACGTCCTCCCAGAATTCCCCTCTCGCGCGCCCCCTGGGGCGCGCACCCGAACACATCCCTGACCGCCCGGTCCAGAGGACCCGGCGCATCACGGATCCCGGTAAATGGCTGCTGATCGCGGCCGTTTACCATGTGACGGCGTGATCACATGTAAGCAGACCGGCGTCATCTGATGACGCCGGTTCCTCTCCTCCTCTCCTGTGTACCGATCGGTACACAGTGAGCGGGGAGGGGGATGGATGGATGTCTGCAGCGCTGTGGGCTGGATGTGTAGTGCCCACAGCGCTGCACAGAGACATCCAGCCATCCAGCCATCCATCCATCCATGCTCAGCCATCCCTCACTACTATGCAATGCTGTGCAATACTCTGCAATACCCCCACAATACTCTGCAATGCTGTGCAATACTCTGCAATGCCCCCACAATACTCTGCAATGCTGTGCAATACTCTGCAATGCCCCCACAATACTCTGCAATGCTGTGCAATTCTCTGCAATACCCCCACAATACTCTGCAATGCTGTGCAATACTCTGCAATGCCCCCACAATACTCTGCAATGCCCCCACAATACTCTGCAATGCTGTGCAATACTCTGCAATGCTGTGCAATACTCTGCAATACCCCCACAATACTCTGCAATGCTGTGCAATACTCTGCAATGCCCCCACAATACTCTGCAATGCCCCCGCCATACTCTGCAATGCCCCCGCCATACTCTGCAATGCCCCCCGCCATACTCTGCCATGCCCCCGCCATACTCTGCCATGCCCCTGCCATACTCTGCCATACTCCGCCATACTCCGCCATACCCCGCCATACTCCGCCATACCCCGCCATACCCCGCCATACTCTGCCATACTCCGCAATACCCCGCCATACTCCGCCATACTCCGCCATACTCCGCCATACCCCGCCATACTCCGCCATACCCCGCCATACTCCGCCATACCCCGCCATACTCTGCCATACTCCGCAATACCCCGCCATACTCCGCCATACTCCGCCATACTCCGCCATACCCCGCCATACTCCGCCATACCCCGCCATACTCCGCCATACCCCGCCATACTCCGCCATACCCCGAAATACCCCGCCATACTCTGCAATACCCCGCCATACTCCTCAATACCCCGCCATACTCCTCAATACCCCGCCATACCCTGCCATGCTGAGCTGTACTCGCCCTCTGTATGTGGCCAGGCTGTGGAAGTCTCACACATGTGGTATCGCCATACTCAGGAGGAGCAGGAGAATCTATTTTGGGGTTTCATTTTTGGTATGTACATGTTATGTGGTAGAAATATTGTATAAATGGACAACTTTGTGTTAAAAAAAAAAAAAGCGTTTTAACCACTTCCCGCCCGCCGGCCATCATACAACGTCCTTAACTTTGTGCGGGGATATCTGAATGATGGGTGCAGCTACAGGCATCATTCAGATATCAGCTTTTTCAGCCGGCGATTCCCTACACCATGAGAATGATCATAGCAGCTGTTCCACTGCTTGATCGTTCTTACGGGAGGGGAGAGGGGATGTCCCCCCCTCCCGCGCTTCTACCGACTCACCGCTACGATTGAAGCCAGAATCGTTTTTTTTTTTTTTTTATTTTAGGCTTCCCAGCCTAGAGACGAGATGTGGGGTCTTATTGACCCCATATCTCACTGTAAAGAGGACCTGTCATGCCATATTCCTATTACAAGGATGTTTATATTCCTTGTAATAGGAATAAAAGTGGTCAAATTTTTTTTTTTTTGGGAAAAAAGCATCAAACTAAAATAAATAAAGTAAAATGAATAAAAAAAAAAAAAAAATTTAAAGCGCCCCTGTCCCTGTGTGCTCGCATGCAGAAGCGAACGCATACGTAAGTCCCGCCCACATATGAAAACGGTGTTCAAACCACACATGTGAGGTATCGCTGCGATCGGTAGAGCGAGAGCAATAATCTTGGCCCTAGACCTCCTCTGTAACTCAAAACATGTAACCAGTAAAAAATTTTAAAGCGTCGCCTATGGGGATTTTTGAGTAGCAAAGTTTGGCGCCATTCCACAAGCGCGTGCAATTTTGAAAGGTGACATGTTGGGTATCTATTTACTCGGCGTAACTTCATCTTTCACATTATGCAAAAACATTAGGCTAACTTTACTGTTTTGGTTTTTGTAAAGCACAAAACAGTTTTTTTTCCAAAAAAAGCGTTTAAAAAATTGCTGCGCAAATACCGTATGAGATAAAAAGTTGCAACGACTGCCATTGTATTCTCTAGGGTCTTTGCTAAAAAAACATATATAATGTTTTGGGGTTCTATGTAATTTTCTAGCTAATAAATGATGATTTTTACATGTAGGACAGAAATGTCAGAATTGGCCTGGGTGCTCCAGAACGCCTGAAGGTGCTCCCCTGCATGTTGGGCCTCTGTATGTGGCCACGCTGTGTAAAAGTCTCACACATGTGGTATCGCCGTACTCGGGAGTAATAGCAGAATGTGTTTTGGGGTGTAATTTGTGGTATGCATATGCGGTGTGTGAGAAATAACCTGCTAATATGACAATTTTGTGGGAAAAAAAAAAGTAAAAAAAAAACCTTGATTTTGCAAAGAATTGTGGGAAAAAATGACAACTTCAAAAAACTCACCATGCATCTTTCTAAATACCTTGGAATGTCTTCTTTCCAAAAAGGGGTCATTTGGGGGGTATTTGTACTTTTCTGGAATGTTAGGGTCTCAAGAAATTAGATAGGCCGTCAGCACTTCAGGTGTGATCAATTTTCAGATATTCGCACCATAGCTTTTGGACTCTATAACTTTCACAAAGACCAAATAATATCCACCGATTTGGGTTAATTTTACCAAAGATATGTAGCGGTATAAATTTTGGCCAAAATATATGAAGAAAAATTACTAATTTGCAAAATATTATAACAGAAATGAAGAAAAATGTATTTTTTTACAGATTTTTCGGTCTTTTTTCTTTTACGGCGCAAAAAATAAAGAACCCAGCGGTGATTAAATACCACCAAAAGAAAGCTCCATTTGTGTGAAAAAAAGGACAAAAATTTCATATAGATACAGTGTTGCATGACTGAGTAATTGTCATTCAAAATGTGAGAGCACCAAAAGCTGAAAATTGGTCTGGTTAGGAAGGGGGTTTAAGTGCCCAGTGTTCAAGTGGTTAATGTCTAAACCGCTGGCAACAAACGTGATTACACCCACCCCTAAGTGAAGATGTCCAAATTGGGTCCAGTTAGTCATTTTTCCTCCCCGGTGTCATGTGAATCGTTAGTGTAACAAGGTCTCAGGTGTGAATGGGGAGCAGGTGCCTTAAATTTGGTGTTATCGCTCTTACTCTCTCATACTCGTCACTTGAAGTTCAACATGGCACCTCATGGCAAAGAACTCTCTGAGGATCTGAAAAAAAGAATTTCTGCTCCACATAAAGATGGCCTAGGCTATAAGAGGTTTGCCAAGACCCTGAAACTGAGCTGCAGCACGTTGACCAAGACCATACAGCGGTTTAACAGGACAGGTTCCTCTCAGAACAGGCCTTGCCATGGTCAACCAAAGAAGTTGAGTGCATGTGCTCAGCGTCATATCCAGAGGTTGTCTTTGGGAAATAGACATTTGAATGCTGCCAGCATTGCTGCAGAGGGGGTGGGGGGTCAGCCTGTCAGTGCTCAGACCATACTCCGCACACTGCATCAAATTGGTCTGCATGGCTGTCATCCCAGAAGGAAGCCTCTTTTAAAGATGATGCACAAGAAAGCCCGCAAACAGATTGTTGAAGACAAACAGACTAAGGACATGGATTACTGTAACCATGACCTGTGGTCTGATGAGACCAAGATAAACTTATTTGGTTCAGATGGTGTCAAGCGTGTGTGTCGGCAACCAGGTGAGGAGTACAAAGACAAGTGTGTCTTGCCTACAATCAGGCATGGTGATGAGTGACATGGTCTGGGGCTGCATGAGTGCTGCCGACAATGGGGAGCTACAGTTCATTGAGGGAACCATGAATGCTAACATGTACTGTGACATACTGAAGCAGAGCATGATCCCCTCCCTTCGGAGACTGGGCCATAGGGCATTATTCCAACATGATAACAACCCCAAACACACCTCTAAGACGACCACTGCCTTGCTAAAGAAGCTGAGGGTAAAGGTGATGGACTGGCCAAGCATCTCCAGACCTAAACCCTATTGAGCATCTGTGGGGCATCGTCAAACAGAAGGTGGGGGAGTGCAAGGTCTCTAACATCCACCAGCTCTGTGATGTCGTCATGGAGGAGTGGAAGAAAACTCCAGTGGCAACCTGTGAAGCTCTGGTGAACTCCATGCCGTAGAGGGTTAAGGCAGTGGTGGAAAATAATGGTGGCAACACAAAATATTGACACGTTGGGCCCAATTTGAACATTTATACTTAGGGATGTACTCACTTTTGTTTCCAGTGGTTTAGATAATAATGGCTGTGTGTTGAGTTATTTTGAGGGGACAGCAAATTGACACTGTTATACAAGCTGTACACTGACTACTTTACATTGTAGCAAAGTGTCATTTCTTCGGTGTTGTCACATAAAAAGAAATAATAAAATATTTACAAAAAATGTGAGGGATGTACTCACTTTTGTGAGATACCGTATATATATATATATATATATATATATATATATATATATATATATATATATATATATATATATAGATGGATGGATAGATACTGTAGATGGATAAATAGATAGATATCTATCTATCTATATATATATATTATATATATATATTAATACACAGCCTGAAGTGTATTATATACTGTACATCACTGAGAGCCCAGGGTACAGTACTAATGATCTAAACCCAGATCTCCCCGGTCACCTGATCACTTTGGTAGCCTCTGATGGGCTACCACGGTGACCAGTCATTGTGAAGCCCCCCTGTGTTTTTTACTGTCTATAAATGGAGAAGGATGCAATGGGGGTTATTTACTAAAGAAAAATCCACTTTGCACTGCAAGTGCACTTGAAAGTGCACTTAAAGTGCAGTTGGAAGTAAAGTCGCTGTAGATACGAGGGGGACATGCAAGGAAAATAAAAAACAGCATTTTAGCTTGCACATGATTGGATTATAAAATCAGCAGAGCTTCCCCTCATTTCAGATCTACCCCTTAGATTTAGAGCGACTGCACTTCCAAGTGCACTTTCAGTGGACTTTCAAGTGCACTTGCAGTGCAAAGTGGTTTTGCCTTTTGTAAATAACCCTCATTGCATCTTTCTCATTCCTTGCAGAAAGAAAAAAAATGTTTGTAAAAAATTAGAAATAAATAAATAGTACAAAATAAAATAAAATAAAGAAAAATACCTAGATCAGGGTTTGATCTAGGTCAGTGCCAGGGTTAGTGTTTGGGTCAAGTAAGGGTCAAAGGTCAAGGTCAAAGTCAGGGTCAGTATATTTTGGACAAGATTTTTTTTTAATTAGTATCAGTGTCGGTGTGTTTTAGGTAGGGCAAAAAATACAGTTTTCTAATTTTGAGGCATACAGATTGTTTAGATGACTACCTTTGCTTGCTTTCTAGAGGGTCATTGATAAAATAGATGGTGTGACAATGTAAAATTAAGGTCCATTTCTCTTTCATATGCTATCATTTTCTGACTTCAGTTTTTATATGCAGAACTTGCATTATGGTCAATGAAACATAAAACACTAGAGGGGAAATACTTGTTGTAGATATCCCTTGCATTTTTATGTGAGGTAATTCAACGTGGGAAAACATATTTGGGTATCCTACATATATAAAGTTTGTTTCAAGTAATATTTATTCTTTACAGGATCAACAGTCCTATAATACTGGTTTACATGATACATAGAAGAAAGTTTTTTTTCATGGGGATTCAAGGTAAAAGTTAAAAATACAACAATTGTTTAAATAACACAATTAGTAGATGCCTTAATGCTTAAAATGGTGTTACAAAACAGTACATTTTTCATGGACTTTTTCAGCCACAGCGTACACTGACAGTGTATATTTGGCCATGGAATTGATTTATTTCCTATACAATTAGCTGAGCTAACATAGAGCAGCAACACCTCAATCTGATTTATTTTAATTTGAAAAAAAGGCTTTTATTGGTAACTAATAAAAAAAAGCTTTTATTGGTTTTAATGAGGGAGAATTTGCTAAAATGTACCAGAGAAAAAGAATAGAGGTAGAGTTTGTTTTTCCTGCAAAAATTAAGAAACCACAGATGATATAATAGCGTGAAATTGGCCAGCAACAAGGCAATTTTAAATGGCAAGACCATGCCTGATTTTACTAATGATCAAGTGCTACAACAATGAAGATAGCACAGAGAAAATAGCAGTATAAAATTAGCCAGCAGCAAGAGAGTTTTATTTGGGATGATAGGCCTAACCATGGTATGACTAATGCGGCGTACACACGATCGGAAATTCGGCCAGCGAAAGAGCGATGACAGCTTTTGGTTGGAAAATGCATCTGTGTGTATGCTCCATCTGACTTTTGCTGGTGGAGTTCCCGCCAGCAAAAGATTGAGAGCAGGTTCTCCATTTTTTGGTCGGAAAAAGTTCCTATCCGAAAATGCGTTCGTCTGTATGCAATTCGGACGCGCAAAAAATCACGCATGCTCGGAAACAATTTGATGCACGCTCGGAAGAATTGAACTTCATTTTCTCGGCTCGTTGTAGTGTTGTACATCACTGCATTCTTGACGTTCGAAAGTTCAGAGAACTTTTGTGTGACCGCGTGTATGCAAGGCAAGCTTGAGCGGAATTCCATTGGAAAAACCATCCAAGTTTTTTCGGACGGAAATTCTGATTGTGTGTATGCGGCATTACTTTTATTTTATCTATGGGGATAGGGGCACACTGAAAGTGAGTGATATAAAGTGAAGTGGATTAGGTACAAATTGTTCTTGCATTTATTTATTTTTTCTTTAAAATGATTCAGTGGCCTGTTGTGAACAAAAGGTAGCTCAAAATACAGATGGTCAGTAAGTAAACGCTGCTTTCAGCACCCCAAAATGTGCTTTAAGCACCCCAAACATATTCCTTTTCAGCAAAAAATAACCCAAAAGAAATAAAAATCCCAAAATGCCATCCCTGAAAGAAAAAGACAATTTATGGTCTTTAACCACTGAAGGACCAGAAGGATTTATCCCCTTAATGACCAGGACATTTTTTGCGATACGGCACTGCGATATTTTAGCTGACAATTGCACAGGCATGTGACACTCTACCCAAATGAAATTGATGTCTTTGTTTTTCCCACAAATAGAGCTTTCTTTTGGTGGTATTTGATCCCCTCTGCGGTTTTTATTTTCTAAAAAAAGAGCAACAATTTTGAAAAAAAATATATTTTTTATTTTCTGCTATAAAACATATCCAATAAAAAAAATTAAAAAAATCAAGTTTCTTCATCAACTTAGACCAATATGTATTCTGTTTTATATTTTTGCTAAAAAAAAACAAAAAAACAATAAGTGTATATTGATTGGTTTGCATAAAATTTATAGTGTCTACAAAATAGGGGCTAGATTTAGGGCATTTTTATTATAATTTTTTTTTTACTAGTAATGGAGGCGATCAGCGATTTTTAGCGGGACTGCGACATTGCGGCGGACACATTAGACACCTAACTGACACTTTTTTGGGACCATTGACATTTATACAGCGATCAGAGCTAAAAATAACTACTGATTATTGTATAAGTGTTTTGGTTCATTGCTGTGGACAGATTGGACACCTAACTGACATTTTTGACACTTTTTTGGAACCAGTAACATTACAACAGTGATCAGCTAAAAATATGAACTGACATTGTACTAATGACACCGTCAGGGAAAGGATTAACATCAGGGGTGATCAAGGGGTTAACTGTGTTCCCTGGGCCTATTTACTAACTGTATTGGGGATTGGATGCCTGGGATAACACACAGATCTGTCTTCCTGCATAGCAGAAATACAAGATCTCTGTGTCATCCCCTGTCAGAACGGAGATCTGCTTTGTTTACTTCTACAGATGCCCATTCTGTCTCTGCGGGGAACGATCGCGGGTGGCGGTGGACATCGAGTCCGCCGGACCCACTGATTGGCTCCGTCACTGGACAATCATTGCGCGCCCACACAGGGCCTTGAACGAACCCGACGTACAGCTATGCCGATTCACACAGCTGAGCCACCTTGCTGCAGTGTAACTGCAGTGGCTGGTTCGCAAGCAGTTAAAGCAACAAGCAATTTAACCTATCTAAAATTCCTGTCAACATAAAACAATAAACAATAGACCCCTAACATAAAAAAATTAAATAAAAAATACAGCTCCTTTCAGAACCAAAAACCAGGGAGGCAGGACAGCAGCTATAAGTCTTCAACAAAAAACAATATATTAATAATAATAGTCCCTCAAACAAAAGTCCACTTTTTAGAGGAAGTCTTGCTGCAAAAAAAGAAGTCTGACGTAAAATAAATGACCTAAAAACAAAAACTAATAAACAACATGTCTCTAAAATAATTAAAAACTCCTGAATTACCCCCCCTCCACGCACATACACACTGAATCAGTGATTTAAAAATGTTGCTATGGGTGGTATAGTAGCTAAAAGTTACCTCTGACCTCAAATAAAACACAAAATATAATTAAAACAAAATCCCAATAACAAAAACAACAAATAAGAATAATATAGCAATCAGAAATAAAGTACATCTATTGACACTAATCTCTCACTATGCCGTTTGTCGGCTTTCCTTATCATTTCCCTACAGCAACTATTACACTTGTAATACTTACTTTAACCCTCACTCTGGCAGGCTTGGGGTGCCCTCCACTTCTTTTTGATGCCCCAGATTGTGGATAGACTCCTAGCGTCTTCAGGCATAATACAGAACTATTGGCCTTGTATTGTAATTCATGATGTTAACATGGGGAGGGATTTACAAAAAGCCGGTTCACACAGAATCTGGTGCAGCTGTGCATAGTAACCAATCATCTTCCAGGTTTTATTGTCAAAGCTTAATTGAACAAGCTGAAGTTATGTGGGGTACACACTATAGGAAAATTGGGCTAATGATCGTCTGATTTTCCTTGTTGTTTCACAGCAAATCGGAATCAATGAACAAAAATTTGTACGGAAATTCTCGTATGACAAAGGCTTTTTTTGTTGTTTATTGTCTCTGATCATGTGCAGTCTTTCTTTTTCTGATTTTACTTGCATGAAAATCATACGCAAATCGTTCATTCTTGTCAGGAACTGGTGTGACCAGAACCGTGTGATCTGCGACAGAGGACACCCAAACGTATATAAGTGAAAATATATATTAATTTATTAAGGAAAGTGAGTAATAAATAACAACCAACTCCAATATGACACAGTGCAATAACCAACCACAGACAGAGACCTACAAATAACAATAGATAAATGCAATAAATGGGAAATACCAGGTTCATAAACAATAGCCAGGCCAGGGTCATACACAGCAGATCAGCAGGGAATGTTCCAGAGACGTAAACATAAGCCAGGCCAAGGTCATACACAGGGAAGTCAGTAGATGGGGTATGGAACACAGGACAGGGAGAGGATGGATGGGTCAGACTGCAGGCAGGGATCCAAGGTAACAGGTGGGACAGGATAAGGTCCCAGACAGGGAGACAGGGACAGGCTCAGGGATCAGGGATCAGGGATCAGGGATCAGGGATCAGGGATCAGATAGCTAGCAGGTCAGGAGGCAATGACGAAATCAAGGCAAACATGTGAATGTTTGCCAGGTATTTATAGGCCTGTGATTGGCCTCAAGTGACACCTGATTGTAGGAGGTACTGTCTGCTCCACACTGCCAGGATCCATCCGCTGGTGGACGCCAGTACTGCGGCCCAAAGATGATATACTATTAACAGGGAAAAGCTCTCCTGACAGTTCCAAACTGCCAGGAGACACCTGCTGGTGGACCTCAGTACTGCATGCGAAATAACAGGTCTTACCAGCGGATGGAACATTTCCTGACAGTACCCCCCCTCAAAGGAGCGGCCTCCGGACGCTCCAATTGGTTGTAATTGTCCATAGTCTATGGTATTAAGCAGAACAACAGATGGTGGCACAACAGGCAGAACAGGTGGTGGCACAACAGGCATGGGCACTTCAAGCTGGGCAGCAGGCTCATCAAGCTGGAGGGCAGTCACCGAGACATCAGGCTGAAGGGCAGACACCGGGACATCAGGCTGGAGGGCAGACACCGGGACATCAGGCTGGGCGGCAGCAGGCACCCGGACATCGAGCTGGGCAGCAGCAGGCACCAGGTCATCGAGCTGGGCAGCAGGCTCCGGGTCATCGAGCTGGGCAGCAGGCTCCGGGTCATCGAGCTGGGCAGCAGGCTCCGGGTCATCGAGCTGGGCAGCAGGCTCCGGGTCATCGAGCTGGGCAGCAGGCTCCGGGTCATCGAGCTGGGCAGCAGGCTCCGGGTCATCGAGCTGGGCAGCAGGCTCCGGGTCATCGAGCTGGGCAGCAGGCTCCGGGTCATCGAGCTGGGCAGCAGGCTCCGGGTCATCGAGCTGGGCAGCAGGCTCCGGGTCATCGAGCTGGGCAGCAGGCTCCGGGTCATCGAGCTGGGCAGCAGGCTCCGGGTCATCGGGCTGGGCAGCAGGCTCCGGGTCATCGGGTTGGGCAGCAGGCTCTGGGTCATCGGGCTGGGCAGCAGGCTCTGGAACATTGGGCCGAACAGCGAGCACCGTAAGGGCAGGCCGGATTACAGGCACCGGCTCAGCAAGCTGGATAACGGACCCCGGCCCAGTGGGCTGGGTAACAGGCCCTGACTCAGCGAGCTGGACACCGGGCACCAGTTCGGCAAGCCGGATAACGGATACTGGCTTGACAGGCAAAGTGATGGACTTCGGTTTAGCAGACTGGGTAATGGGCACCAGTTCAGCAGACCGGGTAACGGGCACCGATTCAACAGACTGGGTAACGGGCACCGATTCAGCAGGCCGAGACACGGGCACCGAAACCTCAGGCTGGGATACCAACATCACGACATCAGGCTGGAAGACAGATACCAGGATATCAGGCTGGAGGATGGACACATCAAACCGGAATGCAGGCTCATCAGGCTGAACAGTGGGCACATCAGGCAGAACAGCAGGTACATCGGACTGGTCAATAGTCGCTGGAGCGTCAGACTGGAACATGGACACTGGGGTTTCGGGCTGGAAGGCAGGCATACCAGACTGGAAGGTGGGCACACCAGACTGGAAGGTGGGCACACCAGACTGGAAGGTGGGCACACCAGACTGGAAGGTGGGCACACCAGACTGGAAGGTGGGCACACCAGACTGGAAGGTGGGCACACCAGACTGGAAGGTTGGAACGTCAGACTGGAAAGCTGGAACGTCAGACTGGAAAGCTGGAACGTCAGACTGGAAAGCTGGAACGTCAGACTGGAAAGCTGGAACGTCAGACTGCAAAGCTGGAACGTCAGACTGCAAAGCTGGAACGTCAGACTGCAAAGCTGGAACGTCAGACTGCAAAGCTGGAACGTCAGACTGCAAAGCTGGAACGTCAGACTGCAAAGCTGGAACGTCAGACTGGAAGGCTGGAACACCAGACTGGAAGGCTGGAAAACCAGACTGGAAGGCTGGGACATCAGACTGGACGGCTGGAACATCAGACTGCAAGGCTGGAACATCAGACTGCAAGGCTGGAACATCAGACTGCAAGGCTGGAACATCAGACTGCAAGGCTGGAACATCAGACTGCAAAGCTTGAACTTCAGACTGCAAAGCTTGAACTTTAGACTGCAAAGCTTGAACTTCAGACTGCAAAGCTTGAACTTCAGACTGCAAGGCTGGAACATCAGACTGCAAGGCTGGAACATCAGACTGCAAAGCTGGAACATCAGACTGCAAAGCTGGAACATCAGACTGGAAGGCTGGAACGTCAGACTGGAAGGCTGGAACGTCAGACTGCAAAGCTGGAACATCAGACTGCAAAGCTGGAACATCAGACTGCAAAGCTGGAACATCAGACTGCAAAGCTGGAACATCAGACTGGAAATTGGGAGCAGGTTGGGTTACTGGCAGGATTGTATGAGTAGGGAAGAACTTCCGTTTCTTCTTTGGCTTAACTGCTGGAGATCTGTAGGTGGCTGTAGGACTGTAGACAGGAGGTGAGGCATACTGAAAGGAAGGGCTGGGATATGGCAAGGAAGGGGGAACAGCAGCCAGAGGGAGTTCTTGTGGGAAAGTTGCAGGTATTAGAGAAGAGGCAGGTGGGTTAAAGGCAGGATAGGTACAGGAAGGAGAAACAGGGCATTGATACTTGGTGGGGAGCAGGGTATATTGGGCTGTAGCTGAGGTTGCCATGAGCGATGGGGGAATAGATTCTTGGGAAGGCAGGTGATTAATGGCAGGGCTGGGTTGTTGTGGCTTGGCTAAATTAAAGAGATCTGACCATGCCTGTAGCACAGGATGAACAAACATTGATTTACACACAGCCTGACTAACCAGAGATTGCACTGAATGGATGCAATCAGACAACACCTGCGGGGAACAAGAGGCATAATGTTCCTTGAAAAAGGCTGGGTCATCCTCTAATAACCACACCAGAGACTCAACCTGATCAAAACTGAAGGGGGGAGAAAAATCATCCCTGCCCTCTGGAGTACTGGACAAGGCTAGCTCTGCACACAGCTGGATCAGAGGCTGAACATTTTCAAATAGCAATCTACCCTGATCAACCAGAGAATGGGCCAGATGGATACACTCCAGGAGCTGATCCCTGGCCCACTCTTTCAATACCAGACGACAGTAATTGTTATCCTCCAACACCAGTGAGGCAAGGAGAACAACTGTTTCTGATTGCATTTTCATAGCACTACAATGGTTCCTTTGCGCAGTCACTTCTGGTCAGAGATGGCCTTGATTTACTGTCAGGAACTGGTGTGACCAGAACCGTGTGATCTGCGACAGAGGACACCCAAACGTATATAAGTGAAAATATATATTAATTTATTAAGGAAAGTGAGTAATAAATAACAACCAACTCCAATATGACACAGTGCAATAACCAACCACAGACAGAGACCTACAAATAACAATAGATAAATGCAATAAATGGGAAATACCAGGTTCATAAACAATAGCCAGGCCAGGGTCATACACAGCAGATCAGCAGGGAATGTTCCAGAGACGTAAACATAAGCCAGGCCAAGGTCATACACAGGGAAGTCAGTAGATGGGGTATGGAACACAGGACAGGGAGAGGATGGATGGGTCAGACTGCAGGCAGGGATCCAAGGTAACAGGTGGGACAGGATAGGGTCCCAGACAGGGAGACAGGGAGACAGGGATCAGGGATCAGGGATCAGGGATCAGGGATCAGGGATCAGGGATCAGGGATCAGGGATCAGGGATCAGGGATCAGGGATCAGGGATCAGGGATCAGGGATCAGATAGCTAGCAGGTCAGGAGGCAATGACGAAATCAAGGCAAACATGTGAATGTTTGCCAGGTATTTATAGGCCTGTGATTGGCCTCAAGTGACACCTGATTGTAGGAGGTACTGTCTGCTCCACACTGCCAGGATCCATCCGCTGGTGGACGCCAGTACTGCGGCCCAAAGATGATATACTATTAACAGGGAAAAGCTCTCCTGACAGTTCCAAACTGCCAGGAGACACCTGCTGGTGGACCTCAGTACTGCATGCGAAATAACAGGTCTTACCAGCGGATGGAACATTTCCTGACAATTCTGTTCTGTTACAAAATTTTATTTGAAGCTTGTCCCTTCGGTAATCTTCGTAGGAAAAGTCGGAATTGGCTGTTGAAAGTTGTGTACACACTACGGATAAAAATGTTCACCCAATTTTCTTATAGTGTGTACAAGCCTTTAGAAGCTGATTGGTTACTATGCACAACTGCACCAGGTTCTGTGTGCACCAGTTTAGGGCTTGGGTCACACCTATGCGAATTGGATGAGTTTTGAATTCACATCACATGTGAAAGAACATTGCTTTCTTTTGTGCCTGTTCACATATTTCCGATGCAGCCGGAGTGCAGATTCAGTGCGAATTGAAAAAAAGTCCTGTCAGTTTTCTGAGCAGTGTGGTGCAGCTCAGGTGCAAATTCAGGCTCATTGACTTCTATGAGAATGTCCCACATCATTCAGCTGTGAACAGTACAAAATCCTGACCTGATCCTGATGAAAACCTGACCTGACCCTGATCAAAAACTGGCCTGAAAGGCTGAACAACTACTTTATCAATTAGCTGTGAAAACAAAGCTTTAATTCGCTCTGCACGTTTGTGAACCCGGTCTTAGTAAATCTCCGCCCAATGTGACAATCAGCAGGAGCATCTTAGAAGAGAGGTTCTGTGGTGCCTGTGCCACAGGTGGAGTTAGCCTGATAGAGCAAGCAATATGGTATTTACGGTACCATCATTTCTTTCCCTCTAGACCTAATTAATCTTATTTTTTTAAGTAATTCCTGGGATTCAGCTATAATCATTCTGAGTAAAGTTCTTAAACTAATATTTTTTTTCACATAATGCACTACAAAAAGTTTGATGTTTCTTGCACAATGACAGAGCCAATTAATCTGAATCAAAATGTGATTGTGCCTAGTGAATTATCTTCACAATGCAACAATGAATAACCTAAATTAAGCTCAATTTTGATTTGAATCATTTGGAATGAGACATTTATCTGACTTACATTTATTACTCAGTTCTGCAATGTGTCCTTCAGCTTAATCTAATGATATATTTATTTTTAATTCGCTATAATCTGTGCATTGCAATAGTAATATAGACAACATAGTGCCATAATTCTCACTTTCCATAGGTAATTGGCTTTATGATTATTAATTGCTAATTACATTGGCACAGATAATATGCCTGTTCTCAAAATATATGTGAAAATAACTTTTTTTTTTTCTTTAAAAAAACTGGTCATTCTATACTGGTCATTCCCATTCTATTACCTTCTATTGACTTTACATGCTTATAGTTTTTGACTAGCATTTCTTCTGTGTGTGAACAGTAAGTGTATTCAAATTGAATGCAAAGGGGTTTCCCACTGCAATTACAGGCAATATTATATGCTCTCTTCAAGTTGGATCCATATAGTCAGTATTGCCACACCTTTCAACAGTAAAACCATTCCAATTTATGCTTAAAATCATTTTCCAGCTAAGTATTTAAATATACCTGCAGCTTTTGCAGCTTTAAATGATCATAGCAATGGTTATACATGATATCAAGTTCATCTAGCTTGCTAACTGGGATGCTTTGTTTATTGGATGACGCTTAATCTAAAGACTTTATTTAAGAATTTCTTTATGCAAGCATTATGTTAAAAAAAATGAAGCTACCCCTGTGCAGTTTGATGGTTTTCAATTATTTTTTTATATAATTTTGAACTGATTGTTTATATGCTTGTGAGATTTCCATACATAGCATGTGCGCTGAGGGATTCATTTTGGATGTATGTGCCTTTTTTTTTAATACATTATCGGGGTCCCTATGGTGTTTTACACAACAACTCTATTTGCTCCTTTTAAACAATATTTGGTAAAAGTATAGCTATGTTGATTTTTTTTTTGTGTTTTGTATTTCTATTGTTACTATGTTTCCAAATCTCAAGGTTAATTGGTAAGATATTTTAGTTATAGGTGTTGTCTTGTAAGATGAATCAGCTCCTTATATGTGTTAAATACACCAGCAGTGAAATCTTCCTATAATGTTTTTCT
Organism: Aquarana catesbeiana; assembly: GCF_042186555.1. NCBI lineage: Eukaryota > Metazoa > Chordata > Amphibia > Anura > Ranidae > Aquarana > Aquarana catesbeiana. Next base: position 631,263,166 of record NC_133325.1, read on the forward strand.
GACTTTGTTCCAACATATCCTTTGCATCCTCCATGATATAAAACATTGGGAATCAAACAGAAAGATTGAAAAAGTCTAATTAGGTCCAGTACCAGGACCTCAAGCACAAATATCTCACTAAAGAGATCCTAAAAAGATTTAGGGACCTATTCATACCAGCAGCATGAACGGCAATAATAATTTGAAAGTGGGATCACTAGGAGATTAACCCCCCTACATGTCACATTTGTTACATTACACTTTTTTTAAGGTTGTATACAAAACTGATGATAATTAATGATTGGCGAAACTTTAGCACTGAATCCCATTGAAAACTATAGGTGGGAAGGGAGAATCTACATAATAAATTCTCAGAATGTTCAGGCTTTTAGGCAAGCTATTATTGAAGATGAGGCATGAGGATCTGGCCACTGTTATGAGGTACATGTACCAGTGCAAAGATTATGTGCAGCAAGAAGAGAGTCCTTTCATTTGGCTTTGGGTGCAGCATTTGAAATACATAAATCCCTAAATGATATGCTTGGGGATGCCTTAAAACCGCAGGTGGTTTTATGGAACTGTACAATTTTTACAGACCTTAACATTCCAACCAGACCCTTATCCAGACATGAAGGATGGGTGGCCATGCCAATGGCATCACTCAGGGTTTTTGGATGTCAATTTAGATTACCGGAGCTAGGGAATCTGTCATTTAGTGCAGCATGTAAACTTCAGTGAGTGAAGAGGATTCTTCATAGTGATTGATGAGGATTACATCACTGGACACTGTAATTGACAATTTACTATGGTGGAGATTAATAATAATTGTGGGAATGGCTAAGGGGTACTAATGTACAGCTCTTCTCATTTACCTGGGAGGGGTCAGATACAGTATCTGGGCATCATCTTACTATAAAGGGAGCTTTCAGATTCCACTATATGTTCCCTATATTAAACCCATCTTCTTTTTTGAGGTTTAGAGGTGGGTTCAACATTAGGACAAGGTTGCTTCACTGTGGGGAGGCATCACCACCCCCTTGCAAGGTTCCCCCAATGTTGAATGGCATGTGGCAAGGTTTGGTACAGTTTGTTGGTACAGTTTGCCCATGCTAAGTCTAGTCTAGTCATATGTCAACTACTTGTTGAAGGCGCCACAAATAATAATTGATTTGTCTCTTTATAGTTGCAGTTTGCATAGCAATGATATATAGAATGATTTTTGATGAACATAAATGTTCACTATAGTAATAGCAATTGTTGAAGGAAGAAGAAAGCATAATAAATCAGCTATTATACTCTTTATCTAAATCATAGAATTGAAATGACACAGAAGCATTAATAGCAACAAGCACTCAGTGGCAGGCTGGTGCTCCAAATTTTTGGGGGGTGCAAACAAACTGAAAAATTCTGAAAAATGAACCCCATCATGCAGCCTCACTGTAGCATCAAACACAGCCACTGTGCCCATCAAACGCAGCCACTGTGCCCATCAAACGCAGCCACTGCACCATCAAACGCAGCCACTGTGCCATCAAACGCAGCCACTGTGACATCAAACGCAGCCACTGTGCACATTAAACGCAGCTACTGTGCACATTAAACACAGCCACTGTGCACATTAAACGCAGCTACTGTGCACATTAAACACAGCCCCTATGCCCATCAATTGCAGCCACTGTGCCATGAAACGCAGTCACTGTGCCATCAAACACAGCCACTGTGCCCATCAATTGCCCCACTGTGCCATCAAATGCAGCCGCTGTGCCCATCAATTGCCACCACTGTGCCATGAAACACAGCCACTGTGCCATTCAAACACAGCCACTGTGCCCCTCAAATGCAGCCACTGTGCCATATCAAATGCTCCCACTGTGCCATCAAATGCTCCCACTGTGCCATCAAATTCTGCCACTGTGCCCCATCAAATGCTGCCACTGTGCCCCATCAAATGCTGCCACTGTGCCATATCAAATGCTGCCAGTGTGCCATATCAAATGCTGCCAGTGTGCCCCCTGTCTGTCATCTATACTTACCCTGTGTCGGTGGGACAGCTCCTCAATGCTCCTCAATGTCTTCTCCCGTCCTCTCTTCCCATCCTCTGCTATGATTGGACACCTGATAGGCATCCAATCACAGCGCCTGTCATTTCAGCCAATCAGCTGATGGGTAACAGATACAAGCACCTGATTGGTGGAGAGGTGGTTTAGTGTTAGGAAAGCGAATATTAATTCGCTTCTCTAACACAGCTGAGTGACCTGCGAGTGCCCAGCATGATGCTCGCATATCACCCTTTTTGACGCCTATTAGAGCCTATGGCTCTAATCAGGTGCTTCAAAAACACCCCCCACCACTGCAATACATGAATCTATCTATGGTGCTAGAGGGGGTGGCAGGTTTGGAGTGAGAGCGTTTAGTTGCCTTTGATTTAGAAAAGTGAGTTGTCTGAATACAAAGGACATCACACTTTTGAGTAATAACTTCCTTCCATAGCATGGCTCTGTTAAAGAAGCCATTAAGCCCTTTAACTTTGAGGGAAGTCATTCTAAGTGCCAAAATGATATACCAGGTGACATGACATCTTAAGTTACATGGCTACTGAGGGGGGTTATCATCTTAAGTAAACCATATCATTAAACAAAGCTCCCCGCTGAGGCCTGAGATTGCACTTTGTATCAGCATAATAATAATAAAGATCAGAAAAAAAACAACAAAAATCATAACAATAATGACAAATGTCTGAGCACACACACACACACACACATACACAACTATGTAGGGGAAGGAAGGGTTAATAATGTTATATTTCTGTTAGGGGGTATATATCAAAAAGCAGCAAAAATATCCACCTGGGACTATAGATAGGTCACATTATGGGTTCAGCATAGGCTGGTTATTTTGGGGTGGTTCGATGTTAGCAGAAGAAGGAGAGATTAATCCCCAGTTATAGAGCTGCTTAGTACTCTCTTTCAGTTGATAAATTGGAGTAATTTTGCCTTGAAAGGATACTAAAAGTTTAATAGGAAAGCTCTATTTATAAGGGGCATCATGATCTTGGAGAACCTTGGAGGCAAACTCCTTCATTTTCTGTGCTGTGGTGGGGGAGAATGGGTGAATGCTGCCAGTTGGGAATATGGTTCCAGAAACAGAGTTACTTACTTAGCCCCTGATAGTATACACTCCTTAGCATGGTAAAAATGTATGCATGTTATCCTGTGCCTGTGAGCCCAATGAAGAGTCAGGTCCTGCAGTGACAGAGCAGGGATCAAAGTGGTAAAAAAACTGCTGCATGTAAGGTGTTAAATGAGACGTTTGAATTGACTCAGGAATTCCCCATATTCTAATGTTGTTCCTTCTGGAATGGTCTTATATATCGGCTAATTTATCTGTGATACGTGATCAACAAGCTCATTATAAGCTGTAGTGACATGTGCGCTCCTACTGGCCCTGCAGCAGGGGAAGGAGGAGGAGAGGGCTGAACTTCTGACGTACCTCGCTGCAGTGAGGTCCAATGGAAGTGGGGACAGGGTAAATGTCACAAACAGGTACCTGCTCACCCCACCCCCACAGAAAGGTGCCAAATGTGGCACTGGAGTGGGGAGGAATCAGATAAGCAGAAGTTTCACTTTTGGGTGGAACTCAGCTTTAATCTAATTTATAATGACTACTATTATAAGGTATTTCTAAAAGGGTCCATCCATTGTGACCAATCTGATGGTTGTTCTAATTTTATCAACTGCACTTATAAAGGCAGAATCTGATTTTGATTCATAATGCCACTTTTTTTTCTCATTCTACTTTCTAAAAGTCAGCTCTTATAAACCCTCATGCCAGAAAGTCTACAGTATTGCCTTATATTAAGAAAAAAAGTATTTTTAACAATTGCTATCCACTTCTCGTCTTCTGCATTAAAGGAAACTTTTTTTGACTAGATTTTGCTACCTAGCAAACTTAAGAGGTATGAATCCATTTAAACTGTGAAATGGCTAGGGAGTTTATCTCTCACAGGCAATATAAAAGTGTTATATTTTAGTTAGTATTTCTCTTGCACTTTTGCTATATTACAACACACGAGTTTCATGCGGCACACTTAATGGAAAAGTACTACAAGTAAGTCACTTCAATTTGACACAGTTCAGATAATACCCTAAATAAAATATTGCTAGATTATAAAAAAAATACAATTAAATGAGCATTAGTTTCACTCCTACTACATTAAGATTCAAGTGATGATAAAAAATGATTAAAATGTAATGGTTGTGGCAAAATACATTTTAGAATTTAGCAGTAGAAATGTGTATTTCCTGAATACCTGTTGCCAAAATGTTTTTTCCATTAATACCTATTATGTTGAGGTTTTTTGACCTAAACATGAAAACATATTAAAGCCCAGTTAACCACTTACTATGCACTATTGTAATGCAGTCAGACTGCCTATATAAGAATAAATATGGATCGCTTTTCCTTTGCAACAGGAGTTAAAACACCTTACCTACAGCAATATATAGCAAGGATTTATTTTGGAAATGCATCATTCATGATCCTTTCCTCGATCCACTGTCTTAATTTAGTTAATATTCTCATCTAATTTTTGTATATCCATTTTGGTTGGGTAATACACATGTTCAACTTCAGCTTGATAACTCTGAGTGAGGCATGGGTATTGAACAGAATTATTGCCTCTGTACTACCCACATTTATATTGATTGGCAGAGGCTCATGTGGATGTATAGTACTGAATATTCTTCCATTTAATTCTCAAAAGATGTTCCTCCATCTCTCTGGCATAGATGCTCATAGCAGAAGCAAGTCACAGGAAGCTAGACCATTATTCATGGTGCACAATTTTTAATGCTACAACATTTCATGTAAGCAGTTTTTTGAATCACTAACATGGCAATGCAGACTTGTATTAAGAATATCATACATGGGTGATTTGTGTCAGAAAGAAATAATTATACACCACATAAAATTTCAACTGGGTTTATGTCATAAGCGCTAACAGCCACTCATTACCAGACCCTTGACCCTGGCAAGCCATTAGATCTGGTAAGAATTGAAAACATTTTCTTCTTTCTTTCTCCCCAATCTCCATAACAACAGAAGCATAATAATAGTCAATTCATCAGCAAAATACATTTTAGTCTTCATTTTAAAGCTTCCTTTGTTGGACATTGATAATAATTCATTCATTCGTAATTTATAGTTAACTGACATTGTTGAAGGAAAGATTTTAGGGAGGCTGAAATGGACTTTTATGGTACCGTACAAAAGCTTGTGATACAAAAGATAAGTATAAAAATATTATTTTTATTACAATCACAATTTCAAGTACATGAATTAAAAAAGAGAGACATGGAATAATACAATGCCTCTAAATGGTTGTGGTAACACTGGAAAATGTACCATCTGTATATTAATTGCCAACATGTTTCGCGGAAGGGAAAACTGCTTCTTCAGGAGCTTTTTTATACAAATATATGCACAATTTTATAGAGCCATTACCAATGTCAAACTATGAATGGAGAGAGAAAACATATTGGTCATAGCATCATATAATCCTCAAGTAATAAGACAATATAGAACATGAATGTATAGTATATCCTGTGTAGTGATGTCTCCCTCAGGTCACCTTACTCATAATGTGACCATGGGCAAGACCCATAGAAGAGGTCTGTCCCGGCAGGCATGGGAGCGACATACCCAAAAAGCACAGCTTTTAGATCTAATCAAAACGTAAATCAAAAAGGTCATAATGGTGCAGTAAAACTAAGCTAGCAAGAGTATTTATTAAAGCTAAAAGTTTTGTGTCTGACATACCATAGCAGTCAGTGTATGGATCTACTCATGGGACCTCAATAGTATTTTTTTTATTTTTGTCATTGAAAGTAAAACCAAATCAAACACATAATTCTAGTGCTCACCTTGAAGGTAATATGCACATGAATACCCCTATACTGGGATCCTAGGTCAATGGAAACAGGCATCCACTACAATCCACCCCTAAAGTAGAAACAGAGGGCATGCAATAAGTTTAAAATGTAAAGATATATATGCATCCCCGGGTTGAAACAAACCCCCCATTTACACATACCATCCAGTTGATCCTCAAAAAAACGCAGCCTCAATAGCAGACAGAGCGGCTGTGTCACTCAGCCCCTCTATTTATATCTGCATACACGTATGGGGCTCCTCCTGGCGCCACTCACACCGCCACATTGGCCTGTGACATCACCGGGTCCGGCCCAGAAGTGCGCAATGTCTCAAATCAGGCACTTACACACCACAGATGTTTCTGTCTGAAGATGCACCGCCGAAAGTCACCGAGTGGAGGGACACGGATTACCATGACTTTCCCCCTCCCTTCAGAGCCGCATACCCGCCGGGAAAAAAAAAAAAACTGGGGTGCTGCACAAAAAGCCATGCTATGAGTGGGCAAAGCCAAAAATGGCCATGATGGAACAGGGTAGAAAGTGCGCCCCCCAGTGAGTCGCATAGCTGTATTCATGTGCATATTACCATCAAGGTGAGCACTAGAATTATGTGTTTGATTTTGTTTTACTTTCAATGACAGTGCTGCTTCTTGACAATATTATAAAGGCTTTCAATTGTTATCATAATTATTCGTATTTTTAGATATCTTTGACGATATAAATATTTTGAAGCAATCTTGCACAATCCATCATACCTCTATATACAGCTTTGCGATTCATCTGTTTTAATGGGTAAAGCTTTTCGCATGACACGATAGCGTTTCTTTGTAAAACGCTTGCATGCATCTATGTGTTTAAAATAACAGCAAACAACTTATCTATTTTCTCAGTGTGCTGTGGTCAGGCTTGAAAATACTACTGAGGTCCACTGCATAGATACATACACTGACTGCTACGGTATATCAGATACAAAACTTTTAGCTTTATTAAATACTCTTGCTAGCTTAGTTTTACTGCACAATTATGACCTTTTTGATGTACTTTTTGCGTATGGGGCTCCCATGCCTGCTGGGACAGACCTTTTCTATGGGTCATGCACATGGTCACATTATGGGTAAGGTGACCTGTGGGAGAGATCAGTACACAGGATATACATTCATGTTCTATATTGTGTTATTACTTGAGGATTATATGATGTTATGACTAATATGTTTTCTCTCTCTGTTCATGGTTTGACATTGGTAATCACTCTTTAAATTTGTGCATATCTTTGTATAAAAAAGCTCCTGAAGAAACGGTGTTCCCTTCTGCAAAACATGTCAAGCAATTAATATACAGATGGTACATTTTCCAGTGTTACCACAACCATTTAGAGCCATTGCATTATTCTATGTCTCTCTTTTTTAAATGCATGTATTTTAAATTGTGATTGTAATAAAAATTATATTTTTTATACTTATCTTTTGTCTTCCAAGCTTTTGTACGGTACCATGAAAGTAAATTTCAGCCTCCCTAAAATCCTTCCTTCTACTTGAAGGTACCCCTCTTTTATATATTGATATTATGGCCAACACTTTTTCTAAATAACTGACATTGTTGTTGTTTTTTTTCCTGAAAAAATGAAAAAGCATATCCTTCTGTAGCGTGTATGCTCTGATTCCTCTGTCTGCATGAGTCAGTTCTGACAGCCTATTCAAACACCAGACATTCCCAGAAGACTGCCCCTCCCCAGGTGATTGACAGTCGCAGTTGTGCATGATTCCTCATGAGACTGTGTAGAGGGGGATTAATACATTCCCTCTATTGAGGTCTTAAATTACACTTAGCTCTCTGCTCTATGCTGTGCAGTGTGTAATATCAGATCCTCACTCCCTGCCTTCTGGAGCTCAAAAATGCTGTATAAATTCTGTGCTTTGAATGGTTGTAGAGGAAAGAGGGCTGCAAACAAACATGTACAGTTTATATAGGGGAATTTGTTTCACCTCTGTGTATCACTTTAGCTGGTATATGTAATGGTTTACAACCACTATGAATGACATCTTTGTTATACATTATAAACAGAGGTGAATAAACAATAAAAAATTTGCTTATCCATAATCACTTTTTAAGGCTAGGTTCACACTTGTGTGGATGGTTGCGGGACAGAATGTAAATCACACCTGCGACCACCTGCAGCCAAACCGCGTTGCTCCTTTGCAGATATGCAGAGCTGCCATTCATTTTTAACCACTTAAGGACCAGCCGCCACAGTTATACTGTTGCAGGTTGGCTCCCCTGAGCGAATTGCCATCATGGTACCTCGGCCGCTTTAAGAGCTCTAGGGGGAACGACGCTGGAGCAGATGTGCATGGCCGGTGCTCACAATGCCCGACGGCCACCCATGATCACTCCTGACAGAGACTGAATGGAGACCTGTTAATGTAAACAAACAGATCTCTGTTCTGTCAGGGGAGGAGAGACAGATCTGCTGCTCCTAAAGATTAGGAACAGCAATCGGTCTCCTCCTCCAGGCAGTCCCATCCCCCCACAGTTAGAACACACAAGAGGGAACACATTTAACCCCTTGATCGCCTGAAAGTGAAATTTATACAGTGATCATTGTTTTTTTTTTAGCTCTGATCGCTGTATAAATGTTAATGGTCCCAAAAAAGTGTCAAAAGTGTCTGATCTGTCTGACGCAATGTCGCAGTCCCGCTAAAAATCGCTGATCACCACCTTTACTAGTAAAAAAAAGAATAATAAAAATGACATAAATCTATTCCCTATTTTTAGACGCTATAACTTTGGCGCAAGTCAATCAATATACGTTTATTGCGATTTTTTTTTTACCAAAATATGTAGAAGAACATATATTGTCCTAAACTGATGAAGAAATTTGTTTTTTTTTATTTGTATTTTTAATATTTATTATAGCAAAAAGTTCAAAATATTGTTTTTTTTTTTCAAAATTGTCACTCTTTTTTTGTTTATAGTGCAAAAAAAACTGCACAGGTGATCAAATACCACCAAAAGAAAGCTTTATTTGTGGGAAAAAATTTTAGTGGGTACAGCATCACACGACCGCGCAATTGTCAGTTAAAGCGACACAGCGCCATATCGCAAAAAATGGCTTGGTCATTAAGGCGGTCGAATCCTTCTGGTCCTTAACCTCCCTTGTGGTTTTCCCGAGTGTGGCTTGGGGTTAAATTTCAGTACCATTAGCGGTAACCCCGAGCCACACTCGGGATTGCATTGCAGGATCCTGGTGTGGTATACTTACCTTGTCCCCAGGATCCTGCGATGTCCCTCCGATGTGTCTGCAGGCTTTGTCCTCCGCCTGATGCCTCTGTGTGCCGGACTCCATTCCCTGTGAGCGTCGCGACGCATGGGGTGGAGCCTGGCGGCAAATTCAAAAAATTGAAAAATCATAATACATACTATACACTGTAATCTTACAGATTACATTACTGTATGAAATTATTTCACATCCCTTTTGTCCCCAGTGCTTTGTCCAATGCCCTGCATGCAGTTTTATATGATATATACTGTTCTTTCTGTCTGGAAACTGGAGATTGTCCATAGCAACCAAAAAGTGTCCCTTTACATCAAACGTGGTTTTAGACCAGCTAGAAAACAGCGATAGTAACTTAGAACACTTGCAGAATTGAGCGATAGTGAATCGTGGGGAAATTCATTGTATTATTATTATATTATTCTTTTTTATAATTATTTATATTTATTTATTATATTATAATTTATGATTTTGTGTTTCAAACTGTATCATACCCGGGGTGTCTATTAGACTCTTGTTTGAACAGATTTAAGTGTGTTATTGATAAGAATTACAGGCCTACAATAAAAACGCTAAATTTCTGTGCCAAATAATTGTACCACCTTGAGACACAAAAATCTGACATAATCATACTGCCAGGGAGGTTAAATGGTTAATGGCAATCCTATGCATTTGAAAACGCAGTGTGTTTTTGGTTGTGGGTAATTGCAAAAAAGCACTATCCAATTTCCCTCCAGCTGCATTTTAAAAAGGTGCAGGGGCCTTTTTCCTGCATGAAACATGAATTCAACGAATTGGCTATAAGCTAAAAATGATTCAGTGCTGCACATAACTAACTATATATTGTGAAATCTTCACAATAAAGTCCAACTGAATAAATATCCCTCTGATGAGGCCATTTGCACTATTTGGAACATGTAATGTATATGGAGTGTGCCAATTTGTGGTATATAGTCGGCTTAGCATTCTGTTTTACCAGTGAGTATTTTTTTCGTTTTTGCAATATGAGGGGTTAATCACAGTGTATGTTTTAAGGGAATCTTAGATACACTTTTTAGCGACTTTTGTACAGTCTAGGATGTGGATCCTGTAGAGTTAACACGTCATTGATTGGGGACCTACTATGGTAGGATTGGATCCCTAATTTTTTTTTTAACATATTATTTGATATTTTCCATAGACATCCACTGAGGGGACATGGTCCTCCTATGACACACTAATATCCCTATGGCAGTAATGCTGTGGCTCCTGTGCTGATATATACTGTACATACTTGGTGGCACCTCTAGGGTAAGAACAGTCTCCAATGACGCAATGATGACCCATTGTAATCTTAACGTATATGAATTAATTGTTTATTTATTATAATTGTGAATATAAACAATATGGCTGCATGGCCCCATGTTATATTGTTTCTAAATGTTTTTTATGTTTACAGTGAATATCTTGTAAAGTAATTAAAATGTTTCCTGAAGAAGCCATCTTTTGGCAAAACATGTTTACAATCGCTGAACCATATACCTGAATCGCATGTGATCTTTATTCAAATTTCATTTTAACAAAGTATTTTAAAAATGTTTCAAATAAAATATGATATGGATTTTAAATTATGATGTAGTACATTGTTTGTGTTTGAAACCTTAAGCCACTTTCACACTGCAGTGTTTTACAGGCGTTTTTGCGCTAAAAATAGAGCCTGAAAAGCGCCTGTAAACTGCCTGTAGCCCCAGTGTGTAGCCCGAATGCTTTCACACTGGGGTGGTGTGCTTACAGGACAAGAAAAAAAGTCCTGCAAGCAGCATCTTTGGGGCGATGTGGGAGTGGTGTACACACCACTCCTAAACCGCCCCTGCCATTGAAATCAATGGGCAATGCTGCCGAAGCACCTGCAAAGCACTTCAGCAGCGGCACTTTGCGGGCGCTTTTAACCCTTTTTCTCCTGCTAGTGGGGGTAAAAAACACCCCGCTAGCAGCCGTAAAGCACCACTAAAACTAACTTTACCATCAACGCAGCCAGCGCCTAAGTGTGAAAGTGGCCTAAATGTCCCCAAATTTGTGTTTCTGACATATATTGTAACTTTTGGGATGTACTTTTTTCACTATCGTTCCATACAATTTATTATGTTCTTTAATTATGCCATTGGAAGGGTTAAAAGCAAGTCTCTGTGCAGCACTCAGCCTGAGATGGCTTAAAAGTATGCCCAGATCCCTGTGAGTCTTTTTTGTGTCGACATTCAGAGAGCAGTAGCATTCAGTGGCACTGTGTTGATTATACATCTGCCCAGCAGAGGGGGTACTTTGTACACAATCAAGTCTTTATATGACAGTAAAGCGTAACCGCAACTCCAATCCCCCTGATGAAAATACCCCCCCGTGATGTAACGCATAAGGGGGTGGAGTCAGGGACACAAGGCATCTTTTCAGAACAATAGGGGGGAAGAGAACCCCCGAGGCGTGATGTGAGCAGAATCTAGCACTTAAGAGGACAGTATCAAAAACATGCTTATACTGTGTGGCAAGTGATCCACAAGCTGCAGCCCCTATTTATGATGCCTGTTGTGATGGTCTGAATGATTTTTCATCCAAGTAACCTGTGGGAAAGTAACCTGTGGTGCCCCAGTTGTTGAGCACTTTTTATTGCAAGTGTATTTTCACTATATTTAACGTTTGGGAAGATGATCATTAAGTGACACCTATACGTAGACTTTCACTTTTTTAATTATATTTTTGGACTTTATTTTGAAGTGTACAATATATAGTTGGTTGTGGCGCAGCGCTAAATTATTTTGGTTTATATATTTGATGTAAAAGTATGTGGTACACTTGGAGATTTGAGCAGCAGCACAGTTTTATACATTTTGTTTTGTTTTCATATAGTTTGTATCATTAAGCCCCTGTTCACACCGGGTGTGATCTGTCATGCGAGTTGACAGATCAAAGTCTCATGACAAGTTGCACCCTATTTGCTGCTATGAAACCATTTTAATTGGTGCAATATCGCAGCGACTTTGAAAAAAGGTTCTTACACTATTTTTGTGCAATTTCATGTGTGACTTCATTGACATCTGTGTATGAAGTAACACGGATGATAGCAAGTCGCACTTGAAGTTGCACTGATTGGTGGTTTTGAAAGCACGCTAAAGTAGCATGACTTCAAAGCTGCACCCAGTAAAAACTAGGGCTAAGGGTGTGTGCAAGGATATTTTTGTTATTTTTTAAATGAATGGGCTGCCATGCCCACGCAAATGTAGCTTGCAGAGCCTTTTATGTGGGAACCTAGCCTAAATGTGTGTAAAATGGAGGAGAAATGGACATAAATTATCTCTGTAGAGAAAAGGTCAGGTTTGCTTTTTTATGAGACCTAGATTTAATCCTGCTAGTATTGTGATTCTCTTTAGAAGAAGCTAAGTTACACACTATATTTAACACAGGGAATGGCAATTCACTTGATTGACTTATGCAGTCTACTTCACTGGATTCTATTCCACCATTATCATTATTACTTTTTCTCAATAAAAGCATAGTCAATTACTCCCCCACGTGCCTTTGCCCCGGATCTCTCTGTCAGGATCGATGGCACAACTATCAGCCCATCCCTGCATGCCAAGATTTTAGATGTAATCCTGGACTCAGATCTATCCTTTAGGCCTCACATCCAATCACTGTCCAAATCTTGCTGCCTTAACCTTCACAACATCTCCAAAATATGCCTCTTTTTAATTAATAACACCATTAAGCTCCTAGTTCACTCCCTGATCATCTCTCGCCTGGACTACTGCAATTCCCTTCTCATTGGCTTACCTTTACATACGCTATCCCCCCTTCAGTCCATCATCAATGCTGCTCTTAGACTCATCCACCTTACCAACTTCTCTGTGACTGCTACTCCTCTCTGCCAATCCCTCCACTGGCTTCCACTCACCCAATGAATTAAATTCAAAATACTAACAACAACTTACAAAGCCATTCACAACTCAGCCCCCACCTACATCACCAGCCTAGTCTGAAAATACCAAGCTAATCGTCCTCTTTGTTCCTCCCAAGACCCAAGATCCTATGGACCTATTTACCCCAATCTGTCCGATTATCTCCTACTCTATTTGCTTTTAGACAGGTGGAGAGGTTTGGGACCATCCCTGTACATGCAAGTTGTGCTATTCATCATGTGGTAGTCGTTTCTTGTCTCTAATGTCTCCAGGGATATATGTTATGGATGAACACTTGCACCTATCCTTTGACTGACTAATTGCTTTATGACATTGCTGCTGGCCATTAGTGGGTCACTGCGAGCAGGTCCTTTGTGTGGTGGGCTCTGCTGTACTGTGGTGAGGTGCCCTATTCGCCCATTGTGGCTTCAATGTGCGACACCACCCACAGTGGGGCTAGACCAGTCTTTGTTTAGGTAATTGACAGGGCCTTGATCTTTAGGGGTCTGTTTTGGGGAGGGTAGGCTCAGCTCCCTTGTGGGGTTGTATCCTCCACCCCACTCCTATGCTTTTGGTGTGGGGTGGTTCTACTTGGGGTTGGTTTTGGGGAGGGTGGCTTAGGGGAGGTTTCATGCTGGGTGGGGAAGTGGAGTATGTGTTTTTTTAGGGGGGCAAGCCTGGTGTTTTCATGCTGATTATCCCTTGTTCATGATTTAATAAACTTTGTTTAGGTTACTCTAATTGGGAGTGTTTAGTATTTTTTGTTTTTGTGGCACTTATCGTGCTTTTAGACGATCGCTGAAACCCTCCTTTTCAGAAAAGCTTATCCTGCCCAGTGCCCACACCTAACAACTGTACTTTGGTTTTTTCCATTAGCTCATCCCCCACAGTTATTACCTTTTTGTTTCACTTGACCATCCCTCTTAGATTGTAAGCTCTAACAGGCAGGACCCTCTGATTCCTCCCATATTGAATCGTATTGTAACTGTACTGCCTGTCCCCATGTTGTAAAGCGCTGTGCCAGCCGTTGGCGCTATATAAATCCTGTTTAATAATTATAATAGTCTTACACTGAGAGACGGGCTGGTATTTTTGTAGCAAGAGTGTTGTGGACATGTAAGATTCCAGCTTTGGAATTCAGTACGAAATCTCTTAAACCACCCCTCTTCAAGGTACCCATCTCGTTTACCCCAACATTTTTTCTGTTGGGTCTGACCTCTCTGAATCTTGTTAAGCCCCATAAAAGCTGTTACGCCATGTGCTTACTGCTGCAATATGCCTTATTGCACTCAACTGGAAAAAAACCACTGCCCCATCTTTGGCTGCTTTGTATACTAGAATTAAAGATGTAGAATTAATGGAAAAATGGACAGCTAGACTCTATGACAAATTAGAGGCTCACAATCTGGTTTGGGAAATATGGCATCTCAAGGAAGATCCACTGTAATGGATACCCTTTGTGATTAGTCTAACTCTGATTGCTAGGTCCTCATTGAGGTTTTTGAAATGCTGCGGCAGTTATTCATTCCTTTCCCCACTCTCCTCCCTCTCTCTTTTTTTTTTTTTCTTTCTCTTTTTTCCCTAGCCAGTTTGTTATAGCTTTCGCTATCTTATATATTTTTTTGTTTCAATGATTTTATTAATGTTTTCAAATTAACGGGAAAAACAGCGAAGCAGTTACAAGTAATAGTAATGACAAAACATGAGTGCAAACAAGATATTGATAATGCAAGTCATAGTAAACTGAACTTCACAAAGTGTATAACTGCAGCTCCATAAGGGTCCAAACCAGAGAGCATTGGGGCTGTACATTTGAAGGACTCTGTAATGTAATTACTGGTAAACCAGGCATGCCACCATGGCACCCAAACACCCCTATTGGGAACTAACTGTGAGTGGGTGGGGGCTCTGATAACTGGGATTTGTCTTTCCATCTTAACCAGGTTTAATTGAGTCACTCTACACCTCTGGTGTTCCAGTTATATCAAATTCCTCACTGGGGATAACCTTCCAGGGATAATTCCCAAAAAGTATGTCGAACTGCAACAACATGTAGATTGCCTTGTATGACTCTAGGCCCTACTGGAAAGCTTTAGTCACTGTTCAGGGGAGGGTAGGGAAAAGTGCGGGTGGGGTGCAGAGGAGTGGGGTGTCAGCTCCGAATCTGTATGCTATGTGACGGCATACAATGTCTCATGGGTATCCCCAGGTCAAGCTATTATGATTGCTATCTTTTTTTATACATATTTTTCTTTAATTTTAAATTATCTTACACTTCAGTTGATAGGCTCGGATACTGTTATTTGAATGCTGTCACATTGCTGGCTCTAAGTCATGATTACTTGCTCTAAATCAGTGTTTCTCAACTCCAGTACTCAAGGCGCACCAACAGGTCATGTTTTCAGGATTTCCCTCAGATGAAACGGCTGTGGTAATTAATAAGGCAGTGAAAACTGATCAAATCACCTGTGCAAAATAATGGAAATCCTGCAAACATGACCTGTTGGTGCGCCTTGAGGACTGGAGTTGAGAAACACTGCTCTAAATGATCCACTTTAGTGGCCCTCAATGATGTACTGTACCTATGTCATTGCTGGTGTGTCTCCATTTATTTTGATAATGGTTGCCGAAGTGTTTTTTTCAGTGTGCTTAGCATACAAAATATCTGCATATATCTTTGTGCTTTCTAAAAAAAAAATTCAATAAAAATTGTTAATGCTAAAAGAGTCCAGCTTTGACAATATCAACCAATGTATCTTTCAGTATTAAGAAGGAGCTCAAAAAGTAGTGTGCATACAAAACTGGGCCTTCTTTTAAAATGTCCATCTTAGTGTTGATGGGCACCTGCCTCTTTGGGAGGCATATTATTAAAATGAAGGACACAGTAGTGGACCTTTTGATGTGGAGATAGCAGCCCAAATTCCTGGTGTGCCTTCTAGAAATCCAAAGACCTCCTCAGAACATGTGGATTTCTTTGTATTCTCTTACTTAAAACACAGAATTCAAAGAAGATGTAGCATAAAGTGTAAGATAATATTTTTACTGGCAATGGCTTAGCAATCTGTTCATTACGTAGGCTGCAAAACATTTTTGGAGCATTGCAGATACCCATTTATTGGATAAGAGGAATAATATATTATTCAAATAATATTAATAATAATAACAATATTTAGAATTATGTGATGCCATGAGGCATTAAATTACATGTACTAGGCACAAAGGTACATAATGTTTATGCTGCAGGTTTGGCACTTCTAAGTAACATGAGTAGAGCTCATACTGTACCTTGTACCACTTGATTTCTGGCTCTCTGTATGGCATAATGAAATCTTCTATTTCTGGGCACAAGATCTCTTTGCTTTTGCTCAGCTCAGCTTTTTCAAAGTATTTCATTTTGGAGTTATAACAGAATCCGGTATCATTGTCCCCTACTGCCAGGGATATAGAAACTTTCATGCAGTAAGTGGAGTTCCTGTAAAAATATAAATAACAGAATCTAAGCCTCTTTTAAGTGAACACAGTGCATCCCATATCCCCACTTTACAAGTTAGCATTTGTATTGGTACCAATGTCAGCGATGCCTGAAGGGGTAGAGAGAACATGAGATGAATGTAGCTATTTCATAGCTGGAGAAATAATTCATCCTAAATGTAAAACTATGTGCAATACTGTCAAGATGGTTTACGTGCCATCCTTGGCTATTAATACCTAAGCAACAAGGCTTTGCAAGTGATTACAGCTGTACGAGAACAATAGCCTATTTTTATAACCAACAGATGTAAAGAATTCCAGTGAAACAATAGCATCCGCTTCTGCAAACGAGATTAATTAGCATTAACTAAGATTTTAAAAGGACATAGTGTTCATTTCTTTGAGTGGATTAAGAAGTGACTTTCATTTCATAAGTTGGCTTTTGTACAGCTGGTATAAATTACTATCTGTTTCCCTAGGTGACCTTTCAGTTTTTCTATTTTATTCTTTTCCATTTCTTCCCAGCTAACTTAACTTTTATTTTGGATTACTGTCTACCCTTCATCTTTTCTTTGACATTATGATTATCATTTTTTTTTTCTTTTTTTCTTTTAACCACTTCAGCCCCGGAAGGATTTACCCCCTTCCTGACCAGAGCACTTTTTACAATTTGGCACTGCGTCGCTTTAACTGCTAATTGCGCGGTCATGCAATGCTGTAACCAAACGAAATTTGCGTCCTTTTCTTCCCACAAATAGAACTTTCTTTTGATGGTATTTGATCACCTCTGCCGTTTTTATTTTTTGTGCTATACACGGAAAAAGACCGAAAATTTTGAAAAAAAATGATATTTTCTACTTTTTGTTCTAAAAAAAATCCAATAAACTCAATTTTAGTCATACATTTAGGCCAAAATGTATTTGGCCACATGTCTTTGGTAAAAAAAATGTCAATAAGTGTATATTTATTGGTTTGCGCAAAAGTTATAGCGCCTACAATCTAGGGTACATTTTCTGGAATTTACACAGCCTTTAATTTATGACTGCCTATGTCGTTTCTTGAGGTGCTAAAATGGCAGGGCAGTACAAAACCCCCCCAAATGACCCCATTTTGGAAAGTAGACACCCCAAGGAAATTGCTGAGAGGCATGTTGAGCCCATTGAATATTCATTTTTTTTGTCCCAAGTGATTGAATAATGACAAAAAAAAAAAAAAAAAATTACAAAAAGTTGTCACTAAATGATATATTGCTCACACAGGCCATGGGCATATGTGGAATTGCACCCCAAAATACATTTAGCTGCTTCTCCTGAGTATGGGGATACCACATGTGTGGGACTTTTTGGGAGCCTAGCCGCATACGGGGCCCCGAAAACCAATCACTGCCTTCAGGATTTCTAAGGGCGTACATTTTTGATTTTACTCCTCACTACCTATCACAGTTTTGAAGGCCATAAAATGCCCAGATGGCATAAACCCCCCCAAATGACCCCATTTTGGAAAGTAGACACCCCAAGCTATTTGCTGAGAGACATGTTGAGTCCATGGAATATTTTATATTTTGACACAAGTTGCGGGAATGTGACAATTTATTATTTTTTTTATTTTTTTTTTGCACAAAGTTGTCACTAAATGATATATTGCTCACACAGGTCATGGGCATATGTGGAATTGCACCCCAAAATACATTCTGCTGCTTCTCTTGAGTACGGGGATACCACATGTGTGGGACTTTTTAGGAGCCTAGCCGCGTACGGGACCCCGAAAACCAATCACCGCCTTCAGGATTTCTAAGGGTGTACATTTTTGATTTCACTCTTCACTGCCTATCACAGTTTCGGAGGTCATGGAATGCCCAGGTGGCACAAACCCCCCCCAAATGACCCCATTTTGGAAAGTAGACACCCCAAGCTATTTGCTAAGAGGCATGGTGAGTATTTTGTAGCTCTCATTTGTTTTTGAAAATGAAGAAAGACAAAAAAAAAAATTTTTTTTTTCTTTTTTTAATTTTCAAAACTTTGTGACAAAAAGTGAGGTCTGCAAAATACTCACTATACCGCTCAGCAAATAGCTTTGGGTGTCTACTTTCCAAAATGGGGTCATTTGGGGGGGGTTTGTGCCACCTGGGCATTCCATGGCCTCCGAGACTGTGATAGGCAGTGAAGAGTGAAATCAAAAATTTACGCCCTTAGAAAGCCTGAAGGCGGTGCTTGGTTTTCGGGGTCCCATACGCGGCTAGGCTCCCAAAAAGTCTCACACATGTGGTATCCCCGTACTCAGGAGAAGCAACAGAATGTATTTTGGGGTGTAATTTCACATATTCCCATGGCATGTTTGAGCAATATATAATTTAGTGACAAGTTTGTGCAAAAAAAAAAAAAAATGTGTCTCTTTCCCGCAACTTGTGTCACAATATAAAATATTCCATGGACTCGACATGCCTCTCAGCAAATAGCTTGGGGTGTCTACTTTCCAAAATGGGGTCATTTGGGGGGGGGTTTGAACTGTCCTGGCATTTTATGCACAACATTTAGAAGCTTATGTCACACATCACCCACTCTTCTAACCACTTGAAGACAAAGCCCTTTCTGACACTTTTTGATTACATAAAAAAATTATTTTTTTTTTCAAGAAAATTACTTTGAACCCCCACACATTATATATTTTTTTAAAGCAAATGCCCTACAGATTAAAATGGTGGGTGTTTAATTTTTTTTTTTCACACAGTATTTGCGCAGCGATTTTTCAAACGCATTTTTTGGGGAAAAAACACACTTTTTTACATTTTAATGCACTAAAACACACTATATTGCCCAAATGTTTGATGAAATAAAAAAGATGATCTTAGGCCGAGTACATGGATACCAAACATGACATGCTTTACAATTGCGCACAAACGTGCAGTGGCAACAAAATAAATACATTTTTAAAAGCCTTTAAAAGCCTTTACAGGTTACCACTTTAGATTTACAGAGGAGGTCTACTGCTAAAATTACTGCCCTCGATCTGACCGTCGCGGTGATACCTCACATGCATGGTGCAATTGCTGTTTACATTTGACGCCAGACCGACGCTTGCGTTCGCCTTAGCGCGAGAGCAGGGGGGACAGGGGTGCTTTTTTTTTTTTTTTTTTTTTTTTTTTCTTTATTATTTTTTTGCTTTTTTATCTTATTTTAAAACTGTTCCTTTCATTTTTTTTTTTTTTTTAATAATTTTTACTGTTATCTCAGGGAATGTAAATATCCCCTATGATAGCAATAGGTAGTGACAGGTACTCTTTTTTGAAAAAATTGGGGTCTATTAGACCCTAGATTTCTCCTCTGCCCTCAAAGCATCTGACCACACCAAGATCGGTGTGATAAAATGCTTCCCCAATTTCCCAATGGCGCTATTTACATCTGGCGAAATCTAAGTCATAAAATGCTCGTAGCTTCCGGTTTCTTAGGCCATAGAGATGTTTGGAGCCACTCTGGTCTCTGATCAGCTCTATGGTCAGCTGGCTGAATCACCGGCTGCATTCTCAGGTTCCCTGTTGAGACAGGAGAGCCAGAGAAAAACACGGAAGACGATGGGGGGGGGCATTCTCTCCCACTGCTTGTAAAAGCAGTCTAGAGGCTAATTAGCCGCTAGGATTGCTTTTACATGAAAGCCGACCGCTGGCTGAAAAGAATGATACCAAGATGATACCTAAACCTGCAAGCATCATTCTGGTATAACCACTCAAAGTCGTGAATGCTGTACCTGAAGACAAAAAAATGGTTAACAATAAAGCACAGTAAACGGTAAAGTATAAAAAATTGCATACCTGAAAAGCAAACATGATAAAACATAATAACAATAAAACATTGCAGAATAGAATACAGTAAAAAAGAGCAGAACAATAGAGAGAATAGAGAGAGAGAGAATAGAGAGAGAACAATAAAACGACAACTATTATTTTTTATTTTATATTTTTGTTTGTGTTTTTTTTTTTTTTTTTTACACTTTTTTTGTAACTGTAACTATTATAACTGTAACCGGTTCCAGGTTCGGGTCTCTCAAAATGTGATGGCATCTTGGGAGACCCTGTGAAAGTGTGTCCTAGTCTGTGCAATGCTGTACCCTACGCTAATACTCAGCTAGTGAATGGTAGCGTTCAAAACATTCATCAATGCAAAGACCAGGATTGTCAGGACAGGAGGGACAATAATAGCGGGTGTCACGCCTATATCCGCGCTTGCTGCAGACACAACATCTTTTTTGGGGGGGTTCGTTGGGTAGGGGTACTCGGGAGGACATAAAGAAAATGCCTCTCATGCAGCCGACTGCATTTGGTTGGGGATGTGAATGGGGGAAGTACGGGCGCTGCAGAAGTGGTGGGTTCCCAATTAGGATTGGCGAATGCAGCAGGAAGGGCATTATGGGCACGACGGGCCTGTGTTTGTCTTCTTGGTGGCAGCGGGACACTATTTGTGCTTGCCACCTCACCAGCTTGAACTGCACTTATGGGACTCGCCACGTCACCAAGTGTTACTGCAGTGCTGGTTTGACTACGACCGGGGTGTACTAGGCCGCTGGCGCTTGCCAGTTCACCAAAACGCTACCAAAAAAACTGTTAACGATCGCAGGGATCAGGCCTGACTCTGCGAACGCTGCAGTTATGCGTTTAGTGTTTTGTAAGTGACAGTGATCGATCGATACTGCACTTGGGTGGGCTGGGCTGGGCCGGGCGGAGGGGCAAAACGCAGGTGCTAGCAGGTATCTGGGCTGATCCCACTAACACTGCGTTTTTGGGAACCCTAAACTGCTGGGGACGCCAGTATAGATCTGATCGGATCAGATCAGATATTGATCAGTTCAGATACTATACCACTAAGGGAGGTGTACGGTGCGTGCGTGGGTGTTAGCGCTACTGGCACTAACCTGACGCTGCCTGGGGCTGGTGCTTGCCAGTTCACCAAAACGCTACCAAAAAAACTGTTAGCGATCGCAGGGATCAGGCCTGACTCTGCGAACGCTGCAGTTATGCGTTTAGTGTTTTGTAAGTGACAGTGATCGATCGATACTGCACTTGGGTGGGCTGGGCTGGGCCGGGCGGAGGGGCAAAACGCAGGTGCTAGCAGGTATCTGGGTTGATCCCGCTAACACTGCGTTTTTGGGAATCCTAAACTGCTGGGAACGCTAGTATAGATCTGATCGGATCAGATATTGATGCGTTCAGATACTATACCACTAAGGGAGGTGTACGGTGCGTGGGTGTTAGCGCTACTGGCACTAACCTGACGCTGCCTGGGGCTGGTGCTTGCCATTTCACCAAAACGCTACCAAAAAAACTGTTAGCGATCGCAGGGATCAGGCCTGACTCTGCGAACGCTGCAGTTATGCGTTTAGTGTTTTGTAAGTGACAGTGATCGATCGATACTGCACTTGGGTGGGCTGGGCCGAGCCGGGCGGAGGGGCAAAACGCAGGTGCTAGCAGGTATCTGGGCTGATCCCGCTAACACTGTGTTTTTGGGAATCCTAAACTGCTGGGGACGCTAGTATAGATCTGATCGGATCAGATATTGATCCGTACAGATACTATACCACTAAGGGAGGCGTATGCTGCGTGCGTGGGTGTTAGCAGTACTGGCGCTAATCTGACGCTGCCTGGGGCGACGCATATCACCGCCGGGCGATCAGGGGGCTAAATCTTTATTCGGTAATAAACGGCGGGTGCCCTGACACTATAAAAAATAAACGAACTAACCAGCGTCACCCGTAACGGTTATACAGTGATCAGTGGTGAAAGGGTTAACTAGGGGGCAATCAAGGGGTTAAAACATTTATTAGGTAGTATATGGGGGTCCCTGTCGCTATAAAACGCTGACGGCGAACCTAAATATTTACCTCACTAACTAGCGTCACCAGCGACACTAATACAGCGATCAGAAAAATGATCACTTAGCGACACTGGTGACGGGGGGTGATCAAGGGGTTAAAACTTTATTAGGGGGGGTTAGGGGGGTATCCTAGACCTAAAGGGGGCCTAACACTCACTGCCCTAACACTGTAACTGTCACAAACTGACACCAATACAGTAATCAGAAAAAAATAAAAAAATAAAAAACCTGCTTGGTGTCAGTTTGTGACGGGGGGGTGATTGGGGGGGGGATCGGGGGCAATCGGGGGGGGATCGGGGTGTTTTGTGTGCCTGGCATGTTCTACTGTGTGTGTGTGTGTTGTGCACTCACATTGCAGTCTTCTCTCCTCGGCCCGGAACGGAAAATACCGAGCCGAGGAAAGATGACATCATTTCCTCTGCCTCTGTGTACAATACAGAGGCAGGGAAATGATCCCATTGGCTGGGAGCGATCGCGAGGGGGGGGCCACGAATGGATGGCCTCCCCCTTACCACCGATCGCCGGGGGAGATTTGCCGACCGCCGCAGGCACCGGGGGGGGTCCGATCGGACTCCCCACCCGCGGGCAGGCAAGGACGTACCTGTAAGTCCTTTTGCCTGCCCGTGCCGCTCTGTCGACGTATATAGTCGTGCGGCGGTCGGCAAGTGGTTAATTTGAATTTTGATGCCTAAAAAATAAATTTCAACATCATTTGTGATCTGCAGCAAACAGCCCTATAGACAACAAAAGGTTTAATAATAGGGACTTAAAAGTTGACAATACTCATAATTAAAAGGAAGAAAAATTCTATGCAAGCACATGATACAATTGACAAAAAAATAGCTAGAATATATTTGCTTTTGACATTGCATAAGGCCTTAGACTACATTTGACCCTTGCTGATCTTTTATGTACAGGAAAATCTCAAATCTTTCTTAACCACTTCCTTCCCCGCCCATAGTGAAATGACATCCGCAGGAGGGATTTCCCATCCTGGGCGGGCATCATATGCCTTCCTTGGCTTCCCGGCCGTCTAGGGAAGCTGATGCTATCTATCTATCTATCTATCTATCTATCTATCTATCTATCTATCTATCTATCTATCTATCTATCTATCTATATCACTGGGTTACATAAAATTCTGACAATGGTAAACAGATTGGACTTTCTGATTTTAGCCCAGTTGCAATGAATATTGTATAGCATTACCAGTTACAATCCATAACCCAAACTTTTTTTGATATTTTAGGATAGAGTATGGAATGGTTAAAACCACTGCCAGATTATTATTTTTTTGGCATTTATGTCCCACCGAGGAGAAGTATCTGCCCTTCCTTGTCCCATAGAATCAACAGTAGATACAGGCAATCTCTTAGAAAAGAGAAATAATGGTGATTCTCACTACTAGAATACAGACAACAATACAAATATCCCAGAGGTTCTCACTCTTCCCTACTCTACTTGTGGCTTTATAACACCTAAACTGATTTTTCTAAATCACTTTCTAATCCCGACCCTTCAGTAACCTTTCAGTACACATTTTAGTGGTTAAAAGAATGGTGCTGCAAAATATTGCTCAATTGCTATTGTTTTTATGATAACACATTATAGACAAAACATTGTCCAAAACACATTTTACAAAGATGTAACTTTCTCTATACTTTCTACATTATAGTCTTCCATTTTGTAAGGATGAGAAGCTGCTAAATTACCAAAAGTTTCCCAAGTTCAATTGCTAACAAAATAGCCCCATAAATGTGCCTCGCCATTTAAAGTTTGTCAGGTTTGCTATTTTGCGTTCTGGGACATAAACTGTATCCGGACATGATTAATTTGTACTGAAGACTCTATGTGGTCTGATTCAGAATATGGAAGCTTGGACCCTCTGCATGAGAGCTGCATAAAAGACTGAAATTTTCTCAAACTGTTCTCTAAATTCACCTGACCCCTAATAGGTTGAAAGTGGAACCTGCTGAGAGTAATAAGGCATTTTACTGTACTCCCTCTTATTCTAGAGATCTGTGAACTGAATGTAGATTAACCATAGCTTGGAACTGAATGTTCTCATTTTGAGTTTAAACTCATCTCTGCGAGCTGATTTTATACAAATATCAGACATTCATATTAACTCTTGAAACAAAAGAGAAGATGGGGGGCAGTGATAAACCACCTGGGCCCAAACACTCAGAGGTAGTTTATCGTTGTCATTCATTTGAAACACATGCACAAGAAGGATGATTCACCTGCAGCAATCATTTTGAAAACAGCACATTCAACACACACACACATATACAGTAAATAAATATATATATATATATATATATATATATATATATATATAGCAACTTGCAACTTGAAGGATGTGTAGTTCATAATTCATTTGAATTGCTCTTATACTTGTAAAACCAACCATAAGCAAATATACAAATCACTATATACAGATCAACAGAAAAATGTGATTTGTATATTTGCACTTGGTTTGACAAGTGAATTAGCAATTCAAATAAATTATAGACTACACATCCTTTAATTTTGGCTATAAGTGTATGAATATTGTCTAAATATTTTGCGCTACCGGCGCAAAAAAACTAAAAATGTGAAATCACCAACCTAGTTTGCTGCAATCATAAATACATGCCACCCTACGGATAGAATGTTAAAAATAGTTTGGTAAATGGATTGCACTAACTTCTGTAAAAAATATATTACCACTCTTAAAACATATACAGTATATGAAAAAAATGTATATATCTTGTGCTTTTCTGTGCCAACTATTAATCTATATGTGTATCCAAGTTTTAACATCACATCATGATCCTTATGATAACAATACCACTGTTGAGAATACCTTGCGGAATTGCCATCAGCTGATCATTAAAAAAGTGCAAGTGCCAAACATAAAAAATAAATAAATATGTATATATATAAACCAAAAAAATGATGTGCCAATATTACTCTCTATCCATTAGATCTCAAATTATCAACATATATGTGTTCAACACAGTACAACAAATGTCCTCAACATATATGTGTACACCACAGTACAATGAATGTCCTCAGTGAGTGATCACTCCTGTGCAATAATGACGTTCCATCTCAATAATTAGTGCTTCAACTTCCTCCCGCTTAATGTGACTTCACCACCACCTAGTGCAATGGCCACTCACCAGATATATCAAAATATGCGCCTCTGGTTCATTTATTTAGGATAACCACTCCGTTTTTAATGGATCCAGCAGCTGCCTTCCAAGCAGTATACCAATGCCTTTTGCTCTATTAGTTCTCATAAAGACATATGGATAGCCATCATGGTGTAGTATATAACTATTATTTTATTTAAAAAGTTAAAATTATAATTCATTGATTACTAATGGCCAAGGATCATTTGTTCCTGAAAGCTGTTGCTTTAGTATTCCTAAGCAGGTTTGTGGTTATTCAATGCTATGTTCACTCAGGAGTGTTAATGACATAGGATTAAGGGCCTTACATTGTAGGCTAGGAGGGGATGATCCAAGAGCATTTTTTTTGGTACTAGATATATCTGTGTACTATCAATCACAGCCAGTGAGCCAATGAGGAGAGAGCAGGAAGTGGGGGCTGAGCCCTGGCTCTATGTGTCTTATGGATGTGTAGAGCAGCGGGTCGGGAGCAAGCATGCAGCGCTGCCCCCTGGGCAAGTGGCTTTCTCTGGGGGCACTGCTTGAGGGGGAGGAGCTATGAGCACCTGCGAGGGACATGAAAAGAAGAGGACCGGAGCTGCTGTGTGCAAAACCACTGCACAGAGCAGGTGAGTACTGTATAACATGTTTATAATAATAATGAAAAAAAAATAAAGCTTTAATACCACTAATTATTTCATCTACTACTATCCTCTTTTGTAGAAGCCCTTGATGTGCCCGGAATATCTTCTACTTATACTGTAATTATATATATATATATATATATATATATATATATATATATATATATATATATATCCCACAAGAAGTCTGGGATGACCACATAAATAGACATAACATCATCAGACATAATCATGTAAATTAAAAAAAAAATGGCCTTGAAGCCTATGCAGAGCTTATTAACAAATTTGTTGGTTTCTAGAACTGGTTTGAAGCAGGTAAGTTAGTAAAACATGCCAATTAAAATTATAGAACTGTTTGAGATATGAAATGTTTAAATTCTGAATACAATTAAAGTGGTTCTAAAGTCAGAAGCTTTTTTTAATGCATTCTATGCATTATGATAAAAACCCATCTGTGTGCAGCAGCTCCCCTCATCCCTCCATCCCCAATACTTACCTGAGCTTCCTCTCGATCCAGCGATGTTGCACGAGAGCCACAATGTCCGGGGGCTCTCCCTCCTGATTGGCTGAGACACAGCAGTGGGTACCATTGGCTCCCACTGCTGTCAATCAAAGCAGTGTGACAACAAGGAGAGAGGGGGCAGGGCCGAATGTCTGAATTGACACACAGAGCAGCGGCTCGGCTTGGGTTCCCCCATAGCAAGCTGCTTGCTATAGGGGCACTCAGCAGGAGGGAGGGGCCAGGAGCTTTATGGTAAATTTAATGTGTATATACAATATATCTATATATCTATATCTAGATATAGATATAGATATATATATAATATATGTGTTAATAAGGTCAGAACTAATAAAAAATTCAACCTCAATTTATTTTAGTCTGGAAGTTTGAAATAATATGTAATGGTCTATCCAGCCAGCAGATAGGGCTTTTTTTGCTGTCTGTTATTTTCCTTTCTGTTATATCTTATTAAATTCCTGTTTAGTAGCCTAAGCTGACATATATATATATAATCTGCTCTAAGGAAGGGTGCGAACAAATCAGCCCGAAACGTAATCTTTGTCTGAACAGATGATTGTAACGATTTTGTCTGGAAGGATTCTACTTGCTTTGTAATCTTTTTCCAAAGATTTGATAGAATAAAGCAACACATTTTTAAGTGCAGCAACCTTTGGAACTTTATTCTTATTTATACAAGGGCGGTGGGAGGACCTGTTTGCTGGTACTAGATTGAAAGCTATATGCGGTTCTCCTCTACACTTCAACCTATATATATATATATATATATATATATATATAGATATAGATATAGATATAGATATATCTATAGATATCTATATCTATAGATAGATATAGATATAGATATATCTACAGTATATCTATATATATATCTATATATATATAGATATATATATATAGATATATCTATATCTATATATAGATAGATAGATAGATAGATAGATAGATAGATAGATAGATAGATAGATAGATAGATAGATAGATAGATAGATAGATAGATCTATATCTATATAGATATAGATATATAGATATATAGATATCTATATCTATATCAAATCTATATATATATGCATTTTGTGTGCAGCAGCCCCACCAACTCCCTTAATACTTTCCTGAGCCCCATCACGATCCAGTGATATGCACAACAGCGTCGGCTCTCTGGGGACTCTCCCACTGCTGTCAATCACAGCCAGTGAGCCAATGAGGAGAGAGGGGGGCCAGGGCTGAGCAGCAGCTCTGTGTGTGAATTGACACGCAGAGCAGCGGCTTGGGAGCGAGCCTGTTTGGGTACCCCCATAGCAAGCTGCAGGAGAAAGGAGCCAGGAGCACTGGCGGGGAACCTGAGAAGAGGAGGATCGAGGCTGCTCTGTGCAAATCCATTTCACAGAGCAGTTAAGCTGACAAAAAAAACTAGAAGTTGGTTACCATTCAGAGATGCACCAGATTTTGCACTCTCCAGTTTCAGTAAAATAACCCCAAGTTGTTTCTTGAGATCTTCTGCTGTACTACTTCTTTAGCCAGTTCGTGATTTTCTGGGAATAGTTTCAATGTCCCAAAACCATTATAGTTTTCCTTTAAAGCAGAATTAAAACCATAGCGTATGCTTTTTCCATGCTTATTCTCTAGCGCACCATCCTCTAGCAATGAAGGGTCCAGTTTGCAGACACTGCTCCATTCACCGTCACCAAATTCCAGGCCAAAAATATCCTTTTTGGTATTGTTTCTCTTAAGCCACTGAACCAAAGATGTGCACAGGTTTTACAAACCCTCCAGCACTGGCTCTGTTCTAAGGATCTTACAAATGCTGGGTATAAGCTGGGACTGTACACTGCACAGTGTCACACAGAATATAAACAGTTGTTAGTAGTCGGGAAAGAAATAATTTGTTAAAAGAGACATCGCATGTCTCTACTGCCCAAACAAATCTCCCTTCTATCTCCACTATAAGTCTATCTCCCATCTTCGGTATCCTTCTCCTGAACTTGTGTATTAGTTTAGAGTCTGTGTATTAGTTAGAGCATAGTAAAGGAAGCCCAGCTTGCTTATCAGGAAACTACAGACAGCCAGCATTCTATACCTTATCTTATTCAAGGGGACATACCAAACTGTGACTTGCTACTTGCAAACTTGCTACTTTCATATGGGTATGAGTTTTGGGTTTTGCCCCTACCATGTGTCACGCTTACCCAGAAAACAGGTGGTCAGACACTACAGCTGGCTTCTGTGTTCTTCACCTATAGCAGCCCCCTTTCCCAAAAGGCAAGCATGTCTACCAGTACTTGGTTGCCCCCAGGACTTATACATAATGCTATAGTGCCTAACCACCATGTCAGGGCAGGTGCAAAATGAGCAAAGCAAACAGGTAGCTGCGGTTGGCAGACAGGCATTGTGGTTCAATGACAGTCCAGGTAAAAGGCAGGCAGAATTCAGAGAATAGTTGCTATCCGATCCAAAGTCATACACAGGGAAAAGCAATCAGCAGAGCAGGCAAACAGGTAGCTTGGAAAATGTGTTACAAACACAATATCATAAGCATGACACTGCAGGCTTGGCTTGCCTAAATTTGGTTTGGTCTCCACCCAGAGACTAGCCACATTAATCACATTGCAGGTGGACAGACAGCAAAAACCAGGATGCTGGAATGAGGAGCAGGAGCGCTAGATGCGATAACACCTGAAG
Source organism: Aquarana catesbeiana (assembly GCF_042186555.1). Taxonomy (NCBI): domain Eukaryota; kingdom Metazoa; phylum Chordata; class Amphibia; order Anura; family Ranidae; genus Aquarana; species Aquarana catesbeiana. Next base: position 631,292,605 of record NC_133325.1, read on the forward strand.
CAGAGTGGTTACTTTGGACAGTTGCACCAGATTCTATATGCACCATTTTAAGTAAAACTTCCCCATTATTTTTGTTATTTTTTTCTGAGAAATTTGGGGTTGCAAACTTTTGACTTAAATAAGGAACAGCCTAAAATGAAGCGCATAGCCTTTTTCCTATTTAACTGAGTCACAAGAGGAAACAATATATGGAATGGATAGACAAGCCCACTTTCTATAAAATAATGAGCTGAATTGTTATAAAGAGCTGACATGACTATTGACTATGACTATTTTTGTCTATATTTATATTTATTATATACACCTGTGTATATATATATATATATATATATATATATATATATATATATATATATATATATGTCGATTTATTTATTTTATATTTTATATACCATTTGCATATGTCCCCCATGCCATAACCTGAATTCCTATTTATTTTGTTTTACAATAGCTTACGTATGAGTTGTCCTACAAGTGACCAGGAATAAGTAACATGATTCGCCCCCTATAGACATCAAGTTCACTGCAAAAATATGCCATATCCTTAAAATTCATTGTTATTTGCTCATTATAATTCTAAGATGACCTCCAAAACATATGTAGGTAAACTCACATTTTTACGTGAATGCCTGACTCACACACATATTATGTTTCTTTTTCTTACTGACATCAAGAGCTATATTAACAAGATATATTTTGTTTTCAAGGCATTTGGTTTTTTGCCCTTTTTTTAAGTACATTCACTTAACACATGATTGGATTTATGTGTGCTTTGAACTGATTTTTACAATGAAGCTCTTTAAGGTAGGTTCCACTCATACATGTCATGTTCTGAAAAGAGAAATGACAATGTTTGCAAGGTTATGCAAATGTGTTATCTCTTCCTCCACCTCTACTGACTGCATTGATATTATGATGGATTCCATAATGTACAATGCATCTAATTATTATACAGCGCTGAAAGTGCATACCAAGCTGTAAAGTAAAGATACAATTTTGCAGGCATAACAAATCCCTGCATTTGTGCATAGCATGAAATCTAATTTTAGTCCTTAAAATGTGCAGTGAAAAAAAGGTGACTTGCTCACATCCAGGGAGCCCAGATTCGGATTCAACCACTTCAAAGAAGTGACATTATAACTGTCATTGTTGTTTTAAAAATAGCATTTGGTCATTCTCATGGCTTCACAGATTCAGGCCTTATGAGTCACACAATTAAATTACGCATGAACGAACTGCATTTTTTCTTGCAACTAAATCATATATTTTGATAAAAAATATGCTTTTTATATTGCCACAGCTGAGGCAACTATGACCATTATTTATCTAAAATTATTTAATTGTGTACCCTAAATAATCGCGTCAAACCTACTTAGCCAGTTATTCTTGCATTTTATTCCCTTAATTTAGTTGGTGTCAATTATACTCTCTCTGAAAGGATAAATATAATATTTTTTTCTCTAAAAATATAAACATATACATTATTTTATATGTTAAATATAACATAATGTAAGTATAAATGGCTGCAAGTGAAGCATAACTAGAATGGCTTTGAACTCTATGTTGTTCATTCATACCACACTTCTTCTGAATGGGGTTCCTGCCATAGATGGGTATTCTTCATCAGACTTGAGAGTTTGAAAGGGCAAGATGTCTGTGGGATTGACTTACTAAAGGAAGTGAATATTAACTTAGCTTAATAACCGCTTGCCGCCTGCCTGCCAGCAATGTACTGAAGACGGGCAGCCGCGCTAGGCAAAGCAACATACAGATACATTGCTGCCTACTTCTTGGTTTAGGGCAAGCTCCCACTGTGTGCACAATTGTCAGCAAGTCCCAGGGCCAGCTGACAACACCTGGTGGCACCATCCCCTTGTGACGTCACCGACCCAGCATGCACTGGTCCATGATGTCACAGGGAGAGCAGTGCCACTTGGTGACATTGCCAGGTGGCCCCGCCCTTACCTTGCCATCAATGAAGGCGGAACGTTTTTTTTTGTTCTTTTTGGGTGTGGTGGGTGGCATGATTGACAATGGATTTTCATCAAGGGACACTGTTTTTTTATCTTTTATTTTGTAATAAAGGAAAACTGTATCTGTGTTTTTATTACTTTTTGACACTTTTTTGGTAAATGGGTAGGGGTACTATGTGAGAGGGCCAGGATCTGGAGGCACCTTCTTGAAGGGGCTTCCAGATTCCAATAAGCCCCTGACTGCAGACCCCCACAACCTCAGCCCAGGGTTGTGGGAAAGAGACCTTTGCCCCCATCACAAGGTGCTTTGGGATGGGTATCATTAAAATCACTGGTCCTGAAAAAAATATTGTTTTAAAAAAAGTTTTGCATTGATACATGTCCCCCCAAGGCAGTACCCAGGCCCCCATGCCCCCTTTATGGCCAATTGTTTGCATATAGGCCTTCAAAATGGGCACTTTTGATTTTTCAAGTTGGGCTCCCATAGACTTCAATAGGGTTGGCCGTTTGGGTTAGAACTTTTCCCCTGTTCGGTGTGTTCTTCTGTGAACTGAACAGGGGGGTCTTCGGCCCATCCCTAATGGCGGGCCTAAATGTTCAGGTAAGAAAGGTTTATGTTTTAGAGGGTTCCGTATTATAGGGGATATGTTCTACTTTCTTTACAGTGCACACTGACACTCTATGCCAGAAGTCTCACAATGAAACCTAGCAGAGCATGCCTTTAGGAAAGTTAAATTATCTAAAAGCCCACACATATTTAAATTCACAAAGTTGAATTTTCCTTCCAAGCAAACCTACAAACAAAAGTCTAATGTGTAGATAATAGGCCTTAAACCACTGCCAGCAGACCGCAGTTAAAATCTTTCATGTGATATATCTATATATTTTTATAGTAGTCCTATGTTCTAGCTTTGTTGCCTTCAGAAATGTGTTCCTTGTACACCTATGCTGTAGCTACCACCAGTACAAATGAAAATATTTAAATATTAGTAGAGATAGGGAAAAAATAACATACCCATTAAGTAACTGCATGTTCCACTATGATAAGATGATAGGAATAATTCATGTATGTGATGAGAAACAAAAGCATATCACAATTTCCTTTCCACCCCTTTTTTTTTCCTTCCTTTCTTTTCTCCTCTCCTCCCCCCTCCCCCCCCCCTTCCCTCTCCTCCTTTGCTCTCCCTTCCTTTCCCCTCCCCTTCTTCCCTCTCCCTTCTTCCCCTTCTCCCTTCCCTTCCCTTCCCTATTCCCTCCCCTTCCTTTCCATCTCTCTTTTCCCTCTCCTTTCTCTCTTTTTTTCTCTCTCCCCTCCTCCCACCCCCCCACACCCCCCTTTTTTGGCCTTTGTTGTAACCTTTACGGTATTTATTTATTAGTGATAATATATTTTCTAATATAATAAAAATGCATATATTTTCATATATATTTTTAATTTCTCGTTATTTATATAAGTGTAGCGCTAACGTGAAATCAATAATATAAAAAATTAATATATAAGGGTTTGAGATAGAGGGAAGTCAATCCACATTAGAAGGAGCAGATACCTTCATCTAATCTCAAACCTGCAAGATAGATAAGTAAATAGTGGATGTGAATATTACCACATCTCTAAACAAAAAACACTGCCCCAAAGAGGCACAAATGTTTATGGAAATATCATAAATAATAACGACAAATACTGATGAGGAAAACAGAAAATAAATAATGTCAAATAATGTCCATAATGTTAGTGAGAAGATATCACACTCAGAAAAACCATGTGCATATAATAAATTAGTCCATATAGTGCGTGGTGTGGTTGACCCAACTTGAATCCAGGGCAGGTAGTATCACAGGAAAGTGCAAACCAGAGAAAGAGATGTAATACTCTTACCGACTTCGGTGGACTCACAGGCCGTAGGCAGTGAGTCAAATAGGCTTGTACTGTCTCCAAACCAATGACAGTGTGAGACTAGTTGGTACACCGGAAGATTTCCTCCTCAAATGTGGGGCCAGGAACCTGCCCGAACAATCTGCACGATCACCGTCTTTGTCAGCAAGCATAGACCATGTATGGAGAAAAAACAAGGGGCCTCCACATGGTGTAAATCCAAGATAACTTTTTAAGTGGTGTTTATTAGATCGTTCAGGATCATCAAACATGCCATCAAGCATAAAAAACGATAGAATCGATTCAAAAGATAAAAATAGATATAAAAACAGCAAGCGTGGTATGGGTGGCTGGGTACAGCAAGAAACCCGACCGGTTTCGTCCACAAAGACTTCGACTGGGGTATATGCCGTCCTGCCACCTCCACGCTTATATATATAAATTATAATATTTAACTAGAAACAGCTGATTACAACATCATACGTGCTGACTTCCTGGATCGATAGCGTGCGCTCCATTCAGGATCATGTGCTAGCTAAATTAGCCAATAGGAAGATAGAGTCATGGATCCGCCTCTCTCTACCAAGCCTCAATGTGAATACCCTCTCGGCGTGCGCGCTCATTGGATAGAAGAACACGCATCTCAGTCATTCACCCAGTCAGGGCTAGCGACATATGACGTTCACGTGACCAACATCACGTGATAGCGCCTGACGTGTCCCTAGGTGTGCCTCATTGAGTTTCAGCCGGAAGAAGGAACACATCTCTGAGGTTATTGGAACGCAAACTGCGTTCCAAGCGGGTCATTGAGAGAGGAAGTGATTGAAAACAAAACAAAGAACAGCGATATTTAAATCCGCCGTAATAGTAAATATGTGATCGGATTTAAATTTGATCATGTAAAAAAGTATTCAATCTGGAAGTCAGTACGGCCACATCTCAATCTATATAAACAAAAAGACAAAAACTATGTGTCAATTGGCTTATTCCTATTCATGAAATATATACATAAATTAATGTTCTCAAACAATCTGAGAGGTCATACTAAAATATGCATCTAGTATCCTTACAGTCATTAAATTGAGAAAAAATATGATATGATAAATGTAAAATCAAAAGAATCCTATAAAAATAGTGTTGAAAAAATATATTAATAAAGAATATATTAATAAAACTTGTGGTAAAAAATTGAGCAAAGTAATGATAGTAGAACTAAATCTTAAAAATACAGGGCAACCTTGCCCTGTTCGTTAAGGACAGAGATCGATTATATCCTCAAATAAATGGGCTTAATTTCTTTTAAATTGAAAACAGAAATAATGTAGGGGAAGGAAAGAAGGGACTATAATCAAGATTGATTAATAAATGAATTAATGTCCCACTCAACATTTAATCCATGTGGCATGAAACATCTTAATTGATGTATCTAGAAGGTTTCAAGCCTTGACACTCCTCTTATACATGACTCACCTCTCCAGTGAGGGATAAATTTGTCTATTATTTGGAATTTTGTGCCGGTGGGATCTCGATTATGACATGCTAAGTAATGGTTGGGAACACTATGATTTGTACGTCCCTTTTTAATAGATTTAATGTGTTCATTAACCCTTATACCAAAAGTACGGATGGTCCGCCCTACGTACTGTTTCCCGCATGGGCAAGTGATGAGATATACAATGTACCTCGTCGAACAAGTGACAAAATGTTTAACAGCATACTCTTTCCCCGTGATGGTTGATCCAAAAGTCTCAATCTTTCGAGATTTAAGTGTATTATGTTTACATACCCTACACCTTCGGCAGGGGAAGAAACCCTTCATATTTTGAAAGAAGGAGGGGACCGAGGGGGGGTCTGTTATATTGGGTGCAATCTGTCCCCTCAGGGACATAGCACCTCTATAAATCACCCCGGCTTGTTCCGGGAGAACAGGTCCAAGAACAGTATCATTTTTCAAGACCTTCCAATGCCTATGGAAGATATCTTTAACCTGCTTGTGTTGAATTGAAAAATTAGTAAGAAAGGACCATTTATGTTTATTTTCTACTATAGGTTTAGGTTGTTCGGAGATGAGTGAGTTTCTATCCACTAAGGAGACATTGTAAATAACTTCGTCTATTTTAGATGCATCATAACCTTTGTCTATAAATCTCGACTTCAGGGTATCGGCCTGTTCGAAATAATCAGTGAGTTTTGAACAGTTGCGTCTAATCCGCAGCATCTGACTTCGGGGGATAGATTTCAGCCATGCCGCGTGGTGGCAGCTATCGATCGGAATGTACCCATTCCAATCGGTGGCCTTGAAGAAAGTCTTGGTAGTGAGATGGTTATCAACCACTGAAATCTCAAGATCGAGAAAGTGAATAGTCGACTGACTCGCTTCATAAGTTAACTCTATCCCAATCTGATTATTATTCAGGATACGTATGAATTCGTCCAGAGATTCCATACTTCCTTTCCATAGGAGGAGGATGTCGTCAATGTACCTAGCCCACAATACTAATTGTGGTGGGTCTAGGGCATAAACGACATCCTCCTCCCATTTAGCCATAAATAAATTGGCTAAGCTGGGGGCAAACTTTGCCCCCATCGCTACCCCCTTCTTTTGGAGATAAAAATCTCCATCGTACCAAAAGTAATTGTGTTTGGTAGCAAAACACAATAAATCCATGATGAACCTCTTCTGAGTACCTGGAATTGTGGCATTCCTAGAAAGAAAGGAGTTAACTGCTTCAAAACCCAATTTATGGGGTATACAAGTATAAAGCGCCTTAACGTCGGCAGTAGCCAAAATAAGGTCGTTGTTATAGGTGACACATTGAAGTTTAGCAATAGTGTCCTTAGTGTCCCTTAAATAAGATGGTATAGATTTCACTAACGGTTGTAGAAAGAAATCGATGTATTTACCGATGCGGGATGTTATGGAATTTATGCCACTAATGATAGGGCGACCGGGGGGTTGTGTAACATTCTTGTGGACTTTCGGTAGATAATAAATTATAGGAATACGTGGAGCAACGGGAACTAAAAAACTTTTTTCTTTTTTTTCTTAGCCAATTTATTTATGGCTAAATGGGAGGAGGATGTCGTTTATGCCCTAGACCCACCACAATTAGTATTGTGGGCTAGGTACATTGACGACATCCTCCTCCTATGGAAAGGAAGTATGGAATCTCTGGACGAATTCATACGTATCCTGAATAATAATCAGATTGGGATAGAGTTAACTTATGAAGCGAGTCAGTCGACTATTCACTTTCTCGATCTTGAGATTTCAGTGGTTGATAACCATCTCACTACCAAGACTTTCTTCAAGACCACCGATCGGAATGGGTACATTCCGATCGATAGCTGCCACCACGCGGCATGGCTGAAATCTATCCCCCGAAGTCAGATGCTGCGGATTAGACGCAACTGTTCAAAACTCACTGATTATTTCGAACAGGCCGATACCCTGAAGTCGAGATTTATAGACAAAGGTTATGATGCATCTAAAATAGACGAAGTTATTTACAATGTCTCCTTAGTGGATAGAAACTCACTCATCTCCGAACAACCTAAACCTATAGTAGAAAATAAACATAAATGGTCCTTTCTTACTAATTTTTCAATTCAACACAAGCAGGTTAAAGATATCTTCCATAGGCATTGGAAGGTCTTGAAAAATGATACTGTTCTTGGACCTGTTCTCCCGGAACAAGCCGGGGTGATTTATAGAGGTGCTATGTCCCTGAGGGGACAGATTGCACCCAATATAACAGACCCCCCCTCGGTCCCCTCCTTCTTTCAAAATATGAAGGGTTTCTTCCCCTGCCGAAGGTGTAGGGTATGTAAACATAATACACTTAAATCTCGAAAGATTGAGACTTTTGGATCAACCATCACGGGGAAAGAGTATGCTGTTAAACATTTTGTCACTTGTTCGACGAGGTACATTGTATATCTCATCACTTGCCCATGCGGGAAACAGTACGTAGGGCGGACCATCCGTACTTTTGGTATAAGGGTTAATGAACACATTAAATCTATTAAAAAGGGACGTACAAATCATAGTGTTCCCAACCATTACTTAGCATGTCATAATCGAGATCCCACCGGCACAAAATTCCAAATAATAGACAAATTTATCCCTCACTGGAGAGGTGAGTCATGTATAAGAGGAGTGTCAAGGCTTGAAACCTTCTAGATACATCAATTAAGATGTTTCATGCCACATGGATTAAATGTTGAGTGGGACATTAATTCATTTATTAATCAATCTTGATTATAGTCCCTTCTTTCCTTCCCCTACATTATTTCTGTTTTCAATTTAAAAGAAATTAAGCCCATTTATTTGAGGATATAATCGATCTCTGTCCTTAACGAACAGGGCAAGGTTGCCCTGTATTTTTAAGATTTAGTTCTACTATCATTACTTTGCTCAATTTTTTACCACAAGTTTTATTAATATATTCTTTATTAATATATTTTTTCAACACTATTTTTATAGGATTCTTTTGATTTTACATTTATCATATCATATTTTTTCTCAATTTAATGACTGTAAGGATACTAGATGCATATTTTAGTATGACCTCTCAGATTGTTTGAGAACATTAATTTATGTATATATTTCATGAATAGGAATAAGCCAATTGACACATAGTTTTTGTCTTTTTGTTTATATAGATTGAGATGTGGCCGTACTGACTTCCAGATTGAATACTTTTTTACATGATCAAATTTAAATCCGATCACATATTTACTATTACGGCGGATTTAAATATCGCTGTTCTTTGTTTTGTTTTCAATCACTTCCTCTCTCAATGACCCGCTTGGAACGCAGTTTGCGTTCCAATAACCTCAGAGATGTGTTCCTTCTTCCGGCTGAAACTCAATGAGGCACACCTAGGGACACGTCAGGCGCTATCACGTGATGTTGGTCACGTGAACGTCATATGTCGCTAGCCCTGACTGGGTGAATGACTGAGATGCGTGTTCTTCTATCCAATGAGCGCGCACGCCGAGAGGGTATTCACATTGAGGCTTGGTAGAGAGAGGCGGATCCATGACTCTATCTTCCTATTGGCTAATTTAGCTAGCACATGATCCTGAATGGAGCGCACGCTATCGATCCAGGAAGTCAGCACGTATGATGTTGTAATCAGCTGTTTCTAGTTAAATATTATAATTTATATATATAAGCGTGGAGGTGGCGGGACGGCATATACCCCAGTCGAAGTCTTTGTGGACGAAACCGGTCGGGTTTCTTGCTGTACCCAGCCACCCATACCACGCTTGCTGTTTTTATATCTATTTTTATCTTTTGAATCGATTCTATCGTTTTTTATGCTTGATGGCATGTTTGATGATCCTGAACGATCTAATAAACACCACTTAAAAAGTTATCTTGGATTTACACCATGTGGAGGCCCCTTGTTTTTTCTCCATACATGGTCTATGCTTGCTGACAAAGACGGTGATCGTGCAGATTGTTCGGGCAGGTTCCTGGCCCCACATTTGAGGAGGAAATCTTCCGGTGTACCAACTAGTCTCACACTGTCATTGGTTTGGAGACAGTACAAGCCTATTTGACTCACTGCCTACGGCCTGTGAGTCCACCGAAGTCGGTAAGAGTATTACATCTCTTTCTCTGGTTTGCACTTTCCTGTGATACTACCTGCCCTGGATTCAAGTTGGGTCAACCACACCACGCACTATATGGACTAATTTATTATATGCACATGGTTTTTCTGAGTGTGATATCTTCTCACTAACATTATGGACATTATTTGACATTATTTATTTTCTGTTTTCCTCATCAGTATTTGTCGTTATTATTTATGATATTTCCATAAACATTTGTGCCTCTTTGGGGCAGTGTTTTTTGTTTAGAGATGTGGTAATATTCACATCCACTATTTACTTATCTATCTTGCAGGTTTGAGATTAGATGAAGGTATCTGCTCCTTCTAATGTGGATTGACTTCCCTCTATCTCAAACCCTTATATATTAATTTTTTATATTATTGATTTCACGTTAGCGCTACACTTTTATTATTTAGTTATTGTGCACAATTTTTGTCATATTGTAGTGTTGGCTGCTATCTTGATGTGTTAGATTGGCGCGGTATTTTACACACCTACTCGTTATTTATATGTTCACTATACGGGTTCCCCTTATCCCTCTTTCTTACTTTCATAACGATACTTATGCATTGGTATATATTTTCATTTCACTTTCACATTTATTATTTTTTTTGTTTTTATCTTTATTTTTTTCATAGTTACTAATTTTTGCTGTTATTATTACTTTACACATTTTGATTTATATTGTACTAATTTAGACTTATTGTTAATGCACCTGTCTTTCCTATTCCCATGGCATTGCTTTATTTTTTAACCATCTCCCTTTTACCCAGATTGGTGTTTGTTCCTGTCCATACTCGTTTGGCTGTTTTGTGTTATGGACCCTTGGCACATTTGGTGGTCACATGGACACCCAAGGGCGTCCTTGCTTTTTCTGAGCAAGACGCTTGCCTTCCTGCTCCATTTGTGTGTGGTCTGCATCACTTTCTCCCTGTTTATAGGGATGATCTCCCCCTTTTCCACCACTGGAGGGAGCCATTCCACTCTGACTTGCATCTGAGCCTTAGGACCCGGTGCCAGAGAGCGGAATGATGTGATTAGCGTGCTGCGCATGCGCGGCACAGCCGTACAACCGCTTGCGGCCCTTCGGGACTGGATGGGGGGTATAAAATGCTGCTCCTCCGGCATCTACATGCTGCTGGAGCCCCTTGGGACATGCTGTGCTGACTTATCACACCAGGTAATTTCCCTAGCTTCATTGTCTGTGACATGGCACCAGACTGCCTCCTTTGTTGGCAGCCTGTGGCTCTCCATGTTACCTTTCTAATCATTTCTTATCATTCTCTTTTATACATATATCTTTTTTGGATGATTGGTTGTCCATTGGAGAACAAATGGTCTGTTTGTTATCTCTTCCACTGTGTGCATCAGTCCTGAAGAGTATCTCTAGTGCTTACCCACAGCATTTAAAAGGTCCCTCGGATTCAAACCTCACTCGAGTCAGTATTGTAAGTTAGTCTTTTCTCTTATCTAATTTGTTTTTAATATATAAGGATATTCCTTCTTTCTTACATATTTGACACATTGATTACTATTTTTAGCTGGCCTTTTTATTCCCCCTGTGACCACCAGTCGCTTGTGGTCCTGATTACACTGTCAGCCGTAAAGGAGAGTTTGGTGGGATTCCAACACCCTTTTTGGGTAAATTAGGCAAGAAGTACCGCCCTGGGAGTGGAGACACAGCTGCATATTAAATTACTTTGTACAATTGATTGTTATATTAGTATGTTTCTGTCTTCTTAAAACTATGTAGCATGAAGTCGTATAATTTGATTTCACTTTTATTTCACTCAACAACATTTTTTACATTTCTTTTGTTGTTAGTTTGTTCTTTACCTTAGAAAGCTTGTACCTCCAAAGGACAGCTCCCCTGAAGAAGCCCGATTTATGGGTGAAACACGTTGGGAATTTGTCTCATGCTGTCCTGCCTTACATTGGGATCTTATTGTACTTGCCTATGCCTTTTCTTTATATATATATATATATATATATATATATATATATATATATATATATATATATATATATATATTGTTTTGCTCCTCAAAATGAAAAATAAACTTTTTGCAAAATATATTCGATATTTTTTGCACCTACAAAAATCCCTATTTCTCGCTTCCTTGTTCCACAATTTACAGTGGTCACTGGCCTGTGGCTCATTTGATTGTGTCTCTATAGATGTTTAAATTATACAATTATATAGATATATTTAATATGGTGGATGCCAAAGATCATTTCATTTGTACTTGCAGTAAATTATTACAGTACCTTGGGTCAGACAAATGAAACCAAATGAAGATAAATGTGGCCATATCTGAAATGTTATAATACATATTTTGAATATGTCTGCTTTCTAATAAATTAGTGGAGTTCCTTTGTATACATTAACATCAGGAGCAGCCAACGAGTTTTCACTTCCAAGTTTCAAAGCCAAAGTGAAATATTCACTCTTGTGTTTTGACAATAATTTTTAGTTGCTAAATAAATTTAAACACTGTCAAACCATGATGACCTACAAAATTTGATGCATTTATATATATATAGGTGTTGTATTTTTACAGTTTAACTTGCACTCAGATACAGTGCAGAAGTTAACTTGCACATGAAATCCATTTTGGTTAACCTTTTCATTTCAGCAGAATGATAATGATACTAATTAACAGAACTCAGTCAAGCATTATAATATGGTGGTAGACACTTTGCTTTTTGGATCTGTTGAGCAATCTCCAATTTTGTGTGCATGCATGCTTGTTTTATTTTTTTTTTTTCTATTTTGGAAAACAAAATAAGAAAGTAAAGGATACTGAAATTCAAAATCTCAAAAGGTAAATTTTAAACACACAACCATTAATTACTAATCAGACAGAATTATATAAAATAAAAAAATACAACATAGTGTTGTGACCCATGGGAGCTCCTGTCTCCAGGGAAAAATGATTCTCCTTGTAGTCCAATCTGAAAGACAATAATTTAAAATTAGCTCCTTTTGAGCTCCACCATCGACTACTTCCTACCTATTACAGCTGCTAACAACCTGCATTGAAATCAGTGACACAAGTAAATCAACAAAAGTGAAATAATGTGAAGCTCTATCCTAACCACCCCCCCCCCCCCCAACAGAACACAATAGCTTTGTGGGAGGCATTTCCCCTTCCACAATGACTGTGTTGATGAGGGAATCGATCAAGTGCTTATTGAATCAAAGTGGAAGGAAAAGAAAATGTAGTCATCTATCGGCTTCTTTACTGAAAGCCTGCACTTAACCCTTAAGGTTGATTTCTTTTTTTATAATGTTTTTATACTTTATATACAAATTAAATTGCATGTTTCTCCTTCACTACTTGACCTCCGGAGGATTAAATCCCCTTCATGACCTGTGCATTTTTTGCTACACTGCGCTATTTTAACTGGTAATTTCGTGGTCATGTAACACTGTAAGCAAGTGAAATTTATTTTTTAACACATATAGAGCTTTCTTTTGGTGGTATTTGATCACCACTGGGTTTTTTTTAGTTGTTATTATATAAATAAAAAGAGGAAACATTTGGAAAACAAAAAAAAAAAAAACAATAGTTTTTAATTTCTGACATAAAACATATTAAAAAAAAAAAAAAAGTTCTTTCTAAATTTAGGCCAAAATGTATTCTCCTACATGTCTTTGATAAAAAAATACCAGTGTATATTGATTGGTTTACATGAAAGGGGGTTAACTGTCTGCCTAATGATGTGTAATATGTACTGTTTTTACTAATCAATGTGGCTGATTTTACTCCTGGTTTTTGCCTGGGACCTGCTGACCGACTTTTGCTGTACCCTGTGCATAGGGCGGTCTGCCAGTTGTTAAAGAAAAAAATGTTTGATGCTACAGTTTAGATAAAAGTTGGAAACAATAAAAAGTCATTAAAGAGGATCCTCAATCCCCCAACAGATAATTAAAAGGCAGCAGCCACAAATACTTTTATTAAAAGGAAACTTACCTGTCCAGGGATCCAGCACTGCCCTCACCTAGGCTGGTTCTTCACTGATCTCCGGGTCCCTGGCACTGCCATGTCTAGTACAGGAAGCTGTCTGTGACCTTGTGGTTTCACAGCTGGCTTCCCACTGTGCATGTGTGAACTTTGAACTGCTTTGTGAATGGTACTGCCATTCTGGGAACTGTGATTTGTCCCAGAAGGCTGCTGGCAAAAAGGGGGGTGATAGATGCCAGGCATATTTGGGTACCTATCAAAACTTTAACCTTTTGGGTGAAGTTCACCTTACTCTTACTCAGTTTTTTATTAATATGTTAAATAATAAGCCTTTGGCATTTACATGTCTATTAATTATCAGTCTTTAAACATATCACTATTTACCATGATATTGATTAGGCACATAAAAAACTAGAATACAGGCATAGGCGTGCACACAGTGTGTGCTGGGTGTGCCTGGGCACACACTAATCACCCCATGCGCATTAGCATTATCGCTCTGTGTGCCAGCAGAAAGATGGGAAAGATCTTCCTCTTAACGGCTCTGCCATAAGAGAAGTGTTTATGCACTTCTCTTTTACTGTGCCGGCTGGCAGATCAATGTGCAGGGGTCATATATAAGTAGACACAAACATGCACGTAGATTTGAACTTTAGGGTGCACACCCTAATGCAATAGGCTACGCACACCTATGAATACAGGAAAGGCTAAACCATCATGCTAACTGGAAAATTACTAAAGACTAAAGCAGAATATTATTGTAATTAATTATGAATAATGCATACATTCATTCTAGAACAATCAATACCAGTCAATAAAAGATTACAGTGGTTAGTATGCTAAACTATGGTAAACTATCTAAATCCAAAATCAAAAAAAGTGGTGAGTATGTTAAAGTGGACCTAAATTCAAAACCCAAAAAATAATATATTGCAGCTTACCAGACCTTAGATGAGGTGGGTGCATTGTTTTCTACTTTATTCTGTATTTTTCTCTTTATTTTCATCTGGTACTCATGTAAATAACACAAATCTTGTCCCTGGATGGCTATGTTAGGGCATAAGTCCATTGTACTTATGGAGGGAACCATGGTTGCCACCCAGGCTGGACTTAAAACACGTCATCCCTTGTTCATTTTTATAACATAAGGTCCTGATAGGATTAGTGGTTTACAGAAGAAAGTTATTACCAGGAAAAAAAAACAAGTGAACAATGGTCTTAAAGCAATAATTCCCATTGTCATCCATTAAAAATCTATTTTGGCAGAGTAGCATACAGCTTTAAATTCAGCTTGCCCATTCTTGCTGTCTGGAAAGACCCTGCACTCTGAGGTAATTACCACGTGTGGTAAGGATGGAAAAAATGGGTTGCTTGTTGCCATGAGCCTCAGTTTCCTAGATAGCATGCTGTCTTCAAAAAACATTTTGCATGTGTGCAATGGGATAATTGAGTCCTTAGTCAGTAAACAGTACAAACTCTTTAAAACAATAATCGATACTGATCACACTGTGACAAGATGTGTTATGATTGGTTGTTAAGGGTGATTGATTAGTTAGATCCAAAATGATAATTACTAAAGGCTAAAAAAGCAATACTTTGGTCCAGGAAATTGATCCAATAGCCCTCGAGATGTCAGGAAGGAATTTGTTTTCCTGCTGTGTGACAATTTGGGCAACAGTTATACGATAGGTTTAATTTTGCTTTTTTTATTTTGTGACTATGTAACTGTATGTATGGCTACGATTTTGTAGTATACATGGAAACTCTTTTTCTAAAATACTCAAAATGTAATCAGTCTTTATATTAAATGCTGTTCTTGTCGTCGACTTAGAGATATAAATGAATTGTTTCAGCATTAGTGATTTTTTTTCCAAATCCAAAATATATAATTGTTTTGTTTTAGTAATTGAAGTAACCTTAGGAAGTTGCCATAGTATTTTTGTAGTCAAATGTTGTGCTATATATTTTCACATACATTTGCCAACTTTTAATAGAAAAAAAAAGTTTATACCGAGTCCTTTTATCTTCAGACTTATGTGAATTATCTACCCATGGTGTACCAACTATGTTTATGTTAAAATTATATATTCCAGCAGCTTTCTGCATTTGCTATTTATTCACAGCAGCATAATAATCATATGTTTCAACAATATGGTCTTCTTCAGTTAAAGAAGTTTAAGGTCTTATATAATTAGGGGCACTTGACTTTCTATAATTTAAAAGCAATTGCACCATCGTTCTGTGAGCTGATCCCCTGCTGTTTGGAACGGAATCCACCCCGTGTGAAAGGGGCCTTAAAGTAAAATCAGCAGTGTCTCTAAAACATATTTTTTATGAAAACTAATTAAAAGCCAGTGTATAAATCAGCCAGCTGATCTTCATGGCAGATCATTAAATTCTTGTATCCACACAGGAGAAAGTCTTCTCTCTCAGGCTGTAGCCATCACAGCCATTCACCGCTTATCAACAAGCGATTGGAGGAAAAGACAGATGAAAATTACCAGCACCATGGAGTGGTGAGAGCCTCCGGGCAGCCGTGTCATCTCATGTCTACTTCTTCCATAAGGTGAATATCACTGTTGTCATGGCATTATTGCTGATTCATTAAGAATGAAAGAGTGGTCCACACCTGTAGCCTTGGTATGTGTCAGTCTTTACCTCCGAACGTATTCCTTTTCTTAGTCATTTTTTCCAGCCAGATCATTGACATGGAGTGACTAGAGGCTTGATCATGAAAGTCATAATACAAGGATCGGCTTTGGACTGACTCACACACCTTGATCTCAGCTCCATAAATAACAGCTGACCCTACAGGAATTCTATGGAGATATAACATAGGACTTTTGAATTCTGTGTGAATGATCCTGGGAATGCTCCCACAAGTATTGCCACAAGTTCGAGTGTGAACTTACATTCATAATAGTATTTCATCTCCATACCCATTAGCAGACTGTATATTAAACATCTGGAGGGACAATATGGGACTGTAAAGTCTACGTATGGAGATGTTTCTTCATTGATTCTAGGTATTGGTGCTAGCTTTCTCCACACTACACAGTCTGCAGCCAGGTGATTCTTATCAGTAAATTGCCATTTTACTGCCCTTTTGAAAGGTTTACTTAGGCTAAGAGCCAAGAACATACAGGATTTCCCAAGGTAGCTGAGAAGTCAGTGGTGTCCTCAGCATACAATTATCCCCGTATGGGGCCAAGTATTGCTAAGCACCATGTGACCCCCTACCCAGTCCTCTTTTGCCTTGATATAAGGAAGTATCTAGAGGTTATTGTGGTATGTTTGTATGTGTGGTTGGCGCCCTGTTGTGCTGAATGGGAGTGACAATGTTTTCTACTCTTTTTAACCATTTTTTTATTGGTGCTTGGAGGGGTGGGCTACTGTGCGTGCAATTTTTTGATATTTGCCATCTTTAAGTCATTACATTTGTTATACTTACACCATGGTTGTATCCCCATGTGCAACTTCCCACCTGTGGGCTAGCTACCTTGGCTCCCCTATGCCTTTTTTCTATCCACATAGGAGGCCAGGAGACTCAACAGGGAGTACAAGTTTTACCATATCCTGTAACAGGATATGGACAAACAACATCACAAGCAATTTGGGCTCACAGAGTACAAGATTTTGCTACATTGCTAAATAGAGATGAGCAGAACAATGTCTTGTTCAGTTTGTGGCAGAACTTTTGAACATTGCAAAAGTTTGTAACCAAATAACCATCCCCATTGAAGTCCATAGGACCCAAACTGAAAAAATCAAAAGTAACTAATTTGAAGGCTTATATGCAAGTAATTGGGCATGCAATGGTTATGGAGGTCTGGATACTGTCCTGGGGGACATGTATCAATAAAAAAAAGTTTGTATATGTGGACTTTGGATAGAAGTAACAGTGCATAAAAATTGGGCTTTGGGTGTTGGTGGTGCCTTCACACCGTAACCTTATAGAGGAACTCATGATGAAAGCAAGGATTGGCATTTCTGTCGACAATTTAAATGATATGCACCTGTCAAACAGGTGTGGATAAATTGGTCTTTGGGTGTCGGTGGTGTCTTCACACCATGACTCTATAGAGGTACTCTTGATGAAAGCAAGAATTGGCCTTGCTGTCAAGCATAACAATGATATGCACTTGTCAAGTGTATAATAGGTAAGCTCCCACAAATGATGAAGACGCTACCGATGGGATGTGGAAGGTGACAGCCTTGTGCGCCGAGGACTAAAAAAAAATGTGAATTACATCACTGAGGCGGCCCTCTTCTCCACTGCACCTCTCTTGACAAAGAAGCCTCAAAATTATGTTTTCCACCAGACTGTAATCTACCAGATTTGGGAAAGGCGTTACATAAACTCCTCTTTAAGGTGTCCTCAAGAGATTTCATCTTCTGCTCCCTTTTTTGGGGATGGGATGAGTTTCAAGACTTTCCCCTTGTAACGGTGGTCAAAAAGGGTTGCCAACCAATATTGATCCTTCTCCTTGATGCCGCATATTCTTGGGTCCTGTCGCAGGCTTTGAAGAATGAGGGAGCCCATGCACCACAAGTTTGCAGAGGCATGAGAAGCAGACTTCTCGGGATCACTGAGGATTACAGTATCTGGAACTGCCTCCTCCCAGCCACATACTACTCTCAAGGGTTCTGGGGATGGAAAACCATCTGTTAAGGTTAACGTATGTCTTGCTCCGCTTCAATGCCTCCAAACCTGCCAGAATCCTCCTCCTTCTCTTCCCTATCATCTTGTGTGTTCTGTGGCGTAGGAAGAATGGTGTCTACATAAAGCAGGCCTTGAGAGGAAAGGGAGTCCTCCTCTTCCTCCCGCTGCATTGCCTCGAGTGCCCTGTCTATAATGCCATGCAGAGTCTGCTCCAGCAGGAACACAACAGGGATTGTGTCTATGATACATGCATTGTCGTGGCCTCCTCAAATGGTGACAGTACAGTGCATGCATCCTTTATCAACAGCCATTGGCGTGGGGGAAAAAAGATAAGCTGGCCTGAGCCTGTCCTTGTGCCCTACTCACAGGTACTCATTGATGGCCCTCTGCTACATGTGCAGCCGCTGCAGCATATCCAACGTTGAGTTCCACCTGGTGGGCATGTCACAAATCAGGCAGTTTACATGCAGATGGAATTCCCACTGAATTTCAGCCAACGGAACACTGGCTGTGTATGACCGCTTGAAATGGCTACAGACTCTTCTGGCCTGCTTCAGCAGATCTTCAAGCACTGGGTACCTATATAAAAAATGCTGCACCACAAAATTGAGAAAATGTGCCAGGCATGACACATGTGTCAATGTTCTCTGTCTAAGGGCAGACAGGAGGTTTGTACCATAATCGCACACCACCATTCCTGGCTCCAGCTGGCATGGTGTGAACCACCTCTGGGTCTGCCCTTGTAGAACTGCCAGAATCTTTGCTCCAATGTGGCTCCTGTGCCCTAGACAGACCAGCTGAAGCACTGGCTCATTGAATAGCTTCTTGAATGCGTAGGGGATACTTGTAGTTCATGGGACAATTCAGCATAGGAGGGCATGGAGGAGGAGAGGATGGAGTTGACAAATTCTGCATCATCACCACTAGCTGTATGGAGACATGGAGGCACAACAAGCTGTAGCACTGAGCCCTGTCCTGCATCCTTCCGAGTTGCAAGCAGAGTTACCCAGTGTGCTGTGAACAAAATATATCATCCCAGACCATGCTTGCTGGACCACGTGTCAGCAGTAACATGGACCTTGTGGCTGACTGACTTGCCCAAGGATGCCACAACATGCCACATGATGGAGAGAGCTGGAATAGCTTTACGTTAACCACTTCAGCCCCAGACCATTTGGCTGGCCAAAGACCAGAGCGCTTTAACTGACAATTGTGCGGTTTTGCAACATGGCTTCCAAACAAAATTGACATCCTTTTTTCCCCACAAATAGAGCTTTCTTGGTGGTATTTGATCACCTCTGCTGTTTTTATTTTTTGTGCTATAAACAAAAAAAGAGCGACAATTTTGAAAAAAAAGCAATATTTTTTAGTTTTTGCTATAATAAATATCCCCCAAAAATATATAAAAAAAACATTTTTTTTCCAGTTTTCCAGTTTAGGCTGATATGTAGTCTACATATTTTTGGTAAAAAAACGCAATAAGCATATATTCATTGGTTTGCGCAAAAGTCTACAAAATAGGGGATAGATTTATAGCATTTTTATTATTATTTTTTTTTTTTACTAGTAATGGTGGCAATCTGCGATTTTTATCAGGACTGCAATGTTATGGCAGACATGTTGGACAATTTTGGCTCATTTTTGGGACCATTGGCATTTTTACAGCGATCAGTGCTATAAAATTGCATTGATTACTGTAAAAATGTCACTGGCAATGAAGGGGTTAACCACTAGGGGGCAGTGAAGGGGTTAAGTGTGTCCTATTGTGTGTTCTGACTGAAGGGGGGATGGGACTGTGCAGAGGAGATGACAGATCGCTGTTCATACTCTGTAACATGACTTAACATGACGGCGATTCGCGCAGCTGAGCCATGTTGCCGCAGTACAACTGTGCGGCTGGTCGGCATGCGGTTAAAAGAAATAGCTCTACCATGAATTAACAGACTATCTGAGGTCTTGTTGTGGACCTAAGTCCGATCCCCTTCAGATGTCCTTCATTGATACTGTACTTCAGAGAAACAATTATTCCATCTCCAATCTTTACTCCTACCTTATTCAACACCAATCAGAAATATACCACCTCAAACCATTCCAAAAATGGTCTAACCTATTTGGTGACAATGAACTGCCGGAAAAAATCCTTGAGGGATACAGACACGTTTGCAAACTTACTCTATCAGAAACATGGCGTGAAACACAATTTAACATCATTCACAGAGCCTACTACTCGTTCCACATCAACAAAGTGTACCCAACTCAAGCACAATGCCCCTGGTGTTCCCTATCCTGCCCCACGCTGCTCCACCATCTCTGGGACTGCACAGCCATCACTACCTACTGGGAATCTGTACTGGTCCACATCTGCAAAATCAATAAAACATGGATTCCGAAAGTTTATCTACTATGTCTGTTTGGCTACACACCACCATCATCCTCTTCACCAGCAATGGGACACCTAAATATTCCATAGTGGGCCCATATATGTCTCTTGGTTGCTCGCAGGACAATTATGTCCCACTGGATTTCACCAACACCACCCACTCTACAGGCAGTGAAAAGAGCTATGCTATCACTCTTCTACTTGGAGAGGCTGGACACCATTACACTGAACTTTCGTTCTACCTCGCGCTTTTTCACGAGATGGAGTAAATATACAGAGGCCACATTCACTCAGAAAGTCCTACAATCAGTCATGCAACCATTCCGCTATACGGACTGGTATATGAAAAGAGATCTCACCAACTCACTGGGCAATTTCAAAGTATCCAACCTGTCTGACCCCTCTGCTTTTCTACCGCCATAGGACATCTTGCAGCCCTTTGACATCTATGACTCTCTTCTATCTAAAACTAGTAACTCCCGTTGTTATTATTGTTATGACTAGGCCATTATCTGAGATCACCAGTCAATCATATCCAAATTATGCTTCCACTCCTGAAGGTAATATAGTATAAGCTCTCACTTCTATATGCATCACATTGTTTTACCACTGTCGTGTAGGTAAATATGACTCACCTGTTCCCCTCCCCCTTTCCCCCCAACCCTCCCTACTTAGAGTTCCACCTTCTTTGTTGAATCAAATACACACACATATATATATATATATATATATATATATATATATATATATATATATATATATATATACATGCTTTAGAGCTACTGTACTTTATATAATTGTACTGTGAAAAACCCAATAAATATTAAAAAAAAGAAATAGCAACTGGGAAACTGCCATTGTGGTACAGCACATTCTGCAAATTCACAGAAGGGGCAGAATCCACCAGATGGAAAGGCAGGAGTTGTAAAGCCAGCATCTTTGACAAACCTTAATTTAGATGCTGAGCATGTGGGTGGCAGTGATTGTATTTTTTTGCACTGCAGCGGATGGGGCAGAGAACTTTGCGCACTGTAGTCTACAGCTGGTGGTGTTCTACCGGCAGATGTGTTGCAATGACCTGGGACAACTTGCGCTATACCATTACCCCTGTCAGTGGAGGCTGCTGAGAGGTCATGCAGTATAGTGGGAGTAGACCAGAAAGATGAGAAGTGAGGAAGAGCAGAATTGTGTCCCTTTTGTCTGGCTTTTATGTGCTCTTGCCAACAGGCTGAGTGGTGGGAGGTTAAATGCCTTGTCAAGTATGTGGTACCCAAATGACTGGTGTTTTTGCCACGCTTAATGTGCTTGAGGCAAAGTTTTCAAATTGCAACAGTCCAATCGGCTTCACATGTGCTAAAAAAGGCCCAAACAGCTGAGCTGTGGGAAGTGGGCCGAGAGAAAACAGCTCCACAATCTGGTGGAATAGGGTGGCTGCTCTCTAATCTTCCATGTGCTTCCATGCTGCCTCTTTGGGGTTGTGCCTCACCCTCACTTTCCTCCTCTGCTCTATCTGGCACCATCATCATCCCCTCCATCCTCAGTATCACTGGAGAGAACTAGGCAATACACTGCGGCTGGGGTAACATGACTACCAATTTGATGTTTACCATTGTTCTCCCCTCTATGTAGGCTTATTTTCCTACATTCCTCAACCGCAGAACGAAGATCTAAATTAAGTAATAGCTGTGCATCGTCAAGGAGCAAGTGGCTGATGCTGTGTTCTAATAACTGTTCTAATAACTCAGCAAACTCCTTAGCTCCTGCTTGATGCTGGGGCTATAGCAGGAGTAGCTGTGGACAAGGAGGAAGAATAAGTCACTCTGGCAGCTGCAGTGGACTGCACACTAGTCTCTGCTTGGGTGACGGAGGATGATGATGGTTTGGTAATCCAGTCCACCACCTCCTCTGCATTCTGTGCTGGATGGCACGGGCAACATCACCAACAGAGGAGATGTTGCCCTGCCTGAGGACAGACCACATCCACCATTGCCTGCGGAACTTACACTGCTGGCCCCCTCATAGTGCCATGAGAACATCTACCTCTCCTTGTTGGCCTCCCAGAAATGATGGGAGGGGGCGCTTATTAACAAAATATAATAAAGATGTGGAAATGTGTACATGGATACACTTTAATCAATGGTGGTGTGTGGTGCACTTTAACCACTTCAGCCCTGGAGGATTTTACTCCCTTTCTGCCCAGAGCACTTTTTACAATTTGGCACTGCATCGCTTTAACTGACAATTGCGCTGTCATTCGACACTGTACCCAAACTAAATTTGCGTCCTTTTTCCCCCATAAATGGAGCTGTATTTTGGTTATATTTGATCACCTCTGCGGTTTTTATTTTTTGCGCTATAAACAAAAAAAAGACAGACAATTCAAAAAAAAAACAATGCTTTTTACTTTTTGCAATAATAAATATCCCCCCCAAAATTTAAAAAAACAAATTTCATCATCAGTTTAGGCCAATATATATTATTTCACATATTTTTGGTTGAAAAAATCACAATAAGCGTACATTGATTGGTTTGTGCAAAAGTTATAGTGTCTACAATCTATGGGAAAGGTTTATGGCATTTTTATGGCATTTTATTTTTTGTTTTTTTTACTAGTAATGGTGGTAATCTGCAATTTTTAGCGGTACTGCAACATTGCGACAGACAGATCAGAGACTTTTGACACTTTTTTGGGACCATTGGCATTTATACAGCGATCAGTGCTCTAAAAATGCACTGATTACTGTGTAAATGTCACTGGCAGGGAAGGGGTTAACACAAGGGGGTGAACAAGGGGTTAATTGTGTGTCCCCTCAGTGTTTTCTCACTGTGGGGGGATAAGATTGACTAGGAGAGGAGACATATCATTATTCCTTTTTAGTAGGAACAAACAATATGGCTCCTCTTCCCTGACAGCACAGGCATTTGAGTGTTTACACACACAAATCCCCATGCTGGCGCTCATGCACGTGATCGTGCATGGCTGGCAGTGATCATGCCCACCGCCCATGCACATCAAGTCCCCCGCCATGAAGCGGGCGCACGTGTGCCCTCTGGTGGCTACTAAAGGAATGGTCGTACCTATATGGGATTTCGCCAAGGGGAGCCATTATGCCACAGTATATCTACGTGAGCCTGTTGGGAATCGGTTAACCTGAGTACTCACTACACAGACACACTATACTGACACACTACAATATACTGCAGTAAAACTGCATTGACGCACTGAAATATACTGCGTTAAACGTGCAGTAACACACTCACATATATTGCATTAATTGTACAGTAATGCACTGATATATACAGTGTTAACTGTACAGTAACACACTGATATATACTGTATTAAACGTGCAGTAATGCACAGATATATACTGCATTAAACGTGCACTAATGAACTGATATATACTGCATTAAACGTGCACTAATGAACTGATATGTACTGCACTAAACATACAATAATGCACTGATATATATTGCACTAAATATGCAGTAACCCACTAATATGTACTGTGTTAAATGTGCAGTAACGCACTGATATATACTGCATTAAATGTGCAGTAACACACAAATATATACTGGGTTAAACGTGCAAGAATGCACTGATATATACTTCAGGAAACCTGCCCTGACAAACTAAACTGACACTAGAGAAAAAAATAAATGGTCACACTACACTTACAAAACGGACACTAAAGGAAATATGAATAGTCACATTACACTCACAAAACTGACACTAAAGTAAAAATGAATGGTCACACTACGCTCACAAAACTGACACTAAAGTAAAAATGAATGGTCACACTACACTCACAAAAACTGACACTAATGTAAAAATTAGGGTTGTCCCGATACCGATACTAGTATCGGTATCAGCACCAATATCGAGCATTTGCCCAAGTACTTGTATTCGGGCAAATGCTCCCGATGCTTCCCCGGATACCTAGAGGACAGCTGTGATCGGCGGTGGGGGAGTTACAAGATTCTCCCCCCCGCCGGCTTTCAGCTGCTTTAGTGACACAGCGGTGATCGCTCACCGCTGACTGTCACTGCATCCTCCTCCATGTCCCCTCCTTTCCTCTGTCCCTCTCCGCTGTCCCCCTCCGTTCCCCTCTCCTTCTCTGTGCCTCTCCGCTGTGACTGTCCCCTCCGTTCCCCTCTCCTTCTCTGTGCCTCTCCGCTGTGACTGTCCCCTCCGTTCCCCTCTCCTTCCTTGTGCCTCTCCGCTGTGACTGTCCCCTCCGTTCCCCTCTCCTTCTCTGTGCCTCTCCGCTGTGACTGTCCCCTCTGTTCCCCTCTCCTTCTCTGTGCCTCTCAGCTGTGACTGTCCCCTCCGATCCCCTCTCCTTTTCTGTCCCCCTCCGTTCTGCCGTCCTCCTCCTCCTTGCTTTGTGAATAGACAGAGTCAGCTGACTCTGTCCATTCACATAACTGAAACATTGTAATCTCCTGTGATTACGATGTCTCAGTTTATGAATGGAGAGGAGCCGCTGTCTTCTCTCCATTCATTCTCAGTGCAGCTGAGGCTGCAGAGAAAGGGACTGGGGAATCTCTATCCTCGGTCTCTTTCTCTGTCTCAAGGGGGAGATATCAGAGGTCTGATAAGACCCCTGATATCTCACCAAAGCCCCCCAACAGGGCTGATAAAAAAAAAAAAAACACATATTGCAATAAAGAATAAAAAAAAATTATTTTAAATAATAAAAAAAAAAACACACACACATACACTGTTCACCCCCTCCCCACCCCCCAAAAAAAGAAAGCACTGTTAAAAAAAAACAACAAAAAAAAAAAAAAAACACACTGTCACGTGACATTAAAAAAAAAGTATCGGTATCGGCGAGTACTTGAAAAAAAGTATCGGTACTTGTACTCGGTCCTAAAAAAGTGATATCGGGACAACCCTAGTAAAAATGAATAGCCACACTAGTCTCACACTGAACTATCACTGGATTCACATTAAACTGATATTCTACACTGACAATAGAAGCAAAATAGCACCCTATAGCACATTAACTCACTAGCAGCACTGAACAGAGCCCTGTTCTATTTCTCTCCACACCAATATTACACTGCAAATGGCGAGAATATTTTTATAGTGTGGGGCAAGACTAAGAGCAATGAGCCATGATTGAATAGAGTCATCATTACTTTCACCCATCATGGCTCTGACAGTGCTCTGTGCCCTGATTGGGCAAAGCCTTCATTGCTTCAGCCAATCAGGGCTTCCAATGCACTGTGTGGTGACACAGTGCATTGTGGTCGTTCTGCGGCTCAAACAAACTGTCGAAAGCCCTAATATTTTGGGTGTTCTTCAAACGGGCTAACAGCCAATGTTTGACCCAAACTCATGCTGGGGCCAAACTGTTCACCCAAATCTAATGCTAAACACAGAAGTGGCTGCACTGTCTCCCTAGAGGGAAAAAAGGAGGAAATAAGAACTGCTGGGACATATAGTTCTGTACCTAGGTATGTTGTGATCGGGGCTGCTGTAACCTGTAGATCCATATTGGATGTGTGCTACTATCTGGACACTGGAACACCAAAGACTGGTAGCTCTTTATTTCCTGTGAACTTTAGTACTATCTAGACATTGATAATGCTGGACCTTGTGGTTTTGTATTGGCTGTATTCTATTATCTAGACACTGGAATCAAGTGGGACTTGTGATCCTACCCTAAAAAGGAGTGTAATCATTGTTGGCATGGAGTTACCTGGCAGTACCCTTGCATTCCTATAGTGTAAATTGTTAAAACTCTGGTAAACACCCCTTATTTTTGGTACCTCTAGCCCTATTAAGTGCCAAAACTCCTACAATATGTGCCCCACATGTTGGTTCTTTTGCGTTTAGCTTCTCTGTGCTCTTTTTATTTGGGCGTGCTTGCATCATTGGCCACGCCTCTGATGATATCCACATAGGATGAAACATGTCAGGCTGGCCGATGCAAGTACGCTGTGAGCCGTGGATTATTCTCTATATGTGATGATTTTCCTTTTTACCTGTAAGTAGACTACAATAAATACGTGTATTTAACCTTTACGGGCTTTACTATTGTTGCTTTTTTCCTTATTGGGTTATATCCTGCTGGTGATCGCACAATTTATCCATCTCCTTGTGTGAGTCCTGATGTCTGTTTGATATTGATGACCTGGATATTTCTATGACCTGCCTGTCAAGTATGGAGTGTGCCATTTGGATCCAATATTAACCTCTTGCATCATATGATTACATTGCTTGTTTTCATATATTTCTGGTAAGCAGATTGATAGCACATGGGTGTGGTGTGCCTTTCCTTCGCACATTGAAGTTTGGTGGAGGCATCTCTATCCACGTCATCTCTATCCTATATTGATCTTCCATGGACTATTACACATTTTTATATATTTGTTTCATCTAAGCACTGCATTTTGGATTTTTATTTTTGTGTTTGATGAATCAACAAACTATGCTGACTGCTTTTCTTCTTCTTTTTTAGTTAGTGCAGATATTTGTTCACCCTGTTTCTCTGTGCTCTTATTTTGCAGTAGTAGTTTGTAATAGTTTATAAACAAACATTTCAGCTTTCAGTATTGTCTCTAAGGGTACTTGCACATGGTACTGATGTTTACTGATGTTTGAACATCAGTATTCCTGGCCAAAATTTCAGGCATTTATTTTGCGCATATTTGCATGTATTTGTGCATGTATTTGCATATATTTGTGTACACATGCATATATGAGTAAAACAAATTCGAACCTCTTTAAATTAACATTTTACATGTGTATGAGCGCAATTGTGCATAGTTCAATGCACATGGTAATACACATGTAAAATACTGACTGGCAACTCAGATTTCTGCATGTGTGCACATATGGCAATACTTGTGTAAAATACTGACCGGTAACTCAGATTTCTGACTTTGTGTGCATATGGCAATACATGCATAAAATACTGACTGGCAACTCAGATTTCTGCATTTTTTCACTCATCTATATGCAGCACATGTTTACATACCTGTGTGTACAGGCATATTAAAAACAATGGGCTGCATTTAGATCAGTTAAAAAATAATGCCTGTATGCCTCAAAATGCCTGTATGCCTCAATACAAGAGGCCTAAAGCAGTTATATGGAGATGGAAACTAGTAAAAGTACAACCATCATGAAAATCAATTGCCTGTGCTACAAGCATACAGTATATTAAAAGGTGGCAGGCTTGTAAGCAGCTTCTCAAAGCCATTTGTCTCCTAACTAAGGGCCCATTCACATTGGGATCGCAGAGGAACACATGCATTCAGAAATGTTCTTGTGTGATGCGTTTTGACAGCCCATTCCATTAAATGGGTTGAAAAATACACTGGACCATGGAAAAAGTAGTTCTTGCACTACTTTTTCAAAACGCACACCCCCAAACCACATTGTACTGCAGTGCTGTGCAATCTGGTGTCTGAAAATGTATTGTGTTTGCCATCTGCAGTTGGGGGGCAATTAGCAATGCATTGGCACCTGCATGCAGATATTGAGTGCAGCATGCTCTGGTGTGAACCAGTCTTTAAAAGTGTAAACTGTTTTCTTAGTTTTTTTAACCACTTCACGCAAATCACCATACCTGTACGTCGGTACTTTTACGCTAAATACAGTATTTTCTGGAACGCCGTGTGTTTCTCTTTAAGATTAAAATGAGGTCTCGCTGGTTTAGCCGCGAGATCACTCTTATCAGAGGCAGAAGAGGTGCCCCCCCTCCCGCCGCGCTCTGGTCATCTCCACCGCTTAGGCGGAGACAATCGTGTCCTCTCCCGTGGATGCCTGGCTGACACCTGAGAGGAAGATGTAAACAGTAGATATTCCCGTGCTACTATGGGAAAGTAAATGAACAAATAAGAGTGCTGCAAACACTGTGAGGGTCAAACACTACCCACAAATCAAGTGGTTAGCGTTTGGGAAGATGGCCCCTGCTCAGCTCCATGACATGGGAGGGCGGAAGCGACCTCAAATGTCACTTCCACCCATAGCTCTTAAAGGAGAATTTTTTTATTTTTTTCAATTATTATTATTATTATTTTTTTATTGCATTTTTGTGTAAACATGAGATCTGAGGTTTTTTTAACCCCAGATCTCATATATAATAGGTCCTGTCATGCTTTTTTTCTATTACAAGGGATGTTTAAAAAACTGTGTCAAAATAAAAAACTAAAAGTAAAATAAATAAGAAAAAAATATATATTTTTCAAAGCGACCCATCCCGACGAGCTCGTGTGCAGAAGCGAACGCATCCGTGAGTAGCGCCTGCATATGAAAACGGTGTTCAAACCACACATGTGAGGTATCGCCACGATCATGAGTGAGAGCATTAAGACTAGCCATAGACCTCCTCTGTAACTCAAAACTGGTAAGCTGTAGACATTTTTAAACATCGCCTATGGAGATTTTTAGGGGTAAAAGTTTGTCACCATTCCACGAGCTTACGCAATTTTGAAGTGTGACATGTTGGGTATCAATTTACTCAGCGTAACATTATCTTTCACATTATAAAAAAATATGTGCTAACTAAAAATGTGCTAACTTTACTGTTGTCTTATTTTTCAAATAAAAAAAGTGAAAACAATAAGACAACAACAAGTGTAAAAAAGAGGCTCAGTCCTTAAGTGGTTAACATAGTCTGGATTAGAACTCTTGTCATGTTGTACTGCTATCCAGTTATGCATTAGAGAGACTTACCAACACTTCTTGTTCATTAAGGACAGAAATAAAAATGTTTTTTTTCTTGAATTTTAACTACGAGACAAGCAAATATTGTCTACATACTGTATAAAAGGCATATGTATTTTTATTGTAAACACTTGATGCCCACGCTATAGTCGAAAGATAGCTATAGCGCAGGCTTACAGTTCCAGGAGGGAGTACAAGGATGTCCTACGTGCTCATGCTGCTGCATACGGGCGACAAGCTTTGTGTTTACCAAGTACTTGGGACTCAGCTGATCACAGATCAGAGTAAAGGGCTGATCCTGGCCCTTTACCACATGATCAGCTGTCAGCCAATGACAGCTGATGATATGATGTAAACAGAAGCCAGTAATCAGCTTTTTTTCTCCTCATGCTGACAGCATGAGGAGAAAAAAATAAGCAGAATATTGGATTGTGTAAATGGAACATCGGTCTCACACAGTGACAGCCACTGCTGCTAAGTGGTGCCCATCAGTGCCACCTATCAGTGACCAACAGTGCCACCTACCAGTGCCCATCAGTACTGGTAAGCAGTGCCCACCAGTGCCACCTATCAGTGCCCATCAGTGATGCCAATCAGTGCCCATCAGTGCCTCATCATCAGTGCCACCTAACAGTGCCCATCAGTGCTGCCTATCAGTGCCAATCAGTGCCACCCATCAGTGCAACCTATCAGTACTGCTTATCAGTGCCCTTCAGTACTGCTTATCAGTGACCTTTAGTGCTGCCTATCAGTGCCCATCAGTGCCACCTATCAGTGCCCGTCATTGCCACCTATTAGTGCCCATCAGTGCAGCTTATCAGTGCCCATCAGTGCAGCCTCATCAGTGCACATCAATGAAGGACAAAAATTACCTTTTTGCAAAATTTTTAAATAAAGTATGAAAACTATTTTTTTTTCAAGATTTTCAGTCTTTTCTTTGTTTGTTTAGCAAAAATTAGAAAATGCAGTAGTGATTAAATACAGTACCACCAAAATAAAGCTTTATTTGTGTGAAAAAATGATACAAATGTCATATGGGTACAGTGTAGCATGACCGCTCAGTTGTCATTCAAAGTACGATAGCTGAAAATTGGCCTGGGCAGGCAGGGGATATATGTACCCAGTAAGCAAGTGGTTAATTTTGGTATATTCTTTCAGATCTGTGCAGTAATCCAGCATGAACGATTTTCTTTGTCTAGGAGCTTCCTGTATTAAAGATCCACCATTACTGCTCTTTCCCCTTGAACAGGGTGACTTATCTGGTGACTTTCTCTTATTTTCTATAGGCAGCTAGTGGGGGTGGACTTGCTAGGTAAAACCCTATGCTCAGGCAATGTGCATACTGCTAATAATATCATTGCCACTTTTACTAGGTAGTATCTGGGTTTAAAAAAGAAATCAGGTGCACACAAAATTAATTTATATCCATTGTGACTATTGGGGAATATATTTAAACCAAAATGTTTGTGTTCAAACCTCAGCTATAACCACTTAAGCTCTGGAAGGTTATACCCCCTTTATGAGCAGGGCATTTTTTGCTATTCCGCACTGCGCTAATTTAACTGACAATTGCGCGGTTATGCAACACTGTACCCAAATTAAATTTGTATCATTTTTTTCACACAAATAGAGCTTTCTTTTGGTGGTGTTTGATCACCACTGGGTTTTTTTATTTTTTATCATATCAACTAAAAAAAGCCTGAAAGAGCCAATATATTTTACTTTCTGCTATAAAACATATCGAACTTAAAAAAAATTGAATTTCTTCATAAATTTAGGCAAAATGTATTCTGCTACATGTCTTTAGTAAACAAAAAAAAAACAAAACAAAACAAAAAGTGTATATTGATTGGTTTGCGTGAAAGCATGTACAAATGATAATACAGTATACTGTATATACTGGAATTTGTATTTATTTATTATTTTATACTAGTAATGGCAGTGACCACCGAATTATAGAGGGGCTGTAATAGTGCGGCAGGAAATCTGACACAAACTGGCACTGGGTGGGAACTGACTAACTGACACTAACATCACCAGTGACACTAATACAGCAATCAGTGCTAATACTATACACTGTCACTGTACTTATGACACTGGCTGGGAAGGGGTTAACATTGAGGGGCCATTAAAATTGTTAACTGTGTGCCTAACAATGTGTAATATGTGTAATGTGTGCTACTTTTATTAAGAGATGTGGTCATTTTTTATCCCTTTGCAGGGAGAAAAACAAAACAGCCACATCAATACTCCATGTACAGAGCTCTCTGTTGTTAGTAAATATAGGGCTCTGTACTGTAATTCTCTAAGCCAATCAGCAGGTTCCAGCCATATATCATTGTCCACGACCTGCTAACCGACTTGTGCTGTACAGAATGACACCCGTGATACCCGGAAATGCCAAATCACGCACATGTACATGATCCGGCTAAGAGCGACCACCCTTTACATTTTTACAATAAGGAAATCCACAAGTGATTAAGTGGAGTAAAGGAAAACTGGAAGCCCCTGATAGACTTTTATTTCTTTGTCTCTGTTACAGAATGCCAGCTGGAATAATTAGGAGGGTAAATGTTTCTAACAGCCCTAGATGGCAGAAGTTCTAATCCTTCTCTAAAACAATCCAAAAGAAATAAAAAACACTTTTCGTTTAACATTAATTTTAAAGCTGAAGTCCAGGCAAACAGTTAAACACACTGAGGAAACATATATGAAGAGATGCTATACCCACCAAATAAATACCTTTTTTATATATCAAATCCTATGACAAACAACTCCCTGGAACACATCAAAACCAGGTGGTGACACCAATTACAATTGCAACAAAGTTTGGTTCACTGGATGTTCAGAGAACCCAGCAGGAAGTTCGGAAATCCTGATCATAGCACTGAACACCATTGAAATCTAAGGTTGCTGAATCTTGTTATATTTTTTCTGACCTTGTTCAAGGCTGATTTGCAAGTCATTGATAAAAAAGGACATGGATACATTGATTTGTGCAATAAGTGTCACCGGCACGAAAACAATATTAATAATAGTAATACAAGGTTTGCTGCAGCTACAATTTCCCCACTATGTGATAAAAAGATTTATATAGATAGGTAGCTGCGCCAACCCCAATTCATACATTTTAAAGTGTAAAGTGAATAATCAATGTATCAATTGGTACTCAATCAATTATAAACTGTCTTTAACAACCAATATAATACTCACATCAATGTGTACAACATATTCATCTGTACAAATTTTATATAGTGCTTCAAACATAAACATGTTTCAAACAAAAACATGATACAGTACAAAAAAAGGGAGAGAGTCCTAGTGATAATTCTTCATAAAATATCCCACGTGTCCAAATATAAATTCAATTGTGATTCCCCACCACCTTCCAGAGTTTGCACTCACCAAAAAGCAGTAATCAAAAAGCCTTAAGAAATGCCTGATTTAGATGGTTCTTTATACGAATACACCAGAGGTTTACCTAGCAGATGTGGCAATATTCTTTTCATGTGCCTCCACCATTTAGTATTCATTAATTCTCATGAAAAAAACGGTCATCATTTCGCAACATTCCTTAATTTATTATGTTTAAAAATTAACAAAGTGTTCCCTCGCATTTACTTGTGCCTTTAGACTGACACTAAGTATATCCAGCATTCCAAACAGAGCTGATGCTCGCCAATCTGTCTCAGGAAGCCAGCGTGTGGTTCAAGCCTTGGTTTCGGTGCAGGTCAGGGGCTGGCTATAGGCTAGTTGAGTGATGCCAACATCATATCCGGCCCCTGACCCGCACCAAAACTAAAGTAGCAATTCCAGTTTTCTAGTATTGTTTTCAGCGAGAGAGAGAGCAGCTATATCCAAATCACATGAAATAAAGATCAGAATCGTATCTGAACCTCATCAACTCCCACTGCAGCTGTTCCTTGAAATGGCACTGCAAAATGGCTTCATATCTCAATGCATCAGTGTGAACAGGGACAATAAATCTGTCATTTAGCAGTGATAGCACTACTGGTATGAAATGACAGATTCTTGGTTGGCTTCTGCTTGTAAACAAACCAGCTGGGGATTATGGGTTTTGTCAATACAGAATGGGCAATGGCATGCATGCACAAACATATTGTGCATGCACTGGCACCAAATGGCCTATTTAAGCTGAACTGTGGCATGAACAGATTGCTGAGTGGTCTTCAACTAGTTCCCGTTTACCTGTGCCCTGACCTGCTATATCTGCCTACCCGTGCTTGACCCGTTTTGCCCTTGACCTATCTCTGGATTCCCGCCTGCCTATTGTGACCTCATCATGTACTCTGACTTTGCTCCTGTCTTGTGCTTCTGTGCCCTGCTGCCTGACTGAGTACCGACTCTGGCCTGTATCTTGACCCTGCTTCTGTCTTATGTTCCTGTAACATCACTGCCCGGTTGTTTATGACCTTTTGGCTTGTGTCCCAGCTGATAAAGCGTCACCATGTTCCAGTTCCTGGTTCCTGCCTGGTGATCCATGGTCCAATGTTTCCAGAAAACCTCAGCTGGCACTGCCTGTTATACAGGCCCTCGTGCCACTCTGTGTCCCCTCACCTCCTGTCATCACTGCCAGGGATGTTGGAATCCAAGAGGGTTGTTTCACCTCTGGAGGCGCTATGCTAGCAACTCACTTCCCTTACTCAGACAGTCAACAACCTGCATGTGGGTTATTTCAAGCTAGAAGGCCACATCTAATGCATGGCCTACACCTCTGCAACCTCTGTGGCAGCTTCTGAATTCTCCACTTCTGAACAAGCTTCAGCTGCACCTAAAATGATTGTACCACCAACAGAACCCCTGAGTACCTACCCCAGAATGGTTCTCAGGTGATCGGCACAAGTTCCTGGCATTCAAGAACGCATGTGAACTATATTTTGCTCTGCAACCACAGAAATTTGTGCTTTATTACATATGCATGCTGTTCCTGTGTTATGCAAGTGTTGGACTTTAGCATATGGGAAAGAGGTTCATAATACCTTTACAAAAAGATTGTTGCTACCTCAATTGTTCAGACCATTTATATATGCATGGTTCTCCTGTCATTTTTCTGCAGACAGCTGACCTTCAGGTCTGGTCAATTTCCATCTATTGGTGTGATGGTGCAACAATTCTATTGTGCACCACTCACTTCTGCTCTTACATCTGCAGTACTTCATATTCTTTGTAGCTGTAGGGTGCCTCTCGAGGAGGCACTTGTTGCCTTATGCGTTTGTGACATCTCCATTTATAGCTGTAAAATAATTGTACTTATGAATATATTTAATTTCGTTTTATATCTATGTAGGTGTGTAACATAGCTTTCCAGAAGGCCCTGTTATGCAGATGATTCAGTGCCTAAGCTTGTGTATCAAAACAATGGGACCCAAACCTTTTTGTTTTACAAAACTTCACTTCGAAGGTTACCTTGTTTAGATATGCAATGAGGGTGGCCAGCCCACCATGAATACTTAATTTCCCTGAAAATGTCATCTACTTACAAGGTTAAATCTCACGCTCAAAATATTTTTAATGCCAAAGATTTGCATTTAAATAGGGGCTGACCTATGCAAAGTATAGGGATTGGAGGTGTCCAATCCTTAGCCATTAATAAAGAGGCCCACCAATCAGAGCCACATCATGCCAACCAATGAGGCATCAGCCTGTAATGATATACACAGACTAGATGGGAGGGAAGAACTCTCACTCTATGGTAGAGCAGCCACCAGAATGGAACCTTTCTGGGAATGGTAACGATAGGAAATCTCCCTTTTACTTGTGTCCAAATGTTTGTCTTATGTCTCTTCTGTCCTGTTGTTTGTATTTTGATGGTTTGAGGAATATACTCTGTATTATTATATTTTAACCTAAGATTTTCCTTTTTTTGTATAGGCTATAGATAGATTGCTGTGTATTAGTTCAGACTTCCTTATTATTTACCAATACATTTTTGTTATTGTGTTAAAGCTTTCACTCATGGTCAAAGAACTCTCATTAACCCAAATCATATCTGAGAGATATTAAATCTCAAATATAATAAACAGGTAACATAATTTCAAAAGGCAACATATTGTATATACAGTATTTGCATACCACACTTCCCTGTAAGATTGTCCATTCTCCCTCCCTTTCACATTTCCACAGGAATGCATTCTCATTTTACTCTGATCAAGCAGCCCAGCAGGCAATAAATAAAAGGCTGTGAAGTTCAATAGCATTCTACCCTCAATGTCAAAGAGCTCAAACTGATCAAATAGGTCAGTGGGTTGTAAATATCTGAGCAGGGCACTTCTGCTCAACCAATTTAAATAATACATGCTGAGTTCAGTGACAGCAAAATGCTATTGCAGAAAATCTCTGTTCAGACTATACTGTTCCTATTCAGGGCACCCAGGGGAACCCCATAAATATAAATATGCAGAAATAACATCATGCAAATCTTATCTCTTGTGGAACAAGAGCTCCCTAGAATTGTTAAAGTGCTATCAAAGTGCTATCAACCTAGCCACTATGCTAAAGGAATTTGCCTAAAACCCCTTTTTTCGCAGAACCTTTTTAAAAGTTAGTAAGTAGAGACAGAAAAGCCACCTTTACAAGTTACTGCCTTTAGCCAACGGTTTATGCAAAATGCTGCTATAGCCTTTCCCAACCTTTCTACCCCAGATAAACCCTTGAAATATTTTCAGGTCTAGAGGAACCTCTGCTGAAAACAGAAAACTGAAAACAGGTGGCTAGTGGGAAGAATGCCCCCTTTACAGTCTTTTTTCAGAATGCCAGAGAGAAAGAGAGAGAGAGAGAGTCACCTTCAACATGTAAACATTTGTCAGCACAAGATATGATCTGTACATTGAACTGGATATCATAATAATAATAATAAGCAATCACACTACGATGAAATAAGCTCTCAGATGAAACCTTTGAAATGTATGAAATCCCTAACTATTAACTTGATAATTTTAGGTTTGATAAATATCACCATTGATTTTTTTTCTTATGTTTTTCTTATGTTTTTTCTTATCTCAAAAAATGCAAAAAACCTGTTAATCATGGCAGAAATTCTGTGCACACTTCTCTTGTTTTCTCAAGGAGTCTAATTATCCCTTCCTAGTTTGTATCATGAACATAATAATAATTATTTTCTATGTTGTGGAAAATATGATAGGGGAGAAAAATCACAGCGTATCCAAACACTTTAAGGAATGTCATAATAGGGATTTTAGGAACTTGAAATTATGGGCGATAGAGAAGGTAGAAAGACATTTGAGGGGTGACGTTACATTAGGCAAATGAGTCGAAGGAAATCATATTGGATCTACAAGGCCAAGGTGTTGCCCCCTAATGGCCTTAACATTGATTTTGATCTAAATTTCTTTATAAGTAATGCATAAATTAGTATAATAGAAAGGTAGGTGTTCTATTTAGGTATAATCGATTCTTGGTGATTTATAGATTAATAGTATACTGTCTAGGTGATTTATTTGATTTTATAGATATGTATTTTAATATGTTATTTTTGTAAATAATTAATTGTCTGATGTAAAATTGCAATGTATGTACATGAGAGTCAGCATACCTTTGATATATATTTGGGGTGAGACATGAAGAGTGGGTTATTTATTTTTACCTTTTTTTTGTATTTATTAATCTTTTCTATAAGGGGGGGGTGTTACTAGTAACTTAGTGGGACCTGCCTTAGAGTTCTGTGGTGTAATCTGCATTTTTTCTATCTTCAGGAGGTGACTCTAGACAGATAGCAGTCGCCAATGCCTCTTTCATGGTCAGGGGAATGAGGACGACCTTCCACAATGTCACTTCTGGTGTGTTCTAGCCTTCTCCGATGTCAGTTCTGGCTGTTTACCTGCAGTGGATGTGGTCTCCATAGCCTGTGGCAGGGAGGGTATATATGCATGAGTCACCGGTCTGCTCTGGTCCTACTGAGGAAGCCTATGGATCTGACATAATGCATATAGGGGTGGCACCACATTAGTGACATCATACAGCATCCATCTGCACTAGGCAGAATTTGTAGTGAGAGGGATGGTGTCAACATTTGACTAATGTGCTGTACATAGTCATTTTAAGAAATTTATATTAAATCATTTTAAATGTACGGAGAGCACTACTGGTCCCAATCCTTTTCCCATGAATTAATGCCTGCATTTGGTGAAAATGAAGAAGAGGAGTGACATCTTGAGCAGCCATCCAGGGTAAAGCCCATAAGGGGCAAAAGTGCTAGAAACCTTAATTTAAAATTAGGGTCAAATACCGGAGAAGAGCATATATGGTTCACAGGAGGTAATCTGTATGCTGTGCATGGGTGTATGTAGTGTGAAGATAAGAGGATACATCAATTTCACTAGTGGTTGGAAGTACTGAGAATTCTGTGGACTTTTATTATATTACAACAATTGCGTGGACTTTTTTGGGTTTATATATGTTTATTTCATATTTGTTTCACAGGTCGTGCTACATTATACTTGCATTATACATATATATATATAAAATCACCTAATGGTGTTGGAACAGCAACCAGTAGTCTTATGTATTTTTTGCATTGTGGGAATATTGGTACTTATGTATTATATTGATTTATTTGTATGATTTATGATACTAAGGTGACTGTGCTGATTACTATTGATTATTATATTTATCGCAACAAAGATCCTCACTGGAAGACTGCCCCTCTATTTCTGTTCTGATGACAACTCAAAATTGTGTATTCCCCCCCACTTTAATCTTGATGGCAATGGTCACCTGAACAAATAAAGAGGGTAAATCTCCCCAGCAGGTATACAGGTATCAATTATAAACCTAGAAGGGGGGTTTCTTCCCTATCCAAAAGTAATTAAAAAAAAAGGTATATATATATATATATTTTTTTTTTTTTTTAACTTGAAACGAATAGAAAAAAATAGCATTTCAGTGGGTTTTAGAATGTACTGCATGACTAGTTTTTTTGCTTATAAAACAATGTTATTAATAGCTACAAAAAAAGCCCTGGAGCAAAAGTAAAAAACAAAACAAAATAGAGCTCTGAGAAATAGTAGAATTTCTTGGTTAATCTGTGCATCTGTTAGTGTGTGTGTATGTATGGATACTGAATCTGACAGCTAGAAAAAATACGGCAGAAAAGCATATCTAAACTGTTTACCTTCCAGGCACATTCCATACAGCTACCATTGTTAGGGGTGCATTTGCATAGACTGCATGAAGCTAAAAAACCTTGAGCCTTTAGAACCACAAAAGTCAATTCACTAAAGGAAATAAATAAATAGATGTACGCGCTAAATAAGTAGTGGTCCAGGCGTTAGGTATTTAAGGAATGTAATAATATAATAGCCAGTTTTGAGTACTGTATTTTGGATTGGACTTTTTGGATCAGTTTCTCAACAGTAATGCATAGCAACCTAAATATGGAAAAACACAGAATCATTGGGGCTGATTTACTTAAAGTATAACTAAAGGCAAAACTTTTTTTTTTTTCATTTTGGACAGAGTGGAGATGGATTAGACCCATTGTCAGGTTTGCATTGCTGTCTGCATCCCCCATTAGGGAGATTCCCCCTCTCCATTTGCCCTGTATACCAGTATCATTGAAAGTGAAGATAAAAGTAAAAGAAAATCCCAAGTTTTGGG
The DNA here is from genome assembly GCF_042186555.1 of Aquarana catesbeiana. Lineage (NCBI taxonomy): Eukaryota > Metazoa > Chordata > Amphibia > Anura > Ranidae > Aquarana > Aquarana catesbeiana. The sequence continues at coordinate 631,331,406 of NC_133325.1, forward strand.
TTGTCCCCAGAAAAGTAATATAGGGAAAACCTTCCAATGAGAACACTGATTCTGGTGACCTGGAGGCCCCCAATGGATTATTTTAATTTGTAGGGGTTTCATCTAAATTTCTGTTTGGCTATGTGAGAAGTAAAGAGAAAACTCCCCAATAACATTGTTGTCTTTTTTGTTATTGGTGGAAGAAGGGTATATATATATATATATATATATATATATATATATATATATATATATATATATATATATATATATATATGTGTGTGTGTGATTTTTGATACTGATTTCATTCAATATTTGATTTTTATAAAGATATTTCATATTTATTTAATTGAGCTTAGTTGTTTTTGATACACCACATGTGTCCTGTGAAAGCAGCTTCCCTTTGACTGGTATTCCTTTTTTCTTTTGTATTAATGAATATGTTGCAAGGACCACACTGGCTTGGTAAGTTGACATATTTCTACAGTTTAACCCATTTGACCTCTTTATTAGCAATAAAAACTAACAGGGTTTTGAATCCTTCTCTACTGTATCCATCCCACTGATTATAAAGCCTTGCAATCAGCAGATCACTGGTGCCATGCAGGTCTCCTGCAGATCTGCCAGTGTATCTGTGTGCCCCTACATCCCGTACGTGCAAGCGGATACACTGACAGGAAGAATCAATGAACTACCATGGCGCTCCACTTTGTGATTCTGTCAGTAACATACGGTCCTAGGGTGACAACAATCACTCACTGTACTCTGTATATATAAGGTAAAGGAGCACTCTCACCCTAGGCTGCTTACTCCTGATTTGGACTACATAACATACTCACCACTCCTCATCTCCACAAAATAGGAGCGTGTGTTCTGTAGTTTACATGATGGATTAGGCAGAGCTGATAGCACTGCTTGGAATTTCAATAAAACATAGGCAGAGTGCACAGAAGGTTGTTACTGGGTTTTGGAAAAATCAACGGGTATTTTTTTTCACTTGCTGAACAGAAAAAAAAAAAAACAATATCTGACTTAATATTTCAGAAATGTGATTTATTATCTCAAACATATTATTACCAGTGTCAGATTTTGCATAGCCACCATAGGCTATGGCTTAGGGCAGCTGGGCTACCAGAAACAGCACTTATCCAACCCATCTCATTGATGACTGTGAGTAACTTATACCTGTAGTGGCAATAAACCCCAGGGAAGTGTCATGAATGGGGTTTATCTGCCCCCTAGACTGTTGTGTTTTATGAAATATGCTAGTGGTAGTTATGAACAAGCTCAAATATATTTGGATCCTAGTCCAAAGCCACCTAAATGAGTCAGCCAGGAAGCTGTTACCTGTACCGGCCAGTCATAAGTGCCCACAGCTGCATGTATACATGCCCATCAAATATTTGCGGTTGTGGGGCAGGGCATGCCCTGAACATGCTTGAGCTCATTACTAGTGGTAGTGGCAGGGCTGTCTAGCAGTAGGCAGGTGTTTAAGCATTGCTAAAACACTTCCACCCAACCGGTGCATAATATAAGCCCTCCCGGGGGGGGGGGGCACAAAAAAGACTGAATGAAGGCTGTGCTCGAACAATCAGGTCTAAGCTGATACAAAATTTCTTACAACTAACCAGGAGGATGTATGAATTTTGTTGTACACTGGAGGATCGAGCTGTAACAGATCTCATGCGGGGACATTTTTTTGATGTAATAGTGAGGAATAAACAAGGGAAGAAAGTCCTTAAATGCACTTTAGTGTCTGGACTACCTATCTGCTAGCTTGATGTTTGCAATTGACCCTTACATTGTGTATGGCACCGCGCCACTCAATAAAATCTGGATCGATCCAGTTTGTGCATTTTCTTGGTAGAATAATGTACTTGTGATTTACTTTCTCTAGTTCCATGGGCCTAGACCAAAATGCTGGCAGACAGTTTGCCCTCATTTTCAAACAATCAGATCTAGGTGCACTGACACACAATGGAAAACTATTTCAGCTTCTCAAATCCCAGCTCCAAAGTGTGTTTGTGATTGACATCAGAACCAGTCAGAGGACAGCACAAAATAGTAAGGAGCAAAAATGATAAAATCAAGCTTGATTATCTAAGATTTCCAGAACATTATCTTAGAAGTCTGACATATTATTTTAGAGCTTTTATGTAAAAGTGTGAGGGTGGAATACAGTACCTGACACTTCAGGCTTCACTTTTAAAGGTCCTGTCATCCTGATCTTAGCCCACCTATCCAATCAATTATGAACCTGGAAGAAGCATGTAGCCAAGCCTGAAAACATCAGCTGGCCAGCCAAATTTTGATCCATCTATAGCCATCTAGTGATGAACTCCTTTTGAATGTAAATGTTAAAAAAAATGTGTTTGATGCAATCAACGGGCTGTATTCTGGCAGTAGAGAAGTCCCATTGTTAGAATATAATAATACTTCAGGAAGTATTCCACCACACCATCTACATATTCCACCCTGAATATGTAGATGGTGTGGTTAACTTTTTTTTATCTGCTGGCTGGCTGGTCTTAAAAATTAAATCATCTATAGCCAGTTTGGGCTATCATTATGTATGCCTATTCTGGGTTACTAGTTGCCTAAGAAAAGATGAGCCATGCAGCTGGCATCTTAATAAATACTTATTAATGGCAGTCTGATTATGCTATGCTCCCAGGTTCCCTTTAAAAGAAGAATTTTAGTTTTTCATCGGCCCAGTAGAAAGTGTAGTCTATATATCTGCCCCAATACCAAGCTGCATTAGATGGACTAAAACCAAAAGAATCGTTACAAAACTGCCACATGTGAAAAACCTAAAAACTCCTCTGTCAATGACAAGAATAGAAGATAAACCTGCTATCTGCTATGAAGTCATTAATAAAGCTCTCTGCTACAGCCTGTCTATTTGAATTAATCTAAATATTTCATTTTTTAAACATACCATACACTTTTTTTTATAAATCATGCTCCGAAAAATGTTTACAACATCCTTGACCTTTTTCACATAGTACCTGTCTCATTATTTGTTCTTGTTTAATCCAATTCAGTTTGATAACATATGCAAACGTGTGACAAATGTCAGCCAAATGAAGGTGAAAATATTATGGCTAAAACATGCTGAAGTGAAACAGCAAAATGAAGGTCACAGAAGTGAGGAACATGAAAACAGGCCATCCAGCATGAAGTTTTAATGAGCTTGTTTCCTCTTGTGAGAGCATCCTTAGGTGTAAAAAGCATTAAGGTGTGAATAATTGATTTCATATTGAAAATGTTTTTGGTGTATAAAAAGTATTTGGAATAAATATGGAAATAAAAGCATGAAAAAGGCTTCATGTTATTTTACAGTAATTTTCTGATTATGATTTATACATTCTTTGAAAAACAGAAAAACAAGAATGTGTTATTTTGCAAACAGCAAGGAAATATTGCTGGAAATTCAGAATCTTCTTTGTTCTGTGTAGGAAGGAAAACATGACAGGATTATTCCTACCTTGGAATAAATAGCCATAATAATGTACACCAAATAATATTACCAAAAGTATTGGGGCGCCTGCCTTTACGCACACATTAACTTATAGGCATCCCAGTCTTACTCCGTAGAGTTCAATATTGAGTTGGCCCAACCTTTGCAGCTATAACAGCTTCAACTCTTAAGTTCTGGGAAGGCTGTCCACAAGGTTTAGGAGTATGTCTATAGAAATGTTTGACCATACTTCCAGAAGTGCATTTGTGAGGTCAGGCACTGACGTTGGACTAGAAGGCCTGGCTCGTAGTTTCCTCTCTAATTCTCTCAAAGGTGTTCTATTGGGTTGAGGTCAGAACTCTGTGCAGACCAGTCAAGTTCCTCCACCCCAAACTTACTCATCCATGTCTTTATAGACCTTGCTTTGTGCACTGGTGCACAGTTATGTTAGAACAGGAAGGGGTCATCCCCAAACTGTTCCCACGAAGTTGGGAGCATGAAATTGTCCAAAATGTTTTGGTATGCTGACGTCTTAATAGTTCCCTTCACTGGAACTAAGTGGTCAAGCCTAATCCCTAAAAAACAACCCCCTACTATAATCCCCTCTCCACCAAATGAGTTGGACCAATGCACAAAGCCCATTTGGATCTAATATTTTATAAACAACATTCTAAATAATCCTTTTTTCTGCAGTTACCGGACTGTTCCTTCTACAGCGGTGAGGATGGGTGGCCCTCACATAATTGTTATCCTAAACATAAGTTACCCTAAACTTAATATTTAACCCTATCTCTATCTTTAAAGAGAACCTGTCACCAATTTAAAAAGATTACAGGTGAACGCTCAGAAAAATCTAATATTTTTAAATACTTTGAAAATTACTATGCTGCGCTATCTCCTAATATTAATTCAAATAAACACTTTTAAAGTGCCAACTTTGCAATAATGAGAAAAAAATAATAATAAAAATTGTGATAAGCTGACAAAAATTATAATACATTGCAAAACTGTCTATAGAATTTTATGATTGCTGTGATGATAAATTCTGTGTTAAGTGTCACATTCCACAGACAAAATAATAATAATAATAATATACAAACTTATAAAAGTTATATATATGGTGCCACAAACGTGAATCATAAAGTGCTATAGTGCATATAACAGTGACATTCTAATCAAACACAGATCAGTCCAACGTAATCGATGTGTAGTCCTTATTAAGGGTATAATGGTGACTTCATAAAAACACGAAAATAACATGTTGCGGTGTCCACACTCAGGTGCTCCCCACCCTCAGGCAATGGCTGCTCACATTAGAGCAATTAAATTTGGTCAAACATGCATGCGAATCACCTCATAGATTTTAAGTTAGCTGTATGGATCCAAACTGCTCACTGATGCTGAATCCTCATATATAAACAGTAGAAAGAGACTCCATAGTGTAATACCATTTAACACAATTTTATTGTACAAACAAAAAAGCCCCAGTACAGGGTACTCACATGAGTTAGGTGCATTATGTACACCAATCTGTAATGTGCCTTAAAATACTGGGTTTTGGTTGAGGTCGTATATCTTCTCTCTGTGAAACAGACCAGCTGCTTCCTACACCATCCTTGAAGTTTTAGCTTCAACTATGTAACTATATAACAAGGAATAATCCTTATTTTGTAAAAATTCTATAGCTTTACAGGTAGGCACTGAGTTTTCTATCAATATTTTAATACACACTGGTTAGGTAGAAAATCTGATGCAGCAAAAAAAAAAAAAAAAAAATCAGTTAGCAAGTCCATGTGCAGACAAAACCCCAAAAACCGTCTTGTAGTTAATTTCTGAGAAAGGGAGGATTTACTAAGTTTTGCATAGAACCCAAACAGCTTCCGGGTTGTATTATCAAAGCTTAACTGAACAAGCTGAAGTTAGAAACTCTTTGGCATAACTATTATAAGGGTTCAAGCAGCACCATTCTAATGTTTTTTCATCTAAACATAAAGCAGGAATTCCCAAAAATGGCAACTAGGGAAGCAGACACTGGAGGATATCCACATTTGCAGCTACATTAGCACTCACTGCTATGGGACACATGAAAGGTACCCCCCCATAGAACAGTGGTTCTCAACCGCAGATATATAATAATATATTATAGATAATGACTCATTGACGCTTAAGTAAGTGCAAAATGCTAATGTGATAATAATGTGCAAAGTGCTGTAGCCCCTGCTACCAGATCACATTTTGGCTTTCACTAGAGCTTTGTAGTCTTAGCTATGATAGATTAGTGTTGATAGGCTGTTTTATTAGTTACTCCATTTTTATACTGACCAAGGCAGTAAATCTCCTATACTAATGAGGATTGCCAAGGCTGGCCATACATGGTAGAAATTTCTTTCCTGCAACCACAGGTTGCAGGAAAGAAATTCACATGATTCCCCCATCAACACAGACAATGCTGACAGGGGAATCCCTCCTGCTGAGTAATTGCCTGCGGGAAGCCGTCCCCACCGGAAGAAAACAGTGATTATTGCTAGCGGCTATAGCAGCCACTAGCGATAATTGCGAGAGAATCTGGCAAGCTGGTTGTACTCAAGCTGATTAATCAACTTGGTACATTCAGCCTCCCCATTAATGGTTCGAATCTTGGCCGGTTCCTGCTGAACTGGCCAATATTCAAACCATGTATGGCTGGCCTTACTACCATAAAAGTGTGATATATTGAGTGAACTATTTGTGTACATATTAAAAATACATTTTTATTTTAAAATATGTTACTTAGCCTTACTTCACAATGTCCATCAATGATCCTTGATGTGGATTGATTAGCTACTCCTCTGTTCTTTACCTTATTAATAGGCCTGCATAACTTATAGGTTTCCAACGCATGTTTAATTTTTTTCATCTTTTAGTCGGTTACAGGCTGTCTATTATATTGCAGAAGAGATGGTAAAGAAAAAAAAAACAAATACAAATAAAAACGTAATTAACAGTGATCTAGATTATTTGGGAATGCCCATTGCAATTTTTATTTGTTTATTTCCCTTATTTACACAATTATAATAACAACATAGCACAAGGTATGTGTTTTTCTGTTTTGAGTAGTATCATCAATCATATACTAAATATTATTAGTATTAGTATTAATTATTTACTCCTAAAGTGTGGACAGAGATTTTAAACTAAATGGAAGTCTTTCATATGGTGTCAGAAAAAGGGACCATATACAATGCCTTGAAAAAGTATTCATACCCCTTGAAATTTCCCACATTTTGTCATGTTACAACCAAAACCATAAATGTATTTTATTGGGGTTTTATGAGATCAACACAAAGTGGCACATAATTGTGAAGTGGAAGGAAAATGATAAATGGTTTTCAACATTTTTTACAAATAAATATGTGAAAAGTGTGGCGTGCATTTGTACCCCCCCCCCCCCCCCCCGAGTCAATACTTTGTAGAACCACCTTTTGCTGCAATTACAGCTGCAAGTCTTTTTGGGTATGTCTCTACCAGCTACATCTAGAGAGTGACATTTTTGCCCATTCTTCTTTGCAAAATAGCTCAAGCTCTGTCAGATTGGATGGAGAACATCTGTGAACAGCAATTTTCAAGTCTTGTCACATATTCTCAATTGTATTTAGGTCTGGACTTTGGCTGGGCCATACTAACACATGAATATGCTTTTATCTAAACCATTCCATTGTAGCTCTGACTGTATGTTTAGGGTCATTGTCCTGCTGGAAGGTGAACCCCCACCCTAGTCTCAAGTCTTTTGCAGACTCTAACAGGTTTTCTTCTAAGATTGCCCTGACTCCATCCATCTTACCATCAACTCTGACCAGCTTCCCTGTACTTGCTGAAGAAAAGCATCCCACAACATGATGCTGCCACCAAATGCTTCACAGTGGGGATGGTGTGTTCAGGGTGATGTGCAGTGTTAGTTTTCTGCCACACATAGCATTTTGCTTTTAGGCCAAAGAGTTCAGTTTTGGTCTCAACTTACCCAGACCACCTTCTTCCACAACTTTGCTGTGTCCCCCACATGGCTTCTCGCAAGTTGCAAACGGGACTTTTTACGGCTTTCTTTTAACAATGGCTTTCTTCTTGCCACTCTTCCATAAAGACCAGATTTGTGGAGTGCACAACTAATAGTTGTCCTGTGGATAGATTCTCCCACCTGAGCTCCAGAGCTCTCTGCAGCAACTCCAGAGTTACCATGAGCCTCTTGGCTGCTTCTCTGATTAATGCTCTCCTTGCCCGGCCTGTCAGTTTTGGTGGACTGCCATGTCTTGGTAGGTTTGCAGTTGTGCCATACTCTTTTCATTTGTGGATGATGGTTTAAACAGTGCTCTGTGAGATGTTCAAAGTGTGGGATTTTTTTTTATTTTTATAACTTAACCCTGCTTTAAACTTCTACATACCTGTCTAGTGTGTTCCTTGGATTTCATGATGCTGTTTGTTCACTAAGGTTCTCTAACAAACATCTGAGGGCTTCAAAGAACAGCTGTATTTATGCTGAGAATAAATTACACACAGTTGGACTCTATTTACTAATTAGGTGACTTCAGAAGGCAATTGGTTCCGTTCAATTTTAGTTAGGGGTATCAGAGTATCAGGGGCTGAATACAAATGCACGCCACACTTTTCAGAAATGTATTTGTAAAAAAAAATGAAAACCATTTATCATTTTCATCCATCTTCACAATTATGTGCCACTTTGTGTTGGTCTATCACATAAAACCCCAATAAAATACATTTACGTTTTGGTTGTAACATGACAAAATGTGAAAAATTTCAAGGGGTATTAATACTTTGTCAAGGCACTGTAAATACTTGAATAAGTTCTCTAGAAAGATAACTTTTTACATTTTGAAATTTGCTTTGTTATTCTGTAGTAAATTAATACAATGCCTCAGTATCTTTTTTACCATCATAAAAAGGGACATTTATGAACTGAATACAAAGCTTTCATGCAGCGTCATGCCTACTTGAGATATCAATTCTAAGCATGAGCTGTGGAAATAAACAGTTCTTTTTTTTAGCTGCTTGAGTTGAAGGCTCTTTGTAAAATTGCTAATCATTATTTCTTTTTATCAGTATGTTGAATTGATATGCTGGTGAATGGAAAATAACTCAACATATCGATCAGTCTCCCAGGAACAGCTAAAAATATTGATTTAACAGTGTTGTGCTGCATTGGTGGTCATAAAGGTTCTACCAAATGAAAGATATTTAAGCCCACATAGAATCTGATAAGGACAATAGAAATGTAAATGGTAAAGTAACTTAACCCACTCACACCCTGACTGATTAACCATCTATGAGTAGGCCAATTTTTACCAGAATTTGTATTTATTTATTAAACTGAACATATGTTTGCTTATACATGGAAAACCAGTAGGTTAATTTTGATGACAGCCCCACTTTCCTTTCCTTACTTTTCCTTCACTTACTGCCCTCTTTTCAGCTGCCCCCATATGACAGGGATGAGTGTCTGAGCAGCCAATCATCAAGCATCAGTACTGTAACCTCAGGAGGAAGGGAAGTAAATCATATCCTCCCCATACTGGGGGGAGAGTACACACCAATTACTCAAGGATGTTGTTTGTTGTTCAAACATGTCAAAAAGGACATCCCCTTCAGTAAACATGACTTCACTATAGGTTGTTGGACTCAAAAAGTATTTCAGCCATTGGTTTTTAGCATAACCACCAGTCAACTAGCATTTTCAAAAGGACAAGCCAACATGGTAGCTTATGTAATTTTTATTAACATTTCTTTAAAACTGGCAATCATCTTAATACACAAGTAAAATGCATATACTGTACAGGGGCTGTTGTACCCACAAAAAAAATATATACTTTTATCCATCGAATCCTGATATTTGCACAGATCTCCTAAACAGTGCAAGAAAAAACAAATGCAGCCGCCTCTGAGTTAGACAGTAATGTACGTATTAATAAAAACACATAGTAACTTACATCTAGGTAAACAAGGAAGGGTACCTGCATTTGTTTTTTCTTGCATATATTGGAGATGGCTTCTGCTTCCCTGCTAAGGCTGGCCCTGAATAAATAGACTATTTTTAGGCTGTATAGCAGCCCACTGGCCACTTGGACTTCAGTACTATAGGATCTGTTCCAGTACCAGTGCCACATGTATATTTGTTTGCTCCTAAACAGTGCAGCCTGCTTGGGGGCCTGAATATATATGTGTATATATTTGAAGGCCAGTATGGTGGCCTGAAATTATGGGAGGAGCCCGGGGGGTATTTAAGCAGACCACCCATGATGGTCTGTGTCAGTTCCAGTGCGCGGTACTACGTCATCAGGCCGACTCTGCCAACTCACTGCGTGTCCGTGAGTTGGTGCTTTCGAGACTCAGGTTGTTGCAGTTCCCCGTTCATAGGTTTTCATCAACTGTTCCATGCTCACCGTTGCAGGTAGGACTTGTTGTTACCGTTCCTACCGAATCATTGGTTATCATGTTCCCCTCTGTAAACCGCCCCTACGGCTTTGTAGGTCATTCACATGTATTCGTACTTACTGTCTAGCTCTGTTCCTCATTCGAGCCCAGTTGACATAACGACTCATGTTAACCCTCTGATCGGCACCATTCTTATCTAGCCAACTAGGCGATACAAACCATATGAATAGCATGTTAAGCCACTTACGAATCAGGTCGCATCACCGACGCATGGTCCCAAACCTGCGTCCCACACACCACACCTCCTATTAAACCCCCACTCCACCTACTAACCCCCTACACCTCCTACTGAACACTCACTTCACCTAACTGACGCCCTACACCTCCTACTGATACTCATACCAAGCACTTACCAAACAGCCGATCCGAATCTAGTCACAGCATCGGCTCTATGATTCAGATCCTCGGCAAAACAAGCCCCTTCAACCACCATCACTGTCAGTCTATCCGAGTCTAGTCATATCATCGGTGCAACGATTCGGATCCGGCACAAGCCACCTGATCACCTTACACCCACAGCCATTCCGAGTCTAGGCGCATGATCAGTGCAATGATTTGCATCCTCAGCAATACAAACTTAGTATCAGATCCATTTAACACTTCTTACTAACGGTTTGTACCAGATTCATTTTATACATTTATAACCAATTCATATCAGAGTCATCTCGCTTTACAAACCTTTTCGTAGCAGACATCTACGTTCAAACCATTGTCTACCATGTTCCCCATTTTGTACTGTCGTCACCTCATGTCGTAAGTCCCTTGCCTCATTTTCACTGCTTCGTAGTAATTGCACCATATCATTTGTATGTATTCGTACGCGTTCATTGGGATTCGTACCTCATTCGAGCCCAGTCGCAACTCAAGGCAGCCCACTGCTTGGGACCATTCGTTTCTAGCTGCCTAGCAGGTAGGAACATTACAAATCATGTAAACCACTCACACTACAGCCGCTTCCGAATCAAATCGCATCAGTGGCATATGTCCCAAATCCTTTTGCCCAAAAATACCACACTTCCTACGACACCTCCTACAAACATACTCACACCATACAGCCAATCCGAGTCTTGTCGCATCATCAGCGCAACAATTCGGATCCTCGGCACTACAAACACCAACAGCCGATCCAAGTCTAGTCGCATCATCAGAGCAACGATTCAGATCCTCGGCAATACAAACTTCACCAACCAATCCGAGTCCAGTCACATCACCGGCTCAACGATTCGGATCCTTCACAGAACAAACACCACTGGTGCTCACACCCCAGGCCGGTTTAAACCAGTCGCATCGCTGATACGAATACAGTGGTGCTTACGATTCAGATCCCCGGCAATAGGAACTTCACCAACCTATCCGAGTCCAGTCGCATCACCGGCTCAATGATTCGGATCCTTCACAAAACAAACCCCACTGGTGCTCACACCTCAGCCCGGTTTAAACTGGTCGCATCGCTGATACAAATACAGTGGCACTTACCATTCAGACCCCTGGCCTTATGTTCTTTATCAAGCATAAACATAAACTTCTCACTCCATCTATTTGTACAATCTTGCACACGGTCATTCCTACATACTCAAAATTCCACTAACTTTGTTTTTGCCTTTCTAATAAGGTGGCTTACTTGCAATCGCTGCAAGCATTTCTGCAAGTGGCTCAAATCGGCTACTCAACAGAAAATGACACCTGCCGATAATGTCAAGGCATACCTTGCAACTTTTGAGAGAGTCGCTGTCAATGAAGGATGGCCAAAAGAACTGTGGGCAGGTCTGTTGGCCCTATTTTTGACAGAAGAACCTCAAAAGGCCTACTTTGATCTGGAATCGGATAAGGCCTAGGACTATAAGACTCTGAAGACAGAGATACTCTCATGCTTGGGTGTCACCATGGCAGTCCGGAGCTGGCGTGTGCATCAGAGGACCTACTCTAACGACAAGCCACCCCGTTCACAAATGTTCAAAGAATAAAAAAAACCCAAAAAAGGTTGATGGGACTTTCAAGGCAACAGAGTAGTTACAAAGATATATTATATATTAAATACAAAAAAGGGAAATATACAAAATAGCAATAAGCATATGGACATATAAATAGAAAATTATAACAATAGAACCAATAAAAACAAAGATATGAAGTGGTCATGATGCTTGTGCAGTCTTCCACATGGCCCTACACATTTCGGGACTTATACGAGATGTCCCTTCATCAGGGGAAAACGGTGGAGAGGAATCGCACTATCAGAGTTAAAAAATAATTTATCAATAATCTGTTACATGGATATATTACATAATTGCTCTACGTCATAACAACATGTGGTATTACAATCCCATAGAAGAGAAACATACCCAGACATATCACAATTAGAATCTCATTGCCGAGACTGCTGCAGTGACCGTATGAAGGAACAGCACCCCAGGATTCAGAGAGGAAACTGAGGAGTGTGGCTACCCCTACCTTATCCACACTAGTCCACCCAGACAACACCAAAGAGGCAGCGCCAACCGAGGAGGATAATACCACCAATGTGGACCAGAGCTGTATCTGAAAAAGTACACAATCATTCTCTTCAACATCCCTATTAATACTAACACTCCTGCCACTTCCAAACTTCTCAGCCTAACATCCTCCTTTGAGCTGAAGCAGTGGATACATGCTCCTACTCACTCAGAAGGCAATATGCTTGACCTCATTTTCTCTCACCTTTGCACTCCATGCAACCTCTCTAACTATCCATTGCCTCTCTCTGATCACCACCTTATTAGTTTCACTCTCTCCCTTTCCTTCACCTCCTCTCCCTCCAACCGCCTTAAACCCACAGAAACCTACATCATCTCAACCCTTCTCTACTCTGCTATCAACAACCTCTACAACAAAATCTCACCCCTATCCTGCACCAACCTAGCCACTTCTGTCTACAACGCTTCACTTCTAGCCTCACTGGACTCACTGGCCCCCCTCACTACACACAGAATCAAGCCCTGACCCCTTTAACATTGACAAACAGATGATACTAGAAGTCTGAAAAAACATAGTCATGCTCTTGAGCGCCTGTGGCGTAAGACTAATTCTCAGAGAGATTTCAACCAATATAAACCTGCCCTCCAAAAATATAATTCCAGCCTCCTCTCTGCCAAGCAGACCTATTTTACCACTCTCATTAGCAACTTATCATCCCGTCCCCATCAACTCTTCTCCACCTTCAACTCTCTACTTCGTCCTCCACCGCCTCCACCCGCCAACTCACTCACTGCCCAGGAGATCGCCAATCACTTCAAACAGAAGATTGATACAATTTGCGTGGAGATCTCTACTGTTCCGATACCCTCCATGCTTTACACTTCATGCCCATAGGCACAATCATTACTTTCCTCTTTCAACCCCACCACTACAGACGAAGTTGCTAAACTACTTGCTAATGTCCACCTTACCACCTGCCCTCTGGATCCCATTCCCTCACAAATGCTACATTCACCCTCTGGCCCTATGCTACACTCTCTAACCCACAACTTAAATCTCTCCCTCTCTTCTGGCATCTTCCCCAACTCTCTAAAACATGCACTTGTCAGACCCATACTTAAAAAGCCCTCACTGGACCCATCCAATCTTAACAACCTACGCCCCATCTCCTTGCTCCCCTTCTTATCCAAACTCCTCGAACGTCTGGTCTACAACCGACTGAGCGTCCACCTCGCTGATAATAACCTTCTTGATCCCCTTCAGTCTGGATTTCGTCCTCAACACTCCACAGAAACTGCTCTCCTAAAACGAACAAACGATCTACTAATGGCCAAAACCAATCGACACTATTCTGTACTCCTACTCCTGGACCTCTCTGCTGCCTTTGATACGGTTGACCACCCCCTCCTTCTCAAAAAACTACACGCCTCTGGTCTCCGTGACTGTACACTTCGCTGGTTCTCTTCCTACTTATCCAACCGCACCTTTAGTGTTTCTTACAACTCTACATCCTCCTTTCCTCTTCCTTTCTCTGTTGGGGTCCCCCAGGGTTCTCTTCTTGGACCTCTCCTATTTTCAATCTACACTGCCTCCCTGGGTCAACTGATAGCCTCCCATGGCTTGCAATACCACCTCTACGCTGATGACACCCAAATCTATTTCTCGACCCCTCAGCTCACTCCCTCTGTCTCCTCACTACGGATGAGCTTCGAGTTTGAGTCAAACTCATGTTCGACTCGAACATTGGCTGTTCGCAAGTTCGCCGAACCACGAACAATTTGGGGTGTTCGCGGCAAATTCGAATGCCGCAGAACACCCTTTAAAAGTCTATGGGAGAAATCAAAAGTGCTAATTTTAAAGGCTTATATGCAAGTTATTGTCATAAAAAGTGTTTGGGGACCTGGGTCCTGCCCCAGGGGACATGGATCAATGCAAAAAAATTTTTTAAAAACGGCCGTTTTTTCAGGAGCAGTGATTTTAATAATGCTTAAAGTCAAACAATAAAAGTGTAATATCCCTTTAAATTTCGTAGCTGGGGGTGTCTATAGTATGCCTGTAAAGGGGCGCATGTTTCCTGTGTTTATAACAGTCTGACAGCAAAATGACATTTCAAAGGAAAAAACCCATTTAAAACTACTCGCGGCTATTGCATTGCCGGTCCGACAATACACATAGAAGTTCATTAATAAAAATGGCATGGGAATTCCCCACACGGGAACCTCGAACCAAAATTAAAAAAAAAAAATGACGTGGGGGTCCCCCTAAATTCCATACCAGGCCCCTCAGGTCTGGTAGGGATATTAAGGGGAACCCCGGCCAAAATTTAAAAAAAAAATGACGTGGGGGTCCCCCTAAATTCCATACCAGACCCTTCAGGTCTGGTATGGATTTTAAGGGGAACCCCGTGGCAAAAAATTTTTTTAAAAAATGGCGTGGGGTCCCCCCAAAAATCCATACCAGACCCTTATCCGAGCATGCAACCTGGCAGGCCGCAGGAAAAAAGGGGGGCGAGAGTGTGCCCCCCCTTCTGAACCGTACCAGGCCACATGCCTTCAACATTGGGAGGGTGCTTTGGGGTAGCCCCCCAAAACACCTTGTCCCCATGTTGATGAGGACAAGGGCCTCATCCCCACAACCCTGGCCGGTGGTTGTGGAGGTCTGCGGGCGGGGGGGCCTATCGTAATCTGGAAGTCCCCTTTAACAAGGGGACCCCCAGATCCCAGCCCCCCCTGTGTGAAATGGTAAGGGGGTACTTACCCCTACCATTTCACTAAAAAACTGTCCAAAATGTTAAAAATGACAAGAGACAGTTTTTGACAATTCCTTTATTTAAATGCTTCTTCTTTCTTCTTTCTTCTATCTTCCTTCATCTTCTTCTTCTTCTGGTTCTTCCTCCGGCGTTCTCGTCCAGCATCTCTTCTGCGGCATCTTCTATCTTCTTCTCCTTGGGCCGCTCCGCACCCATGGCATGGGGGGAGGCTCCCGCTCTTCTCTTCATCTTCTTCATCTTCTTCTCTTCTTCCCACTCTTCTCTTCATCTTCTTCATCTTCTTCTTCATCTTCTTCTCTTCTTCTTTTCTTCTCTTCTTCTCTTCTTCTCTTCTTCATTTTCTTCTCTGGGCCACTCCGCATCCATGCTGGCATGGAGGGAGGCTCCCACTGTGTGATGGCGTCTCCTCGTCTGACGGTTCTTAAACAACGGGGGGCGGGGCCACCCGGTGACCCCGCCCCCTCTGACGCACGGGACATGACGGGACTTCCCTTTGGCATTCCCCGTGACGTCACAGGGAAGTCCCGTCAAGTCACTCTTGTAGTGTGGTGACCCTAGTCAGAAGTGATTGTGTAAACCCCACAAAACTACACCCCAGTACTATTGGGGTCATTTGCATCCATAGGGACACTTGGGACTACCAGACAGCGGTGGTTGAGGTTGTTACCCCTTGGGGCAGTGTGACACAGTCAGTGGGGGTGGTGCCCCTTCATTAAGCTTTAGTGGGGAGAGATTTTCTCCATTTTCGGGGATTATGGGGGAGCAAACGGAGGCTCATCCCCCTGCTGGGGAACACAGGAACACTTACTAGACCCTTTTTGCCAAAGGGAGAGGGAGATGGTTGGGAGGGTCTAGGATGTCAGAGATCCTCTTCCTTTCCCTGTCATGGCTGGAGAGCCAGAGGACCTGGAAGCTAGCTCCCAGCCCGAGGGTAATGAACAGGAGAACATCTCTGACCCTGATAATGAGAGTCGACAGAATGTGGTACCCGACTAAGAGGTCAGGAGAGAGGATTTATGTACAGAGTAACTGCAAAATGTCACCTTCATTAGAGCCAGGGAAAATGTTAGGATGGTGGATGGGGAACCGGTGGATTCTAACTGGGGGGTGTCTCTCCCCTACATGGCCCTTAAAAACAATTTGCTGTATCAGGTGGTTAAACGCAGAGAGGACGAGGTAGAACAGCTAGTGGTTCCCAAACCCTTCCGAAGGGTCATGCTAGACCTGGCCCATGGTTATGCAATGGGGGGACATCTCTGTATTGAAAACACCAGGGAGAGAATCACCCAGAGATTTTTCTGGCCCGGGTTGTATGCAGATGTCAGGGGGTACTGTGAATAGTTCCCAGAGTGCCAAATGTTGACACTGTCACCCAATTTTCGCAGTCCCCTTGTCCCACTACCAATAATCAAAGTCCCTTTTGAGAGGATTGGCATGGACCTGGTGGGGCCGGTAGTGACATCTGCCCGGGGTCACCAGCATATTATGGTAATCCTGGACTATGCAATGCGCTATCCTGAGGTCATACCCTTACATAACAGCTCTGCTAAGACTATTGCCAAAGAGTGAGTTCAGGTGTTTAGTCGAGTGGGGATCCCAAAGGAGGTCTTAACTGATCAGGGAACCCCATTTATGTCCAGGGTTACCAAGGAATTGTACAAATTATACAAAAATCTCCCATCTCCTTACCTCTGTCTACCACTCCCAAATGGATGGTCTTGTGGAAAGATTTAATAAAACTGAAAATTTTGCTGAAAAAGGTGGTCGACAAAGATGGGAGAAATTGGGATTTTTTGCCATCATATCTCATGTTTGCCATATGAGAGGTTCCACAGACATCCACAGGCTATTCCCTCTTTGAGCTCTTGTATGGCAGACATCCCAGGGGACTGCTAGATGTCACAAAAGAAATGTGGGAAGGAGAGGCCACCCCATATAGAAGCATCATAGAGCATATCTCCTTGATGCAGGATCGAATCGCAGCTGTCCTGCCCCTCGTATGAGAACATATGGAGGGAGCCCAGGAGGCCCAGAGGAAGGTCCATGATCGGGGTGCCAAGGTCCAGACTTTCAGCCCTGGGGAAAGAGTGTTGGTACTGTTCCCATGGTTGAAAGTAAGTTCCTAGACAAGTGGCAGGGTTCTTTTGAGATTGTCGAGAGGGTAGGGGAGGTAAACTACAAAGTTTGTGTACCGTGACACCTGACGTCCCCCTAATGGATTCCCTGTCTATGGCACAACAAAGTGACATTAGGGGGTTTGTGTACAAAAATAGAGATCTTTTTATCCCCCTTACTTGGACTGATTAAGGCGATTCAGCATGATATTGTGACGGAACCAAGGGTTTGCGTAAATGTAAAGCCATATAGAATCCCAGAGGCCAGACAAGAGTCAGTTGCAAAGGAAACCAAAAATATTTTAGAGTTGGACGTGATAGAGTCCCACAGTGATTGGTCGAGCCCCATAGTGCTAGTCCCAAAACCCGATGGCACTATCAGGTTTTGTAACGAATTTAGGAAACTCAACAGTGTGTCCAAGTTTGATGCATACCTCGGGTCGACAAACTCGTGGACAGGTTGGGACAGGCCCGCTACATAACAACCCTAGACCTAATGAAAGGCTATTGGAAAATACCCCTAACTGAATTGGCCAAGGAAAAGACTGCCTTTTCCACTCCTGAGGGCTCCTTTCAGTACAAGCAGATGCCTTTCGGTCTGCATCATTCCAGCAAATGATGGACAAAAGACCACATTGCTCGTACACAGCCGCTTATTTGGACGATGTGGTCATCCACAGCCCAGAGTGGGAATCACACCTGCCCCGATTACAAGCAGTGGTTGATTCTCTTAGGAAAGCAGGTCTTACGGCCAACCCAAAAAAGTGTGCCGTAGGTCTGGAGGAGGCCAAATACCTTGGGTACATTATTGGCCAAGGACTGGTTAATCCCCAGACCAATAGGATTGAGGCAATTCAAAAATGACCCCAACCGGTAAACAAGAAACAAGTTTGGGCCTTCCTGAGCATTACGGGGTATTACAGATGTTTTATACCCGACTTTGCCACCATTGGGTTGGTCATGGTTAAATGGAACCCTGAAGCCAACAAGGCATTTCAGAAGTTAAAGCAGGCCCTTTGTGTACAACTGGTGCTTGTGACCCCGGACTTCACAAAGAAGTTTGTGATACAGACAGATACCTCTGAGGTTGGCATAGGTGCTGTACTATCCCAGAACAGAGATGGTGAGGAGCACCCAGTTGTATACCTGAGCCGAAAACTGAACAGGCATGAAAAAAACTATGCCATTGTCGAAAAGGAGTGTCTCACTATTAAATAGGCCTTAGACTCTGCGAAGTTTTACCTGCTGGGGAGGTCATTTAAGCTGGTCACCAACCATGCTCCTCTAAAGTGGATGTGCGACAACAGGGAGAAAAATGGCCGCGTAACAATATGGCTCCTGGCTTAACAGCCCTTTAAGTTCACAGTAGAGCATAGGCCAGGCAAGCTCCAAAACAATGCAGATGCCCTCTCCCGCATGCACTGTATTCTTGGGTCAATTGCTCAGCTGCAGGGGCTTGAGCAGAGGGGGAGGATATGTGACAGTATGCGAGGTGAGGTAATGGATAATCAATATATTTCACCTCGCATGCATTCTGTTGCAAGAGACTGAAGCGTAATCTGGTCATGTTTTTCCAGCCTCTGTGGCAGGCTTGGTTCTGGTCCGGATGTTGTGGTCCACTTGAGTCCACGCTCATGTGGACTTTAAATGAGCAGGAAGAGAGCACAGGATAGCTCTGGCCTGAGACTCAGAAGGGATTCTGAGAGAGAGCTCTGTTTGAATGTAAGAAGGTTTGCTTTGCCACATGTTTTGTGGGTGACGGGGACCAGCCCCACACCGTATAGGGAGGAGACTACTGTATAGTTTAGCGCTGGACAGCAAGGATTTGTTTTACTATTTTTGTTTGTTTTTATTATTTTTCAAACCTCTGCTAAATCAACCTAGCAACCCACCAGATTTTAAAGAACTTGACTGCATGCTGACCTTTTTTTCCAGAAAAGGTAATCCCCATGAGCTAATCTCCCACTATATATATATATATATATATATATATATATATATATATATATATATATATATATATATATATATATATATAAATGTCACTGTCCCCTATCGCTGTTTGTGATTGGGCAGTAAAGGAGCAGTAGAGCACTGCTGAGCTCAGTCTCAGATTATTTAATTCTCTGCTCTTGTAAGCATGTATCTTGTCAGCATGCGTGAACACAGCACATATGACCCCCCCCCCCTTTCCTTTCTGTTATCTACCGTAACAGTGTGATAAAGGCTACTTACATTAGTTGCATTTAAAAATAACATTAATTATTTTTAACAAATGGATAAGTGAAATTACTGGTGCACACTAATGAGCTTATTTTTGTGTCACTTTGCCCTCTGCTTCTGTAAGCATGTTCTTTTTTATAACATGAGGACTGCAGCATAAATGATTCGTTTCTTGCGGCTTCATTTTTACTTAGTCAAGGCTCTGCTGTACAGGAAATTGCTAATGGCTGATACTGGGTAGAATTCAAATACTGTTCTTAAATTGCTTGCATTGAAAAAATATATTTATGAATTATTGAGCTGCATTAAAGCTTCACTTTTTCAGACAGGATGTTACTTTTCATAATAAATAGAAGCTTTTTCTAATGTCTTTTCTGACATCCCACTGTTCTTATCTGACACTTAACTAGTCCATATCAGCTTTAAATCTGCACCCCTCTCGCCCATAACTTCCTATATCGTCTTGTGACCACTCAGGAAATGTCATATACCATCATGCACTGCCCTACTGCATAACAGAATGTGGCTGGTTTACTTCTCTGGACCACACCTCCCTCATTACTATACCACCGTTTTTTTTATTTCCACCCACTTTCCTATTACTTCCTTTAAGGTGGTAATACACTGTACAATCTGATTGTACAATTCTCTTTAGATCTACCATCAGCTATGTAGTTCAAGGGCCCACCTGATTTGATACAAATTGAATGAATTGCTCAGGTGGGTCTTCTTATTAAATGGTTTTGGGAAATTTGTACAGAGATTGTACAATCAGATCGCATAATCTATGGCCAGCTTTATACAATTACATGGAAGGGAATGGATGGAGACACTCAGCTGTCATTGTTCTTGTGTAAACACCCCAATTTCACTTTTAGGCCCCATTCACACCTAGCATAGTGGGAGCGCATTTTGTGGCAAGTTTTTCCCTCGACACACATAAGGCAGTCTATTGGTTTCAATGGGCTGCCCTGCATGCGGCAAAGAAGCTCATTGGACATTGCATGTTTTTTATTGCACGTTTTACCATGTTTATTGCATGTTTTTTTCATGTGGAAAATCAATCAGCAGAGGAAGACACTGACTATGTATTCAGGAAGAACTCACTGATAATGGTGGGAGCAATTTCCTATGGTGGGGTGGGGGGGGGGGGGGTGTCAGGTGCAGGATGTGTGTTAATGAGGTCCTTCTAATGGATTTCACATCCCAAACAACAAATTCCAGTAAGTAGTGAAGGAGTTTTCTATAGAAGACCCTGGAGGCTAAGGTAAAGCCTGCTCTAGAATATGGAGAAAACTTTTTCTTTTCTGGAACAGAGGTACATAATTGGTCTATTGATAAATATGGAAGTAGGAAAAACATTTTAATTAGGCTTTAATTTTGTGTTTATATCTTTCCATAGCCCAGAGTTAAATCTACTCTGATTATGCTAGATCTTTGGTAACGGAAATGCTAGTTATAAAACACCTAAATTTAAACTGGTCTCAGTGTATAACAAGAGCTGTATTAGTATTCAAAATTATTCTTTAATATATGCCTTGTGCCTTCTAAATGGGTTTGTACTAAACATATTGTATTTTCATATGTTTGTATTTGAATTGTCCCTCTAGTGGATATCTATGTATTAGGCAGTGTTATTTGGCACACGGTAACTGCAGAACAAGTGACGAGATAACACACAGAATAATACAAAAAGTTTCCATTATATCCAAAGAGTCA
The DNA here is from genome assembly GCF_042186555.1 of Aquarana catesbeiana. Classification (NCBI taxonomy): domain Eukaryota; kingdom Metazoa; phylum Chordata; class Amphibia; order Anura; family Ranidae; genus Aquarana; species Aquarana catesbeiana. The sequence continues at coordinate 631,352,602 of NC_133325.1, forward strand.
CATAATTGTTTTGCATTGCTAAAAAAAGCATATTTTTTAACCTTCATGTGCATTCCTATATTAAAAAAATATATATTTTCTAATAAGAAAAAAATAAATAAACATGAAAACACATGAATAAGATTATATGTACAGTAAGCACATCAAATGTTCTAGTACAAATAACTTGTAAAATGCCAATAATACTATTTGCTTTTTAAAATTCTCTGGTTCTTCACTGGTATACTTTTGAATGTTACATAAAGGTAATAACACCGGTTTACACTTTAATGTAAAAACCTAAATTAATTAAATCATTTATATAAATGCAATACTTTTTTTAACTTTAATGAAGTTTCACAAGAACGACTTTATAAAAAAATAAAAAAAGCAATGTAATTTGCATTCCTTTTTAATTGCTCTGAAATGAACATAAAAAGATAAGGGAGCCAAGAGAGCTTATTAAAACTGAAATGAGGGCAAGTGATAGATGAATTATATATAATTTTATTTCCTTGAGATAGTCAGTTCTTTAAAAAACAAATGTATTTGATGTATTTTTTGTGAATATATAATACTAATATATTTTATTGGTTGTGTTGGTCATTATGGTTGATATGTTTGCCTACTGTGCCTACTGTGCCTTTAATAATATTTTTAACACCAGGGCAAGACATAACTTCGGTAATAAGTGATGAGTGAGAATTAGGATCTCCTGCTGATGACAATTATATGACACTCTCAGAAGTTTGATAAATTCTAAGCTGTGATCAAAGCTGGACATTTTTCTTTATGGTATTACCCAAATTAGTGGTTTAATACTTATCTAGCCCTAACAATCTCTGGGCTCATTTTCTGCTAACTCTACCCTTGTAATTATACCCAGCAATCATTGTGGAAGAAGTGCAGGGTCTTTATTGGAGCAGCCTATGCAGAACATTTTTTCACAACTGAATATTATAAGGAGGGGAACATGTTAGAGAAGTGTTTGACAACGCCACCCCTTAGTTACTCCAAGCAGGTCATATTTTGAAACTTTCCATCAGATAGCACAGCTGTAATAATTACCCAGCAGTATTCCTGATAAAAAACACTGACACAAGGTTAATGCCCGGTACACACGATAAGATTATTGGAAGAATGATCGTCTGTTTTTTTTTCATGATGATTGCAGATGTCACGAAAAATCTCATACGACAGAATAAAAATTTGGAAGTGATATCATGTGTTTTAATGCATTTGTATTGCATTTTTGAACTACAGCTGTACTGATTAAATGAAAATCGTGCGATCTGGCGTCGTACGGAAATTTTTTCCGTTCATGTCCGATAGAATAATATCGGATGAACTGCCATGATCGGCTCTCGAAAGCTCTGTACTAACGATCCGATTAACGTACGATCGTTTCGAAAGCGGTATTTTTCGTACAATTTTCTGATCGTGTGTATGGGGCTTAGGGCAATCCTGAGAACATGTGGGTATTGGAGGGCTGGAGTTGAAAACCACTGCACTGGTCTCGATACACCTTACTACATAAGTTTGTATTTTGGTATCCAGCTTCAAGGTAAATGAAATGTAAAATGACTAGTGTGTAATGAGTACAGATCTCATTAAGGATGACATGTTGCTCATGCAGAGTGTGCTCTTGCATATGGTCCACCAAAGAACAAGAAAACTATTGATCAGTTAACCACTTCAGCTCCAGAATGTTTTACCCCCTTAATGAAAAGGCCTTTTATTGCGATACGGCACTGCATTAATTTAACTGACAATTGCGCGGTCATGCAACACTGTACCCAAATAAAATTGATGTCCTTTTTTTCCCCACAAATAGAACTTTCTTTTGGTGGTACTTTATCACCTGTGCAGTTTTTATTTTTTTGTGCTCTAAACAAAAAAAGATTGACAGTTTTTTAAAAAAGAACAATATTTTTTTTTTGCTATAAAACATATCCAATAAAAAAATGTAAAAAATCATATTTCTTCATAACTTCAGGCCAATAAGTATTCTGCTACATATTTTTGGTAAAGAAAATTCCCAATAAGCGTATATAGATAGGTTTGCGCAAAAGTTATAGCGTCTAAAAACTAAGGGATGGATTTACTGACTTTTAATTTTTTTTCATATTTTTTACTAGTAATGGCAGCGATCAGCGATTTTTAGTGGGATTGTGACATTGCGGCAAACAAATCTGACACTAAGTAACACTTTTTGGGGACCAGTAACACCAATACAGTGATCGGTTAAGAAACAAAAAAAGCATTATCACTGTATAAATGACACTGGCAGGGAAGGGGTTAACATCAGGGGCAATCGAAAGGTTAAATGTGTTCCCTATGTGGGCTTTCTAACTGTAGGGGGAGTGCTTTGCCTAAAGGAAAACAGGTATTCATGTTTCTTAGCAGAAACCTGAGATCTCTATTTTCCTTTCTGGCAGAACAGCGACCTGCCTTGTTTACATAGGCAGACCACCATCTGCCTTTCTACGAACAATCGTCGGGTTCCCGGCGGCCATCGCCGGACCCGCAGATTGGCTCCCGCTGTGTCCAATCACAGCGGGAGTGGGGCCCAGAGCTGTTGGAAGAGATCACATACGTGTACATGATTTTGCGCTAAAGGGTCGCCCTGCCACAGTAAATGTCCATGAGGTGGTCCTTAAGCAGTTAAAGGAGCCTGCTTTTTCATCAGCAGAAGAAAAACACTTTAGACGGGGCATGAGCTGATTTGGGTGCTTAACTACTCTGGTGGTAAATAAGCAAGGCTTTTACTATTAAAAGCATTATATTTGAAGCAGGAAATATGAGTGAAGTCTATGGTAAAATGTCTGAAAAGTAAGCAGTGATGAGATCTATACCACACAACATTCTGAGAACATTTCTTATTCTAGCAAAATGGTATTGAAATGGATCCCCGATGTATCTTTTTCAATGATTCAGACCAGCATTAGATGCAATAGATACAATAAAACTGTAAATTAATAATCTGCCTATGTCTGTGCTCTGGTCACAGACCATATATGACTAAAATGTGCAGGATATTTTGGGTTGATTTATTAAAGATTAATTCACTTTGCATGGGAAGTAGCACTCTGCAAGAGAATTATACCCAGAGCTTAGTGAATGAGGTAAAGCTCCAATGATTTTCATCATCGAAATATGCAAGCTTTATATTTCCTTGCAGGCGATTGGGTGTTCTTTGCAAAGTGGAGCTTGACCACATTCACTAAGCTCTGGGAAAAATATATTTGTGGAGTGCAACTTCACTTGCAAAATGAACAGCGAATTAGCCGTTAGTAAATGAGCCCCTCTGAGTTGCTGGAATAGCTCTCTGTCATCATTCATGGACTGTTTCTGGCACTGTAATGCTCCTACTCTAAAGCCTCAACACCTGACCCTCCTTAAGCATGGTAGCACAGTCAGACAGGCAAGATTTCAAGGGGTTAAATAAAGCAGTAGGGACAAATACTGTATATTCCAAAATACAAGTCAATGAAGACAGAGACACACTAAACCTGTTGATTCTGAATTGAGTCAAGGATCTAAGTACTCAATTCAGAATCAACAAGTTGTTGTCTCTTAGCAGACTGTCACTGCTGAATCCTCTGCTAGTTGCACCTAGGGTGTTAGCATCATAACATCTGCACCCCAGTTCTTTCAATTAAACTGTTTTTTTTTTTCTTAAATTTGAACATTGGTAACAAAAAAATTTTCACCAAGGATACCACCAAGCACATGCCAATAAAGTCAGACTTTTGTCATTATTGAGTAGGATGGCTTTTAACTCAAAGGAAAAAATATTCACAACAAAGACTGCCATTATTCACATATTTTTGTTGGTTAGTTCAAACTGTGTTCTTATAAAATCTATAAAATCTAGTGATTTTTTGAAAAGCGCTTGTCAAAATAAATTTGCGTAATGCAAGCAGGGTAAGGTAGACACATCAGACCAAGGGTAGGCATATACCTGTAAATTAATTCACACTTAATTTATGATAAAACATTTCTGTGCAGGCCTCTATTCAGCTGTCATTTTGTTCCAGTGTGTGCCCTTGCATTGCAGAAAATGCTTACAAAAATGACCTTAGCTACCTTTAATATGCAAATTACAGAACATATTATATGCATTGTATATAAAAGGTCAGTAGCAGATTTAAAATGATCTTCTTACTTTCCTTTTTGAGTAAGATTGTCAGAGTGATTTCCTGAAATGTTTTAATAATGTTGTACAACTGACGTGTTATTAAGTACGAGTTTATAGGAAATGCTGTTACACTGACATTTATGTCTCTTCATCTGAGATTTGCTCATTAGAGAAGATGTACTAAATGTTCTCAACATAACACAACATGATTGAATTATGATAATTCTTGCAATAAACAATTTTAGGAAAACTTCCTTTAAACTGCACCTGGCCAAGCAAATCTTTGACATATGAAATAAAATCATGATGTTGTTAGGCAGATGGAAATGGAAAAAAATTGGCTTGGGCTACTGATTTTTAATACTCTATCGCTGTAGCTTGAAGATACATAGTTTAAGTTTTCAATGCTGGCATTGTCTGAGTAATACAGCTAATTATTTAAAATAGTTCCAGCTGAATGGATGGATTTTTAGTAATAAGAGAAAAAAAACACTACCTTCTTCATTCACCATTTATTAAAATAGGTGTCTAAACATCCTCACAGCACTGAAGGAACGTACCTTCAGCACACTTATTTGCAAGTGCAACATCACACAAGGTGGTGCACTACTACATGTTGTGGTGCACTGCACCAGGAAAAATGGCAAAGGGCATTTTCTAGTCCATTGTGGTGCATTGGTAGCCTATTAAAATAATTAGGTGGGCTTATAGCATCAGATGGTAATGCATGACATAATGCTCCACTTTGGACCAGAAATATCTGAATGGGGACTAATACTTACCAGTACCATTTCAGTTAAATCCAGTCTTCTATCACTGCTTCCAATACTTCAGGGGTTTGTCAGATGCCTGAATCTCTCCTCTTTACCATGTGATTCCGCCCACCAGCTGTCACATCACTTGTGTGTCCATGCAGAGCTGTGGGGAAACAATAATTACAGGCATACCCCACTTTTAAGTACACAATAGGGTTTATTTACTAAAGCCGGAAAGTGCAAAATCAGGCTCACTTTTGCATAGAAACCAATGAGCTTCTAATCCCAGCTTGTTCAATTAAGCTTTGGTAATAAAACCTGGAAGCTCATTGGTTTCTATGCAGAAGTGAGCCTGATTTTGCATTTTCCAGCTTTAGCAAATAAACCCCATTGTGTACTTAAAAGTGGGGTATGCCTGTATGTAGTAGCCAAAGTGTGGAATCACAGTTCTCAGGATGGACATGCAGGCATCTTTGTTTCCTTTAGATCTTCAAATTAATTTTAAGCAGAACCAAATAAGTGCAAACTGTTGCTAGTTTATTAAATAATATACATTTTTTTGAATAAATAATTAATACTGTCACATTTCTGTCTATTCGCTTGAGTTTAAACATAGGGGTTGTTTTACTAAAACTGGAGAATTCAAAATCTGGTGTAGCTCTGCACAGAAACCAATCTACTTCCAGTTTTTGTTTTCAAAGCTTAATTGAACCATTTAAAGTTAGAAGCTGATTGGCTATCATGCACAGCTGCGCCAGCTTTTGAACTTTCCAATTTTAGTAAATCATCCCCATAGTTTTACAGATTAGCAGTAAATGCTGCTGCTGATTTGTTTTTTGTGGTTCCACAGACCAGAAGAAAAGCCAATATGTTACTTGTAGTTCCACGTCTCTATCATACAAAGCTGTTCTGGTTCTCGTAGTTCCACAATATGTGCTCTGATCTTATTTTGTACCTGCACAGGACTGAGTGCTATAGGCATTATCTAGTCTCTTGCTGATTAATATACTTAGCTACATGGTTAGTAGTTGCCCAATCTGGGTATCTGTCTCTCAGTCCTGCTGTAGACATTCAGAGTGACATTCTTCCCTCCTTCTTCGCAGCCAATCAGAAGGGCTTCCTATTTTACCTTGGCTTTTCTCCAATGATTCTGATGTAGTGACATGGCTTTGTTTCCTAGTTGTTTCCAGGTTATCTGAGTCTGCTCCCTGCCCGGACCCTCAGCTTTGTTCCTGGCTATCCAGGCTATCCAGGTCTGCTAGATGCCCTGACCCTTGTATTTGTTCTTGGTTATTCAAGTCCACTGGCAAACCTGACCTCTGACTCATACCTTCCCTACTGTGTCTGCAGCCACATTTTTCCTCTGGATTGTCACTGCAGCGTACCTTCCTGCTCCAGACCTACTTCCTGTCTTTGTTTCCTATAAAAGGTTTTATTGAGCATCATTGAAAAACACAAATTCATAAAGTGGTTAACATGACATGCCAACAGCAGTACAGTTAGTTACATCTTAAAATTAAAGTGATTGTAAGGCTTCATCTTTTTTTTTTTTTTAAATAACAAACACATGTCATACTTACCTCCACTGTGCAGCTCATTTTGCACAGAGTGGCCCCGATCCTTGACTTCTGGGGTCCCTCCATGGCTCTCGCGGCTCCTCCTCTTATCAGATAACCCCCTAGGAGAAGCACTCTCCCGGGGGGGTTACCTTGCGGGTGCACTCTCGAGTCCAGCATTTGCATCCATAAGCATAGGATGCATTAAGGTGAAAAAACACAAGGGTTTACAACCTCTTTAAAGTGGATGTAAACCCAAACATTTTTTTTTAATTAAGGCTTGTAACTTGTACAGCATATGAGTTAATATAACCTGTGCCCAGTCTTGCCACAAAGAGTGCATCCAGCTCTGAGCAATCCTCTTATCTTTTTTTAGTGAGATAAAAATGGACAGACAGAGAAATACCAGTGAGTTCTTCCCCCCTGCTGTGACAGGTGATTTACATATCTCATTCACAAGCCTTAGAGAGGCATTATGTTTAATTCTCATCCCCTCCTCCTTTTTTCTCCAGCTCTCCCAGGATTGGCTGCTTCACACCTCAGAATGATTGGGCATGCTGAAGTCACTTTTTCTGGGTTTTGACTGGATGTTAGTGATCACACAGTTCAATGCAAGAAATACACAGGAGAAATTTCATGTTGACAAGGGGAGTGTATAGGTGGGCAGGGAGTCTATTGACATCACGACTCCACCCACCGAGCTCCGGACAACAGACCTGCCCACAGAATCTGCAGTTTTTCGGGTCTCATAACAGACAGAGGGAAGACATTTGACAGGTAAGGATAGATGCAGGAGGCATGTATATCCTTATAGATAACCACTATGGCAGTAGTTTAGAAAGGATGAGAGTGGGTTTACATCCACTTTAATATCAGTGGAAGATGTCCCTGGTCCTGAATAGGGTAAATGTTGGTGTCAGCAAGCAGCCCATCTCCACAATATGGAGTGAATAGTGGCTGGCTCTTAGACTCCATGACCTGGAGTACCCCAGGTCACCTGCTCTCATGAAGGACAGTCTTCTTCTAGCGTCCTCCAGCATAATTGCCCTGTGATGTCCTGCTCTACTGTGAATTGGCTGTCAGACTACAGGCTACGCTTCCTGGGTACATCTACCATCTTCCTTGTGTTTCTTTAAAGAGTAACTAGAGGGTGCACATCAGCATAGCCACTACTAGGGATGAGCTTCGAGTTCGAGTCAAACTCATGTTCGACTCGAACATTGGCTGTTCGCAAGTTCACCGAACAGCGAACAATTTGGGGTGTTCGCGGCAAATTCGAATGCCGCGGAACACCCTTTAAAAGTCTATGGGAGAAATCAAAAGTGCTAATTTTAAAGGCTAATATGCAAGTTATTGTCATAAAAAGTGTTTGGGGACCTGGGTCCTGCCCCAGGCGACATGGATCAATGCAAAAAAAAGTTTTAAAAACGGCCGTTTTTTCAGGAGCAGTGATTTTAATAATACTTAAAGTCAATCAATAAAAGTGTAATATCCCTTTAAATTTCGTACCTGGGGGGTGTCTATAGTGTGCCTGTAAAGGGGCGCATGTTTCCTGTGTTTAGAACAGTCTGACAGCAAAATGACATTTTGAAGGAAAAAACTCATTTAAAACTACCCGCGGCTATTGCATTGCCGACAATACACATAGAAGTTCATTGATAAAAACGGCATGGGAATTCCCCAAAGGGGAACCCCGAACCAAAATTAAAAAAAAAAAATGACGTGGGGGTCCCCCTAAATTCCATACCAGGCCCTTCAGGTCTGGTATGGATATTAAGGGGAACCCCGGCCAAAATTTAAAAAAAAAAATGACGTGGGGTTCCCCCTAAATTCCATACCAGACCCTTCAGGTCTGGTATGGATTTTAAGGGGAACCCCGCGCCAAAAAAAAAAAAAAAAACGGCGTGGGGTCCCCCCAAAAATCCATACCAGACCCTTATCCGAGCACGCAACCTGGCAGGCCGCAGGAAAAGAGGGGGGACAAGAGTGCGGCCCCCCCTCCCTCCTGAACCGTACCAGGCCACATGCCCTCAACATTGGGAGGGTGCTTTGGGGTAGCCCCCCAAAACACCTTGTCCCCATGTTGATGAGGACAAGGGCCTCATCCCCACAACCCTGGCCGGTGGTTGTGGGGGTCTGCGGGCGGGGGGCTTATCGGAATCTGGAAGCCCCCTTTAACAAGGTGACCCCCAGATCCCGGCCCCCCCCTGTGTGAAATGGTAAGGGGGTACTTATGTACCCCTACCATTTCACGAAAAAAGTGTCAAAAATGTTAAAAATGACAAGAGACAGTTTTTGACAATTCCTTTATTTAAATGCTTCTTCTTTCTTCTATCTTGCTTCATCTTCTGGTTCTTCTGGCTCTTCTGGTTCTTCTGGTTCTTCCTCCGGCGTTCTCGTCCAGCATCTCCTCCGCGGCGTCTTCTGTCTTCTTCTCCTCGGGCCGCTCCGCACCCATGGCATGGGGGGGAGGCTCCCGCTCTTCTCTTCTTCTCTTCTTCTTTTCTTCTTTTCTTCTTTTCTTCTTTTCTTCTCTTCTTCTCTTCTTCTTCATTTTCTTCTCCGGGCCGCTCCGCAATCCATGCTGACATGGAGGGAGGCTCCCGCTGTGTGACGGCGCTCCTCGTCTGACAGTTCTTAAATAACGGGGGGGTGGGGCCACCCGGTGACCCCGCCCCCCTCTGACGCACGGTGACTTGACGGGACTTCCCTGTGGCATTCCCCGTGACGTCACAGGGAAGTCCCGTCAAGTCACCGTGCGTCAGAGGGGGCGGGGTCACCGGGTGGCCCCGCCCCCCCCCGTTATTTAAGAACTGTCAGACGAGGAGCGCCGTCACACAGCGGGAGCCTCCCTCCATGTCAGCATGGATTGCGGAGCGGCCCGGAGAAGAAAATGAAGAAGAAGAGAAGAAGAGAAGAAAAGAAGAAAAGAAGAAAAGAAGAAGAGAAGAAGAGAAGAGCGGGAGCCTCCCCCCCATGCCATGGGTGCGGAGCGGCCCGAGGAGAAGAAGACAGAAGACGCCACGGAGGAGATGCTGGACGAGAACGCCGGAGGAAGAACCAGAAGAGCCAGAAGAACCAGAAGATGAAGCAAGATAGAAGAAAGAAGAAGCATTTAAATAAAGGAATTGTCAAAAACTGTCTCTTGTCATTTTTAACATTTTTGACACTTTTTTCGTGAAATGGTAGGGGTACATAAGTACCCCCTTACCATTTCACACAGGGGGGGGCCGGGATCTGGGGGTCACCTTGTTAAAGGGGGCTTCCAGATTCCGATAAGCCCCCCGCCCGCAGACCCCCACAACCACCGGCCAGGGTTGTGGGGATGAGGCCCTTGTCCTCATCAACATGGGGACAAGGTGTTTTGGGGGGCTACCCCAAAGCACCCTCCCAATGTTGAGGGCATGTGGCCTGGTACGGTTCAGGAGGGAGGGGGGGCCACACTCTTGTCCCCCCTCTTTTCCTGCCAGGTTGCGTGCTCGGATAAGGGTCTGGTATGGAATTTAGGGGGAACCCCACGTCATTTTTTTTTTTTAATTTTGGCCGGGGTTCCCCTTAATATCCATACCAGACCTGAAGGGCCTGGTATGGAATTTAGGGGGACCCCCACGTCATTTTTTTTTTTTAATTTTGGTTCGGGGTTCCCCTTTGGGGAATTCCCATGCCGTTTTTATCAATGAACTTCTATGTGTATTGTCGGCAATGCAATAGCCGCGGGTAGTTTTAAATGAGTTTTTTCCTTCAAAATGTCATTTTGCTGTCAGACTGTTCTAAACACAGGAAACATGCGCCCCTTTACAGGCACACTATAGACACCCCCGAGGTACGAAATTTAAAGGGATATTACACTTTTATTGTTTGACTTTAAGCATTGTTAAAATCACTGCTCCTGAAAAAACGGCCGTTTTTAAAACTTTTTTTTGCATTGATCCATGTCCCCTGGGGCAGGACCCAGGTCCCCAAACACTTTTTATGACAATAACTTGCATATAAGCCTTGAAAATTAGCACTTTTGATTATTCATGTTCGTGTCCCATAGACTTTAACGGTGTTCGCATGTTCGAACGAACTTTTTTCCTGTTCGCATGTTCTGGTGCGAACCGAACAGGGGGGTGTTCGGCTCATCCCTAGCCACTACCTTGACACATAGGAGTTATGCCTCAGAAAAAAAAAACTCAACAAAGTGTCTAGGGTATATCTTACATTTACCTCCTCTCCAACTGTCAGTGATGCAATTGGAAAATTTCCAGATGTCAAATCGACAGGCGGGGATTTCAATGTGTCCAAATAAAAGTGCAAACTGTTAGCAGTTGGCTGGTAGAAGGATACAATCCTTCTGTATAAAAACTTCAATCAAAAATCTGTTCATATCTTGCCTAACAGTTACTGATATCTATAACTTTCAGCTTCTTCCAGACAGGAAATCTTTGCACAACACTATAGAACAAATCAAAAGTACACCAGCATTGTGTGATATCTTCATTAAAATGTTATTTTATTATTTTCCAATAATTTTAGTGTAATTTTAAAGAAAACAAGTTATAAAACACAGATCTGAGATCTGAGGGGGACATGCAAGGAAAATAAAAAACAGCATTTTTGCTTGTACATGATTGGATGATAAAATCAGCAGAGCTTCCCCTCATTTCAGCTCTTCCCTTCAAATCTAAAGTGACTGCACTTCCAATTGCACTTGTAGTGCAAAGTGGATTTGCCTTTAGTAAATCAACCCCAATATGTAATATTTTTACAGTATGACTACTCTTTTTAAAACTAACACTGACCAAAAAAACTTTCTTAATGTAGTTTTGTCTATGGATGACATAGCAAATAAACAATTTTTTGCAAGACAACATCACTGAAAAAAAATGAATCACCCCAAAAACAATGTATGCACTACTGCATTATACAAATTAGACAGGACCATAGCGGAAATGTAAAAATTGTTCTGGTCCATAAAGGTTATAAATATATGAGAACTGACTGGTCATATAACCAGTTCATAATAGCCTATAAACAGTATATTTTAGGGAAGAAGTGTGCAACTGTAAATTAACTGAATAAATTATTTGAATGTGTTCAAAATAAGCAAGAAACATTTTGAAAATTACCATCAGTTATGTATTAGGCTCCATGCACACTGGACATTAAAATAATGTTAAAAAATGCCAGTAGCTTTGCAGTGAGTCTTTCAATGTTTTTTAACATTTTTGCAAGAGCGTTTATTAGCATTTTTAGTATTTTTCCGCGCCAGCGTTTTTAAGCTTTTTTTTTTAAATGTATTTATTTATTTATTTATTTATTTACAATGGATCAAAAATGTTAAAAAAAATGCTGGTGAGCCATGTTTTTGAGCGTTTATCAGCGTTTGAGAGCGTTTATGAGCATTTGCCATTTTTTGTGGTCAGAAAAATGTCCCTTGAACGCGATTTTATGGCGTTCAGAAAACAGCCCATAAACTCCACTTCTGATAAACATCCAAAAGCGTCCATGTGTGCAGCATGGACACATAGGATAACATAGAGGGGAGTTTATGGGCTGTAAAAAAAAAACGCCTAAACTCCCAAAAACGGCCGTTTATGAGATTCAGTCTGCATGGAGCCTTGATGCAACAGAAAGCAACAGGAAAAAAACAGGAATTGCATATGACTATCAAATGATCATGTACTGCCATCTCTAAAGGATAGTTCCTGTCTATTATACAAATACATGATGCTTATAATGTAAAGTATTTCCAATCATAAATCTTTAGGACTAATCATTAGAATTCAATTCGAACAAAACCAGGTTTGTATTCCTGTGCAACTTTGAATAGATTCATCGCTGATTTATTCCATTCTTCAGAAAGAAAGCAGATTTTTATAGAGCAAAATATAAAGCACAATATATTGTATTCATATTTATTACTGTATTTTCAAACACATTATGAAATAAGGCACAGAATGTTCTACAATGAATAAAATCAAGAGCTTTCACTGTCAGATTATAAAAGCAAAGTTATCTCTACTAAATCATACACATTCACTATTTATACAGTGCAAATGTGAGTATGGCAAGATGCTAAACATACTTCCATAAATCACACTACTTTATAGTTACATGGCACATTTTATTATATTTTGTAATACGTAAATGTTACTTTTTGGACATAAAGGTGATAGATATTTCCTTACCAGGCCTGGCATTTTAATGTACAATGGATTCTACACTTTTCACCTCCTTGAATGAATTGCATATGTGTATGAAGTGATGTAGGAAAGTAAAAAATAATATGCCACTGATAATTGAATGCCACGGAAAAGAGTGTAGGAAATCTACAGGCCAACCAAAAAGATTGAAAAATAGGATTTTAGCAATTTTCAGTGCCATTTTTCTTCTTCTTTTCTGGAAAAGTATATCTGCCTCCTGGTTTTATAATTGACCTATCATGTTTGTCTCAAAAAAATCATGGCCTAAAAGGAGATCTAGCAATTCTTTATCTGAAAATAGTACCAAATACACAATCATCCTTAATATAGAGGGTATGCACATTTAAATATTTACATACTTATACATACACTAAATTAGAGTTACAACAAGCTTTTACTAACATCTGTAGTTGCAGCACTGTAGAGAAGGCTGTCCTCAAAGTATATTCACAGCCAACTAATTTTAAAGAGATTGTATCAGATTATAACTATAGGAGATACCTTATTTTGGAAGGTGCAGACTTATTAATTAAAATGGCTTATGAATCCCTCATCCTGCTTAATTTTTAACAAGTCATGAACCTGGAACAAGTATATGCTATCAAGTGGACAAACATTTATTGAAAGAAGGATAAAGATGACATCCTCTAGGCCTGCACCTTCAAAAACTAGTCATTGATAGCAGCTACCATATTTTAAACCTGACAGTGCTCCAAAAATGTCAGGGTCTGCTCTATTATAATGCCACATGATGATGATGATGATGATGATGATAGAATTGAGAGTTATACCACAAAACCAGAGTGTACTGAAAATTAGTTTACACTACCTTCTTTCAGTACATGTCAGTCAGGGGAGAAAAGGTACCTCCCGATTTTTGGATTGGATTTTGGATCTCATTGTGCAAGAGAGGAGGAAAGGGAAACTCCACAAGAGGTAAATAAGTAAAGGTACACTATTATTTATATGCCAATTGCATCTGCAATTTCATTTTTGTACAAATGGTAGAAACCTATAAAAAAGAGACATTTTCCCCTTCCAATAACCTTTCACATGTCCTCTCTTAAAGACTAATGGCTTCTCCCATGTTTAAAGTATATCTATGTTGTACAGGAGGAAATAAATCCCGATCGCTGCACTCCAACACAAACAAACCCAGAAATCATGCAAGTACAAGCGGCCTCAGCCTAGCTCTATCCAGACCACAACACTTAGCCTGGGTTCACACCTATGCGAATTAGATGTGCGTTTCCCCGCATCTAATTCACATAGCAGGAGAATGTGACTGGCTCCCTATGGAGCCGATTCACATATCTCTGGGGCGGCTGTGGAGCGCATTGGACAAAAACGCTGTGCGTCTTTGGCTCTGTTTCAGGGCCTAATTCAGGCATAGAATTGGCCCTGATTCATCCCTGAAACAGGGAACAGGGACGTATAGTGCTCCTGTGTGATCTGCAGTGCGTTATAGCGTGAACCCGGGCTGAGACACGACTAAGCCCCAGGGTAGGGTGAAATGCGTGGATGGCGTGGTCTGCATGAAGCTAGGCTGAGGCTGCTTCTACATACATGATTTCTGGGTTTATGTGGTGAATAGCAATCAGGATTTCTTTCCTCCTGTTGAATGCTTGGACAAGCTCTTTACAGGAGCCAGCACCTACAGTACAAGTCCACCAGATATGAATATAGGAACCTGAGCAGCAATTTAAGCTTCTTTATTCAGGTTAACAGTATCTATGTTGAATTTTTACATCATATATTCATTCCCACATTGTATTTCATTTATTTCTAGACTACTCCTAATAATCTGAATGATCTTGAAGTTTGTGAATTTACTTTATAAAAATCTCCACACATTTACTTCCTTAAATTCTGTGACATATACTTTCTATGCCCTGTGGGTATGCAGTGATTTTTGAACTACAGAGGTGCTGAGAAGAGGAGTTTCAGGAGGTGAAATCAGTACAGGTATTACTGCCTGCTAAACAGCAGAGAAGTTGCAAAGCAAACAGGGAACTCAGGAAGTCATGGAAAGACATGGCCAGCAGACGAGCAGCACTAACAACATTAAACAAAATTTTACAAGTAGGCTTATATTGCATTGTCAAATACAACTATTGTTTTTATTGCTATTTCAATGTTGATATTATACAACTAAAATGTATGCTATGACTATAGATCTCCTTTAAATCCTACAAATGTAAAAACATTTGCAAAAAGCAACTCAATGCTACTTGGCACTTTGTGGTTTCATGGAGCTATAATTTTCCACTCTGCAGAAATTACAATGGGAATATAAAACTTTTCAGGAACATCAGAGGTGTGAGCTAGTCCACACAGGGGGCTAAATCAAAGACAACTGTTTACAAGAGCAGGAGTCGCTATTGTGGCATCATATTTCCCAACCCGCTTAGTCAATATTCAGATATTGTTTAACCACTTACCGTCCAACCATTATACTGTTCCCGCAAATCACCGTAGCTGTACGTCGGCTCCTTTAATAGCCATAGCAGACGCGTGTCCCCTGCACGGCGGGGGACAAGATGCACGTGGCCGGTGGCCACAATGTCCACTGGCCACACATGATCATGGGCACGAGAGCCAGAATGGGGATGTGTGTGTAAACACACACATCCCCAGTCTGTCAGGAGAGGAGAGACAGATTGTGTGTTCCTACTAAGTAGGAACAGCGATCTGGCTCCTCCTCTAGTAAGTCACATCCACTCACAGTTAGAAACACTTAGCAGGGAACACAGTTAACCCCTTGATCGCCCCCTAGTGTTAACCCCTTCCCTATCAGTGACATTTACACTGTAATCAGTGCATTTTTATAGCACTGATCGCTGTATAAATGTTATTGGTCCCAAAAATGTGTCAAAAGTGTCCGATCTGTCTGCCACAATGTCACAGTCTTGGTAAAAATCGCAGATCGCCGCCATTACTAGTAAAAAATAAATACATAAAAATGCCATAAAAATGCCATAAATCTATTCCCTATTTTGTAGACGCTATAACATTTGCGCAAACCAATCAATATACACTTATGGTGATTTGTATTACTAAAAATATGTAGACGATACATATATCGACCTAAACTGAGGAAGAAATTTGTTTTTGTTTTTTTTTTTGTTATAGCAAAAAGTAAAAAATATTGTTTTCTTTTTCAAAATTGTTGCTCTTTTTTTGTTTATAGTGCAAAAAATAAAAACCACAGAGGTGATCAAATACCACTAAAAGAAATTGCTATTTGTGGGAAAAAAAGGACATCAATTGTGTTTGGGTACATCGTCGCAAGACCGCGCAATTGTCAGTTAAAGCGATGCAGTGCCGTATCGCAAAAAATGGCCTGGTCAATAAGGGGGAAATTCTTTCAATAGGAGTAATGTTTGCTGTCCTCACTGATCAGCCTATCAGTCTAATTTAAAATCCAATCATAGAAGTCTCTTGTGTGATTATAATAAGACAATGGCATGTTTGCAGCTTGGTGTGTGAAAAGCAGATGAAAAATAGAAAAAAAGAAAAGGGTCTGGTATGGATTTTGGGTATGGTATAGTATGGATTTTTAAAAAAAAAATTTGACGCAGAGTACCCCCCAATTTCCATATCAGACCCAAAGGGCCTGGAATGGATTTTAGGGTGACCCTACGCAATTTTGGTTTGGGGTTCCACTTAATATTCATACCAGACCCCAAGGGCTTGGTAATGGACTGGGGGGTCCCATGCTTTTTTTTCAATGAGTTTTATCTATATTGCAGAGACCCGACAATTCATTACAGCCGTGATCAGTTTTAAATGACAATTTTTCCTTTAGAAATGCTATTTTGCTGTGGTACTGCTCTAAACATGGGAAAAATGCGCCACTTTACAGGCATACTATAGACACCCCCATGCACAATATTTAAAGGAATATTTCATTTTTATTGTTTCACTTTAAGCATTAAAAAAATCACTGCTCCCGAAAAAATGGCCATTTTAAAAAAAAACATTTACATTGATACATGTCCCCTGGGGCAGGACCAAGGTCCCCAAACACTTTTTATGTCAATAACTTGCATATAAGCCTTTAAAATTAGCACTTTTGATTTTTCATGTTAGTGTCCCATAGACTTTAACGGTGTTCCGGCAGCTTTCGAATTTGCCACGGACACCACATATTGTTCGCTGTTCAGCAAACAGGCGAACACCCGTTTTTCGATTCGAACTTATGTTCGACTTGAACATTGGGCTCATTCCTATTTAGCACTATCATTAAAGTGTAAGTAATAGAAAATCCCAAATTTTAGTCTGACACCAGAAAAAAAGGAAATCTTCCAACAAGAACACTAGTTTGGGTGACCTTCGTGACACTCTGGGATTCCTTCACAATGGAGGGATTTCCTCTCACTTCCTGTTTTGACTATAGGGTAGAAATGAAGGGAAATCTCCCCTATAAAACACAGACAGCATAAAAAAAAAACCCTGACGGGGTTACAACTGTGCCTTATTCTATACAAAGTGAAAAAAAAAGTTTTGCTTTTACTCTACTTTAAGGGGAAATTTCTGAGATAGAAAAACGCAGGCTGCTATTGCTCCTATTCTGCAAATGCTTGTTCCCTGGCTGTCATGCTGACCCATTAAATTTGCAACATTTTGTAGTGGCCTGGAGTCAAGAAGGACTCCTGACTCTATTATGGTGAGGTAAGCAGGACAGTATACATTTCTGAAAAGGCTCACTTTAAAATTGGCATAACATGTAAATGAAAGTTTCATGTGGAGTAATTAGAGGTGATTAGAATTGATTTGTTCTATAGTTAGGCAATTCTGAAACCCTGTCATATATATATATATAAGGTCATTTCTTTATGTGTCACCACTATTGTGTTGTGATAATAAAATGCTTTTGAAAGCATTTTTTTTTTTATTTGCGCTCTTGTCTGACATCAGCTTAGCTTCAGCTCAGCAAACAGGACAAGGTCACACAAAAGCTTCTCATGCCAGTAATTTATTTTTAATTGAAAATCCTTGTGTAAAATTCTTCACCGACTTAACAATGGTGGTATCATCTTAGTGTGGAGGAAAATAGTTAACTCTGGGGACCCCATCATGTTTTGTATGGGAGATCTTGCCTTAAAGTATTACAAGGAAAAAAAAACATGATATTATCTTTGCCTGTATTAGCTTAATAAATGCTTATTAACCACTTCAATACAGGGCACTTATACACCTTCCTGCCCAGACCAATTTTCAGTTTTCAGCACTGTCGCAGTTTGAATGACAATTGCGCGGTCATCCATCACTGTACCCAAACTAAATTTTTATCATTTTGTTCCCACAAATAGAGCTTTCTTTTGGTGGTATTTGATCACCTCTGCAGTTTTTATTTTTTGCTAAACACATAAAAAAAGACCGAAAATTTTGAAAAAAATAAAAGTTTTGCTTTTGTTTCTGTTAAAAATTTTTGTACATTAGTAAGTTTTCTCTTTCACTGATGGGCACTGATAAGGTGGCACTGACAGGCACTGATAAGGTGGCACCGATGAGGTGGCACCGATGAGCGGGCACTGATGGGCACTGATGGGCACTGACGATGCGCACTGATATGCGGCACTGATGGGTACTGGTAGGTGGCACTGATGGGTGGCACTGATATGCAGCACTGATGGGCATTGATATGTGGCACTGATTGTCACTCATGGGTGGCACTGGGTGGCACTGATGGGCACTGATAGGCGACACTGATGGGCACTGAAAGGCTGCAAAGATGGGTTCTTATGGGTGCCACTGATGGGTACTGATAGGCGGCACTGCTGGGCACTGATAGACACTGATAGGCGGCACTGCTGGGCACTGATGGGCACTGATACGTGGCACTGCTGGGCACTAATACGCTGCATTGATGCGCAGCACTGATAGGCATCCCTGGTGGCACTGGCAGTGATAGGCATGGTGAGTGGGCACTGATTGGCAGCTGCCTGGGCATTGATTGGCAGCTGCCTGGGCACAGATTGGTATTTCCCTGGAGGTCTAGGGGGCATACCTGGTGGTCCAGTGTGGATGTCTTCCCTTGTGGTCCTGGGCGGCTTGCCTGGTGGTCCTGGGCAGCTTCCCTGGTAGTCCTGGGCGGCTTCCCTGGTGGTCCTGGGTGGGATCTGAGGGGATGCTGTGCTGATAATTAATCAGCACAGACCCCCCTGTCAGGAGAGCAGCCGATCGGCTCTCCTCTACTCGCATCTGTCAGATGCGAGTGAGGAAAAGCCGATCACCGGCTCTTCATATTTACATCGTGATCAGCAGTGATTGGACACAGCTGATCATGTGGTAAAGAGTCTCCGTCAGAGACTCTTTACCTAGCTCGGTGTTGCGGGTGTCAGACTGACACCCCGCAACAACGATCGCCGCGATGCGCGAAGTGGCTCAATATCCTGAAGACGTCATATGATGCCCAGTCAGGTTATTGAAACCACTTTGCCGCCATCATTCTGCTATATGGCAGGCGGCAAGTGGTTAATAGTCTGAGTAAAAAAAAGACCTGTTTGTATACCAACTAAAGGCAGACAGAATCTGAGTCACAATTGTTGTGTCGATTTTAGCCCAAATTGTGATGATTCCCCTAAAGTGGGAAAATGTGTGAAGTACCCACTGAGTTTTTAAAAATTCCTATTGTGACAGACCTAGCTGGGAGAGAGACTTTTGGAGGGGACTGAATGCTAGCCTCTTGCCGATCGATTGTGGGCCCTGGCATTTGGGGGAATGGTGCTCTTTGTGAGCTGTATGCCTGGGGACCCTTGAGGTGGTATTACTCTGGATTTGGGTCCTGGTTCCCCAGGACACACAGACTCTGGGGACCCTGGATTTGCCATATTAGAAATAGTGGCTGATTCATAATGCTGGGACAAATACTGTTAGGAGATGCTGATGTCAATTCCAGACACCTTTCTGTCTGTTGCCTGCTAGAATGTGTATTGTAAATAAGTCTCTAGTATGGGATCTAAGAGTCATTAGATCCCCATTGTTGTTTGTGTTAATTAACTCTGCTATTGTAATAATGTTGATTGGGTTTTCTGAGCTACAAGACAGGCAGTCTGGCCTAAAAGTCATGTCTGAGTCATCTAGGCTATCTAAAGGGATTAGTTAATTAGCTCATGTTAATTCGGTTAATTAGGTTACAGGTGTATTGTTAGAGTAATATGAGCAGGAGGTCTGCACCTCCTCTTTCACTGTATAAAAGAGACTGTATTCCTGTCAATAAAGGGAGATTCCTGGTTGAACTTACATACAGCCTGCCTGGTGTTTGTTCTGAGCTACACAACTGGATTAGATTAGAACGGCACATAGCTGTAGTTCTAGTCCCGGAGCATCGGATGACCGAACCATCAGATGTTGCAATCTGCAATCTGATTCTATAGCCACAGAGGAGTGTCGGGAGAGTGGAATCGAGCAAGCAAGGGGCTCGTTACATTGTTTGGCAGTGGTGGGATTTGCTCTCCAGTTACTGGGACACTCCAAACCAGCCTGCAGGAGAGCCACGCTGAAAGACTTACTTGAGAGCCGAGGAGGGAATGGTGGGATCGTGCTTCCTTGCCGTGAAGACATCCAAACCATCACCTGCATCCAAGGTCCAGATAGCAGGAGAGGAGAGGTACAGATACCAGCCACCATGGAAGAGGAATTCAGAAGGAGGTTGCGAGAGATGCAGATACAGCACAAAGGACCAGTATCAGAGCAGGTCCTGCTAGGATGGTTTGATTCTATCAGCTGCGAACTCTGGAAGGAAGCGCTAGCCCGTGAGCAGCGAAACCAGGGAAAAGTTCTCCCCTCCATCCATGTAAGGTACTGGTCGCAGTATGAAATGCAAATGCTGTTATTGGGGGAACAGCCGAACCAGGAGTGGACAGCCGAGTTAAGCAGGCTGATCCGGGCAGAAATGGGGTTGGACAAGAGCTATAGAGCCCTCCGGTGGTATGTAGCCCAAGTGTGCCAGCGGACAGCGGATGACAGCCCCACGGAAGGCTTTGACTACCTTGACCTGAGATTGTTATACTGGAGGCTGTCCGAGGACCCTAACTTTGGGAGTGATCGGGAGTGGAGTTTGGAGGAAATAATGGAGCACAGAGAGCGAATGCTGAATGTCTCGGAAGTGCAGTGGGCACAGGAAGATTTGGAGTTTCTGGCCGTTCAGGAATGGGAGCTTGAGATGGCCTACAGAGAGCTGCTAGACTCTGCTCAGCAGCAGGTGGGGCTCCCTTTGCCTGGGACTATCAGGAAATACCAGTTGACAACTCTGAAATCCTGGCTGAAGAGTTGACAATGTGGCAGAGTAACAGTGTGCTTTGCCAACCTGCCCCCTCAGCTATGGAGGCAGAGGTCTTATGGCGGATGCAGCAAGTGCAGACTGACCTTGATGAACCTGTTTCTGTATTGGATGATCTTGGATGGAGGAATGTGCCTGTCCGGCAGAATGCCAGAGAATCGGCAGTGGAAAATCTGGAGATCGCTATCCCCAAAGCTGAAGTGCTGACAACAGGGCAGAGCTCTGCTAACCTCTGCCCAGCACCGATAGCATCTTCTGGGTTCCAGGGACAGGAGATGGTGAACCTTTATCCCCAGACACCAGTTGCAGAGACAGGGAATTTGATAGACTTTTCTACTGAGGAAGAATAACCTGATGAGCCTCCAGCAGAAGAGCTGGTATTAGGGCCAAGCTTCACTGTGCTCTGCCCAGCACTGATAGCATCTTCTGGGTTCCACGGAGAGGAGATGGTGAACCTTTATCCCCAGACACCAGTTGCAGAGACAGGGGATTTGATAGACTTTTCTGCTGAGGAAGAACAACCTGGTGAGCCTCCAGCAGAAGAAGAGCTGTTATTAGGGCCAAACTTCACTGTGCTCTGCCCAGCACCAACAAAAGTATCTGTGAAGTTACAAGGAACTTCCCCAGCTGAAGCGCTGGCAACGGGACAGAGGGTCCAAGATCTCTGCCCTACACCTGCGGCGATTCCGGAGGCTCAGGGTGAGAAGGAGGTGGTCACTTCCCAGCAGCAGATCAGGATACAGGGAGAGAAGGGAGAGGAGGTGTTCGTTGTCCCTCCCCAACAGTTAGCCGGAGCAGATGGTGTGGGGTTTTCAGCAGAAAGGCTGGCAACAGGGCCGAATACTGCTGGACTCTGCCCTCAACTAACAGAGGATGGATTTCCTGTGAAGGTGGATGGGACTTCAGTCTCCACCTGTATACCCCAGGGATGCTGGGCAGTCGGCCCAGATCCCAACAACATGACGGAGTGAGCCCAGACACCCTGTTTTCTCTCCAGCATCAGAAAGGACTCCAGGGAGAAGGGCCAGTCCAGGCCTCTCCCCAGCGGCAGATATGTTCTCTGAGAGAGGCAGAGGTTGGCTGGGTGAGTAATGCTTTGTTTGGAACAATTTGTTTGGGGTACTGTGTGGGTACAGGCATTAGAGGACTGGAACTATTGACTAACTTCGGAGTCAACCCGTCTGGGGTCTTTTCCTGTGTTAGTCTCCTGCCGAAAGGGGAGAAATGTGACAGACCTAGCCGGGAGAGAGACTTTTGGAGGGGACTGGCTGCTAGCCTCTTGCCGATCGATCGTGGGCCCTGGCATTTGGGGAATGGTTCTCTGTGTGAGCTGTATGCCTGGGGACCCTTGAGGTGGTATTACTCTGGATTTGGGTCCTGGTCCCCCAGGACACACAGACTCTGGGGACCCTGGATTTGCCATATTAGAAATAGTGGCTGATTCATAATGCTGGGACAAATACTGTTAGGAGATGCTGATGTCAATTCCAGACACCTGTCTGTCTGTTGCCTGCTAGAATGTGTATTGTAAATAAGTCTCTAGTATGGGATCTAAGAGTCATTAGATCCCCATTGTTGTTTGTGTTAATTAACTCTGCTATTGTAATAATGTTGATTGGGTTTTCTGAGCTACAAGACAGGCAGTCTGGCCTAAAAGTCATGTCTGAGTCATCTAGGCTATCTAAAGGGATTAGTTAATTAGCTCATGTTAATTCGGTTAATTAGGTTACAGGTGTATTGTTAGAGTAATATGAGCAGGAGGTCTGCACCTCCTCTTTCACTGTATAAAAGAGACTGTATTCCTGTCAATAAAGGGAAAATCCTGGTTGAACTTACATACAGCCTGCCTGGTGTTTGTTCTGAGCTACACAACTGGATTAGATTAGAACGGCACATAGCTGTAGTTCTAGTCCCGGAGCATCGGATGACCGAACCATCAGATGTTGCAATCTGCAATCTGATTCTATAGCCACAGAGGAATGTCGGGAGAGTGGAATCGAGCAAGCAAGGGGCTCGTTACACCTATATATTGTAAACCCTATAAATCCTGAGAGAGAACACAACTGATTAATGTTTTAAATATTATATTGCATTAATTAATGTTTTAAATATTATATTGCATTGATATCTGAATCTTTGAGTGGCTGCAGTTAAAGTTAATGTTAAGTGGTTTTGTACTTGAATTATTATGTTATCCTGACTGGACGTCATATGACATCCTGTCAAGATGCATTAATTGCTCAGCCGTGGCAAATAGAGTACCAGTTTACTGCTGGTACCATGTGACCGCAGAGTAATCAGAGTCCATGGCAATCAGAGTGCCAGTTTACTGCTAGTACCATGTGATTGCAGTGAATCTGTCTCTGAATTCACTCTGTCTGGGCAGATATGGACAGTGGGTCTTTGTTACATTTACTGGCTCTGGCCTTAACACTGTTGGAGCTCTACTGGCCACCTACACTTAAAGTGGACTTTACATAGGAATAGCCATATTGGGTTTCCCCTTTCCATGTGTATGATACTAGTGCCTGGTTCAAAGTTCCCTAATTTGGCTGTTGAGGATATGGTTATTACCCCCATCCCACACAAGTTATAAGGACCCTTCGAGCTCTATATTGCTTAAGGCATGAGAAACCACTGATTGGTGGATGATCCTGCCAGGTTTGCCTGTGTATATTGTTTCGTATACTATGCACCACTGCAAGCTCCTGAAAAAACGCTTAAGGGTATGTAACATGTAGAGTTTTCTTCACTACACCTCTACCACCAACCAGCTGCTCCTTCTATTTGACATCATCTCATTTTGAATCATTGATTGATTGATCTGTTCCACTGTGGTAATTAGTTGGTTGTGTTAGTTGGTGTGAGCATCGTTTAGACCAAACAGCATGTTTTTTTTTAACATGTCATGTCAATAATGTGAATTTTAAAGATTAATAAAAATTAATTTTGTATTTCAACGCTACAGATGTGCCTCTAAAGTCCATGTTTCCTTCTTTTGAATACATTTTGCAATGTACTATAGTTACTAGTAAAGTGTCCCCTTTAGGAGCAATAAAAAATAATGTCCTAAAGGCAAGGCCTGGCACTGTCTTCACCGGCATAGAACAAAGATTCCTTACTGTAGCAAAGTGATGATGAACAGGGCAAGATAACTGGTTCTTGTTTATAGCTATACTATTTGTAATCCAAGTTACTGTCTGTGCACAGTGTTCAGAGTGTAGTATTTATGAAAGCCAATGGGATCTGTGGGCAAAGGCCCCCTCACCAATCCGATAGACTTCAGTCGCCTCCTAGAGGGTCAGTCAAACACTTCTTATTACTGCAGATGGGCAGAGATGGTGATCAGTCTGCTGACTCAGTGAACTGGCCAGTTCCGTGATGCTCAGCATTACTGAAGGGCATCCTTCTGCAGGAAGGCAACATCTGGACCCACTGGGCTGGAGCTGAAGGCTGTGTACTGTGTGGTAGGCCGCAATCTCCTCACACAGCGGGGAGATGGTGCTCACGCGATCCAGGAGGCAAGAGAGCATGGGCCTGGTCAGCAGATCCCTTTATAGTCTCTCCAACAATTCTCCCCTGGAGCAGATGGTTTGCTGGGAGATGTAGTAGAATACAGCTCCCACAACGATTTCCTCTGTGCTCAGAAATATGATGTCAGTGATCTGAGCCCAGCACTAGGGGGACATAGGAGCAAGCTGGAACAATAGGAGGCAAGTCTGCAAAGTCAGATAACTGTAGTCCACTCCCTGCTACACGTATGTTTAGCTTCTAACTGAGCCCCTTCCTTAAAAGTAAAGCTAGCTAAACACTAGTAGAATGTCATTCAAAATGTTTCATTTTAAGAGCATTTGTTTAATTTCCTGGTCATTAGTGGAATCAAGTCAACTGTCGTTTTCGATCAGAGATGATAAAATTAGAAAGAGCAGGATGGAAAATATTTCTCAAAGAACACATTTCTAAAAGTGTACATGGTTTTCAGTCATTAATTACATTCATTCCAAAATCAAATGTTAACAGCAAACAACATTTTGAAGTACTGTCAAATGTTATTTGTCCAGTCATCAAATATACAAAGAATTTTTGTATGAATGTTCTTACGAATATTCACATGAATGTTTGTTCAAAAATCTACTAGTTTATTGCCAGATTAAGCAGTCATAGTACTACTATAATGGCATCCCTGGCATCCCAAGAGGGTGTGATTTTGTGTTGTGCTCTAACAGAGTAGGCCATCCATATTTTTGTTCCCTATCACATTTTGCAAGCCTTCAGTGCAGATTAAAAAAAAAACAGGAAATCTGATATGGTCTGATAAAAATGGCATACTCTCAAACAACGGTTATTTACAAAAATCTGTCCTATCACAACACGCTAGACATTCCTCTTGCTGATTCTGAAACATGAATTCAAATTCTGAATGTCAAACAGTTTTATTGCCTTATAATTAATTAGCTCAGTTTAAATAGCCTGAAGGTGTATTAAAGACTATCAATCTATAGTTTTTAGAGGTATTGACAAACGATAAATAGCTTTGTCAGTAAATGGAAACACATAAAGTAGGAAGAAAATAGAAAATAATGCAAATATTTTATGACTGCTGTGAATGACAACCTTGAAACTGACATTTTTTTCATTCATGCAGTTAGCAACTTTACATCAGAAAAAAATGCAGCTGGCAAAAAAAGAAGACATTTGTTGACAACATAAAAAACTACAAACAATTAAAGTGCTTATCTGTTTTAATTTTTAAACTTGATAAATACTATGCTCTATACCCCCGGTGCCCTGTTCTCTGTGTGTGGCCTGCCATGTCCTGGACTGTGACACCACCTGTTATGCATGTGTGAATTTTGCAGAGCAGGGGGCCAGGTTCTGAAATGATGAAATGCTCTATACCGACAGTACATGTACACTTTGCAGAGTAGTAGGGGATGCTGGGCATTGAAGGGTGTCTGTGTTTCAGCACCTAGCACTGAAATAGACAGTACTGTCATGTAGAGTAATCTTTGTCTGACAGAAAAAGCAAAGTATAGCCCCAGCCTTATTGGGGACAAAGAATGAACGGTATTGGGGATCAGGTAGTTTTATAGCACTGCAGGAAGAACAGGGCTGACAGAACTGCCACTAGACACTAGGGATGGGCCAAACAGACCCCTGTTTGGTTCGGACCAGAACTTCCGAACACCGCGAACGTTCGGACCTGAACAATGAACCCCATTAAAGTCAATAGGACCCGAACATCAAATATCAAAAGTGCCCATTTTAAAGGCTTAAATGCAAGTAATTAGGCATACAATGGTTATAGGGGTCCAGGTCCTGCCCTGGGGGACATGGATCAATAAAAAAAAGTTTGTGAAAAATGTCATTTTTAAATGCGCTGTGATTTTTTGATTTTTAAAGTAAAAGCCTAAAAATGAAAAATTCCTTCCAATATAGTGCCACGGGGGTCCCCTTAGTCTAACTGTAAAGTGGCAGATCTGTACCATGTCTAGAATCTGCTGCAGCAATAATTGAATTTATAAAGCCAAAAAAATGACATTTTTCCTGCAAGCTGCCTTTATTTTGCTTAGCAACAGCTGGGGGGGCCAGTGTGTATGATGAGGCCACAATGTAGTGCACTGGGAACAAGATTAGAGATTTTTTGGATACATTCTGGTGTCACTTTGACTTTGGATAGAAGTAACGAGTGCAGAAAAATTACTTACTTAATTACTGGGTGTCGGTGGTGCCTTCTCACAGTAACCCTATAAAGATGATCTTGATGAAAGCAAGAATTTGCCTTGCTGTAAAAAATTGCAATGATGTGCACCTGTCAAACAGGTGCAGAAAAATTGGTCTTTCGGTGTCAGTGGCGCCTTCCCACCATGACCCTATAGAGGTACTCTTGATGTAAGCAAGAATTTGCCTTGCTGTAAAAAATTGTAATGATATGCACCTGTCAAACAGGTGGAGAAAAATTACTCTTTGGGTTTCGGGGCATCTTCCCACCGTAACCCCATATAGGTACCCTTGATGAAGGCAAAAAAATTTCCAAGGATATCACCTGTCAGAAAAATTGGTCTTTGGGTGTTAATTGTGCCCATGAAACCTATACCAAAAACATTCTTCCAGGTTAAATGATTGAACACCCTCAAAGCTAGGCAGCCTGCTGGCCCTCTTACAGTGCCAAGGGAACGTCTGCCTCTCCTTGTTGTTCTCCCAGACATTATTGGGAGGGAGGCGGGCAGTGCTTATAAGCAAATGTAAAGAAGAAGTTGAAATCTGTACGTAGATGCACTTTAATCAATGTACAGTAAATCAATGTTCTACACTGACACTTGAAGCAAAATAGCACAGTATAGCACCCTAACTAACTAATAGCTCTGAACAGAGCCCTGTTCTATCTCTCCACACCAAAATCACACTGAAAATGACTGCCATTGAAAGAATAATTTTATACTGTGGGGCGGGAATGAGCCATGATTGGATAAAGTCATGATGACAGTGTCCAATTATGACTCTGTCAGTGCTCTGTGCCCTGCTTGGCTGAAGCTTTCACTGCTTCAGCCAATCAGGGTTTGCAATGAACTGTTCAACGCCACAATGCATTGTGGTTGGTTCGGGGGGCTCGAACAAATGGTCGAATGACCCGTTTGTTCGGATGTTCGCCGGATGTCCGAACAACGAAAGTGTGGCCCGAATCAATGCTTGGGCCAAACCGTTTGCCCATCCCTACTAGACACCAATGCTGAGGGTTACAATTGTGGTTACTGCAACCAATACTGGGGGATTTTATTGAGTTCACTAGCACCAATGTTGTTTTTTTTTAGCTGTCACTGACACTAATACTGGGGTTTATTATTGTGTCCACTGACACCGATGCAGGGGGTGATTACTGTGGTCACTAACACCAATGTCTTAGGATAATAGCGTGGTTACTGGCACCAATGCTAGAGGTTTTTATTGTGTGACACTAATGCCACACTAAAGATCACTAACCCCAAATATAGGAACTGTGTTTACTGTGGTCAGTGACACCTATGCTGGGAAGTAATATTGTGGTCACTGATACCAATGCTGTTGGTTATAATTGCAGTCACTGGCACCAATGATGTGGCTTTTAGTAAGGCCACTGGCTCCAATGATGACTCCAACTTTCTCTTCAGCGTGCATTGTGGTGCAATTCAAAAACAGTAGCAACATTTTCCTGTTTGGACTGACAACACAGTGCCAACACAGTGCCTCTGCTGAACTGAAATCCTCATCAGTGTTGGTAGCCCTGCTTGCTGGACTATAGAATGCCACTAAACACTAGGGATAACCACTATCCCTCTCTATCTTGCTTTTTGTGCATATATTAAGTTCTTTCCTAGCAAAACAATGCTTCTGCACCCATAATTTATAGGAAGTGAGCTCTTGGGAGGTGTAGTTCTGTGGGGATATACCTACATTAGTAGATATTGGGTTCCCAGCAGCTATAGACATTGGACAAAAAAGGAACCAAGGACATCTTCACTAATGTCTGTATTAAAAAAATGTATATGCCCCTGAAAGCTTAAAGTGACACTACTAAATACTACTTTGAATAATCTTGCAATTCAGCAGACTGTATTTACTTTCTGGAGCACCACAAAAGTCAAAACTTGTACAGGGTAATCACTTCTCATTTGCCCCGCTTATAAAAATTGTTGCAATTGCTCAGGAAGGAAAATTACATTGTTGGAGTCAGGATGCATGCTATATTTTCCTCATACCCATAAGTTTATACAAAAGTCATGGCCTAAGTTGGCAGGGCTGCCAGGGAAGTACACAGATCATATGTCTGACTATTAGTAACCTATTCCTTTCATGATATAATGTTTCAGCTCTACAAAGTAGTAAAAGTGGCACTGTCTGAGGCTCAGTTCTGTTTAGCTTGTTCATAAATTATATAGAAGTTGGAATAAATAGTTCAGTGTTTATATATAATACAAAGCTAAGCAGGGCAATACCTTCACAACAGGATACAGCAACTTTGCAAAAAGACCCAGTTTTAACAGAAGGGTGGGCAGCTATATGCACTTGGGAGCTAAAAATATGTATGGAGATTACTCAATTGGGGGGGGACCTTTGGGGGAAGCAAGAATGGTAAATGATCTGGGATCATAGTATATCACAGACTCAGCAATAGCATGCAATGCCAAGTTGCAGCAAGCAAAGCTTGCAGACTATTATCATGCATTAAAAAGGGTATTTACTCAACAGATAAAACTATAATTCTGCCACTGTTTCAGTCACAGCTTGAGTATATAGTCCAGTTCTAGACACCAGTCTTCAGGAATGGTGAACTGGAAAGTCCAGAGAAGGGCAGCAAAATGAATACGGAGGATGGAGGACCTTATGAGAAATGACTACAAAAATTTAACTTATTTTCCTTGGAGAGGAGGCACCTAAGAGGAACAATTATTTCAATAAACAAATCTTTAAAAGGTGACTGTACCTTTGAGAGAAAAAAATTATCTCATGTCTCCAAAGAAGACACTTGGCCACATAATGAAGTGGAATAAAAAGTTGTTTAATTATAAGCTGTGTAAAGGGTTCTTTACCACCAGAGCGATACAAAGATAGAACTCCCTTCCACAATTGGCGATGATAGCAGAGAGACATTCAAACATTTTTTAGATGTGTTTCTTAGCAAACACAATTTACTGGGATATGGAAAAGGATAGTGACATAAACATACAAACACACACATACATTCTCTCTCAGGTTGAACTGTATGGACCAGTGTCTTTATTGATCCTTACAAACTATATCATTATTTAGCTACCTTCCCTCTTGCCAGTTTAATTTGACTCAATATGTTCCCATTGTTCCTGTCTCTGCATAGTCTGTGCATTTGTGTTGGTGGAAAAAGTATACTTTGTAGTTGCAGTTCACCTACTTTGGGTCTGTACACCTAGCATCAATTTACTAGTAGAGTATGGAAAAAATTTGTTTCCCTCTTCTAGACATAATTTTTCAATGTACTGATACAGAATAAGTAGATTTCCTCTTTCAGCCATCATGTGAGACATCCAGTGTAATTCTAAGGTTAGTTAGTCAACTGGGGAGGCATAAGGGGGAGAGATAAGGTAGTAGGCCTAAGGGAGCAGGAGTTTTAAATCCTGCCCTCCCCATACCTAGATATACCAAGCGTTTTAACATGACTTAAGATGCAAATTGCCATCTGAAGTGGTGCCTGCAGTCACTGTGTGGTACATTATTTCCATAATTGCAATTCCATGTAGTTTTGCTTTAAAGTCCTATGACTCTAGTAAAAGCACAGAAGAGCTCAAACTATTTTTTGTGGAGAAGAGACGCTTGAGAGGGGATATGACTTCAGTGTACAAATACCATACTGGTGACCCCACAATAGGGATTAAACTTTTCCGCGCAAGGGAACATAAAAAGACACGCGGCCATTCACTAAAATGAGAAGAAAGGCGGTTTAACCTTAAACTGCGTAGAGGGTTCTTTACAGTAAGAACGGTAAGGATGTGGAATTCTCTTCCACAAGCAGTGGTTTCAGCAGGGAACATATATAATTAAAAAAAACTATTAGATAGGCACCTAAATGACCAGAACATACAGGGATATACAATGTAATATATTGACATAAAAGCACACACACAGGTTGGACTTGATGGACTTTGTCTTTTTTTAACCTCACCAACTATACTATATAATAAAACTGAATAAAAAATTGTCCTACACAACTATTCCTTTCATAATAGCCCTAAATATGTGAAATGAACCCCTGCAGATTTACTTGCATTTTGATGCTCATTGACACATTGATGCATTTTTTAATTTAGAATTTAAATAGAAGTGGATACTATTAACTGCCATTGACCAGGGCTTAGTAATACCTTTTGCCAACACACCTAAATGAGTAAAACTGTTATAGGTGTTATGATGACCTGCCATTGACTACTATTGTCTTTTTAACACTAAAACTAAAACTAAATGGATATATTGGGAGAGATGTACTTAAACTGGTGCACACAGAATCTGGTACAGCTGTGCATAGTAACCAGCTTTTATTGGCAAAACCTAACAGCTAAAGTTAGAAGCCGATTGGTTGATATGCACAGCTGCACCAGACAGTGGGCTTAATTCACTAAAGGATATTGCATGCGGTATTTGGGTCACGTGACACAAACATGTCCCTCAAAGTAAATCCAGCATCAATCGCGATGACCGGTGGCAGCCGACCTGCAAGAAAAAAAGACCTGTAAACACCAGATGTTTGGCCCCCCCACTAAATAGACTAAGGGGCAGGGTCACCCGTTGATGTCACCTGTGGTTCTGCCCGCTGTGACACCATCTACTGGGGAATGGTGGGTTGGCGATGGATTTACTTTAGGAGACTTTTTTTGGGGAGGCGTTTTCATTAAAGGACTTGTCAAAAACTGTCTCTGTGTTTTTCTAATCTTACCCATTTTTTTGGTTAATGAGTAGGGGTAATATGTAGTCCATACTCATTTACATATGAGGGGTGCAGATGTTAAAGGGGGCTTTTAACTTCTGATAAGTCTCCCCCACCACCACCTCATCAACATCGGGACAAGTGCTTTGTTGAGGGCATGTGCCCTGGTAGGGTTCAGGAGGGGAGGTGCTTGCTTATCCCCCCTTTTCCTGGCCTGCTGGGTTGCATGCTCAGATAAGGGTCTGGTATGGATTTTGGGGGGAACCTCATGCCATTTTTTAAACTTTAGCATGGCACCCTCCAAAGGGCCTGGTTTGATCTGGGGGGGGTGAGTCCCCATGCTGTTTTGTTTTTTTCATACCAGCTCTTCTTTTGTTTACATTCTGCTGTGGGCATGGCATCACACTGACAACAGACGAGTCAAAGTTATTAAGGACGTGGCGGGTGACATCTCCTTAACAACCAGCTACCCCCTGGATGTTAAGGATACTCCCAGGTGGCGGCTTTAATATACCTCAAGTTTTCACTATGAAAATACCAAATCATTTAAAAAATAGCGCATGCAAGATTTAGTAGTGTTTTTTAGTGACTTGCAAAAAAAGTAAAAAAAAGCAATATTTAATCACTAATCTTAAAGTGATAAATATTGCTTAGTAAATTGAGCCCTCTATGTGCACCAGTTTTAGTAAATCTCCCCTACGGTATCTTTCTAACTGCACTACAAAGCTGAGATAGGAACATACACTAGTTCGCACATGGGGAAGTTAGACACATATACTTTAGCACATTACAACATGTAACATGTAAAATGCGACCTCCAGGACCTTCCCCTTTTCCATTGGATATCTAGAGCTGGGATGAGCTCTGTCTTTGTCTGCACTTCAAGCAGTTGCTACATAAAGGGACCCAGTGGAGCCTTGAGCTGCACCTGTCAATTTAGTTTGGGTCACATTAAAATTCAACAGTTTAAATAGACCCTAAAGGGGTATTCACTAAAACGGGTGCACACAGAATCTGGTGCAGCTTGTTTAATTAAGCTTTAACAACAAGCCCTCTTTCACTTTGAATACAGCTTTGAAATTGTGCGAGTTTAGATAATTTCATTCAGATTTCAAAGCCGGATTTCAGTCTGACCTTGGGGGTGACTTGAAAGACATCTGTGCGGGTTCATGCACAGATGTCTATTGAAATTGTCTATTGAAATTGCCACAGAAGTCGCCAAAAAGGTGCAGGAACTAGTTTTGGAAATCAGCGCGGCACTGCACAGTTGGCGTTGCACCGATTGGAATGTTCCCATTGCCGGCAATAGGTTTCGATTTGAAATGCAATTTGACCTGTTAAATCGCATGTCAAATTGATGTAACCTGTGAATAAATGACATTTAGTTTGCTAAAATACTACATGGCACAAATAATTGCTATTTTTGTTTTATTAAAATACAAGTTTCACCTTTTTTCATCTAAAATATGCTGATTTCTTGAAGCCTCTTTGCAACCACTTCCTGTCTACATGTGTACTCTACTGTTAAGTGCATTGCATTATTCAGGATGGGTTTCCTGATATTGAAAACAGTGAACCATTCCTGTGTAATGTGTGTTGGGACAGATACTTGTGGGCCACTTGTAGTCTCTAATGGAAACCTGTGTAACAGGAACACAGTTGAAAGAGAGATATAGAGTACTGTCATCCCATAACAAAAAGTGTCTGAGTAATTGGTTAGTCAAATATTATGGTTGCTGAGTGCCCATGTATTTACCATGCTCAAATGCAGGTAATGGCCCCCTAAAATCCTGCAGTTTCCTGCAACTTCCTGGGTTTCTAGGACAATTTCAGGGAGTATACATTCCTTAGTTTTTCTCCCTCAGAAGAGAGGCCACACATTATAAGGCATATAGAGGCCCTCCACAGTCAGAACCTGAAGCTGAGCCAGAACCTAATAGGAAGCAGCTTCTCCAGAAGTCCCAGCTACTGTGGAGAGTCTCTCCCTAAATGCTGCCAGTGCTCTTCAGTTCCAGTGGGGTGGGCCTTTGTCCTTGAATCCCACCAGCTGTTCACCTATGTTACCAGAGCTACCCTAAAATTCGCTATGTGAGATGTTGTTTATGAGGATCTTTACATGTAGCAATGTTCCATACTGTTTCACTAAAGTCATGATTCTTAACTTGACTTGTGGTTATAGAATCTTATAGAGATGATGCTATGCAGTCACTTGTTAGCCTTAACTGATTCATAGAGACCTTGTTGTGAAGAGTCAATATTAGTACAGCTTCAATAATCAGACTCCGTAGTGTATGCATTTTATTTCCCATCCTGAACCTGTTTTGTATTATTGCGTCTAACTTTTTGCACCTTTTCGCAAACCTTAAGCTATGGTTGCTTCATGTTTGTTAATTTGGCTGATTACCTATTCTGTTAAATTATTTAAATGAAAGCTGTAGATATAAAAAATATTGAACATAAATTTTAAAATTGCATTAACATGTTAGATCTAATATTGGATTTTAGTGACTAGCTTTGCAAATACTTTAATAATAATGATTTAGCCATTGATGTGCATATGTGGAGTTAACTGGGAACTGTAACTGGGAAGTATAAAAGTATCAAATTTTAGTGTGTTCTGATGTTTTAGCCCCTCACATTATTCAATAAAATATGAATTGGGAAAATTAGATAGATATTGGCTTATTCATTCAAGCACTGCAAATAGCAATGATGATGTACAAAGGGGAGCAATTCATAGAAACCAATCTGATTACAGTTTACTGGTTCCGGGCTCCTATCTCTTCTTTATAGCCACCTACCCTCCTTGGAATACCCTTGGCACATTTCAAAATAATAAATCCATATACATACCTTTTTTCCTGCTGTCCTCAGTCTGGTCCAGTGACATCAGAGGTCCTGTTTGCCCATTTATTTTTTCAGTGATGGGTAGAACTTAAATAGTACAGCATTCTCCTTTGAGTCCAGTGTTGGGGGCTGAACCTTGACACCCTTGGCTCACAGGAAGTGGTTTGAATGGTACCAGGTATAATTCAAACTTGAACAGGAGCATTGCCACATTTCTGAACTGAAGTCTGCAGAGTATAGTGCCAGAGATCAGGTGAGTATAGCAGCATTATTTTCAGGAGCTTTATTCATTTATATTTTTCCCATGGTGGAATTATATGTTCAATCAGAAACAAGGGACTTCAAATTCATTAGAATTACATTAAAGGTTAACTTTATTAGGAATTCATATGTCACATTTGGGTAGACTGGTGGGTTGAATCACCTGCCAGCTTCACATATTAGTGATCATGGTGATGGCAGGAACTTTTTAGGATTGGCATTACTAATGAGTCCACTCACCTCTTCTCTGCATCTGTTTGAAATGCTGCGGACACTCATTCTCTAGCAAGCATTCTCTGACCAACACCTCAATGTTTCAGCCAGTAAGGGTGCAGCGTTGTAGGAGTGATCCTATTACCAGGACCATTAGTGTGACATATTCCTTAGGCTTTGTAATTACTAAAGCAGATTAGAAAGACTAAAGATACTTGAGGAGATAGCCTGCAACAACAGCCTCAAGCCAGCCATAGATGGATCGAATCTTGGCCGGATGAGATTTGATTCATCTATGGGCAGACTGGTTGTACTGAAGTTGATCCATCGTTTGACTTCAGGACAACAAGTCTGTCAGATTTTTTGCATGTGATTACTGCCCACGGCTTTAGCAGCCAGCAGTAATCACTGTGTTCTGCTGGCAAGGAAGGATCCCAATGCTCCCCTGCTGGCAGAACACAATGGCGCTCTGACTGTGTTGATGGGGAAATCATGTGATTTTCTTTCCTACAACACATGGTTGCAGGGAAGAAAATTTCATCATCTTTAGCTTGCCTTAGATACTGTAGATATTCCAGTATGACATTTAGATGACAGCCATAAGGTAGAGTGAGTCTTTAATGACATTGTGCTTCTTTGTGGCTGATGTTAATTTACATATTAGCTTCACTCTGAATGCTTCAACTGGCCTAAGGATTAGATATTCACACACTTTTGTTATTGTTATTCTGTGAGCCCAATCATAATGCTTTCCTGGATGTGTATTGTGAAGAACTGATTGAATCTACTCAGTCTGCATAGAAATGTTCCAAAATCATTTCATTCAGCAATAGTTTATTACAAGATTATATTTATCCTATCATTGAATATGTTCAGCAAAAACTAATCGTCAGCTACCTCTTCATACATATTTCATACCTTTCAAGCAGATGAGATATTCAAAGGAGTGCATGATAACTTGTTTTTTATTGTCCTTATTTATCTTAAGTGACTCCTGAAATTGGATGGTGAAATTGCATTATTTTCTAAAATAAGCCTGGCCACATAAAGAAAACAACACATCCCCTGAATTTACACACTAGCCAGTAATATCAAAGTGTTGATGATATTCAAAATAAGATTACTCTTACAAATCAAACTGTAGTCATTGATGTAAACATATATATTTCTTACTAGCACACCCCTCAAGCTGTTGTATTACAAAAACAAAAAAACAAAAAAAAAAACTTTCTATCTACCAAGTGCAACAGACCAGGTCAGCAACAAAAAGGAACTTGTTAATATGTATGATGTCTCTGCTGGTGCTTCTAGAATAGTAATGATATTGTACTTTTTGTTAGACCAGAATAGCTTTCACTTGTCTGTAGCAAGAGCATCACATTTTTTGTATTCCATGATTTTATTCTGGTCATTTTTAAAACACAAGTGCAACAAAGTTTACAAATGAGCTACGTGAAGTTTGTTTCAATGGCCTACACATGCAAATAAAGGAGAGCAATAGTCAAGATACAGTCAGTCTAATATATATATATTTAGCGTAGACTATGTATTCAGTGTAGACTCTATATTCAGTCAGTGCAGGCAGTGTATTTGATATATAACACAGTGTATTGAAGTGGTTAAGGGGAACCCTGCACCAAAATTAAAAAAAATGGCATGGTCCACCCAAAATCCATACCAGGTCCTTTTCCGAGCACGCAACCTGGCAAGCCGCAGAAAAAGGGGGGGATGAGAGAGTGCCCCCTCCTGAACCGTACCAGGGTCGTCCCCAAAGCACCTTGTCCCCATTTTAATAGGGACAAGGGCCTCATCACCCCAACCCTTGCCCGGTGGTTTTGGGGGTCTGCGGGAAGGGGGCTTATCGGAATCTAGAAGCCCCCTTTAACATCTAAGTGAATGGGTAGGGATACAATTCATGGGGCCTGCCAGGTTGTATGCTCATATAATCTAGTATGGATTTTGAGGGGGATCCCACGCCTTTTTTTTACATTTTGGCACCGGGTTCCCCTTAAGATCCATACCAGACCCAAAGGACCTGGTAATGGACTGGAGGGGGGACTCACAGCTTTTTTCAATGATTTTTTTTATGTACATTGTCAGGATCTGACAATACATTACAGCCGCAAGCAATTTTAAATGACATTTTTTCCTTTAGAAATGTCATTTTGCTGTGGTACTGTTATAAACATAGCAAAGATGCATACTTTACAGGCAGACTAAGGGGACCCCCGGCACAATATTTAGCGGAATATTTCATTTTTATTGTTTCACTTTAAGCATTATTAAAATCACTGCTGAAAAAATGGCTGTTTTAAAAACTTTTTTTTGCATTGATACATGTCCCCTGGGGCAGTACCCGAGTCCCCATACACTTTTTATGGCAATACCTTGCATATAAGCCTTTAAAATGAACACTTTTGATTTTTCACATTCATGTTCCATAGATTTTAACGATGTTCGCATGTTCGCACACATATTTTGTCTGTTCGCATGTTCTGGTGCGAACTGAACTGCAGGGTGTTCGGCTCATCCCTATGGAAGACATATTGTTGGACAGAATTGCATTATGTGTTCTAGTGTTCAGAATTTTGGCCTGTAGATGTCACTTTTTATAGTTGTTACATATAATATTTTCTCTAATCTGTACAAGTCAGTTCCAGTTCTTTTTGCTGTTATCATACACTGGCAATCTGTTTCATGGATACTTGAACTTGTTAATAAAGCACTACAGGACACAATAAGATTGACGACAAGGATGATTTTTTCCTGGCTTGGATCTATATTTGAGAATTATTAAATCAGGAAGGCTGGCGACTCGGATGCTCTTGAATAAAAATACTTTTTTTGTTCCATGATTACACAGGTACAGGCTATATGCTGACGTGTTTCGGCTATGAAGCCTTCATCAAAGCATGTTTGAGAATTACATACTTTCTGCTAATCAGGATGATTTACCTGCTGCTTGAATGCATACTTTTCCTTTTCACTGTTTGGAAGCAGGACAGTTAAAAAATGACAGCAAGATTAACAAAATGCCTAATCTGCAGTACAAATTACAGCAGCTTTAAAGTGAGACCACTTCCCAGTGACCAGCTTTAGGTGATACACAGTGATTAACCGCTTCCCGACTGCCTCACACAGATATACTGCGGCAGAAGGGCACATACAGGCAGATTAACGTAGGTGTACATTGCCCTTTAAGAGACGTCTCGCAGGCGCCTCTTAAAGGGGATACCCACGATCGTCTCATGGTGAGGAAGAACGGGGAGATGCTAATGTAAACAAGCATCTCCCCATTCTGCCTAGTGACACTGTCACTGATCTCTGCTCCCTGTGATCGGGAGCAGCGATCAGTGTAGTGTAACACACAGCCCCTCCCCCCCACAGTTAGAAACACTCCCTTGGACACACTTAACCCCTACACCACCACCTAGTGGTTAACCCCTTCACTGCCAGTGACATTTTTACAGTAATCAATGCAATTTTTTAGCATTGATCGCTGTATTAATGCCAATGGTCCCAAAAATGTGTCAAAATTGTCTGATGTGTCCGCCATAATGTCGCAGTCATGATAAAAATCACTGATCACCGCCATTACTAATAAAAAAAAAAAATATCAATAAAAATGCCATAAAACTATTTTGTAGACGCTATAACTTTTGCGCAAACCAATCAATAAACGCTTATTTTTTTACCAAAAATATGTAGAAGAATACATATCAGCCTAAACTGAGGAAAAAAATGTTTTTTAAATATTTTTTGGGGATATTTATTATAGCAAAAAGTAAAAAATAATGCGTTTTTTTCCAAAGTTGTCGCTATTTTTTTTTTTATAGCGCAAAAAATAAAAACTGCAGAGTGATCAAATACCACCAAAAGAAAGCTCTATTTGTGGGGAAAAAAAAGACGTCAATTTTGTTTGGGAGCCATGTCGCACGACTGTGTAATTGTCAGTTAAAGCGACGCAGTGCCGAATCGCAAATAGTTCTCTGGTCAGGAAGGGGGTAAATTCTTCCGGGGCTGAAGTGGTTAAGCCAATCCTCTCACATAAGCAGTACCTTCCTAGCTACAACCAACTTTCCTCCAAAGCCTTCTACTGTAAGTTACAAGCATCAGATGGTATTTCCCCAGGTTCCACATTGCACAGCACAGAGCATAGGACCTGGTGTAATCTGACACCTGAGTAGACGGGATGGACACACCCCACTCTACACAGCCTCACGATGAAACATGCATATCTAAGGCTGTCTATCAGCTGCTGTGTGCTGGGGGGGTTGCCTGGTGTCAGGGAAAACTGTCAGAAAAGTTAGATACAAATTGCAGGGGAAGTAGACAGCAGCCAGGATCCACACTATTTGCTACTGACTAAGGTATGTACACTTTTTATGAACATATGCTTTGTTCATTTTTCATTTCAAAGATTTACAACTATTTTATGAGTGTTAATTGTTACTTGTGAGTTTGGTGCTCTAAGATTAAATGAAAAGAGATCAATAAGTAGAAAACTCTATTGCGTTATAGCAACTAGCAAGAAACAAGTTTGTGTTAGATAAAGATGGCTCTTCGAACATAATTCTAGAAAAGGCAAGTACAATTGCAAGCCAAAGTGAAACTACTGTGGTTAAACCTTAGTCAGAGGACTACTGGAACCATACAGGCTGTGAATTGAAAATTTGCCTCTCATACAAAACTTACTCAGACCCAATAAAAAGGTATATCACACAATATGTCTAAACTGCAATGCAGGGCAGCACATATTTTACACAGATCAAATATAGCTTCAGGTGTGTC
Organism: Aquarana catesbeiana; assembly: GCF_042186555.1. Lineage (NCBI taxonomy): Eukaryota > Metazoa > Chordata > Amphibia > Anura > Ranidae > Aquarana > Aquarana catesbeiana. The sequence goes on from NC_133325.1 coordinate 631,392,052, forward strand.
TCAATACAGCACATTGTAAACTATCCTCTATGCCCTGTAAAAGATACACAGTGCTGTAATTGCAAGACAATAGAACACTTTGAAAAAAAAATCCCTGCTTTAACTGCTAGACAGAATCATGAAATTACTGCCCTAGAGGTTGCCCCATGTCCATGCCCTGTGATGCTTACTTTTCAGATAAATGTTTGTACACTGTAGCTATTACCACTGCTTCTGTTAATAAAGCTACTCCATTATCCTATTGCTGGACACAGGATATGTTCTCTCTATACTTCCTGAGAAAAGCTACCACATGCACTTTGCCAATCAACCACTGAAACTGGTTAATTATCTTAGTGACCATATCCCTTGTATTGGTTGCCTGACAGTGACTGTAACATTTCAATCAACTAGTGTGCATGCTAAATTCTATAATGTAAAGAAAGGCATCACTATACTGGGCAGGGATTTTTGATGTGCTGAGTCTACAATTATTGGATAGTCTTATTAAAACAGCTCCAAGTACCTCAATGCCACCAGTTTTAAAATCCCACCATTTAGCAATACCTCGTTGGGCTATGCAAAGATTGTTGTACAAACAATTAAAGTGCAATCAGATGTGAAACCATTCCAAGTTCCCTAGAACTTAGGATGCCATGAAACAAGATGCGATTCAAAATGTGTGTTGACCTTTATAAATTAAATAAAGCTGTTGACATGGCTAGTCACTCTTGCCATTTGGTCAGGAAATATTTTCAGAACTCAGAGGAACTAACTTTTTTCTAGTGTCGATCTTCAAAAGTGCATATTGTCAGGTTTTGATGGAAAAGGACAATAGGAACATCCCTGCATTTATTAATCACAATGGCCTGTTCTGTTTCAAGTGTGTACTTTGTGGATTAGCTTTAGTGCCCTATTATTTTCAAGACTGGTGTTTTCAATAATTGTATACATACCAGCCCTGGATCTCCATGACAAATACTGTACCATGAAATTGTTCTAAAGTTCATTGCATTTCCAGAATGGAAACTGAATACTTCTAAATGCTGCTCAAAGCAAAGACTTTGTGAACTATACTGATGGCCAGGCATGGATGCTGAAGTACTGTCATTCAACCTTGTATTGTCAGATTCATGACAAATCTACTGTCATGCACATTCCAGTACCTTTTCCTGATTCTGTTTGTGAGACATTTGCTATTGATCTTATTGGTGCTGCACCCATGGATTGCTGATTTGCTATAGCATTAATGCACTATTACAGTAAATGTCCAGAAATTGCATTTGTTTTAAATATACCATCTGCTACAGTTATTACATTTTTCTCTACAGTCTTCAGCAGGGAAGATAACCCAAAGGAACTAATGTCTGAAAATAGACCACAATTGTTTGATCTGATTTTGAGCCCTTCCAGACAGAGAGAAATAATGTGTACAGGAAATACTCAGGTTATTACCCACAAGCAAATGTAGAGATTGAGAGATTCAATAGAAACTTTAGGACCCCTTTCACACTGAGGCAGTTTTCAGGCGTTTTAGTGCTAGAAATAGCGCCTTAATTGCAATGGGTGCTTTCACACCCAGGTGGTGCGCTTGTGGAACGTTAAAAAAGTCCTGCAAGCAGCATATTTGGAGTGTGAAAGGGATCTAAAGGAGTTCTTCAGACTGAAACTCTAATGGAGAAATTTTAAAAATTGTTTACTAGAGAGTTATTACATGTCTACAGAGTGACTATACTGTACATGTGACTACACAAGCATCACCAGTAGAGCTACTACAAGACAGATAAAAGCACACTAAACTACATGTTGTAGACATATCACTCCCACAAAGTCTTTTGCCTCTGAAATCATCAATGGCTAATACAGTACTGTTAAACATGAACATGCTAAAAGTAACATATATATTGATTGGAAATGTGCAAGAGAAGTACACTTTCCTTCTGGATCATTGGTTAGGGTTGAAGATGAAAAAAAGGCTCTCTGCTAAGTATGCTTTTAACCACTTCCCGACCAGCCGCCGCAGTTATACTGCAGCAAGTTGGCTCCCCTGGGCGAGCCATCATAGCTGTACGTTGGCTCTTTAAGAAACTGTAGCAGGCACATGCACACGCAACGTGTCCCCAGAGCCTATGCGCATGCCCAGCGATGATCGCCGGGCAGCCACAATCGCTCATGACAGAGACAGAACCGGCATCTGTGTGTATAAACACACAAATCCCAGTTCAGTCAGGGGAGAGGAGAGAGATTGTGTGTTCCTATGAACAACAATCTCTCTCCTCCTCTAGTCAGCCACATTCCCCCCACAGTTAGAAACACACATAGGGAACACAGTTAACCCCTTGATCACCCCCCTAGTGTTAACCCCTTCCCTGCCAGTGACATTTATACAGTAATCAGTGACTATTTTTAGCTCTGATCGCAGTATAAATGTCACTGGTTCCAAAAAAGTGTCAAAAGTGTCCGATGTGTCAGTCGCAATGTTGCAGTCCTGATAAAAATAGCAGATCACCACCATTGCTAGTAAAAAAAAAATAATAATAAAAATGCCATAAATCTATCCCCTATTTTGTAGATGCTATAACTTTTGTGCAAACCAATCAATAGATGCTTATTGGGATTTTTTTTACCAAAAATATGCAGAAGAATACATATTGGCCTAAACTGATGAAGCAATTTTTTATTTTTTTATTTTTTTGGGATACTTAGTATGGCAAAAAGTACAAAATATTGTGTTTTTTTCAAAATTGTCACTATTTTTTTTGTTTATAGCGAAAAAATAAAAACTGCAGAGGTGATCAAATACCACCAAAAGAAAGCTCTATATAGTTTCCATACTCAGCCAGCAGCAGACACTTATTATACAGCTCTCATTGCATTAAAGAACTTTGTGTCTCAAGTAAACATGGTTACAGAGTATACATGTATGCATATGGTATTTTACGTATGGTATTTTATGGTGTACTATATGGTGTTCCCACATACCCCATGTAAGTATCAAACTCATCAAAGAGTAATGACCCTAGGTTAAAAATAAGTCAAAGCCCTCTCATTTAAACATAGGATGCCACAGCTTTGTATCAGAACAAGGACCAGATCTTCATCACCTTATAACCAGGACCAGGAATGGAACTCTCCATCTCAAGCTCTGTACCCCAATACAGCGCAAACATGGGAATGCTTCTTTGGGCCGAATGTCTTGTCCAGCCAAGGGCACGGGGCATGTGGGATCACCATACTGTTTTGTATCTATACAGCACTTGAAGCACTGAGAACAGAGTCTGTTTGGCACCTTGTGGACCTTCTAGAGCACAAGATTGTGTTTGTGGACACTAACATTGGAGCACTGGATTTTTTGGGGATATCTGTTATTAAATAATTTGTATATTTATATGTTACATTTTTATTTATTTTGCTCAGGGTTTGGGGCTGAGGAAGTGCTGCTCATTATTCTTATCACATGTAACAGTTGTGTGCACATTTCATTTCGTGCTTCTGGAGCAGCTGCTAGGGCAGACTTTATATCACAGTTTACCTAAGCACTAGTAACACAAAACAATTTTCGATTTCAGTTTTATACAAAGTTTAAAGTTTACTACAATGCTGCACAAGACATTTGGCCTAGAGAAGCATTCCCATGTTTGAACCGTATTGGGGGCACAGAACCTGAGGTGGACAACTGCATTCCTGGTCCTAGTTATAAGGTGGCGAAGTCCTGATATTTGTCCTGATACAAAGCAGTGACACCCTATGTTTAAATAAACAGGTTTTGACCTGATTATACCCTAGGGTCATTATTCTCTGGTACATTTGATACTTACATGGGCACGTGGGATCACAATACTGTTGTGTAACAGTACAGCACTTAAAGCACTGAGTCTGTTTGGAACCTTGTGGACTTTTTGGAGCACAAGATTGTTTTTAAGGACACTGACACTGGAATTCTTTTTGGAATATCTGTTATTCCAATATGCTACATTTTTTATTTAGTTTGGTCATGGTTTGGGGCTGAGGAAGCGCTTTTCATTATTCTTATCATATGTAACAGTTGTGTGTGCATTTTAGGGAGTGCATTTGGAGTAGCTGCTGGGGCAGATTTTCTGTAACAGTTTACCTAAGCGCTGATAACACAAATTTATGGTTAAAGTTTTATACAAAGTTTACTGTTTAGTGTTGGAACAGCTGATTTTCAGGCATAAACACTGTCACATTGAGGGAAGGAGGGCTTGTCTTTCCTTGTGTAAATTTGGCCACACTGTAGCAGTAGATTTTGACAGCAATGGAATGCAAGAAAAGTACGGGCAGGTTTTGCATCTGCTATGCAGAAAATCTGTCACTTTTTCTAGTGTGGGCAAAGTCTGAAATCTGCTTTAAAGTGGTTGTAAACCCCAGTCATGGAGTTTGAACTAAGCACATATATCTGTGGTGTTTACTTATCTTTCGTCAAAGCTCTGAGTGTCATTTCTCTGGCAGAATACTGCAGATAAACAAGTAAAACCTGTGTAGGTGGATTTGTTTCATCTCCATTTATCACCTCAGGCTGTTCACTTCACTGGGTATATGTGAGGGTTTGTAACCACTTTAAATAAAGCCAGATCCAGCAGATTGCAATGAGAATCATACAGACTGCTGTTGGAGTAAATTTTTAAAGTTTTTAAAGTTTGTCTATATTGTATTTTGTCCTTTATGTCCCTGGAAATACCTTCTCTGGAGCCATATTGATCAGTTTCCATGTACATAATTGTTTCTATAGCCTCTCCTTGGGACATCAGAATATAAAAAAAATAAATAAATAAATGGTTGATACTGCAAACCGAGGAGTAACAGAAACTGACATCTATATATCATATTCAAACAGTTTTAAACAACCTGGAACTTTTCAGAATAAATCTTCTGTAAAGCTTCTGGGCAGTTTATCGCTCCCATTGTGTCCGTGCTGGAAAATGTTGATGTGACCTGACAGCTACTTTAAAATGTCCTTTGTCAAAACAAAAAAACAACTCATGTTTCTCCCAGCAGTTTAACTGGAACCCTTAATCCTGAATTTCCAATAATACTGGAAAAATATGGTACAATAGCCAATGTCATATTTCATTTTCATAACACTGTCTATGAAACTGTCAAATTCTGACAATTGATTTGATTATGTGGGACTGTTATTTGCTGTATATCTACAGAAACCTTTTTGAAATGTATACATTCCTTCCATGTGTCAATTTATTTTAACCTGAAGAGGAATTGAGCAAAAAAAAAAAAAAAAATAATAATTACATTTAATATGCACAGAGCAATTTTATGTGTTATATGTTTGCTGAACTCAGTAAACATCCAGAAAATATTAAAGTGTTCATACCTTGCTTTCCTACTGCAGCTGCATGTTTTGGTTAGCGGGTATCACTATGTAATACTTACTTTAACTTAAAGCATATCTATGGTCAAAAGGTAAATGCATATATCCATTTCCAAATTGTATTTTATTTATTTATTTCTAGCCAACTCTTATTAATCTAATTGATCTTGAGGTTTATAAACTTAGTTTGTGAAGATCCCCACACATTTAGTTCCTTGACGTTTGTGACACATATGTGACGAAAATGTAAGCGTAGGATAGTTTTGCCCTAATAAGATGTCTTGTGATCTGTAGAAGTAGTGTAATTGTAGATGTAGTTTAATTCTGGGTTATTAAAAATATAGTATTCTATGTCAGTCATGCACATATGTCTTTCATTAGCATTTGAAAAGGACAGAGATAGTTTTTTCTAGGATCGAAGTGACACCTAGATGCCAATAAAAGTTTCCATTAGAGTAAACAGATTGCCACCATCCTGAGGCTTCAAAGAAAACTGCTAGTCATTTTGGCTACATTGATCCGCAGGGGGCATTCGCAAGGCCCCAGCCAGTCTGCAAGCTTTGATTAATAGAGATCTAAGGAACCTATTTTATCTCTCATAAAAGCTAAAATATTAACAGCAGAGAGATGAAAATAATTCCTTTTGATCGTACACGTGATTGGTTACGTGTACATGTAACTCTTTACGTGTACATGTAACTCCTAGGGAACCACACAAAACCGTTATATGGCGCCTGATTGCAGCAGGCAGGCAGTGATTGGTACTGTTGCGATCGGACTGATGTGCTGGTATCGAAAATCCTATCCATGACCCAGCAATCAGCACCGTTCTGGGCCAATTTGACTCTGGTCATTTCAGAACACAAAACATTTGTGGGCTGAGACAGGAACACCCCCCAGGGTTGATTGGCCAAGGGCTAAAGTCCAGCCCACATCCATATTTAAATAAATTGGGTAGCCTGAGATATGGACATTGTTCTTCCACGAAGCCAGTTCGAAACTGGGGAGTTCCCACATCTTCCAGTATGCTTCTACGAAAGGATAGACTTCGGTAAAGTTTATTTCTGTTTTTATCCCTAAGCTAGGACTCATATCTCTGGAGAGGTTGTTGTATTTTAGTGCCTAAGTACTCGGTCTAAGTTACGTGCCAATAGGTATGCAATTGCACTGTGTGTTGGCAGATTGCATGCAGATTGTAAGCTAACAGATCTGCCAGACGGAGATCTGTGTGTGTGGTGGCTCAGCAGACCAGTCTGCGGACAAACTGTTGGGTGGTAGCAGGCTATCATTTATTGTGTGTCTGGTGTGTGGGTGTGGGGACAGTGGCAAGGGTGATTAACACCAGAGTTCAAGCTTGCAGGATAGCTGGAGGAACCCTAGAAGTGTGTAGTAATTGCTAGACTGTTCCTCAACCCTTAGAGTGCACCAGATTGTATGTAAGATTCGTATCTGCCTGTGTGTGGCCAGCTAGCTGGATTGGAGTGGAGTTTCCCTCTAGTGGTGGCCAAAGGTAGTGCAGGCTGTGAAAATACTACAGCCAGTCTTACATGCTCAGTATAAGTTCCCCCTTATTCCCTTAGTTCCTCATATACCCCGGTCATGGAACGCACGTCGCAGTTAGCTAGTCTCTGTGGGCGTGCAAATTTGTGACAACATATTTACTATGCCCTATGAGTAGGCACTGCTATGTCAAACATTTCACAGAGCCTGCCTTCTGGACTACAGAGGTGCTAAGTGGAGGGGTTTAAGAGGCAGAGTCAGTACAGAAATCACTGTTTGAAGGCAGCAAGGTACCATGGGATAAGCAGTCCTTAGAAAATGAAAGTAAACAGCAGAGTAGAAGCTGGAAAGCATGCAGGGAATATATAAAGTGATGACCAGCAGACAGGTAGCACTCACAACTAGAAAGGATACTTTTCAAGTAATCTTATATTTGTCATTACCCCTTCATGTCTAAACCTTTTTCTGACACTTGTTGCTTACAATTTAATTTTTTTGCTAGAAATTCACTTAGAACCCCCAAACATTATATATATATATATATATATATATATATATATATATATATATATATATATATATATATATCTATAGATATAGATATATATATATATATATATATATATATATATATATATATATATATATATATCTATAGATATAGATATATATATATATATATATATACATATAGATATGTATATATATATATCTATATCTATAGATATATCTATATCTATAGATATAGATATATTAGAATAGAGAATAAAATGGCGATCGTTTCAATATTTTATGTCACACTGTATTTGCGCAGCGGTCTTTCCATTTCTTTGGAAGAAATACACTTTCATGAATTAAAAAAAACAAAACAGTAAAGTTAGCCCAATTTTTTTGTATAATGTGAAATTATGTTCTGCCGAGTAAATAGATATCTAACATGTCATGCAAACTACAAGACTTAAAAATCTCTATAGGTGATGCTTTAAAAAATTTCAACAGTTTACCAGTTTAGAGGTATAGAGGAGGTCTTGTGCTAGAATTATTGCTCTCACTCTAATGATCGTGGCGATACCTCACATGTGTGGTTTGAACACTGTTTACATTTGCGGGCGCGATTTGCGCATGTGTTCGCTTCTGCGCACGAGCACAGGGGGATGGGGCGCTTTACATTCTTTCTATATATTTTTTTTACACTGTCCCTTTATTTGTATTATTTTATCACTTTTATTGCTGTCACAAGGAATGTAAACATCCCTTGTTACAGTAATCCCTTGTGACAGTAATAGGCAGTGACAGGTACTCTTTATGGAGATCTGGGGTCTATAAGACCCCAAATCCATCCTTTGCAGTTAAATACATTCAAAACATTCAAAAAAAATGTTCGGCAGTTTTGAAAACTGTAATTTTTTTAATTTGGCACCTTTAAGTCTTCAGTAAACCGTAAGTGATGCCATGACATTGCTTTCGGGTTAATGGATCCGGGTCTCCAGCCAGCCGGTGGAAGTGGCGAATGGTCGCTTGTGATGGGAGAGCCCAGGCAAGTTGTAGAAGCTGGCGGGAGGGGGACGTCCCCTCCCACTGCTTGGGATAACAGCCAAGCAGCTGCTGTCACAAGAAAGCTGACCGTCGGCTCTAAAAGAAACAGTACCTGGTGATGTCTGTAGCTGCATGCATCACCTTGGTATAGTCCCTTCAAACTAAAGGCTGCTTTTTTTTAGTTGCGCCGGCGTGAAGGGGTTAATTACTATTGTTTGTATTGCTATTATATTGATGAGGGTATCTAATGAAATTATATACCTTAACCATATAATTCCTTTAAAGCTGTCAGATAAGGCTTATTTAACATTCCCCCCTGTAGGAGGTGCAATGCTAAGAGAAGTGAGGATTCATAAATGACTTGCTAAGTCATTATTGAATTCTAGTGTTAGCACACGCATGCGTGGATAAGTAAAATAATAGGCCAGCATTAATTAAAGTCTTTCTTAGTTTGCTGTTGTAAAGTAGAGTTGAAGAGGGGAAAAACAATTGGTTCCCGAGAGGGAAGACAAATGACCTCTATTTTATGCCATAGAATGCACCAAACAACATATTTAGAAAGGGGTGAGCTCAGCTGCCTTTTATTTCTGGGTTTCCTGGATACATTTTAGCAGCATCTCCCTTCTCGTTCTATGCAGAACTAGTCAGAGGGTTCACACATGGATATAGCCCTATTGCCCTGTACACACGACCGGTTTTGCAGTTGGAAGAAACTCCGAAGCTTTCTCTGACGGAACTCCGATGGAATTACGCTCAATCCGTCTTGCCTACACACAGTCCGACCATCCAGAACGCGGTGACATACAACACGTATGATGGGACTAGGAAAAGGAAGTGCAATAGCCAGTAGCCAATAGCTTCCGTCTCGTACTGGCTTCAGAGCATGCATCGTTTTTGGTATGTCGGAACAGCATACAGATGAGCGGGTTTCCTGAAAGGAATTGCTTCCGTCGGAAATATTTAGAACATGTTCCATTACTAGGTCCGTCAGAATTTTCAAAAAACAAAGTCTGATGAGGCACACACACACAAAAAAATGCAATAACAAGCAGGATTTAATAAACTGTATTGAGTAGAGATACTATTTGCAACTATTTTAAAAGGCAAGTCATCAATCATAAAATAAATGATTTATGTGCAGTATATTGAAACTTTTACCAAGACTATTTGCATCCTTTATCTTTAAAAGCCAAATCAGGAGCCACCATCTTTTTGGACATGGTACCTCCATGTAAATTTAATGCTGCCATTAGGATTTACTAACACCATAAGTTGCAGATAAAAGCTTCTTCTCTATCTCACTTAGATCATTGTTTTTATTTTTGGTCTTGCTAATGAAAACTTACAAATTGATTTTGGATAGATGCTGGGCTGCTTTGGCTTTAATACTGCTTTTAGGAATAAATCTAGCAACTACAGCTGACTACAGCTGAAGGAGTACAATCAAACCAGGATTCAGCTGCAAGACCATGTCTATAGATACTGAGTTCCATGACCATTTAGGAACTGGCACATAAAAGCGTATTTAGAACTCAATAATCATCATCAAGCATATTCCAAGAAAAGACATAATGTTTATATACAGATTGCAAGCAGGCTTTTAATAGATGTATCATTTGATAACTGACTAATACATCCATTATAACCATATTTTTGTATATAATATGTCTTACTTCCGCCAATTACAATGATCTTTGACTGAATGCTTAAACAACTTAAAAAATTGAATTGAACTGTACAAAATGACGAAATTAAGTTTTAACTACTTGTTCCACCTCTCCATCACATTATAGACTCCTTAATTGGCCACTCTATCTTCTATGCAAGCAGCAATTACAAGGTAATTGTTGAGAGGGTTCTAGAGCCTTGTGAACACATTTGAGCCACTTTCATGTAAATTCCATAGTGTAGCAGATCAATTAAAGCAAAGACCATTTAAAATGTTAAGTAGGCTACATGACTGTTGACATTGTTGTTTTCAATGATTATGCATCAATTTTAAAGGTGTTTGATGTTGTTTAAAAAAGGACTCCAAACCCTCATTTTCCAAGATGTCAAATAGGTAGCCTTTTTATATGGTAACAAGCATGTAGAGCAATCAAGAGATATGAGCAAGTCGACAACAAAAAGTATTTTAATTTAAAGTGCTATTTTTATTTAAAGATATTCTAAAAACAAGAAACTAAATATACAGATTAATAGACATATGGGAACTATTTTTCCTGCCAACCAATTTATATTTCTGCCCATCCATTCCTGAGATGTACTCAGACCTGAATTTTTCTGTGCTGCAGTTATGTTAGGCCTTCCCCTCTTTCCTGAGCAGGTAAAACAAGCAGAAAACTGAATAGCTATCTCTCTCACTGTTGCCAGCACAACCCTTGTTAGCCCTTGCGAACTGCAGCACGATTGATTAGTTCAGTGTTCTTTTTGTCCTGGTCTGAGTTCTTCTGTATTTTGGATCACATGGGGCTAAAACTAAGTCAAATGTAGGTACTTTTACTGCTTGCATTTAAAATTAGATTCATTGATAGTCACATAGTTACATAGTAGGCAAGGCTGAAAAAAGACAATAGTCCATCCAGTTCAACCTGTGTGGGTGCACGTGTATCAATGTCTATAATGCTTTCCCATATCCCTGTATGTTGTGTCCTTTAAGATGTAGGGGAGATGGGGGGGAAAGCTGCCGTCCCTTCGCAAGCGAGTGACTGGCGGCTCCCGCGTGCATACATGGGAGTGACGTCGCGCAGCTCCAGCCAGTAACAGAGCCGGAGTCCACGGCCCCGGAAGCAAGAGGGGCGAACATGGATGCAGCTTGCAGCGGGGACAGCACAGGCTTCATTTGCAGGTAAGTGTCACATAATGTGCTGGTATGCAAAGCATACTAGCGCATTATGCTTTTATTTTGTGGGGCAATGGAAGGAAGTAAAACCCATCAGGGTTTACTTCCTCTGTAAGCCATATTCCTTCTTTACAAATGATAAACACATACTGTATATTCCTAAATGCACAGAAATGCAAGTCAGGTATCAGTGAAACTGGAGGGTCAAAGGATAAGTTCACGTTTCATAACATGTTACATGTTACACCCATATTTGGGGTGTAACATGTTATGAATGCACTGGCCCCTCACCACCCTGATCCCCGCTGTGCTAGCTAGCGGAGGTTCTACTCCACCCACTAGCTGTCTAAATTTAAAAAAAAATTAAAGGTGGCCACCCATTCACAGCGCTCTGTGAATGGAAAACTACAAGGTCAGGCAGCCTTTGAAGCTGCCGACTTGTAGTTTTGAATGAATTACCATGGTGCTGTGAGCTCTGTGGTAGTTCATTCACTCTTCCTGTCAGCATGTATCTGCCTCCTCATATGAAGTACGAGCAAACCTATATACTGACAGGTCTGCAGGAGACCTGCATGGCATCAGCGCTCTGCTGATCACTGGTGCAATGCTTTACAAGCTCCTGCAACAAAAAATAATAAATGCACATTTATTTTTTTCCAATTAACCACTTCCGGAATGCTCACCGCACATATACTGTAGCAGGACGGTCCAGCTGCACGAACCGATGTATCTGTATGTCGGTCTGTGCATTAGATACAGAGGCACAACGGGGATCTGCAAACAAGGCAGATCCCCGTTCTGACAGGGGAGGAGAGAGAGATCAGCTGTTCCTAGTGATCGGGAACAGCGATCTCTCTCTTCTCCCAGTAAGCCCATTCCCCTGAAAGTTAGAAAGCACCTCCCTAGGGAACCCTTAACCCTTTGATCACCCCTCGTGTTAACCCCTTCCCTGCCAGTGCCATTTATACAGTGATCAGTGCATTTTTATAGCACTGATCACTCTATTGATGTCACTGGTCACCAAAAAGTGTCACTGCAATGTCGCAGTCCCACTAAAAATTGCAGATCCCCGCCATTATTAGTAAAAACAATTAAAAAATTAAAAGTTCCTAAATATTTCCCCTATTTTGTAGACACTATAACTTTAGTGCAAACCAATCTATATACGGTTGCAATAAAAAGTATGTGAACCCTTTTGGAATGATATGGATTTCTGCACAAATTGGTCATAAAATGTGATCTGATCTTCAGCTAAGTTACAACAATGGATAATCACAGTCTGCTTAAACTAATAACACACAAAGAATTAAATGTTACCATGTTTTTATTGAACACACCATGTAAACATTCACAGTGCAGGTGGAAAAAGTATGTGAACCCTTGGATTTAATAACTGGTTGAACCTCCTTTGGCAGCAATAAATTCAACCAAACATTTCTTGTAGTTGCAGATCAGACGTGCACAATGGTCAGGAGTAATTCTTGACCATTCGTCTTTACAGAACTGTTTCAGTTCAGCAATATTCTTGGGATGTCTGGTGTGAATCGCTTGCTTGAGGTCATGCCACAGCATCTCAATCGGGTTGAGGTCAGGACTCTGACTGGGCCACTCCAGAAGGCGTATTTTCTTCAGTTTAAGCCATTCTGTTGTTGATTTACTTCTATGTTTTGGGTCGTAAGTTCTCCTGCAAAATGTCTTGATAAACTTGGGAATTCATTTTTCCTTCAATGATAGCAATCTGTCCAGGCCCTGATGCAGCAAAGCAGCCCCAAACCATGATGCCCCCACCACCATACTTCACAGTTGGGGCGAAGTTTTGATGTTGGTGTGCTGTGCATCTTTTTCTCCACACATAGTGTTGTGTGTTTCTTCCAAACAACTCAACTTTGGTTTCATCTGTCCACAAAATATTTTGCCAGTACTGCTGTGGAACATCCAGGTGCTCTTGTGCAAACTGTAAATGTGCAGCAATGTTTTTGGACAGCAGTGGCTTCCTCTGTGGTATCCTTCCATGAAATCCATTTTTGTTTAGTGTTTTACGTATCGTAGATTCACTAACATGGATGTTAGCATATGCCAGAGACTTTTGTAAGTCTTTAGATGACACTCTAGGACCTTCACCTCATTGAGCAGTCTGCGCTGTGCTCTTGCAGTCATCTTTACAGGACGCCCACTCCTAGGGAGAGTAGCAGCAGTGCTGGACTTTCTCCATTTATAGACAATTTGTCTTACGGTGGACTGATGAACAGCGAGGCTTTTGGAGATAGTTTTATAACCCTTTCCAGCTTTATGCAAGTCAACAATTCTTAATCATAGGTCTTCTGAGAGCTCTTTTGTGCGAGGCATCATTCACAACAGGCAATGCTTCTTGTGAAAAGCAAACCCAGAACTGGTGTGTGTTTTTTATAGGGCAGGGCAGCTGTAACCAACACCTCCAATCTCATCTCATTGATTGGACTTCAGTTGGCTGACACCTCACTCCAATTAGCTCTTGGAGATCTCATTAGTGTAGGGATTCACAAACTTTTTCCACCTGCACTGTGAATGTTTACATGGTGTGTTCAATAAAAACATGGTAACATTTAATTCTTTGTGTGTTATAAGTTAAAGCAGACTGTGATTGTCTATTGTTGTGACTTAGATGAAGATCAGATCACATTTTATGACCAATTTGTGCAGAAATACACATCATTCCAAAAGGGTTCACATACTTTTTATTGCAACTGTACGCCTATTGCAAATTTTTTTACCAAAAATATGTAACAGAATACATATTGGCCTAAACTGATGAATACATTATTTTTTTGGCTATGTATCATAGCAGAAAGTAAAAAATGTGTTTTTTTTTCCAAAATTGTCAGTGTTTTTTAGCTTATAGCGCAAAAAATAAAAACCGCAGAGGTGATCAAATACCACCAAAAGAAAGCTCTATTTGTGGGAAAAAAAGGACATCAATTTTTTTTTGGGTACAACCTCACATGATTGCGCAATTGTCAGTTAAAGCGACGCAGTGCTGTATCACAAAAATGGCCTGGTCATTAAGGGGGTAAATCCTTCCAGGGCTGAAGTGGTTCCATTTTTATTGAATTATCCAACAATACAAAAGAAAAACAGAAAGATCAGAAACAAATGTATTCCTAAAACTACATAGAGGCGCAGTGGTAGATTCAAGAGGTGCGACACACAGGGCCCAATAATAGAAAACATGTTTTGTTCAGTATTTGTATGATACATATTAAAAGATTAAAAAAAAGGCAATGATTTATGATTGCTTAACCACTTCCCGCCCGGCAGAATGATTGCCGGGCGGTGGTTCAGTTATCCTAACTGGGCGTCATATGACGCCCTGCAGGATAACAGCTGCTGGGCACCTGTGGGGGCACGCATCTCGGCGATCAGTGGTGCGGTGTGTCAGTCTGACACACCACTACACCGATCTTGGTAAAGAGCCTCCAGTTTTATTAATTTATCGTGACCGTGACATTATGACAGACACATCGGACACTTTTGACACTATTTTAGGACCATTGTCATTTATCCCCTTCGCGCCGAGCGTACGCAGATATGCGGCCTTGGCTTTTGGGGGTTATACCGGGATAAAGGCCACAGCTGCAGACATCATCCCGGTACTGTTTTTTAGAGCAGGAAATTGGCTTTCCAGGGATAAAAACCGATGCGGCTAAAAGCCGCTCGATTTTTATCCCGGAGGAGCGGGAGGGGACATCCCCCCTCCCGCCACTCTGACCGGGCCTCCCGTCCCACCGGAGACCCGATACGCGATCCGGCACTTCCAGCGTCTAGCCACAGACTGAAACGAAGCTGTAAATGGCTTTGTTCCAGTCTTCTGAATGTAAACACAGAAGTGACATCATGATGTCACTTCCTGTTTACTCGGCTGCCAATGGCGCCGGATTAAAAAGAAAATACAGTATTCAGAATCGCTGTTTTCGGCGATCTGAATACTTTGAAGTGCAAAGGAGGGATTGGAGGTCTTTTAGACCCCCAATCCCTCCATAAAGAGTACCTGTCTCAACCTATTACTGTCACAAGGGATGTTTACATTCCTTGTGACAGCAATAAACGTGATCAATTTTTTTTTTTAAACACAATTTATTATTATAAAAATAAATAAATTAAATAAGAAAATTTTTTTTTAAAGTGTCCCCATCCCCGCGAGCTTGCACAGCAAAGAAAGCGCATACGGAAGTCGCGCCCGCACATGTAAACGGTGTTCAAATCACCATGTGAGGTATCGCCGCGATTGTCAGAGCAAGAGCAATAATTCTATCACTAAATCTCCTCTGTAACTCTAACCTGGTAACTGTAAAAAAAAATTAAAGCGTTGCCTATGGAGATTTTTAGGTACCGTAGTTTGTCGCCATTCCACAAGTGAGTGCAATTAAAAAGCGTGACATGTTTGGTATCTATTTACTCAGCGTAACATCATCTTTCACATTATACAAAAAAATTAGGCTAACTTTACTGTTTCATTTTTTAAAATCACCGCTGCACAAATATCGTGTGACATAAAATGTTGCCAAACAATCGCCATGTTATTCTCTAGATTCTCTGCTAAAAAAATATATAATGTTTGGGGGTGCTAAGTAATTTTCTAGCAAAAAATACGGATTTTAACTTGTAAACACCAAATATCAGAAATAGGCTTAGGTGTGGAAGGGTTATACAGCGCTCATTGCTATAAAAATGCACTGATTACTGTGTAAATAACACTGGCAGGGAAGGGGTTAAACACTAGGAAGTGATCAAGGGGTTAAGTGTGTCCTAGGGAGTTATTCTAACTGTGGGGGGATGGGCTTCCACTGACATGACAGCGATCACTGCTCCCGATGACAGGGAGCAGTAGATCTCTGTCATGTCACTAGGCAGAACAGGGAAATGTCTTGTTTACGATCGCGGGCCCTCGGCGGACATCAAGTCCATGGGACCCGCGGTCACAGTCTCGGAGCACGCGTCAGGCGTGCACTCACCCCACCGGCACACGCGCCCACAATGCTGTGATTTAAAGGGGACGTACCTGTACGCCCATTTGCCCAGCCGTGCCATTGTGCCGACGTACATCGTCGTGCACTGGTCGGCATGTGGTTACATTGAAACAAGTTATACAATATGGATGTGCCTTTGCAGGACTCAAATGTCAAGGTATATAATTTCCACATAAATGCACATTTTTTTACCTGCAAAAAATGTGCATTTATTATTTTTTCTTGAAAAGGTGAACTTATCCTTTCAATCTCTAATAAGGGTATCACAAAGCATACCTTGGATGAAAGTGAAGGGCCATTAATGCTGTTCAGTTTTAATACCCGTTAACAGTTTGAGGAATTAGTAATCAGCAAAAAGAATAGACAAAACAAACTTTAGATACAGCCCAAAGCAAATCGTACCTAAGCAAGTAAAGCTGCTGAGATTAGCAAATGTTAATTTACTGAACATCCAGTTACAACAGTATTACATGGAAAACATGTCACAGCTTTCCCTAATGAATTGAATTTAAACTTATTTACTTTTCCTTTTAGCCACAAAATGATTTCAATGATTATTATATTTTTGCTTTATGAAGCAATTTAAAGCCCCACTGCAGCCAAAATAAAAAATAAAAATCAGCACAAGGAATATAACTTATAGTCAGTAGGATTTTTCACTTGTTCTGATGCCTCTTTTTTTGGTTGAAATCCTCCTCCATTCATACCCACCTCCCCCTCTTACTGCCATAATTTGCTTAATACAACTAAGGGGCTGTCACAGGCTCTCATAAAGGGATCCCAACTATGCCTGCCCTTTCTGCCCAGCTCATTCATTCAGTTAAGCTGTACAATAGCTTCTATAAATGGAAAGTGATCTATAAATGGAGGACGGGCAAATGATTAAAAGGTCCATCCCCTCCATTTATAGATCCTGTTTCATTAATAGAAGCTGTAGTATGGCAAAATTCCAAAATAAGAAAAATAGTCAATAAAAGCTAAATTAACAAAACCAACTTGCTGCAAAATTGACTTTCCATCCAGAGGTCTCCCCCCCCCCCCCCCACAGTATTTCTTTCTATGACTAGATGTCATCATTCCAATGGTCAGCATCATTCTAATAACTAATTTCCTTTGGGCCCAGATCATGAAAAGAAAAAACAGCACAGTGATTGGCTCATCTCTCTGTCCACTGTTTTCTCTACCTACCAGCAGAATTCTTGTCATATGAACTGATCCTTGTAATACTTCTGCCTATTAAACTATCAAACTGCTTGCATTTAAAAATACATTTAAAGTATACTTCCATTTTTGCAGCCAAAATTCAGAAAACACTTCCATATGTTTGTGTTCCCTTTCAAATAGCATGCCTAAAATTTTAATATTGAATTTTGATATATTCCTTAAGCCTAGTACACAGGGGCCAAATGTCGGCCTGTGTGTATGGTAGCCGGTCCAACAGAAGCTGTTCATTGGGTAGGCTTCTGTCAAGGGTCATAACTGAAAAAGGTTTGCTGACCGACTCCCGATGGGCGCTCTCAACCAATGGTTGAGAGTGCTGACTGGAGTGTTCTGGCAGGGGGGGCAGTCCCCCTGTCAGAACACAATAGCACAGCAGGTGAGATTGATGTACTAACATCAGATTGTTAGTACAGTGGCTCCAACCTGAGCTTTCATTTTGTTTTCATTCAACCTGCTGGGTTGAATGAAAAACAAATAGTAGTGTGTACAAGGCTTTACCTTTAGGATGTTTCTCAGGACAAGGTGTCAAAGCTGACTGCAGAGGTTCTTGAACAGTGAGTCTATCCCAAGTCTGTCCTCAGTAAAATACAATGCAAGAAGCCCTTAAGTTTTAAGAACAGAGAGTGTTCAAATTGAGTTACAATTTTTTGTGAACATCTACCTGTACAGTACAGACAGGGTTAATTAGGGCAAAACAGCTGCCCAGCCCCCAACCATGTAGCAATTTTTCTTACTGGAGGGTGCAGAATAGATCATCTAAAAAAGGTGAGCTGCAATTTTTTTAAATGTTAAGTACACCTTTGGAACATGTTACATGTTCCACCCATTTTTAGGGTCGAACATGTAAGATGTTCCAGCATCTGCACCCCACAGCCCCATTACCCCCTCCCTGCAACAGTGGGCAGGGGATCTGCTGTCACAGTTTAATAAACAGTGTGGTCATATGGGGCTCCTGTGAATGAATAGCCTACAAGTACTGTCTGGTAGTTCATTGATTTTTCCTGCTCTCAGGTAATTGCCTGCTCATACAGGATATGGACAGATAGCTATCCTGAGAGTCTACAGGAGCCTGAGATTGTACCCCCGATCTGCTGATCATGGATGCAATGCTCTGCAGGCTCATTGCATTTTAAAGTTTTTTTTACAATTCGTATGAAATAGTGGACAAGGGCTAGATTGGGTTGAACAAAAAACAGGACGTGGTTAGGGTAACAATAAACTGAAGGTGAATTTTTCAACATTATGAAGACAAGTGTATCCTGTATCATTTTGCATATGAAGATGCACTGGAAAACAGCACAAATAGTTTCAGAATCACAGGGTATGGGGTAGGATTGGAGGAGGGGATAGGTGGTGTGGGGATGTAGGGGCAAGGGGGAGGGAGGGCAAAAGGAGGAGGGAGAGAAGGAGGTGGGAGGGGCATGGTCTGCCAGCATCCATGATGGCTGCTTGATAGTGGCGCTTGCCACCCAGGGGAAAACACAGAAACTACAGCCGCCCACATCTGAGCACAAAAACCAGCCATCCAGGACCCTGATTGCCCGCACACTCCAGCCAGCTATGTCCCACAAGTGGAACAATGAATTCTCCCCGAAGAAAGAAAGCCTTCTTTAACAAGCCTCAGCCTAAGGTCAGTCAGACACAAAATGGCGCCGGCCCCACCGCATCGCACAAGGCATACATAGATCTCCCAGATGAGATTACAGGAGAGGGGGACCCACCACTACTCCCTTCAGCCCCTAAACAGCAAACGGAGGAAAATCTCCACACAGACAGCCCAGCGAAGGCCCCCATGCGGCTAGCTGCACCACCACTCCTCACTCAAATTGAGGCCCAGGCTTTCAATCCCCTCCAATCTAACCAGGCCCTGCATTCATCCATGGCATCATTCCCTACCACAGGACAACCTGTGATAAATACTACCCTTAAAGATATGTTGCTATCACTTCAGACTTCACTGATGTCTGACCTAGCATCCCTTTTCACCAAAATCTCTACCGACTTACATGCCATTGATGACAGAGTGACACATATCGAAAACAGCATGGATGATTGCACCACAACTGTCAATGATTTGATAGACTCATATGATGAAATAAAAGAGGGACAATCCTGGATGAGGGCCAAGCTGGATGATTTAGAAGACAGGTCCCGCAGGAACAACGTTAAATTATGTGGTATTCCTGAAACCGTACTACTGGCTAACCTGACAAAATACGCTAAAGAGCTCATGCATACAGTTCTTCCTGATGCATCCCCTAGAGATCTAATCATAGACCACAAAACCATCACACTTAGCAGCCTCTATCCCCAGGGATGTGTTAATGAAAGTACACTCATTTCATACTAAAGATAAACTACTCATGACAGTGAGGACCAAATCTCCATTTCCAACCCTGTATGGTGAACTACAGCTCTTTCCAGACCTCTCAAAATTCACCCTGCAATTGAGAAGACAAAATCCAATCACCAAAGGCCTCCATAACCATAAAATTCTCTTCAAGTGGTGTTACCCAGCTACTCTGCTTGTCTCTAGAAATGGAGCATCCCATGTGATCAATAACCTTAAAAGTAGTATGCAACTACTGCATACATGGGGTATCATACCCGAATCCTCGCTAGTCACCGCTTTATCACTGGAACAAAGAGGCCACCACTCATCACACCGTGAGCGAGAGTGGAACTACAACTGACATACATAATGATCAAGTTTCGAATGGGCCCAACGAGCAACCAGAATTTATTTCTCCCTGGCTAAATGCTTTTAGCCTGTTAATCACACTTGGCAACTGACTCTTGTTTTCCCCCACTGCGGTTACTGAGAGCATTTGTTCTTGCTCCAATCACCACTTTACCCAGTTTATTCCACCTTCAGCACTGTATTCTACAAGACCCTATCCCAGTATCTAAAGTTTCTTTTCTCTTCTAAGTTTATTATCTTACAGTGTTTGGTCTAGAGTCGCAGAAGATCCACACTAGACAACAGATCTTACCAGCAAGTACAACGATCAGCATTCTAGGTCTACAACAACTAATAACTCTCTACTTGGTCGGCTAACTGTAAGTGCTTATTTTTTATCAGGCACTGATACACCACACCATAAATGCCTTTTAAAATTGTATCAATAAATGCCAATGAGCTTAATCACCTGGCCAAAAGACACTCTCTATGGAAAATGGCACAAAAACTAGACAGCGACATATTATGTGTACAAGAGACTAATTTTGCTAATCAGCCTGCATGCTCAAACAAATCTTTTTCCCACATTTACACAGCCTCTTTCACGTCCAAAAAAAGGCGTATTCTGATAGCGGTGAAAGACACTGTCAAGTTTGAACTTTCGCAAATAACCTTGGACCCCAACGGTGTATATATTGTCCTGGTATGCACTATTAATGGGACGGTATATACACTCATAAATGTGTATGCTCCCAACACACGCCAAATGAAATTCTTCCACAATCTCGTACGCATGATCAAGCCTATTCAAAAATGCCATCTGATTATTTGTGGAGACTGCAACTTGGTCCCAGATGCTCAACTTGATTCCACCTCAGCAGGTAAATGCAGAGAATCCCCACTGAAAAATCTACTTGTATCCCAGGATCCTTTTGATGTCTGGCACTGCCAAAATGGAACAGAGAGGGACTTCACCTATTTCCTCTGCATAGATCCTGATTAAGGATTGACCTTTTTCTTGCAGATAAATGGTTTCTCCAAAAGATCAGCACTAGGAATGAGCCGAACACCCCCCGGTTCGGTTCGCACCAGAACCTGCGAACGGACCGAAAATTTGCACGAATGTTAGAACCCCATTGATGTCTATGGGACTCGAACGTTCAAAATCAAAAGTGCTCATTTTAAAGGCTAATTTGCATGGTATTGTCCTAAAAAAGGTTTGGGGACCCGGGTTCTGCCCCAGGGAACATGTATCAATGCAAAAAAAACTTTTAAAAACTGACGTTTTTTCGGGAGCAGTGATTTTAATGATGCTTAAAGTAAAAAAAAAAAAAAAAAGTGAAATATTCCTTTAAATATCGTACCTGGGGGGTGTCTATAGTATGCCTGTAAAGTGGGGCGTGTTTCTCGTGCTTAGAACAGTCCCTGCAAAAAATGTCATTTTTAAAGGAAAAAAGTCATTTAATACTGCTTGCGGCTTTAATGTAATGTCGGGTCCTGGCAATATGGATGAAAATCAGTGAGACAAATGGCATGGGTACCCCCAAGTCCATTACCAGGCCCTTTGGGTCTTGTATGGGTATTAAGGGGAACCCCGTACCCAAATTAAAAAAGGAAAGGTGTGGGGCCCCCAGGCCCTATATACTCTGAACAGCAGTATACAGGTGGTGCAAACAAGACAGGCACTGTAGGTTTGTTGTTAAGTAGAATCTGTTTGTAATTTTGAACTGGTACATTTTTAACGTGTTTAGCTCCAGCCAAAAAATCTATTTTAAGCTTTTTGGAAAACCTAGGGAAGGGTTATCAGCCCTGTGACATTTGTTTTGTTGTCTGTGCTCCTCTTCAGAAGATTTCACCTCACTTTTTGTCCCAATGACAAATGTTTTTTAAAATTTGGGTTTTTTTGTGAAACAAGGTTTGGTGATAAAGCATCAGTGGAAAGGAGAAAGGTTTTTCCCATATTAACTCTTACAGGAGAGAATTTCCCTTCCTAGGGGTAGATTTCATCTCACTTCCTGTTGTCTCCTTCCGTTTGCAAGTAGGAGTCGTTTGTAAGTTGGATGTTTGAAAGTAGGGGCCTGCCCTAAAAACTCAACAAAATTGCATCAAAAATTGTAATTACACGCCCCTGTTAAAGAGGGGCTGAAAAATTGGGCCTTAGGCACTGGTGCTGGTGCCACAACACTGCAACCCCTCACAGATACTCTAGTTGGAGTGCAGGAACTAGCCCTGCTGCAAAGAATTGCATCAAAAAATTGTAATTACACGCCCCTGTTAAACAGGGGCTGAAAAATTGGGCCTTAGGCACTGGTGCTGGTGCCACAACACTGCAACCCCTCACAGATAAACTAGTTGGAGCGCAGGAACTAGCCCTGCTGCAAAGAATTGCATGAAAAATTGTAATTACATGCCACTGTTAAACAGGGGCTGAAAAATTGGGCCTTAGGCACTGGTGGCGGGACTGGCAGCGCCCAGAACCAAAAATGTTCTTACAAGCTATCATCATGATCATTGAGGAGGAAGAGGATAATTACTTAGTATAACAGGATAGTCACTCAGCATCAGCATAGGCAGTCTTTGAAGGGATCTGACATTTCAAAAAAATGTATTCGGTTACATCAGCATCAGGTGCTTGGTAGCTGGTGGTGATCCAAGACTGATTTATTTTTATGAAGGTCAGTCGATCGACCGAGTCGGTGGACAGACGCACCCTGTGATCGGTTACAAAGCCTCCAGCAGCACTGAATGTGCGTTCCGAAAGAACGCTGGATGCAGGACAGGCCAGTAGCTCAATTGCATACTGTGCAAGCTCTGGCCAGTGATCCATCCTCAAGACCCAGTAACTCGGTTTTCGGTGGGAAAGGTGTCCAAGTCTGATCTTGCCTCTAGGTATTCCTGCATCATGTAAAACAGACGCTGGCGATGGTTGCTGGAACTGATCATACCTTGGGGCTGCGGACTAAAAAATTGTCTGAACGCATTGGTCAGATGGCCACCTTCTCCACCGCTCCTTCTTTGACTGACCGAAGCCTCAGCAACACGTTGTCCAGAAACAGGAGTTTGTAACCTCCCAGTCTCTGGGAATGCATTGCACAAACCTTTCTGCAAGGCCTCCTGAAGATGTTTCATCCTCTGCTCCCTCTGCAACAGCAAGATAAGGTCTGCAACCTTACCCTTGTAACGTGGATCAAGGAGGGTTGCCAGCCAGTATTGTTCCTTCTCCTTGATACCACGAATACGAGGATCCTTCCGCAGGCTTTGCAGGATCAGGGAGGCCATGCAGCGTAGGTTTGTTGAGGCATTTGGTCCGGAGTCCTCGGGGTCACTAAGGACGACATGATCCGCAGCCACCTCCTCCCAGCCACATACAAGTCCATGTGTTTCTTGGGACTGTAAATGATCCCTTAAAGACTGCTGCTGATGCTGAGTGCCAGGCTCCACCTCCATACTGACACAATCCTCCTCCTCCTCTTCCTGTGTGATCGGCGGGTGTGCAGGAACACTGTCTGGATAAAGGGGGCCTTGAGAGGTAAGGAAGTCCTCCTCTTCCTGCCTCTGTTCTGCCTCAAGTACCCTGTCCATTATTCCATGCAGCGTGTGCTCCAACAGGTGGACAAGGGGGACAGTGTTTCTGATGCATGCACTGTCACTGCTCACCATCCTCGTGGCCTCCTCAAATGGTGACAGGACAGTGCATGCATCCCTGATCATGGCCCACTGGTTTGGGGGAAAAAAACAAGCTCCCCTGACCCTGTCCTGGTGCCATAGTTGCACAGGTACTCATTGATGGCCCTCTGCTGCGTGTGCAGCCGCTGCAGCATGGCCAACGTTGAGTTCCACCTGGTGGGCATGTCACAGATTAGGCAGTTCTTGGGCAGGTTAAATTCCTTTTGGAGGTCTACCAGCCGAGTACTGGCATTATATGACTGGCAGAAATGCACACAGACTATCCTGGCCTGCCTCAGGACATTCTATAAGCCCGGGTACCTGCCCAAGAACCGCTGCACCACCAAGTTAAGGACGTGAGCCAAACAGGGCACATGGGTCATTTGTCCCTGTCGGAGGGCAGAGAGGAGGTTGGTGCCATTGTCGAAAACCACCATTCCTGCCTTAAGTTGGCGTGGCGTCAACCACCTCTGAACCTGCCCCTACAGAGCTGACAGAACCTCTGCCCCAGTGTGGCTCCTGCCCCCCAAGCACACCAGCTCAAGCACCGCATGGCATCTTTTGGCCTGCATACTTGAGTAGCCCCTTGAACGCCTATGGAGCACCGCTGGTTCCGAGGACAAAGCACAGGAAGAGGCCATGGAGGAAGAAGAAGAGAAGAGGGTGGAGGAGAGAGGTGTGTCACAATCATTAGTAGTGGCATTTTGGAGGCGTAGTGGCGGAACAACCTCCAACACTACTGCACCTTGTCCTGCATCCTTCCCAGCTGCCAGCAGAGTCACCTAATGCGCCGTGAAACTTAAGTAACGTCCCTGTCCATGCCTGCTGGACCATGAGTCAGTGGTAATATGCACCTTATCGCTGACCGCCCTGTCCAGTGAGGCATGGACATTGACTTCCACATGCCGGTAGAGAGCCGGAATCGCATTCCGTGAGAAAAAGTGTCGTTTGGGTACCTGCCACTGAGGAACCGCACATTACACAAACTCACGGAAGAGGTATCACGGCAGAGTCTACCAACTGAAAAGGTAGCAGTTGAAGTGCTAGCAATTTAGCCAAGCTAGCATTCAACCGCTGGGCATGTAAATGGCTGGGAGCGAACTTCTTTCGGCGGTGCAGAAGCTGGGGCAGGGAAATTTGCCTGGTACAATCTGATGTTGGTGTACCGAAAGCAGATTGCCCAGAAGTACTTGGCTGTGACACACCTAATTCTACACCTTCATTCCTCTCAGTGCAGGTCTCAGAGAGGACTGAAGGTATAGTGGGGTTGGAGATCTCAGCTGATGAGGAGCAAGGAGAGGTCCTCTTTGTTCTTTGGTGTGGGTCTTTTAGATACGCTTGCCAATGAACTGCATGGCAGGTCAACATATGTCTGGTCAAGCATGTGGTGCCCAAGCGGGAGATGTTTTGGCCACACGAGATACGCTTGAGACATATGTTGCAAATAGCAGTGGTGCGATCTGATGCACTGGTCTCAAAAAAGGCCTGCACAAAGAACTTTTGGAATAACACGCAAAGACAGCAGCGCCCTGCACATGCAGAGCTTTGTGGTGTGATGCAGTCAGTGTGCTGCCCTTAGGCTGGCCCCTGGAGGGTATCCTGCCTCGTTGGTGATGTGCCTCCTCCTCCTCTCTCCTATCAGGCACCCACGTTGAGTCAGTGACCTCATCATCCCCTCCCTCCTCATCACTGGAGCAAACCTGGCAGTATGCTGCAGCAGGGGGAGCATGACTGCCAGATTGCTGTCCTTCTCGGGCATCCCCTCTGTCCGTGCTCACGTTACTGCCTTCATCTAGCTCAGTATCATCATCAGAGCCTTCTAAACGCTGGGCATCCTCCTGGAGCATGTACCCAACACTGTGGTCAAACAGTTCGAGGGACTCCTCAGGAGGACATGGTGGGGCTAGGGAAGGAGTGACTGATGTCATTGAGCCGAGGGAAGAGGCCGCGTTGGCAGCTGCTTTGCCAGACAAAGTACCCTGTGCATGGGTGAGAGAGGATGAGGAGGATGAGGATGGCTTGGTCATCCACTCGACAAAGTCTTCCGCATGTTGCGGCTCAACATGGCCAGCTCCTGAAAAAAAGGCCAAGCGTGTCCCACGGCCACTAGCTGATGAGGATGCACCGTCTCCACGACCAGCACTGTTGTCTCTAGACACAGAGCCTGCTTGCCCTCTTTTATTGGCTTGTGACTGTCTGCCTCTCCTTGTTGGCTTTCCAGACATACTAATGGCCTGCAGTGAGACGTAGCTGCACTAAGCTGGGATATATATATATATATATATATATATATATATATATATATATATATATATATATACAGTATATATATATATATATACTGATTGATACTGCAGCTAGCAAAATCAAATGCCTGCCTGGAGTATGAGAACACCACCAATCTTCTACAGGTAGCTTTACCAACGTTAAAATAATGTAGCTGCCTGCAGTAGTGATAGGTTCGGGAGAACACCACCAACCTTCTACAGGTAGCTTTAGCTGAACACTGTACAGAGGTCGCACTAGACTAACGTGTAAATAATGTAGCTGCCTGCGGTAGTGATAGGATCAGGAAAACACCACCAACCTTCTACAGGTAGCTTTAGCTGAACACTGTGCAGAGGACGCACTACACTAACGTGTAAATAATGTAGCTGCCTGTGGTAGTGATAGGATCAGGAAAACACCACCAACCTTCTACAGGTAGCTTTAGCTGAACACTGTGAGGAGGACGCACTACACTAACTTGTAGCTTTAGCTGAACACTGTGCACTACACTAACTTGTAGCTTTAGCTGAACACTGTTCAGAGGACGCACTACACTAACTTGTAGCTTTAGCTGAACACTGTTCAGAGGATGCACTACAATAACTAGTAGCTTTAGCTGAACACTGTGCACTACACTAACTTGTAGCTTTAGCTGAACACTGTGCAGAGGTCGCACTACACTAACTTGTAGCTTTAGCTGAACACTGTGAGGAGGACGCACTACACTAACTTGTAGCTTTAGCTGAACACTGTGCACTACACTAACTTGTAGCTTTAGCTGAACACTGTTCAGAAGACACACTACACTAACTTGTAGCTTTAGCGGAACACTGTGCAGAGGTCACACTACACTAACTTGTAGCTTTAGCTGAACACTGTGAGGAGGACGCACAACACTAACTTGTAGCTTTAGCTGAACACTGTGAGGAGGACAGACTACACTAACTTGTAGCTTTAGCTGAACACTGTGCACTACACTAACTTGTAGCTTTAGCTGAACACTGTGCAGAAGTCACACTACACTAACTTGTAGCTTTAGCTGAACACTGTTCAGAGGACGCACTACACTAACTTGTAGCTTTAGCTGAACACTGTGCAGAGGTCGCACTACACTAACTTGTAGCTTTATCTGAATACTGTGAGGAGGACGCATTACACTAACTTGTAGCTTTAGCTGAACACTGTGAGGAGGACGCACTACACTAACTTGTAGCTTTAGCTGAACACTGTGCACTACACTAACTTGTAGCTTTAGCTGAACTCTGTGAGGAGGACGCACTACACTAACTTGTAGGTTTAGCTGAACACTGTGCAGAGGTCGCACTACACTAACTTGTAGCTTTAGCTGAACACTGTGCAGAGGTCACACTAAACTAACTTGTAGCTTTAGCTGAACACTGTGAGGGTAACGCACTACACTAGCTGTAAATAGTCTAGCTGCCTGACTGTGGTACTAATAGGATCAGAAGAACACCAACAATTTTCTTCAGGTAGCTGTAAATACTGTAACAACACAAGCCTGCCTGTCAGTAGGAAGTTAACAGGAACGGATCTAGCTAAACTGAATACAGTGTATATATATATATATATATATATATATATATATATATATATATATATACAACACCTGGGATGCATATATATACACAATACACTGTAAGTGCAGCTAACTGACTGACTGTCCTGCCTAATCTATCTAACTTAAATCAAATGACACTGTCTCTCTGTCTCTCAATGCCAGAACACACTACACAGGGCCGCCGTGCAGGAGGCCTTATATAGTGTGGGGCATGTACTAAACCCACTGAGCCATAATTGGCCAAAGCCACCCTGGCTTTGGCCAATTACAGCTCTCTCTACAGACGGGCTGTGATTGGCCAAGCATGCGGGTAATAGTGCATGCTTGGCCAATCATCAGCCAGCAATGCACTGCGATGCCGCAGTGAATTATGGGCCGTGACGTGCCACACAAATTTGGCACGAATGACCCATATCGTTTGCAATTCGGCAAACGGGCGAACAGCCAATGTTTGGGTCGAACATGGGTTCGACTCGAACACGAAGCTCATCCCTAATCAGCACATCTGAAATCCATACCATGACTTGGTCAGACCACGCTCCTATAACTATTTCTGTAGTAGACTCCTCACAGAAGCAAAACACTTACCTATGAAGAGAAAATCCCTATATCATACAACAGACATCCTACACATCAGAGTTTTCAGCTCAGTTATCCAAATATTTTAAACACAATACAGGATCGGTGTCTGACCAAGGAGTGGTGTGGAATTAGCATAAGGCATTTATTACAGGTATATTGATAAAAATTAATTCTCATTGTAAAAAATAGAGGACGCAGCTTCTAGACTCACTAACATCCCAAATTATTACTCTAGAAAAACTAAACAACCCACAAACAACACACTCGGCACAAATAATATCCGTGAGACAAGAACTCAGAATGAAATACACAGAGAAAGTTAAAAGCAACAACATACTCAACCTCAAACAAAGCGGGTAAGCTCCTAGCTAGACAACTCAAAGGCAGAGGAATACGTAACAAAATAGAGTACCTATACAATCCTCACACAAAGAAAAAAAAATAATAAACCCGTAAGAGATTGCTGACCATTTAGCACTTTTTATGGAGATCTTTATAATATAAAACAAAACCCAGATATTTACCAACCCTCTCAGGAGAACATAAATTAATTTCTTAATCAAATCAAGCTCCCAACACTCACAGATGACCAGCTGCCCCTTCTTAACAAACCATTCACTGAACATGAAATCCAAACAACCACATACACTCTCCCTGCAGGAAAATCACCAGGCCCAGATAGGCTCCCAGGGGAATACTATAAGCACAACTCACACCAGCTAGCACCACATCTTACTGCATTATTCAATGAAGCAGCCTCCTCTTCATTATTACCTAATGAATCATTGCAAGCACTGATAATAACCCTGCTAAAGTCAGGGAAGGAGCCAGCAGCCCCTCAAAATTTCCATCCAATATCCCTCTTGAACTTTGATTTAAAAATGTATGTGAAAACAAACGCAACACGACTAATAGATATGACCCTTGATAAAGTCACGTGACATGTGACGCAATGCGTTGGGAGGAGCCAGTGACATCATCCGATGTGTCTGATTGGTACACACAGCATGGTGCGAGGAGAGAGATCACAGTGAACGGCTGACTGCTCTATGCGCTGATGTTGTGTAGCATACAAGTGAGTGCATTTATTTACATCCGGCAAGGAGATTATTAAAATGGTATGGTTCATTGCGCAATGATATCCTTTCTTTTGATTGCATGAATGAAACTAAATACTGGAGAAGTGCATAAACTGATCATACGGTGAAACAGTGAACAAACCCAGGGTGAAGTTATAACATCTATCAAACCAAGTTCAATGAGGAAGATAATCACTCTGTGACGTTTTTTCATTTACACCAGTTTCTTTCACTTATGTCAGTACAATATTTGGACTTGATGCATATATCCATCTAGGACTATCACATGCTCTTTGGTATTATATAATTAATGTTTAAGGTCTAAATGGTGTGGCTCTGTCATCTGCCTTAATTAATTAATAGTACACATTAGATAGTTTATTTAGCGCACTTATCTCACTATAGTAATACTAATAGATATAATTGCCTGCATGAATACATAGAGACCAGTCGGGGTTCACTAAGGCACAACAAGACAGTTCCACGAGAAGAATGAGCGACATCATACACTACGTCAAGTGGAACGCCTTCTCTGCTTCTATCTTTAGATGCGGAGAAGGCGCTTGGCAAAGTTCATTGGTCCTACCTCCAAGGAGTTCTTTAAAAATTTGGATGTAATGGATTTATCCTCAAAGCCATACTTCTCAGCAGATATGTTATCTCAGAAGTTCCACATAACAAATGGCACCAGACAAGGTTTCCCATTGTCTCTCCTAATCTTTAATCCGTTGATGGAACCCCTGGGGGGATATATTAGACAAAACCCTCTGATCTCTGGATTCACTATAGGCCGAACATCCCACAAAATTAATATTTTTGCGGACGACCTAATCCTCATGCTCATGCCTGGCAATGTCTCCTATTATAAAGTAAATACTACCAAATTGTATATACTAGACTTAGGTATAGATGCCACAACTAGAAACTTGCTTCAAGCCAAATATTCTTATGCCTAGGCTGAAACAGACATAATTTATCTAGGGGTACAATTAACGAGATCAATGAAAAATCGTTTTACCACCAATTTCAAACCATTACTTACCAAACTACAATCTGATACACAGCAGCTTACGAAGCGTGAATTAACATGGTCAGGCAGATTGGCGTCTTTTAAAATGTTACACTTACCACAACTGCTTTACAAATTCAGAATCATACCCATACCTATCCCCTTTTCCTACTTTAGATCTCTACAAACTATGCTGAACAAATTTCTATGGAAAGGGAAAAAACCCAGATGTGTCCACACCACTCTTATGAAACATAAACAAGCATAAGTTAGGATATGTTGATTTTGAGGACTACTACCTAGCATCAGTAATAACCCAACTACAAGATTGGTTTAATTCCAAGCCCACTACCTTTTGGGGACAGATAGAGACAGCTATTTTTCCACACACTAGCCTTCGGTGCTGGATGCTAGGCACCCCAATTGGAGCTTACATGCCCACAGCACTGCCTCCAACGATGAAGGCCTCAGTTCTCTCTTGGAAAAAACTAGCGAACATAGAAACCTCACGCCACTCTAATGTCTACCCACCTCTCCCAATAGAAATTCTCCACCATCACTCCATTGACCTCTCTCTCAATCATTGGACAACAAAGGGTATCAAACATATTCAGGATCTATATCAAGGGACAACTATTAAATCATTTCCCCAATTACAGGAAGAGTTTAAACTTCCCAGCTCTGAACTCTTCAACTTCATTCGAGTTAGACACCGCCTCTCTCACATTCCTACACCACTGTACACGTTGCCCCCCAAAGTATGGACATATCTAACTAATTTGAGCTCCATCAAAGTGAAAGGCATCTCACTTATCCACAACTACTTTCGACACAAATGAGTATTAATTAAAACAAGACCTCATCTACGATGGGAATCAGATCTAGGGTGTAATTTCACTGACTCACAATGGCAAAAAACCTTACAACCTACTTACAATGACACTCAATGCTCCGCCCTATGAGAGCTTACTCAAAAAAATCTCTCTACACTGTAATACCATTTAAACTGGCCACATTTAATGCCGCCTTACCAGATACATGCTGGCGATGTATATGGAGTGGAGATTTACTACACATTTTCTGGGAGTGTTCACAAATACAAAACTACTGGGCCACTATCTTTCATATTTTGACAGATATCACCAAATGCCACATCCCTCCCACACCGGCACTAGCAATACTAAGTTTGACAATGGAATTACTTGCAGCCAAACTAAGCCTGACAAGACTATGGAAGTCTAGCAAGGCACCGTCTATAGAAAACACTCTTGATCTAGTGAATCTGCACTACAATTATGAGTTAATAATGGCATCTAGAAAGGGTACGATGGCCAAAACACAAAAAGATTGGTACCCCTGGACCCAATGGAATAGAATATCATTGTTCTTATAGAGTTGCTGGTAACACCTGAACTACCTCCTGATTGGTGAACTTTATTACATGTTTTGATACTTAGAAGTTGGAAATCTAATTCTGTTTCTTATTAATTACAAGTTTTCATGATGGTTCCACTCTTCTCTCAGATCACAAAAGTGATCCAAATTGGGGGGTTTGAGAGAGGGGAGATCCTTAATTTCAATCTCAATGTTATTCTAGAGTTAAGAATACTGCATAAGTCTCAACTAGACTTAATATGTATATATATATATGTAAGTTCTCACCAGAGACAGTTTATTGTACTAATGTATACATCCCAACCTAATGTACGACGAATAATGTCCACATTGTTATTTACTTATTATTGTGAAAAACCAATAAAAACCTATTAAAAAAAAAGAAGGAGGTGGGTACCTCATGTATAGAGCACTAGTTTTTCATCAGAGTAAAAGTTTTATACCAATCTGACCAGGTATTGCACATTCGTCTTATCCTGTTGTGTGAGTAGCTATCTTTCACTAGAAGGATCTCGTGAGTGTGGTGTGTCTGAATCATGTTAATAATGTCTAGAATCACGGGGGGTTTGGGATTTTTCCATAATTTAGTGATGTTGCTCCTAGCGGCAAGTAGAGTATGTGATATTATTTTTCTTTGCATTTTCAGTAGGGATTTGATATTTAGGTTCAGTAGGGCTAGTTCAGGTGAGGGTGCTATGTTTATTCCAGTGACTTGTGAAAAGAGGGAGAAAACTTCTTGCCAAAGATGTGTTTAGTCATGGACCCACAGTAATGTTTGTCTGTCAGCTTACCTCTCCATGTGTTCAGCTTAAGAGACCAGCCGCCCTTCACCTGGTTGCTTAAGTAATCTCTCCTCAAAGCATGGCTCCACCCCAGGCCCCATCAGGGAACTCTATATTAGCCTGTGCACTGCAAGCCAGCCCTGCTGATCAATATTGTGTGTTTGGTTTCCTGTCTCCTGTTTGCTGTGTGCTCTAAGTCTGTTTCTGTTACCAATCCTGGCTTGTTCTTTGACAATCCCTGCCTGCTTGTTACCCCGACCTTTGGTGTGTTCTCTGTATATCCTTGTCTGCTAGTTGCCCCGACCTTTGGCTTATCTCCTGACTATCCCTTGTTGTCCTGGTCTGCTGCTTCCTCTCTATCCTCCTGTAGCCTACCGTGAGCTGGAAGATCCCAGGGGCCGCGACCTGGAGTCAGTTGCACGCAGTCCATCCTCATCACTAGAGGCTCTGGTGAACACCTGCTGGCATTTTCGTACTTTGACTGCTGAGCATAGCATAAAATAATGAGGGCTTAAATGCAACCTTTTTACATGGCCTCTCTGACAGAGTGAAGGATGAATTAGTGGGAAGAACCATCTCCTCCTGTAACCAGATCGATATTTGCTTTCAGGAGAGGACCCTGGAAAAAAGACACCAGCACTCCCCGGTCTTTAGGCAGCCTGAGCTCCCCTCTCTTTGACCCGAGGAGCACCTCATGCCAGCTGAGGAACCTATGCAGCTGGGTCGGACCAGGCTATCTCCTAAGGAACATGCTAGGCGCAGAACTCTGGGCCTGTGCCTCTATTGTGGGGCCAAAGGTCATTTTCGTGACACTTGCTCTCTTCATCTGGAAAAACGCTCTGGTCTAATAAATCTGAAAGGTGGAGTATTGGCCCCAGAAATATCACCTTCTTGTCTTCTTATTTCTGTGTTCCTTCATATTGGCGCTTCCTCTCATTCTGCCTCGGCATATCTGGATTCCGGAGCCGCTGGCAATTTTATGGACTGGGTAACTGCATCTTCCATGAGACTTACCCTTTTGTCCTTTACCACGCCATTGGTAGTCTTGCCAATTGATGGCACTGTTCTCCCAGGGGGCCCTATGCACTTCCAGACCCTCCCTGTTAAGATGTCAGTAGGAACACTCCACCAGTAGGGATGAGCCGAACACCCCCCTGTTCGGTTCACACCAGAACTTGCGAACAAGCAAAAAATTTGTTCCAACATGCGAACACCGTTAAAGTCTATGGGACACGAACATGAATAATCAAAAGTGCTAATTTTAAAGGCTTATATGCATGGTATTGTCATAAAAAGTGTTTGGGGACCTGGGTCCTGCCCCAGGGGACATGGATCAATGCAAAAAAAAGTTTTAAAAACGGCCGTTTTTTCGGGAGCAGTGATTTTAATAATGCTTAAAGTGAAACAATAAAAGTGTAATATCCCTTTAAATTTCGTACCTGGGGGGTGTCTATAGTATGTCTGTAAAGGGGCACATGTTTCCTGTGTTTAGAACAGTCTGACAGCAAAATTACATTTCAAAGGAAAAAAAGTCATTTAAACTGCTCGTGGCTATTAATGAATTGCCGGTCCGACAATACACATAAAAGTTCATTGATAAAAACAGCATGGGAATTCCCCACAGGGGAACCCCAAACCAAAATTTTAAAAAAAAATGACGTGGGGGGTCCCCCTAAATTCCATACCAGGCCCTTCAGGTCTGGTATGGATATTAAAGGGAACCCGCGCCAAAATTAAAAAAAAAAAGGTGTGGGGTCCCCCCAAAAATCCATACCAGACCCTTATCCTAGCACGCAACCTGGCAGGCTGCAGGAAAGGAGGGAGGGGCGAGAGAGCGCCCCCCCTCCTGAACCGTACCAGGCCACATGCCCTCAACATTAGGAGGGTGCTTTGGGGTAGCCTACCAAAACACCTTGTCCCCATGTTGATGAGGACAAGGGCCTCATCCCCACAACCCTGGCCAGTGGTTGTGGGGGTCTGCGGGCGGGGGGCCTATCGGAATCTGGAAGCCCCCTTTAACAAGGGGACCCCCAGATCCCGGCCCTCCCCCCTGTGTGAAATGGTAAGGGCCTACCATTTCACTAAAAAAGTGTCAAAAATGTTAAAAATGACAAAAGACAGTTTTTGACAATTCCTTTATTTAAATACTTCTTCTTTCTTCTTTCTTCTATCTTCTTTCTTCTTCTTCTGGTTCTTCTGGTTCTTCCTCCGGTGTTCTCGTCCGGCATCTTATTCCCTTCTTCTCCGGGCCGCTCCTCATCCATGATGGCATGGAGGGAGGCTCCCGCTGTGTGACGCTTTTCTCTTCATCTTCTTGTCTTCATCTTCTTGTCTTCATCTTCTTTTTGGCCCGCTCCGCATCCATGATGGCATGGAGGGAGGCTTCCAGTGTGTGACGCTTCTCCTCTTCTGACGGTTCTTAAATAACAGGGGCGGGGCCACCCGGTGACCCCGCCCCCTCTGACACACGGGAACTTGACGGAACTTCCCTGTGGCATTCCCCGTGACGCCACAGGGAAGTCCTGTCAAGTTACCGTGCGTCAGAGGGGGCGTGGTCACCAGGTAGCCCCGCCCCCCATTATTTAAGAACTGTCAAAAGAGGAGAAGCGTCACACAGCGGGAGCCTCCCTCCATGCCATCATGGATGTGGAGCGGCCCGAAAAGAAGATGAAGACAAGAAGATGAAGACAAGAAGATGAAGACAAGAAGATGAAGACAAGAAGATGAAGACAAGAAGATGAAGAGAGAAGCGTCACACAGCGGGAGCCTCCCTCCATGCCATCATGGATGCGGAGCGGCCCGGAGAAGAAGGGAAGAAGATGCCGGACGAGACCACCGGAGGAAGAACCAGAAGAACCAGAAGAACCAGAAGAAGAAAGAAGAAGCATTTAAATAAAGGAATTGTCAAAAACTGTCTCATGTAATTTTTAACATTGTTGACACTTTTTTAGTGAAATATTAGGGGTACTTTTGTACCCCCTTACCAGTTCACACAGGGGGGAGGGCTGGGATCTGGGGGTCCCCTTGTTAAAGAGGGCTTCCAGATTCCGATAAGCCCCCCGCCCGCAGACCCCCACAACCACCGGCCAGGGTCGTGGGGATGAGGCCCTTGTCCTCATCAACATGGGGACAAGGTGTTTTGGGAGGCTACCCCAAAGCACCCTCCCAATGTTGAGGGCATGTGGCCTGGTACGGTTCAGGAGGGGGGCACTCTCTCGTCCCCCCCTCTTTTCCTGCGGCCTGCCAGGTTGCGTGCTCGGATAAGGGTCTGGTATGGATTTTTGGGGGGACCCCACGTTGTTTTTTTTTTAAATTTTGGCGCGGGGTTCCCCTTAATATCCATACCAGACCTGATGGGCCTGGTATGGAATTTTGGGGGACCCCCACGCCATTTTTTTTTTTTTTGGTTCGGGGTTCCCCTGTGGGGAATTCCCATACCGTTTTTATCAATGGACTTTTATGTGTATTGTCGGACCTGCAATTCATTAATAGCCGTGAGTAGTTTTAAATGACTTTTTTCCTTTGAAATGTAATTTTGCTGTGAGACTGTTCTAAACACGGGAAACATGCGCCCCTTTACAGGCATACTATAGACACCCCCCAGGTGCGAAATTTAAAGGGATATTACACTTTTATTGTTTCACTTTAAGCATTATTAAAATCACTGCTCCCGAAAAAAACGGCCGTTTTTAAAACTTTTTTTTTGCATTGATCCATGTCCCCTGGGGCAGGACCCAGGTCCCCAAACACTTTTTATGACAATACCATGAATATAAGCCTTTAAAATTAGCACTTTTGATTTCTCCCATAGACTTTTAAAGGGTGTTCCGCGGCATTCGAATTGGCTGCGAACACCCCAAATTGTTCACTGTTCGGCGATCTTGCGAACAGCCGATGTTCGAGTCGAACATGAGTTCGACTCGAACTCAAAGCTCATCCCTATCCACCAGGAGTTGATATACTTGGTGCTCGAGTGAACTTGCTTTCCTGAACCACCCAGAGTTTTATCTGCAGCAGCCAGCCATAGGGTCCACTACCTTAGCGGTGCACCTCTGACCTACGGTGTTCATCTGGTCTCCAGCAGTTGGGAGAGGTGTTGCAGTCAAATTTAGCTATCCGTTCCAGAGTTAGGCATCTCCTTTGTGTAATGTTTTGTGTGAGTTCCCACAGAGAAGTACATTTTGTTGCCTCATTAAGCTACATCAGTGGTTCTCAACTCCTGTCCTCAGGGCCCACTAACAGGCCAGGTTTTATGTATTACCTTGGGGGAGATGCAGACTAGAATACTGCAATCACTGAGCAGCAAATGATATCACCTGTGATTAATTTCAGTTATCTTGCAAACCTGGCCTGTTAGTGGGCCCCGAGGACTGGAGTTGAGAACCACTGAGCTACATGAATAAGAACATGTAACAAATATAAAAATGTTATCCAAAGTTGGCAGCAAAATTAGAAATGCACTTTAATGATGTACTTAGTGATAACAGAGCTACATTAGATTGTGTCTTTTATAATTGCTTAGAGTTCATCACTGTGAGTATTGTGTGCCTTTGTGAGTAGAGTCATTTCAGTCAGAAAAAATAAAAAAATTTTTTCTCTGACACCTGCAAAGTGGTTATACAAAGTGTAGTTGTTTGTTTGTCCCACACCTTAACAGTAAGGAATAAAGGAATGCATATTTTATGACAAAGCAGTATTTTGGCACATGGATGGGCCACATGATATTTGCCACAGAACTCCTAGAGCTGTGGTTAGGCGCCTAGGCTTGCATGAAATGTGTTAGCTGGTGGGTTCTATCCCCAATGTACATTGTGGATTATTATTCAATAAAGGTGATTTTATGGAAGTGTGGTCAACCAGATTTTTCTTTACATGCTTGGTATGTGTGTGTTTACCAAGCCCCCCTTGTAGTACAGTGGATATAGGCAGCGATCGCTCCTATATCCACTGACAGCTGATATATAGTAAACCGCATGTGTAACTATATATCAGACTGTCATTTTATGGATGAATTAGGAATCTCTATACAGATTCCTCATTCATTCAAGTGAAGTGCTGCAGAGAAAAGGGACTATCTTCCGTCCCTTTCTCTGTCTCAAAAAAAAAGATATGAGGGTCTGTTTAAATCTCTGGTATCTCACCAAAGACCCACCCCCCCAAAAAAAAATAACTGTAAAAAAAAATGTAGAGGCGCATGCGCAGAAGCTTCCAAGCTGGCCGCGTAAGCCGGGAGCTCCACACTGCCTCAGCCATCGAGCCATCCTAGCGTTGGATTGTAGACAGCGGGACACCCACCAACAATGGGAATTATTCGGGGAACCCCCCAGCAGAGCCTTGAGAAAGTCAAGTGACAGTGATGCAACGCGTGGGAGGAGCCTAGGACGCTCACTGCAGTTTGACACTTGGAGTTGAACGGCAGCGGCTGTTGAGAGAAGTCTCGTCCACAGCGGCTGACTGCGATCTGCATACTTATATGCTTGTACGCAACTGGGCGCACGTGAGTGTATCTCTGAGCAGTTTGCTTGTGTCCTTTGAATAAGTTCACCACGCAATGATTTGTTCCTCTGCTTATTTTTTATATAATCGCCTACATTGAGAACCAGATTATCAACATGAATATGGCTGAAGTAGAACGCTAGAACTATGTAACACTACAATTTAAACAAATAATTCAGCTTAGTAACTAATGAACTGCTGGGACAATTTTATTTATATTCCGGATTAACTCATCTCCATTAAACACTTTACCCTTATAGGCTGGCTACTTACATCAGAGTGTTATATTTATATGTTTCTGTATATATAATTATATTGTTTTCACATTTAGCACTATGGCGTTTTCTGGTGAGCACCAGCACTAGGATTTTGCTGCTTACACACATGTTATATAAGTGCTATAATTTTATTAGAGTGTTTTAGGGTATGTGCTTTTTAGCTCCAGTCAGCACTGGGGGGATCTTTGTATGCATTCACTAGCACCATGACTATTTAATCAAACCCTAATTTTGCAATTTATTATTTTGGCTTTGCACATACTTTAATGGTTGGGTCCATTATTTGCACAATTAGCACAATATTCTTTGCGGATTTATCATATATAAGAGCGCATCAATTCTATATGTTTTTGTATATATTTTGTGGGAATCTGATTACCTCCTATTGATAGCTGCTTTATTTTATTGATTGGTCTGCATTTTTTAGATTTTATCTCACGTATTTATTTATTTTATCCAGCACAGCGCTTGGTTTTTTACATATTATTTCCCCCAGCAGCACTTACATGCCTGGCAACTCAGCTCGTTGGCACCTGGGATCACATTTCTCCACCGAGGGAAAACAAGGCGAATCCAAGATGGCGGCCACGTCTCAGTCACAAGACCATCACACAGGAGGATAAACAGAGGACAGGCAAGTCCTAACCCCAGCGACTCTAGCCTACACATCCCTGGCATCCACCAGCATCACCCACAACATGTCCTCATCCCCTGTATCAACAGATCGATGGACAAATACAAGCTATCCCC
This sequence comes from Aquarana catesbeiana, assembly GCF_042186555.1. Classification (NCBI taxonomy): domain Eukaryota; kingdom Metazoa; phylum Chordata; class Amphibia; order Anura; family Ranidae; genus Aquarana; species Aquarana catesbeiana. Next base: position 631,431,044 of record NC_133325.1, read on the forward strand.
TATGGGAGAAAAACTCTGCCCGCCTGGATACTATCACTACCCCTGGAGGCCCAGGCACTAACATTTCCCTAAATGCAGGAGACTTGTACCTTAAGCCATCGGAGCTGCTAAACAGAGGCCTTACTCACACAGCTAACAAAATCACTAATGACATTTGCTCAGACTTCTAAAACATAGGCTCCAGAATGGAAGCGATTGAACACAAGCTGCACATCACAGTATCCAGGGCTAACCAAAACACAGACCATATCTAAGTTATACAGGAGCAGCTGGATGTGCGTGGCATACCAGAGTCTATCACTATGACAAGGCAGTTCAGGATCTCATCAAAATCCTCATCCTGTCTATAGCTCCACACATACTGGAGTTAGACAGAGCCCACAGATCACTGGGCCCCCCTAGGAAAGATGGATCCCCCAGAGAAGTGGTAATTAAACCCCACTACTACAGAGTTAAATAGGACATAATGAAAAATTCCCGTCATCAATTGCATATATCCTTTCAAGGGCACAATATTCAGATTTTCGCAGATATTTCTCCCATGACCATTCAATGACGCAGAGCCCTTAAACCACTACTGACGATCCTCTCTCAAAAGGAAATCAAGTACTGGTGGGCCTTCCCTTTTGCCTTGAAATTTTCCTATAAAGGTAAAATCTATTCCTTTTGCCAGTCTTCCAGAAGGTGAACGAGTTCTTCTGAACCTTAAATCTTCCAGGACTCATCAATGGACACCTCAAACCCCCAATCAAGGACTTCCAAACGTGCCACACCTACAAGCCCGATCTCCCCAACATGGAAATCTACCAAAAGCAGATGAGTGAAGGATGCCACGCCCACCTGACCACCATGAAGGAACTCCTCTTTTTGCCACATCCTAATGCTTGGCCTTGCCTATCAAATTGAATTGAGGATCCCCTCTCAGAAGTTGGTGATCCCTGGGACCTTCAACCGAAACCCTATTCATTTGTCACCTCATGTTTTATTTTTGTCTCCCTTTTTAATCCTGTTCTTCCTCTAAGGGGACATACAGAATCCTGATAAGCGAGTGACATTTAAGTGCTACTGTTGTCAACTATCTTTTGTGACCTTCCAAGGACGTTTGCACACTGCACAAGGGACAGCAGGAAGGATCCCCTTCCTGACTCTCTCTAGGCTGTCTGAGGGAATGTATCTGCCCACCCCAACCTAATGGGTTTCAAAATGTAATTGTATTTCTAGGCCGGGGTCTCAATCTGCTCTAGTCTTCCAAATGGTATTACATGAGTTACCTCAATATACCCACACCCCTCTTCATCCATGATGCCCATCTCCCCCCTCCCCAAATATAGCCTCATGGCCAAGTTATCTTTTCACCTGCTGGTTATGATCCATCCATCAGTTACAATTTGTTTTGTTGTTTTATTTTTAATGTTTTCTTTTTCAGGGATGGCTGTGGTTGAAGCAGCAGTCGTGTGCCTCCACCCATCCTTCGACTATGGTCTCACCATACCCAAACAGTGGGACGCTAGCCCAATCAGAAGGCTATGACTATTTCTTATGCTGTGATGAAGAAAGAAATCTTCCCCCTTTCTCATCTTAGGCCTATGTTGGGCCTATGTTGGGCCACCTTTTACTCTACTTACTTCTCTTTTTCCTCCCTCCCACTAACATCTTTTCTATTTTTGCCAGTGCACGGATGTCGCCACACTTCCTTATCGCTCTAGGTCCCAGGTCCTACACCCAGCTATGTCTGGATCCACCTCTCACTCTCCATCAATGGGTAAGTGACGTTAAGAATGATATACTCCTTCCCTCCGATTTTCATGCCACCTGATACCACGCGCTCCCCATCCCTTCACATAGTCTCTCATATTGTTCAGGGCCTTAACTCCGCTATCAGGAGAAGGAAAATTAACCAAGCCGATCTCCATGCCCACTCTCAAAAACAGTAGAGGTACTGTTACTAGACATGTGCACACTGAAATATTTCGTTTCGGAATTTCGTTTTCGCCCGAAAAATAAATTTATTTAGTTACTCCCGAAATTCGTTTTTATTTATTTCATTTTTCGTTAAAGATTGCATTTGTCCAAAAATCCAAATTAAGGTAGAATCTGTCATTGAAGGCTTATGGTGTCTGTCGAATGTTCAAAGAAGATTAGACGGAGCAGCTAAACTATACGACGCCGTATAGTTTACCTGCTCCATCGAATCTTCTTAGAACTTTCAACAGACACCATAAGCCAAAGTACATGTGTACTTAGTTCTAGCTATTTTACTGCTTCTCCTCTTTGGTTACAATCAGCCAATAACATTCATCATCATCATTATTTTTATTTATCTTTTCTTCCCTACGTCGAATCTTTTCTCCTCTACTTCAAATCTTTTCTCCCCTACGTCGAATCTTTTCTCTCTATGTCAAATCTTTTCTCTCTATGTAGAATAATCTCGGACTAATAGAGTTAAGGTTAGGCACATTCGACCACAGGTTTGATGGACACAGATTGTTATTGTCATCATCATGTCCAATCTCCTATCTATATCGAACTGTTGTAGCAATGAAAATGAAAATAAAGCATTTGTTTATGTCGGATCTTTCGTTTTTCAGATTCTGCACTTTCGTTATCGTTTGTTAAAATGATAACGAAAATACCTGAAATTCAGACGAAAATGCATTCGGGCAAAAATGAATGCACATGTCTAACTGTTACAGGAAATGCATTTCCCAAGATGGTACATTCCCTCCTTTCTCCATGCTCACTTCCCCCAATTTCTTCTAGTGAACGCTGAAGATAAGACGAAGGGAGTAGCATATTATTCGCGAAAACTTGTAAATTTAAGGTTCAACTGGAACATAGAGACCCGGAGGGCAGGTTTATCCTAGTGAAGGGAGTGCTAGATGACCACCTCTTCTCCTTCATCTCATATTATGCACCCAACAAGGGACAGGCAAAATTTTTCCAAACAATGTTTCAAACCCTAGTGCCAATGTCGGGAGGGAGGTGACTCCAACATAGCATTTGATCAGAGCCTAGATAAGTCTAGAACCCCAGTCGCACAACTCACTCGCCCCACTAAAAACAGCTCCAAAATAGCCAAATGAATCTACCAACATGGCCTTGCTGACATTTGGCGTGAACTTAACCCCTCTAAACGTGACTACACATACTTCTCGAGCCCTCACCAATCTTATTCCAGAATTGACCACATCTTCATCTCCTCGATACATATCCCCTCAGTTCGTAAATCCTACATTAAGGACACGGTGCTATCAGATCATTCAGTGGTCCTCCTCATTTTACAAGGACACTCCACAAGACCACCGCTAACACACTGTAAACTCAACAAAACTATACTTAGTGACCCCATTAAGGTTCCGGAACTTGAAAAAGCGTTAAGGGAAGACTTTCTCCTTAACGACGTGGAGGGAATCTCAGCCAAGACTTTATAGGCTGCCCACAAAGAAACAATCTGAGGGAAGCTGATACAAATAGCAACTCAGATTAAAAAAGAAAGAACCTCGGAAGTAGAGAAGCTGGAGAAGGTCTTCTCCACTTTATGCAAACTCCACAAAAAAGACGCCTGAAAGGTCTCTATAGCCCAACTAGACGCATCCTGCATCGCCTTAAACCTTGAGCTCACAGTCAAGGTCGAGAAAACCATCTGATAGAGTGGGGCAAGATTCTACCAACATAAGGACACTATGTGCTCGATGCTAGCCTCTAATCTGTCCCCCAAATTAACCTCCTTCACGCTCCCGAAATTTGCTTACAGGATGGGTCCACGACCCTAAACCCCCAACGCATATTACAAACATTTCAGGCATTCTACACAAAATTATACCAGGGAGGAATCATAAAAGATGAGAACAAAATACACTCTTTTCTAGACGAACTTCCTATCCCCACTTTAAAGAATGACCACAAGGATATAATGGAGGCCCCATTCTTGATGGAAGAAGTCCACGACGTGATTAAAAACCTGAAAGGGGAATCAGCCCCAGGTCCTGACGGATTTTCTGTCCTTTATTATAAGACTTTTGCAGAAACCCTGGCCCCATGTCTAGCCAAATTATTTAACTCCAAGCGAAGGGAGACCCAGTAAAAGTGCATCTCAATGCGGTATTAATTTCGGTTATCCCTAAGCCAGACAGAGACACAGAGCTAGTAGAGAACTACAGGCCCATATCATTCATTAATAATGATTTGAAAATACTGACCAAAATCTTAGCAAAGAGAGTAGGCCTCTTTTATAAATCACTATATACACAAAGACCAAGTGGGGTTCATTCCAGGAAGACGGGGCCCAGACCAAGTAAGGCGGGTGTGACAGACCTAGCCAGAACAGAGGCTGTTGGAGAGGACTGTATGCAAGCCTGTTGCCTTTTGATTATGGGCCCTGGATTTTCAATGGAACAATACTCTTTGTGAGGTGAATGAGAAATCCAGGCTGAACTGTACTAATCGGACTCAGTCGTGTATATATGTATATATTGTATGGGGACTCCTTACTGTAGATTTGTGTCCCTGAAGAGGGAGGGGGGATTCCTCCAGCAGCCCCCTGCTGATAAGACTGATTCATTCTGTTGGGACACATCCTGTGAGGAGATGCTGGTGTCATCAATTCCAACTACCTGTGTTTATGTTAATTGAATGAGCTGATGACATTGTCCTCTATACAATGTAGGAGACGGGACGACTCCTATTGGAGCTGCTATTGTGTTGATATAACTGTGTGAAGCTCGGTGACCACAAGTCTGGGCGGAAGGTCATGTCTCAGTCACCTAGGCTGTATAAAGGATTAGATAATTAGCTCATGTTAATTAAGTTACAGATGTATTGTTAGAGGAGGTTCCAACGGCATATAAAATCTTGTAATTTTGATTCTAAATAAAGTGAGTTCTTGGTAGCAACAAGCAAGTGTCGCCTTGTTTTGTGCTCAGAGAGGTTGGGATATCTGTATACAGACTGGGAGGAAGTGGTATATGACGGAAGCACTCAAGCGGAGTGTGGGACGTCCCATGACATTGGTGGCAAGCAGCGGGAAAGCTTCCTGCAGTCTGGGAAATTTAAACCTCCACCTGGATCCAAGATCAGGATAGCAGACTTCAGTCACCCCAGCGGAGATATGGACCTGGCATCAGAATTCCCGGGGCTGCTGCGAATCATCCTTTCAACATACACCAGGACTGTGTCTGAGGATGAATACCTGGAGCTTAGGCAGCAAATTCGGGTGGAGCTCTGGATTGCAGCTCTCCGTCTCGCTGGTATAAAACAGGGCAAGTGCTTTCTAACCCAAGAGCAACGGGCCAGTGACCAACGGGCATTGCGGATGGCATTCCTGGGAGAGCAGCCCCAGGAGCAATGGGTGACTGAGTTGGACAGGTTGGTCCAGCAGGAGATAGAGCTGGACAATCATTATCGGGCTCTGCAATGGCACGCAGAGGAGGGATATTTAGGGGAGATGACAGAATGCTCTCCAGAGGGATATCATTCCAGGAAGACGGGGCCCAGAACAAGTAAGGCGGGCTATAGATGTAAACGCAATCCTACAGTCTGCGTGGGATGAAGGTCCCCGTCGGGAAGGTCTACTTCTATCGTTGGACCTTCAGAAGGCCTTCAATTCACTATCCTGGCCGTATCTCTTTGCAGTTCTAAAACGATGGGGATTTGGAGAGATCTTCCTGGGGCTTTTGGGATCTCTCTACACTAATCCAGAAGCTAGGATCAGACTGCAGGTCTACTATTCAGATCCCATCAAAATCTCCAGGGGAACTCGGCAAGGATGTCCCTTATCACCCCTGATCTTCGCCTTAGCTATCAAAACCTTAGCAATAGCAATTAGATCTAATCTGAACATCAGGGGTGTCCAATGTGGACACACCAATCATTAATGCACATTATTCGCTGATGACATCCTTCTCTTTGTCACCTCCCCATTTGCCTCTCTGCCTAACATCTGTAAGCTGCTAGACTCCTTGCGAGCCTCTCGGGTCTACATGTTAACCTGACTAAATTCCAAGCAATAAACATCTCCCTCCAACCTCTTTTAGTGGAGCAACTAAAACCATCCTTCAAATTCAAATGGAGTGACTCGTCAATCTGATATTTAGGGATAAACCTCACCTCCAAGATTGAATGATTATACCAGGCTAATTTCCCTCCCATGTACCACAAGCTTGAATCTGACCTCAAAACTTGGTCCCTGTCCCAATTATCATGGCTTGGTAGAATTCACTCTATCAAGATGACTCTACTGCCCAGACTTCTTTATCTGGTTAGATCTCTCCCCGTTGCAATCAAGAAGAGATCACTTCAAATCATTCCAAAGGATAGTAATCAAATTTATCTGGGGGAAAATGGTATAGATTTGCCCAATGCATTCTCTTTAGCCCCAAGTCACAAGGGGGACTAGGCCTCCCCAACCTGTTATGGTATTTCCAGGCTGCAAGGCTAGACCAATTATCAACGGTCTACTCTAGGCTTGAAAAGCCTGACTGGATTCACATAGAAAGACAGGTGATTCCAACATATACACTAGACTATCTCCTTTGGTGTCCCCGAACATCTAGACCCCCAGTAATGACCCCCACTCTCTCCCATTCCCTAGTGATATGGGATGACATGAAACATCTACCCTCCCTGACATCCGAAATACGCCCTCTAGCATACATTTTCTACAACCCATAGTTCAAACCAGGTATGGACATTAAATCCTTCCAGTGGTGGCTGGACAAGGGGATGTACCATATTGGACATTACTTCTCTATTGCAGGCCCGTTATCTCTGAAACATTGTATAAACAAACTTGACCTACCGGACTCAGAGAGATTTAGGTTTCATCAAATCTCTCATTTTCTCTCTTTCATTTGGAAAAGCAAACCCATTCCCCTGAATTCACAAGCTATGAGAGTTGGTGTGGACAGGCAACAGTGCAAAAGGGTGGTATATCAATAATTTACGCATCACTGTCCAAACCAGCCACCAAATTCCCATAAATGGAAGCATGGGAAAGACACCTACAGGAAACCTGAGACCTGGAGGATTGGCAGAGTGGTGACGAGGGCCTTTAAAGGTATACTGAACATCTCCTTATTAGAAGCCAACCTGAATTACAAGATGGTACCTGGTACCCTCCAGACTAGCAGTCATTTTCCTTTCAGCCTCCCCTTTATGTTTTATGGAATGTCACACCCTTGGTTCCATGCTACATGTATGGTGCGAATGGCCAAAAATTAGAGGATTCTCGAACAAAATGTTCAACCTTATTCCGAAAGTCTCAGGCCAATTAGTCCCAAAGTCTTCCCAAGTATCATTGCTGAACCTCTTCATACCAAAAACCCCCAAATACACCCAGAAATTGATCTTCTTTATGCTTCTGGGAGCAAAGATCACCATAGACACTCCCTGATGGGATTTGATTGTTGTATCCTCAGCCTTAATGCTCATCATGGGACTTTTCTGCAACTCTGGAAACCACTGTCATTTCCGAGTTGTTGGGTCTTGTAACGATACAAATGGCACTAAATGCTATTCCTCTCACCAGTCGCCACATGACACAGTATGCACACATTAGAGGTGTCAGGAGCGACGGACAAACTTGGTGGCCTTATCAATATTTGTTTCTAGCTACCAGGAACACAGGAAGTTTTTCTACTCTATTAACCGGAATTCTGATAATTGTCTATACAAATAATATGTTCTGTTTATACAACATGCTTTTCTATTGTGATATAGTTATTATTTCATGTCATTTTCTGATATTCAATAAACATTTTGAAAGTAAAAAAAAAAATGCCCCCCGCAATCACCCCTCCACGGTGATGGTCCTCCCCGCACTCACCACTCCATGGCTTCCTCAGCTCCTCCTCCCAGCCAACCCAATCCATCCTGATTGGCCAGGAGGAGAAGCTGGAAAACAATAGCGAATATTAATTCGCTATTGTCACAAGTGGGTGGGTTCGGGTGCAATGCTCTGCACCCCAAGCCCAACCTCTTTCAAGCCTCAGATTCTAATCATGTGGCTTGAAAAAAAAAGTATGAGTCTGGCATATTGCAGGGGGGCGGGACCCCAGCACCCCCTAATGGTTCGGCCACTCTTGGTAAGACCCCTTTCACATGAAGCAGACTCTGTCAAGCAGACCCACCTGCACAGCAGAGGATCTGTCTACTTGATCCCCGCTGCGCAGGCGGATGACAGGTCTGTGTCTGCTCCGCTGATTCAGAGCAGACACGGACACAGCCCACTGTTCTCTATGGACTGCCTGTCCATTTCCATCGGATAGCATCCAATCCGATCTGCTAGATGGATGGGGAATGGAATCCTCATCCATCTGTTTTTAGCGGACTGGACTGGATCAGAGGCAGCCGGGTGTAAATGGACATGTGTCCATTTACATCAGTCTCTCCATAGAGAACAATGAATGGTACAATTGGGCCCGTCTGAAAAACGGACAGGCAGACCCAATCAGTGTGCTTGTGTGAAAGGGGCCTAAGGCCTTATTCACTCAGGGCATACACAGTCCACAGTGTACAGGTGTTTGTGCATCTCTGTGCAGGCAGTCCCATTGATGTCATTTGGGATGTGGCAACTGCACAAACAGAGCCGTTCCTCTCAATTTTACACCCATGTAGGTCCACATGCATGTCCCTGAGCTCAAACAGGGTCATGTACCCACACCCACATGGATGTCAGATTGGGAACATCAGCTATGCCTGTGCAGCCGTTGCATCCCAATTGACATAAATGGGACTGCCTTACGGGGATGCACGGAACACCTGTGCATCTCTGTGCAGGTAAACATGGCCCTCCATGGGCATACACTTTAGTATGCCACATGTGAATGATGCTTTAGTATAATTTATCAGGAATTTTGTAAGTTATGTTGTGTTTATGTGCACTATTAATGATTTTATTGTATTTTTAGTGAAAATAGCGATATGATGAACATTTGCACAATTATTGGGGGGCCCAAAAAATCTGTAGCACTTTTTTTTATTCTACAGGTCATATGCTTTCAGAAAATGTCTAGTTTGAGGGGTCTTTTTAAATTCTGAAAGCTGTAAGTGAAAAATGGTAACCTCCGCATTTTTTGAGTAAATTGTTTTTAATTACAGTTTTGCGTACCTTCAGTTTTCACCATTTCACAAAAAGGTGCAATTTAAAACGTACAAATATTTGTTATTTATTAACTCAATACAGGTTAAGTTTTTATATTTAGTGGGAATTAGGTAAAATTTGCTGTGTATTTATCTGCCAATCATGATTTTAGTGGATTTTTAGCAAAAATATTGTTTGGATAAACATTTGCGCAAATATCGTGGGACCTTAAAGATCAGTAGCACCTTCTTTTTATTCTACTGGTCATGTGCTTTCAGAAAATATATGGTTTGGGGATCTTTTACAAACTTTGAAAGCTATAAGTGAAAAATTAAAAAGCAAAAGAAAATGGCAAAAATGGTCTGATCACCTGAGTGTAAAAATGGTGCACAGGGCCTGGCAGCGAAAGGGTTAAAAATAGAGATTTGAATATTTATAAAGCAGAGTCCCAAAGCAAGAGGAGCACAGTTAAAAAATAAAGAGATATGAAAGCTAGGAGGAGAGATTTTTCAAAGTCTTGTGACTAGTGTATCTTCCAATCATGGAGTTTTCTCTGCTGCACTAAGCATAGAGAAATCTGTCATACCACAGGCTCAATACCAATGCTCATTATATAAATAGGCTGTAAAATGCAGGCAGTGGTGTGAATTAGTACAGCAGATTGTAGTGGAGAGTGCATAGCAATATATGCTGAACACTATAAATAGGCTCATAACTGTCAGTTTGACAGCCAATGTCCCATTGCACAAGCAGGGACTCAGACTTCTGCTTCAATGACTGCTTTAATAACTTAGTAGGGTGATCATTGCTTAAACATATGTCACAGTTAGGTTACATACTAATTTGTTGCAGCAGTTCTTGTGGATCACAGGCTTGTTCTGTAATATATTGTTACAGAATAAGTGTGCTTTTAATAGTTATGTGGTAATTTAGTGTTCACAATAAACACTAATGGAAACGTAATATAGCGCATGAGATAAACAGAACAGATACCAGCATAAAACAAAGTTGGTGTCTGTAGTAACCCTCATTGTTTTAAAATGATTACTGGTCTAAATTAGAAAAAATTCAATAGTTATTGGAAGGGTTGTCTCAGAAATTAGCAAGTGCCGGAAGTAACTGAATTGCAAACATACTGTATGTACAGACCCCAAAAATGGCAACAGGCAATGCACCAGATTTTTCTGCAAAAGAAATGGCCAAAACCTTGGTGGTGTAAGCTGTAACCCCTTCAGGGGGTTAAGCTGTTGTACTTTGGTAAGATTCTGTCAAGGGCCACTGTGATCCATATAGCTACAGTAATCTTAGAATCTCTTTCCCCCTTCTTTGGACCTGGAAAAAAGAATGCATAGGTTGCTTGACTTTCTCTAGGGTCTTGTAAGTTGTAAGTACTGTCAAAGACACATTGTGACATCCAGGCAGTGGTGGTATGCTTATTTGCTGTAAGTCTGATTGGTGCAATAGAACAGAATCAATACCTCTTGGATGCTGTGTAAAGGTAAATAGGTTGGATCAGGCTTTATTACAACTCTAACTGTCAGAAAGGCATAGTATGGATTCACAATGCTGAGCTTGTGAGTTTTTCTGACATTTTAAGGGGAACTAAGGTCACCAAAAGGATTGTTTTAAATGATCAAAGTCTTTTCTGAAGAGCATTCAATGGGTTCATAGGGAGACTTGCGGAAATCTCAGAGGACCACTGCAAGGTTCCAAGTAAGGGATCATTTGTCTGTTGGGGCCTACACCCAATGATGGACTTAAAGAAACATTTAATTTGGGAATCCTCTGTGAAATGTTATAGAGAGCAAAAACCTGCAATTCTAAGGTGCTGCTTGAAAGTCAAGAACTGAAGCTATGACCATCCTCCCTGGGTTTGGACTTTTGTGCAAAAACAGAGAATAGGTTTTGAAGAACTTCTGATAGATGGCAGAGGTTTTTTCTCCTGTAGGCCAATAAGGTAGACATGATTTTATCTTACAACCCTTTATTCTTTAGACTCTTGTGCTCGGATACAAAAGAATGAGATGAAGACATTGGATCTGGAGACTTTTGACCAGTCCCTCTGGAAGAACATTTCACTTGAGGGGTAGGGTTCATAGTAATACTGCTGAGAGCAGTAAACCATGTTCTCCTCAGCCATTATGGGGCTAGGAGAATGATCTTGGCTTTGTCTGTAATAAGACAAAATTTTTCACAATTTTTCTGTCTGTGGACCCTTGTACATCCAATCATACTGTAAATGGAGAGTTAAGCCTGTTCTTCTTAAAAATTATGAATTTTACTTTCAATATTTCTTTATTAAAGTTTTGTATATCAAACATAGACTAACATGTACAATACAGTGGTATACTAGGTAGTCATTAAAACAGCACAAAAGAAGAAAAGATAGAAGTAAACATTGAAATAGGTGCAACAAAAAGGTTAATAAAAATATCAAAATAAGAAACACAGTAAGATCTGTGAGCATAAGGATTCTTATACAGATGTTCGAATAGTAAATTAAAGGAATCATATCGCAAGGAATCCACACATCAAAAATATTTGTCGACAAGAAGCTTACCCTGCGATTCATACCAGTGTGTCCACGGCTGCCAAGAGGATATGCGGTAGCATGATCCATTACCAGATGCAAACATACTGTAGTCTCATAATGAAAATGTAGGTGGGTTGTTCTAAGCACTTGAGAAATTGTGGGAGGAAGGGTAGATTTCCAATGCCTTAGCAGTGTCAGCCTAGCTGACAATAAAACATGTGTTAATATTGTTTGCAGTGAAGACGGAATGGTTTCTATTCCTATATTCAAAATGGCTAGGCTTGGAGATATACATTAGATATTGGGAAGGATGTAATTTAAGATAAAATTTGAAAAATACTGTAACTTCCCAAAATTTAGCAAGGTATTTAAACTACCAAGGTTGGTGGAACAATGTACCCAACTGTCTACATCCTTTCCATTTCCAATGGCTGTATATGTATGAGAGTTGGCAGAAAGTCAATGGATTATGATGAAAATATGAAGCAATTTGCAAGTAAGCATTTTATTCTTTATGGGATAATTGACTGAAACTCATGTTGAAGGTCCAGAAAGGGTTTCAGGGACGTACCCCTAAATTAATTGAGGAGCCAAAAGAAACCCTTGTTAGTCCAATTAACCAGTGATAGATTAGGAATCATTATCGATCAGCCTTAGGAAGGTCTTTTCTAGGCTTGTAAGGAGGCTAAGATGGTGGACACTATGTGGTTGAGCATTTATAATAACAAAAAGGTTAGTACATTTTTACCCGGTATTAGTTCGGCCTCAGTTTCCGCCCATAATGAAGTAGGGGGGTGGTCAAACTATCTCTTAAGGCTGGGTTCACACTGCTGCGATGGAAGACATTGCATGTGATTCGCAGCACACTGCTGTTCACATCACATGCAATGTCTGTGCGGTGCGATATCAGCCATACAGATAGTATGGCTGATATTGCACCGCATTCGGACCAAACACGCACAGGACCCTTTTCTTTTTCTTGTTTGGACCAGAATCGGATCACATGGGTGTCCACACCGATTCATGTCCTAACTGTCAGTTCGCAGTATGATATGCAAGCTGAACTGGGGGTGTCGTTAACAGTGTATGACACTCCCAGGCAGTTCGCATATGGCAGTGTGAACTGCCTTGCGAGTGGTGCGATGCGGGAACCTGCAGTAGATTTGCAGCGTTCCTGCACCGCAACAGTGTGAACCCAGCCTAAAGCAGTAGTAAACCGTCGGCGATTTTTTTTTAACCTGCAAGGCAAAGTTATAATGTGCTAGTATGCATTGCATACTAGCACATTATGTGAAACTTACCTTAGAATGAAGCCCTTCCAACCACGAGCTGTCACCACTAACAGGGCTTCCGTCTTCAACCATCTTCCTTCCGGGTTCATGGACTCCGGCTGTGTGAGTGGCCGAAGCTGTGATGATGTCACTCCTGCACATGCGTGTGGGAGCCGCCATTTATGGCACAGGACTCTGAAGGAACGCCACCGGGTATGGGCTGCATGCCGGGTGGCATGCACTGGTTATGTCACTGGCTGCATGTACAGTAGATACATCCTAAACAGTGCATGTTTAGGATAAATTTACAGTACCTATAGGTAAGCCTTATCATAGGCTTACATATAGGTAAAATTCATGTACGGGAGTTTACGCCCACTTTAAGGTGTGCTAGTACAGTAGCTAGATAATAATCTTTTATCACAACATAGCCTATACCTCCTGCTTTCTGGTGCTTGATAAGCTTGCTAAATGCACCACAGGCTTTATTTTCCCCGCCAAATATACCTTTCCAATATAGATTGCAGAGAGGTAAAATACTGGTTAAGTACCGATATGGGCATTAATCTAAAGAGACGTCTAGCTAAGGACTTCCCAGCCTTATTACCAGTTGCATAATGCATCATTTTCATACATCTAGAGCTTTTCTCAAAGCCTTGAGCAGCAATAGATGTAATTTGTGTCTAAGTGTGGTAAGTTTGGATTTCTGAACAGGATCAGGTTTACATTTATTGAGTGCCTCAGTCTGTCTAATTTCCGCCATGAGACAGTCTAGCTGCTGGTGCCTTCTCTTCTTAGCCCTGGTACCAAGTTTAATAAAGAGGCCCTTAATCAAATATTTGTGGGCATTCAGCAAGACAAACGGATCCCGTTTATAGCCCAGAAAAGAAATAAAAGTGAAGTCTTTCTCGGAGGCCTGTAAACAAAGCCAGGTTTCAAAAAGGTCCTGGGAATGCAAAAACAATTGAACAGATGCCGAAGGGTGTTTGGGCTGTGCATTAGAATTCAATACAGGATCTGGGGTTAAATTAAAGTGTCCACATAATATGAGTGATCCCTGTTTGATTTTGTTCACCCTGTGCATCAATTTGTTCAAAAAACAAATCAGATGAGTGTTAGGGGCGTAGATGTTTACCACTGTATATCTAGTGAAGTGTAAATAACAAACCAAAATGAGATACCAGCCTGCAGGATCTTTATATTCCTCAATCAGATTGAAGGCCACTGTCTCGCAAATTGCAAGTAGAACTGGCATAGATGCTGAGAAAATATGGAGAAACCTGTGATGTGAGCATTTAGGGGTCATGTTTTGGTGGAAATGCGTGTCTTACACGTATAGGACATCACATCAGAATTAGAGGGCTTCCTTACAGAGAGATGATCGCTTGGCAGGGTGGTTAAGACCTTTTGCATTAATTGGCAAAAACTTAATAGACATGGTGCAGAGAATAACTTCCACTAATGCTGCATACACACGAGCGGACTTTCAGGCAGACTTGGTCTGGAGAACCAGACTCTGTCAGACAATTCGATTGTGTGTGGGCTCCAGCTGACTTTTTTTCCCTAAAAGTCCAACAGACCTAGAAATAAAACATGTTTCAAATCTTTCCGACGGACTGTATGCTAGTCTGACGGACTAAAACCGACGCTAGGGCTACTGGCTATCAACTTCCTTATTTTAGTCCGGTCATACATCATCACGTACGAATCCGTCGGACTTTGGTGTGATCTTGTTTTGGCAAGTCCGTTCTTTTGAAAGTCCGGCGGACCTACACTGCAAAGTCCGTCGGAAAGACTTTCGGACCTAGTCCATCGAAAAGTCTGCTCGTGTGTACGCGGCATAAGTGTTCAGCCAAGATCACTTACAGGTATTTTGCTAAGTAGGACAGAAACCATGCAGGCATGCAGTAATATTCAATATGTTGTCAAACGTAGGAGGTTGGTAAGGTCCTCAATGATTTTGCTCCAGGTATAAAAAAAAAAACAATATCAGAGAAAAGGAGGGAAAAAAAAGAACACATAGGTAAACAAAATGCAACAAGAGAATTAAAGGAAGGGGATCTGATGATCCATGTGCAGTGTGTCACTGCTCAATATTTCAGGGGGAAAGTCTGCTAGTAGAAGGCTCTGATTAATCAGGCCTGGAGGATACATGCTTGCAGATAAAGAATTGCAAAAACAGGACATCAGCTTGCAGGTATGTGTATGGATGTGCTGGCTGACTGTTAGGTGCTAATTTGGAAGCAAAGCAATCTTTTTTTGGTAGGAGAAGGGGAGTCCTGCCACCCATATGGATGTTACTTGACGTGTACTACCTACATAAATATTGTTGCTGACCAAATACACCCCTTCATGGAAATGGTATTTCCTAATGGCAGTGATCTCTTTCAGCAGGATAATGCATCCTGTCACACCTCAAAAATGGTCCAGGAATGGTTTGAGAAACATCGGCCTCCAAATTCTCTAGATCTCAATGCAATCAAGCAACTGTGGGATGTGCTGGAAAAACAGATCTGATCCATGGAGGCTCCACCTTGGAATTTACAGGACTTAAATGATATGCTACTGAAGGCTTGGTGCCAGCATATCTTCAGAGGGCTAGTGGTGTCCATGCCTCGATGGGCCAGGGCTGTTTTTGCTGACAAAAGGGACTGTTTTAGCAGCAAAAGGGGAAAATTTGCATTCAATATTAGGAGGGCAGTCATAGAGTTATGGCAGTCATAGAGTTATGGCTCATAAATGGTTAATAGCTGCAGATTTGGTTGTAGAGGACTCAATATTGAGTCAAAGGGATCTAGACCTGTCACCAGTATATGCAGTTTTCTGTATAGGCCAATAATAAATAATAATGTGAAGCATTCTTTCCTTCTAAAAACTGTGTCCAAGAACAGCAGACTTAAATGCACAGCTTTTACCTTTACATATATATTGTAGTGCTTTTCTGTCTCCCATAGGCTGTACAGAAAGTCACAATTTATTGTAAACATAGAAATTTGGCTATTGTTATTTGCTTTCCCCAGTCATTAACCACTTAAGGTTGGAAGGAAGGATTTAAGGAAGGATTTGCCCCCTTAATGACCAGGCCATTTTTTGTGACATGGAACTGGGACGCTTTATTTGACAATTGCACGCTCATGCGACGTTGTACCCAAACAAAATTTGTCTCCTTTTTTTCCCACAAATAGAGCTTTCTTTTGGTGGCATTTGATCACCTCTGTGGTTTTTATTTTTTGCGCTATAAACGAAAAAAGAGCAATAATTAAAAAAAAAATCAATATTTTCAACTCTTTACTTTAATAATATCCCAAAAAAATTCAGTTTAGGCCAATATGTATACTTCTACATATTTTTGGTAAAAAAAAATCACAATAAGCATATATTGATTGGTTTGCACCAAAGTTATATTGTCTACAAAATAGGGGATAGATTTATGACATTTTTATTATTTATTTATTTTTTACTAGTAATTGCGGCGATCTGCGATTTTTAGCGTCCCTTCCCTACGGAGGTGTTTATAACTGTGGGGGGATGGGACTGACTGGAGGAGGAGAGAGATCACTGTTCCTGATCACTAGGAACAGCAGATCTCTCACTACTCCCATGTCAGAATGGGGATCTGTTTGTTTACATGCACAGATCCCCGTTCTGGCTCTCTATAGAGCAATCGCGGGTGGCCAGCGAACAGCGTGGTCATCGACCACACGCATCAACTCCGAGCATGCGTAGGAGGGATGCCATTGTGCATCAGCCATTCACACAGCTGGAGCCCACAAACCCAGAAGGAATATCACGTGAAAATGGAAGCCCTGTCAGTGATGACAATGCGTCACTGAAGGGCTTCGTTTTAGGGTAAATCTTTCACAATGTGCTAGTATGCAGTGCATACTAGCACATTATGCCCTTAATTGTATTTTTTTCAATTTTCTGGTACAGTTTACTGCTGCTTTAATACAGGGACATCTCTAGGTTCAAAGTAATTAGTGCACTTTTTGAAAAAAACCTACCAAGGAAATGCTAGGAAAAAGTGTAGACTATGGTTACCATTCCACTAAACTGCATAACCTTATTCAGTTATATTCTATGAGGTACGCATGAAAATATCCTGATGATCTCATACTTTAAGCTTAGGCAGCTTTTACAGGCTGTTACATCTTTGTTTTTCAAGCTTCAGTTAAAATTATCCCTCTTTGCAACATATTCCAGCATATTCAATTAGGCAAAGAGTAATGTAAAAGGTGCAATAACCCATAGCAAGCAATCAAAATTCATCTTTCACTGATGCAGCTACAATAAAGTAGAATTTGATTGAGGTGATTGGTTGCTATGGGTTAGTGCACTTTGCATATTATCATATCTCTTATGAACTGCTTTAACGAAGAGGTCTGACTGTTTTCAAATACCATAACTGCAGTTAATGCCAGAGTCCTGCAAAAACCTACAAAGAGAAAAAAAAAGAAAAAAGAAAAAACCCCAAAATGATATAGTACACAAAGAAACTGTTAATTATATGCATTGAATTTTGTGTGATAAAGAAGTTCATAGGAGCCACCTAATGTTATTTTACTTTAGGGCCCATACACACTTACGCATTGCAGGAATGTGCAGTAAAACATGTCTTAGCAGGTGTTCCAGCAATGCATGGCAACGCGCTTGCTCTATGTGTGAAGCATTGAGTATAGTAGAGTGCAACGAACAATACAAAGCAGGGCAACACATACTCTGCTGCATTAATGCATGTCAATGTGCAACATAATGCACGTGACAACGTGTGTTAATGTACAACAATAGAGCTCTAAAGTGTAAATTGCCCCTAATTTATTTTATGAAAGAAGTAGTTACCTTTTCTGTAAGTAAGTGCACAATGAAATGGCAACGTATGCTGCTATTTAAATTTTTTCCTAACAAAATTTTTTTTGACAAAAGTATTGCACAACTAGGACCACAAATAATGTCAAATGCTGGAGCACCAAACAAGGAAAACATTGAACTCTTAATGTATGTTAGATGAAATCTGAGCACACAGGCTTGCTCACTTTTAATGTTGTATTCTTTCAAACTGTCAGAAGGAATTTCCCTTGTTGAAGGTAAAATTATAATGAGCCTGATTCTGCCATTCCCAATTAGTATGGCACTGTTGCATTTATAAAAATATATTTCTCTTGGAACAAGGAACAACACTGCTGTGACACCATCAGAATGATGAGACATTGTACAAGGTTAACCAGCAACATAATGCTGTGCTTCTTGTTTGGCAATCATCTGTTTCTTAAGGTCAACACTAATTAAAACAATTTGAATTCCAAATTATTTTGCTTGCTTAAGAGATTCACTTGATTCAGAGGAGCTCTTGACAAATGCAAAACATTCACTCTGTCCATTCACATTACATTTAGTTAAAGCCAAAACGTATTTTTTGTTTGCTTTTTTAGGATAGCGTGGTGAATTTATAACCTCAGTTTTTTCTTGGAACCGTTTTTACACGTGAAAAGTTCACCCTCTCTATTTGTCTTAGTGACCATTTTTACCAGAACAGAAAGTGATGGTTAATCCATAATTTTATGGTTGTTACCAAAATAGCAATTGAGGGGACATTTTCCTATGTGACACCTATTCTACTGACTAATTTTACTGTTTCAATGTATTTATTGGTTTTAAGCCACAATGTAAGAAATCAAGGTCGCCCTTTACAGGGGCTAAGGAATGATCAGGTATTATAGAAGAATACAAAAGAAATACAAACATAACAATCATAGTTAAACCTTCTTGCAATTGGGATGATGCTGAAGGATAATTAAGGTGAAATGGAAAGGGAAGGGGAAAAGGCCATACACCACAACCTACTCACAGTCCTCCCCGGGGTGGTCTCATTCCTGAGACCAACCCCAAAGGACGGAGTCTGTAAGAATAAGAAGAAAGAAGAACCAAAAAGAAGGTAACAGGGAGTAAGAAAGGACAGGGTCTAGAGAAGGAAGGAGAAAAAGGAAGGAAAAAGATCTCAGACTTAGATACGCCGCTGGAAGCGGTCAGAGGAGGCCTGAACAAGCTGGTTGGAATGAGGGAAACTCATAGGAAATCCAAGGTGCCCAGACTATGAGACATTTAGGGTGTGAGTTGTTGGAGCATCAAGGCAGTCATACGTGACTTCTCCCCTTGAAAAGCAATGTACAGGGTCTTCCAGGCCTGGGCTATGGTCCGTTTAGCATATGTAAAAAGATAAGTAGCCAGCTGGGATGCGTATAGGCCGGGAAGCGGTCAATGCAATAGGGCCAACTTTGCATCCCTGTGAACCGTTATATGGAAGAGGGTCTGGAGCAGGCTGAAAATCCTGGACCAGAACCCCACCAGTCTCAGTCAGGACCACCAGGTATGCAGGATATCTCCCCTTTGCCTACAGCTACTGACTACTTTTTAAAAGGGTATCTCACCCTACTTTGAAGATATGTCCTCTCAATTCCTGTTGTGCCTTTGTGACAGGAAGTGGAGCAAAATCCCCCCAATGGCACACAGACATCAACAAAAAAAAGGATAAAGCTGTCTATAAACAGGTAGTGTATATTCCTCTATCCACACAAATGAGGTAGATGGAGGAATCACCCATGTTGGAACATTTTAACCACTTGACCTCTGGACATTTACCCCCCCTTAAAACCAGGCCATTTTTTGTGATACGGCACTGCGTTACTTTAACTGGCAATTGCGCAGGCATGCAATACAGTACCTAAATAAAATGTATGTCCTTTTTTCCAACCAATATATATATAGTTTTCTTTTGGTATTTGATCTGCATTTTTTATTTGTTGCGCTGGGAAGAAGTTAAACATCAGGGGTGATAAAAGGGTTAACTGTGTGCTTAGCTAGTGTGTTTGTGTACTGTGGGAGGTGCTTTTACTAGGGGAATGCATAGTTGCATGTTCCTGCTTAGCATGTTCCTTGCTTTCCAGGGCACCCACCGATTGTGTCCATGGTACTCACCTATCAGCCCCCGCTCTGTATAATCATAAGCATGCACACCCCAGACCCAGAAATGTCAGATCACGTACTTGGTACGTGTGCCACCTTGACGCAGTATAAGTACGTTATACTGTTGGCAAGTGGTTTTATTTTGGTTTTTATGATATTTTTTCACACTGAGGGGTTTGTTGGTGTGATTTATTAACACTGTTATTGAATGTGCTTGACTATGGTGATAATGATATTTTAGTAGGCACTACACAGCAAAAACCACACAAGAAAATGGAGTCCCACTCTTTGAGTATAGGAAGTATGGCTGGACTAAAGCAAAGGCAAAGAGATAGGATCTGCTCATAAAAGTTAGGACTGCAGTTTACAGAGGAACCTAGATGTGGGCACTGCAGCTTATGTGTATATTTGCAAATGTGTACAACATAAACCCTGAGATCATCTGATGCCTTCTTCATGTTAGGAAATGTTTGCTTCCACTCTCTTGAGCCCCTGTTTCTGCCCAGGACTTAGCTAAAAGCTTTTCCATTCATTTGGGGTTTTTACACAGCTTTGTACAGTGAAATGCATCACATTCAAGGAGGATGCCTTCAGTATTACCTACAGTGGTGGCTGGTGCTCAAAATTTTTCAATTGCAGCCTCACTGTACCATAAATCACAGCCACTGTGCCCATCAAGCGTAGCCACTGTGCCCATCAAATGCAGCCACTGTTCCATCCAACGCACTCACTGTACCCATCAATTGCTGCCACTGTACCATCAAACACAGCCACTGTACCAAATGCAGCCACTGTGCCCATTAATTGCCTCCACTGTGCCCATCAAATGCAGCCACTGTGCCCATCAAACGCAGCCATGGTGCCATATTAAATGCAGCCACTGTGCCATATCAAATGCTGTCACTGTGCCCCATCAAATACAGCTACTGTACACATCATATGCAGCCACTGTGCCCATCTTATGCAGCCACTGTGCCCATCAAATGCAGCCTTACTGTACCCCATCTAATGCAGCCTCACTGTGCCGGTCTAATGCAGCCTTACTGTGTCCGGTCTAATGAAGCCTCACTGTGCCCGGTCTAATGCAGCCTCACTGTGCCTGGTCTAATGCAACCTCATTGTGCCCGGTCTAATGCAGCCATACTGTGCCCCGTCTAATGCAGCCCTGAGCCTCACTTACCTTACAGGCAGCTCTGCTTGTGCCATGCGTTTCACGGAACTGCCGACATCACTTCCGGTTTCCTTGAAACCGGGAACCCAGAAGTAACCTCTTCACTTGAATAACAAAGCTCCCGCCCATAGTAATACTACAGGCGGAAACTGCTCAGCGCTTTGGATTGTGCCGCAAAGCAGGTCAAAAGCCTGCAAATGAAGTGCCTCATCTGCAATCTTGTGATTGCATTGACGTGACATTTCCCATTGTGCACTCTGTCCGGCGCCCGAACACAGTGCACTTAAAGAACATTTTTTTCAATAATTTTTTTTAAAGGGACCTCTTTTAAAAAAAATGTATTTATTTTTTAATTTTTTTTTCTGTGACTGCTGGGTGGGGGGGGGCGGTGCCCGTGCACCCCCTATGGATGGGCCGCCACTGATTACCTCTGTAAAAAAATTAAGTTACTGTACGTGCCATTGGCATTAATGCATACTTCTCTTATGGCATCAAATCACCTTCTCTCTTGATTACACCTGTGAAACTATACAAGAATGTGTGATATTTTAAGATTTACAATATGTTGCTGTACAGCATACTTTAATGCGTTACTTAATACTGAATACTTTATATTTATTTTTTATTATAATTCTGTTGTCTCCTATGGTACCTTTAAAGTCCATGCATTCCTAGTGTTTTTTTATATTTAGTATTAACAGAGTGCTACTAGGCTGGATCTTTATCTATTTATTCACATTATATAATTACAGTACATTATAATCTGCAAACTTGCATTTAAATCAAGCAGCAACTGCAAAGGCAAATGCAGAAAACTGTTAACTCCTTTCCTGACAGTGTCATTTATACAGTAATCAGTGCATTTTTATAGCCGCAATATCACTGATCACCGCCATTACTAGTAAAAAAAAAAATAATAATAATAAAAATGCCATAAGTTGATCCCAAATTGATCCCTAATCTATCTATTCTTACCAATAATATGTAGAAGAAGACATATTGGCCTAAACTAAGGAAGACATTTCTTTACATTTTTTGGGGGATATTTATTATAGCAAAAATTTAAAAAATTTGTTTTTTTTCAAGTGTCGCTCTTTTTTGTTTATAGAGCAAAAAATAAAAACTGCAAAAAGAAAGCTCTATTTGTGGGAAAAAAGGACATAAATTTTGTTTGGGTACAAGTTACGACCGCACAATTGTCAGTTAAAGTGATACAGTGCCGTATGGCAAAAAATGGCCTGATCATTAAGGGGGTAAGGTCTTTAAGTGGTTAATGCACATAGTTGCAGATACTGCTTGTTTCTGAATAATACATAACCTGTGTTGATTTGACTATGTATTTATATTATGTAGAATCAACATTAAGCAAGTCCCCGTCTCACCCCTGCTTCCCACGGAATACACATACCTGACCCAGGCTTGCTTATCTATGAAATAAAAACCATTATACAGACTATTCTAATTCCAAAAAAAGTTTGAGTACAAATGAGTGTAGCTATGCCATTATAACCACGTTCACTCATGAAGGCCATTTGTTACATCAATTTGTTGGCTGATTGATATGGTAGAGATCCCGCACTGTTGGTAAGAGGTGTGATAAAAATAGAAAGTAGAATGGTAAGGTGTTTAAAGAACTCTTTGTCACTTCATTAAAAAAATAGGCTCTAAATGTTGGTGCATAGCTGTTCTTAAATGAAAAACATGCCCATAGTAAACTCACAATTGACAGCAAACAACAAGTATTTATTTCACACATAAAGCTAGAACTAGTTATCTGATATGAAGCTTGCAGTATACCAACTTTTTATATATAGAACGTGCTCAGCTGTTTAAAGAAAAGAAAATATGTTTTGTGGGCATTATAATGCAGATAAAATAGCTACAGTGTGCCTTTTTCCCAAGACAGTCGACTGTAAGACTGCATTCTCTAGAAATGAATTAAAAAGGATGAAGAAGCAACAAAAAGGTTTTGTAAGTATTGCAATTGTGGTAACAATAATACCCTGAGAATTCATTTCTTATGAAATGCTCTTGACATTTTAATTTAGTACTATGTTTTGCTTTTGCTGTACATGCAAGTCATGTAAATGAGAACTGACAAATCAGCAGTGAATGTGTAATTTAACCTTCGTGATATTGGAGCAGCTATTGTAAGGAAATGTTCTTTGGAAGTCTCTTCAGGAAGTGAGATATAGTATAATCCAGGTTGATGTTGCCCTCTGAATATAAAGGAACGCTTATAAAGAATAAGAAATGCTTGAATTGTCAGCAGTGGGGATTATCTAGTATATAAACAAATATACCAGTCTTTATTGGCAAGAGTAGAATTATTCAAACGACTTGGCATAGTTGACGAGTTCAGAAATACATATCTCTGCTAGGGATGTGTGAGCTTCAGATATGGAAACAGCATGTTTTACAGGTGCAGGTTGCAAACCCTATCAGTGTTTTTAGAGCCTAGGTGTACTTCTTCCAGGGATGATAGGTTGGAGAGCTAAAAAAAATGCAGATCCTCCATTGGTGGATGCTGTGAGTTACAGTATAGGCAAACCTTGATTGAAGGCTTATATCTCTGGAGGAGAATACAAGCCTAAAGCTTATTATGTGTGCTCCTGCTTATGTACACAAAAAAAAACTTTCTTATAAACTGCTGGTACTTAAAGAATGTGTGTATTTAATGCCATTTGCTTATCTATGGGAGAGTCTAAACTTCATCATGTTTATGACATTGGATTAATTTTGAACATGCTTACCTATTAAACATGGCTGTTGTTTCCTGAAATAAAAATTTTGAGACTCTTTATTAAGGCTGAAGCATGGGGTAAATTCATGGGGTTGATTTACTAAATGCAAATAAACTGTGCACTTTGCAAGTGCAGTTGCTCCAGAGCTTAGTAAATCAGGAAAAATGATGCTGAATTCCACCATCCAATCATGTGCAAGAAACAATGCTGTTTTTTTTTCCTTGCATGTGATTGGGTATTCTTTGTGAAGTGAAGCCTCACCTCTTTTACTAAGTTCTGGAGCAACTGCACTTACAAAGATCATAGTCTATTTGCCTTTAGTAAATCAACCCCATGTCTTCTTCTCAGGGAGGTCCTCTGCTGATGCAGAAAGTTGTGCTGACATGATGACATCAAAATCATTCTCTGCTTCAATATACTGTGAAGAAAATGTATCCTGGTAACACTACCTTAGGGGATGGACTATGACATCTTGCAAAGTAATGCCCTGTACACACGATAGGATTTTCCGATGGAAAATGTGTGATAGGACCTTGTTGTCAGAAATTCCGACTGTGTGTACGCTCCATCACACATTTTCCATAGGAATTTCCGACACATAAAGTTTGAGAGCTTGCTATAAAATTTTACGACATCAAAATCCGTTGTCGGAAATTCCGATCGTGTGTAAACAAATCCGATGCACAAAGTGCCACGCATGCTCAGAATAAATTAAGAGACAAAAGCTAATGGCTACTACCCCGTTTATAGTCCCGACGTAAGTGTTTTTTACGTCACCACGTTCAGTACGATCAGATTTTCCGACAACTTTGTGCGACTGTGTGTATGCAAGACAATCCATGGATTTTGTTGTTGGAATGTCCGATCAATGTCCGAGCGTACAGGGCATAATAAAACATTAAGGGCTCTTTTACATGGGGCGGATCAGTGATGATCCGCCCCGTGAACATCCGCTTGCTCGCTCGCTCCGCCGATCCCCGCTGAGCAGGAAGATGACAGGTCCATCGCTGCACACTGTGCAGCGACGGACCTGTCAGAGCGCCGCTCTCCCCTATGGGGGATCGGGTGATGATGGACCGTAGAGTCCGTCGTCACCCGATCCGATTCGAAAACGGATGGAAAAGTAGGTTTTTCCTCCGTTACACTTTTTCGGATAGGCGAGGGTCGGATGTCAGCGGACATGTCACCGCTGACATCCAACGCTCCATAGACCTCCATGGAGTGTCCGTTCAGGTCCACCTAAAAAACTGACAGGTGGAACTGAACGGACAGTCCATGTGAAAGAGGCCTTACATAAAATCCTGCATTGGAAAAGAAACTCCAAACACCAAAGACAAATATAAACATTTGTGAAAAGATGCCAATTTATCAATAGATTTCACAAATTAAAATAACAATCTAAAAAAGGCAAAGGGCTGGTACTCTCACCTTACCCACACAATGCTAAATAATATGTAACAAATATAGTGTTACCAAAAAAAAAATAACTATAATGTATCAAAAACTGCACAATCAAAACTAATTGGTCCACCTTCTGCATACAATGGCAAAACATTTGTGCAAACTGTAATAATATAAAAAAAAAAATAAACAAAATACCTAATTCTATAAACATGTGTTGATTAATATATACAATGTATGATAACTGAACTTAATAATACATTTTCAAATCCTATTTCTAATCAATCAATCAACCAATCATATGTCCATGATCATTTCTCTAATAATTGTGCAAAAGAAACACTGTGGAAAAAGCCATTAATATTCACTGTATCATTAAGAAATCATTAACAGCCACTTTCATGTAGGTTTGAGTCCAAAAACAATGTCCATACACATTCAGTAAGCACACAAAACCACTGGTGAGGTGGTTTTAATACTGTGCCATCTCCCATAGCAATCATTGATAACCACTGTAAGGTCTGTTTATGCAGCATATGTAGGTAAATGAAATAGTAATATAACACCCACACACACACACACACAAACATGCTCCTCCTTTTCTGGAGGGAACCCACAAAATAATGTGTGATCTTATCATATAAAAGGTCATCAGTGTTTTATATAAGGTATTTTCTTCTGAGCTAATTGGTTTGTGGGAAGGAGTAAGGATTTTAGAATAGATTTCAAAGGAGTCACTGGAGTGACACCTTTTATATGAAAAGATCAAAGATTATTTGGTGAGCTGTCTGTAAGAAGAACCATGTTGGTCTATGGAAGATCACTAACATTATGGGTCACCTATTTATGTGTGCTACATAGTATGTCTTCAGTCTTCTAAGCTGAATTATGTCAGGTGCTCTTTAACCCAGAAGGCTGAGGACATCTTGTGGCAAAAAAAGTACTGAGGGAGATAGCACCGACTTAAAGTGATATTAAAGTCTTTTTTTTGTTTGTTTAAAAATAACAAACATGTCATACTTACCTACCCTGTGCAATAGTTTTGCACAGAACAGCCCATATCCTTCTCTTCTCGTGACCCCAAGAAGCTTGCTATGGGGGCACCCGAGCCGAGTTGCTTCTCTGTGTGTCCATTCAGACACTGAGCTGTGGCTCGGTCCACCCCTCCCCTCTCCTCATTGGCTCACTGACTTTCATTAATAGCAGCTGGAGCCAATGGCACCCTCTGCTTTGTCTCAGCTGCTGCAAACAGAAGGGTTTTTTCTATCTTAATGCAAAGAATGCATTAAAATAAAAATAAAAACTTCTGCCTTTAGAATCACTTTAGGGGTGAGTAAAGCAGTCTGAACTATTTTTTTTCTCTACCTTACCTGAGGACCATTTCCAATTAAAAAAATGGCAATGGCAGAAATTGGGCTTTAAATTGATTTAATAAGAAACCATTTGTTTTTACAAATATGTATTTTACAGTAAAAAGGAGGAGCCCTGAAATATACTGTATCTCATTGTTTAACACATTCCTGGAAGCTGTGTCATCATCATACAATTCATAAAAAATGCCATAGGTGCACTTTTAACTTATAGAAGTATAAGACTGTTTCAGAATAAGTAGGCTACTGAGAATAATAAACCAAATGTAAGCTACTGTATTTTGTTAAAAAATGCAGACAATAATACACAACAAATTTTGCAAGAAGTTATTTTTTCAGGTTACATGAAGTAAATTATGTTTACATTTTCTTCAGTTTCTCCTGAAAATTATTTTAAACATTTGCTTAAAAAAGTTTATTCAGCTTTAAAAAAAAATATTTTAAGGCTAATGTTTATGTTATTTATTGTGGAAAACAATTCTTGCTCAGTTGCTGATACTTTTGTCACTTCGGTCACTATGACAGCCTTCAAAAGGTTGAATTCAACAATGATGCCCAATTACTAATGGTTAAGTGAACACAAGAAGCCTGAGTGACTGGCCCCACAGAACTGGGAGCAGTGTTGACTAAGGCAGGGACTGAACCAATGACCCCATGTGTCCAAAACTGGCATATTAAAGCTCCAAGCATCTAACCTTTTACAGCATGAGTCAGGAACACCACTAACATACCATGAATGGAAAGGACACCACTAAAAAACAGTTTACTTGCAGCACATATAAATACAATGTTATAATTTACTTTTCTCAAATGGATACAAGCGATACTTTATAATGTTTACTTCTAAAATACAATGGCAAAAGTTTTTTCAACATTGCTAAGTTATTAAATCTCCAATATGTAGATGTGTTTTTGACACATTGATGAACAATCAGCATATAAAATGTTTTTGTCTTTGTATTGTTTTTAATAAACCTATTGTTAGCTTAACTAGAATTTATTAAAAAAATGCACTTAATATTAGTGCATGTTAATGTAACCACAAAAAAATGGACATGTGACTGTAAATTTTTCTCACATACATGTAAAAATCAGCATTTATTGCTAGAAAATTACCTAAAACCCCCAAACATTATATATTTTGTAAGCAGAGGCAACTTTTTATGTCACGCAGTATTGGGCAGCAGTTTTTCAAATGGAAATGTTTTGGAAACAATACATTTTAATGAATTGTAGTTCACACAAACACAATATAATACCCAATTGTTTTGTAAAATATAGAAGATTATATTACGCTGAGTTAATAGATAACTAACATGACACACTTTAAAATTGCGCCTGTAGAATAGCACCAAACTATGGTACCTAAAAATTCAGAAGATGGGGAGAATTATGGAATGGGAGAGGTGTGGAATAAATCTCATTAATCAGCTATATAAAGATGGTATTTTAAAATTCTTCCAGGAATTGAGAGAACAATACGCTATTCCGAATAAATCCTTCTTCAGGTAACTACAGATTATGCATGCTTTAGGAAAACAATTTAGAGAGAGGGCACTGTAATGGAGCAGGATACTGCTGCTCTAGAAAGTAATCAATGCAAAAACTGTAAAAGGCTTGATCTCTAGTTTTTACTAACATATATATAAGGGGAGTCTGAAAGGGACTGAAGTCCCACCGAGTAGGAGGAGATGGGAACAAGATGTAGGGACTATGACTGAGGTGCAGTGGAGTAGAATGTTGGAACTAGGCTTGTCGGTTTAACTCTCCCCCTCACAAAGGATGTCACATTTATTTTTGTTATACAGAGCATATTATACCCCTCAAAAGCTTTTCTTGTTTGGCTGTAGACCAAATGCCAGCAGCCCCAGGTGTGGGGAAAAAGAAGGGGATCTGATTCATATGTTTTGGAGGTGCCGAAGCTATATCGTTATTGGAAAGAGGTATCCTGAACTATAAACCTGGTATTTGCGAGGTCACTGAACCTGGACGTAAGGTTATGTGTGCTGGGTTATGTAGAAGGGGAGGGAGACCTTGGATGTACCCATGTTGCAATTCTTAGATGCCTATTCCAGGCAAGGAAATTGATAGCACAGAGATGGCAATCAGTGTTACCCCCAACTTGTAGAGAGTGGGAACGTGGCATGAATGAGACAATATGGAAGGAGAAAACAGTATATGTTAGACAAGGTCGTATAAAGAAATATGAAGAGATTTGGAAATCCTCCTGGGATGTGAAGGGATACCCCCCTTAGAACAATGTGAAAGATGAAAATGAGAAATGAACCATCAGTATAAAGAAGGAAAGATAAGGTGGGGAGAGGGGTTGAGATGCTTAGTAGGGATGAGCTGAACACCCCCCAAACCTTAAACACATTATTAAATAATCATACAAAAACACATAACCATGTGAGTGAATCAGTCAATGTGAGTCAATTATTATTGTGTTAAAAAGTCCCAAAACACAAAAAAATAAACTTAAAGTGAAGTGATAATCCAGTCACTTTTCCCTGATGCTCCTCCAGTAAGTATAAAGGATTTAGAAAAAAAGGAACTTCATGGTGCAGTAAAAAGTGGTAGTTTATTTCAAACGGAGATCTCCGTTCCCAGTCAATTCTTGCTACAGGGAAACGCGTCGGTTGGAGAGAATCTTGTGATGCACCAGCTGGCAGCCTGAAAGCTTGTGGCTGTGTTTTGTATCGTATTTCTTCGCTGTGCTTAAGAAACATTTTTGGAATAAACTACCACTTTTTACTGCATCATGAAGTTCCTTTTTTTTCCAAATCCTTTATACTTCCTGGAGGAGCATTGGGCAGAGTGACTGGAAGGTTGGAAACTTACTAAAACATTTTCATACAATATTGATCACATTATCAGTTAGGTGAGTGCAGAATAATTAAACTACATATATGCAAGTTATTGCCATAAAAAGTGTTTGGTGACCCGGGTCCTGCCCCAGGGGACATGTATCAATGCAAAAAAAAGTTTTAAAAATGTCAGTTTTTTTGGGAGCAGTGATTTTAATAATGCTTAAAGTGAAACAATAAAAATGAAATATTCCTTCAAATATCATGCCTGAGGGGTCTCGTTAGTCTGCCTGTAAAGTAGTGCATCTTTCCCATGTTTATAACAGTACCACAGCAAAATGACATTTCTAAAGAAAAAAATGTTATTTAAAATTGCTCGCGGCTGTAATGTATTGTCAGATCCCAGCAATATAGATAAAAACCATTGAAAAAAGCGTCAAAAATACAAAAAAATTCCGTGGATGTCCCCCCCAAAATCCATACCGGTCTTCAGGTCTGGTATGGATTTTAAGGGGAACCCCACACCAAAATTAAAAAAATAAATGCAGTGGGGTCCCCCAGGCCCCAGGCACTATATACTCTGAACAGCAGTATACAGTGGGGACGGAAAGTATTCGGACCCCCTTAAATTTTTCACTCTTTGTTATATTGCAGCCATTTGCTAAAATCATTTAAGTTCATTTTTTTCTTCATTAATGTACACACAGCACCCCATATTGACAGAAAAACACAGAATTGTTGACATTTTTGCTGATTTATTCAAAAAGAAAAACTGAAATACCACATGGTCCTAAGTATTCAGACCCTTTGCTCAGTATTTAGTAGAAGCACCCTTTTGATCTAATACAGCCATGATTCTTTTTGGGAAAGATGCAGCAAGTTTTTCACACCTGGATTTAGAGATCCTCTGCCATTCCTCCTCCTTCATTATTTTAGCTGTGTGCTTAGGGTCATTGTCTTGTTGGAAGGTAAACCTTCGACTCAGTCTGAGGTCCTGAGCACTCTGGAGAAGGTTTTTGTTCAGGATATCCCTGTAATTGAAGGCATTCATCTTTCCCTCGATTGCAACCAGTCATCCTGTCCCTGCAGCTGAAAAACACCCCCACAGCATGATGCTGCCACCACCATGCTTCATTGTTGGGACTGTATTGGACAGGTGATGAGCAGTGCCTGGTTTTCTCCACACATACCGCTTAGAATTAAGGCCAAAAAGTTCTATCTTGGTCTCAACAGACCAGATAATCTTATTTTTCACCACCTTGGATTCCTTCAGGTGTTTTTTTAGCAAACTCCATGCGGGCTTTCATGTGTCTTGCACTGAGGAGAGGCTTCTGTCAGGCCACTCTGCCATAAAGCCCAGACTGGTGGAGGGCTTCAGTGATTGTTGACTTTCTACAACCTTCTCCCATCTCCTGACTGCATCTCTGGAGCTCAGCCACAGTGATCTTTGGGTTCTTCTTTACCTGTCTCACCAAGGCTCTTCTCCCCCGATAGCTCAGTTTGGCCAACAGCCAGCTCTAGGTAGGGTTCTGGTCATCCCAAACTCTTCCATTTAAGGATTATGGAGGCCACTGTGCTCTTAGCAACCTTAAGTGCAGCAGAATTTTTTGTAACCTTGGCCAGATCTGTACCTTGCCATAATTCTGTCTCTGAGCTCTTCAGGCAGTTCCGTTGACCTCATGATTCTCATTTGCTCTGACATGCACTGTGAGCTGTAAGGTCTTATATAGACATGAGTGTGGCTTTCCTAATCAAGTCCAATCAGTATAATCAAACACAGCTGGACTCAAATGAAGGTGTAGAACCATCTCAATAAACAAGTAACAAGGTGCAATATGCAGATACCTTGCAATGTAGTACCCAATTGTCCAGGAATGTGGATGTACAGGTGTGTACACTGGTAATATAAAACCCCTATCTCAGTCAGGGCAGCCACCAAGAATCCAAAAGCGAGTTCCCATAGCTGAGAAAAACTGAGATGAGATGTAATGTTCTTCCCATTCGCCATTGAAATCGAAATAATTGTGAGTCAAACAGAAGTTGGTAGCCTCCAAGATAAATGCGGCCTGTCTGGGATTCATAAAAGGATCTTGTGCGAGGATCTTGTACACAATTATTTCGATTTTGATGGCAAATTCTACCTACAAATACAAGGGACTGCCATGGGAGCTAATTTCGCTCACTCATACGCCAACTTAGCCATGGCCTATTGGGAAAACATTACATCTCACACAACAATCCGTATTCATCCCATATTGTATTTTTTTGCCGTTACATAGACGATTTAATCGTAATCTGGGACGGCCCTATTGATTCCATTACTTCATTTGTAGATCACTGCAACCATAACCCCTACGGTTTATCTTTCACACATGTCTCCGATCCCAGTTGCTTGGCCTTTTTGGACCTCGAATTGAGTCATGTGGGTGAAATTATCATTGCAAAGAACTACATCAAGCCCACAGCTGGCAACTCTTTTTTACATTATAAGAGTTGCCACTACCCAAAATGGACCAATAACATACCCAAAGGCCAGTTCTGTTGCCTTAGACACTGACTACGACACCCAGAGTATCCTACTAAAAAAGAAGTTTGCTGATAAAGAATATCCCCAAGAGTTAGTGGACCAAGCTTGCAACCATTATTCCAAAGGAAAACCCACCAAAAAAGAAAGGGAAGCCACATCAGACCACTCGATGAGATTTTTAACTACTTTTAATTTTCATTATAAAAAAATGGAAAATATTTTGCAAAAACATTGGAACATTCTACAACAAGACCCCCTCCTTAAAACCATTCTCCCACCCATACCTAGGATTACTTACCGGAAAGCTCCATCTCTGAAAAACAAAATCGCTCCGAGCAAATTTCCGTCAGACCAGATTGCCACTAACCCCATTCAGCTCATACCTTTAGTGGGCATGTTTCAATGTAAGAAGACTCGTTGTAAAACTTGCTGGTTTGTTCAGCATGGTAAAAAATCTTTTGTTTCTAAAGGTAAAACATACCCATTGGATCAATTTTACAACTGCTCATCTGAGTTTGTTGTATACGGTCTAAAGTGCCCTTGTGGGTTGATCTATGTTGGACGCACCATCTGCCCCCTGAGGCAACGGTTTGGACAACACCGACAACTCATTGAGGGTGGCAAAGACTTACATAGTGTCCCCTGCCACTTTGCTGAACATCACAAAAAATCCACCGTTGGTCTCGAAGTTTGGGTCATCGAGCAAATCTCCAAATCTATGACTCAAGCTGAACGTTTTAAAAAACTATGTGCGAAAGAGACCTTTTGGATATATTGCCTTGACGTCCTCTTGCCCGGTGGCCTCAATGAAGGTATAGAAATAGCCACAGTACTATAGTCTTTCTCGCCCCACATTTCTCTTGCGGATTATTCTGATGATACTATACTTTGAAATTTTATATGTCTATATTTATAGGTATATTTTTGTCATTTTATCACAGGTTTTATCTTCCTACCTGTTTTATATATTTTATTAGGGGTGGCGGGTTCGCTCCAGTAAATATTGGTAACCCAGGAGGTAGTATGATGCTTTATATATATATATATATATATATATATATATATATATATATATATATATATATGTTTCCCCCCCTTCCCCCCCTTTCTTTCCCCTTTTTTTTTCCCTCTTGCCCCTTCCCTTTCTTCTTCTTTCCCTCCCCTCCTTATCGCATTAGGCTGATTCTCCCTTTGTATTTCTTGCAATCATTTATATGTACATATACACCTTATATTAATATTTCACAATTATTCATACATATACTTACATTCTTTCTGTATTCCCCCCCCCCTTTTTTCTCTAAATCCATATACACTCATCTATATGGCATCCAGTTTACATTTTTAGCCCCACATATTACATATCCCTCCCGCCACATGGTGTTTTTCATCCTATTAATTTTCCGTTTCCTCCATATTCCCTAACTATACATTCATTTATATCTATCTATTATATTTTTACATTCATTTATATCTATTCATTATATTTATACATTTATATCTATTTTGTAGTTCTCCATTTCTCCAGCATACATTTTTTTCCCCACATATATCATACATCTCTCCCGTAACATGGTGTCTCTCATTTAATTAATTAATCTTCTGTTTCTTCTATATTCCCTAACCATGTATTCATTCATATTTATTCATTATATTCATACATTTATATTTATTTTTTAGTTTTTCATTTTTTTTATCATTTTTTATTATATTTTTTTATTTCTTTACCATTTTTTCATTAATTTACCATTTCTATATCGTATTTCTTATGTTCACAGTTCTCTGTCCCATTCTCTGTCCCATTCCCTGTCTACCTTGGTTTCTCCCCCTCCCCTTTGCATTATTCTGTGTCTCCATTCATGTTTCTGGCCCCGCCCCTTGTTCCGCCTATATTAAACCTTCCCATGTATTGTTTATCCATGCTTGAAAAAGGAATGTGGCTATTCCATCCATCTATAGCTAGCAATTTCGGAAACGCATTGCATATTGATGACGTCACGGCTTGGCGCCGGCCTGTGTCTGCTCTCCAAGCCTCGCTTCCATCCTACACACACGGCCGTGTCTCTCCCCTCACCACACAGGGACAGTGCAATCGCTGTGAAGATACAGCGCAGCCCTGCCATCCGGCCGGACGTCCTTCTCCCTCTCTTTACTGACATTTATGCCATCATCGGACTGATCCTTTCCTCTTCCACTGGACTACTGACACCATCTTCCAGGGACATTGTATTACACCGGTGTGTGTATGTGCTCAGCCATCTGCACCCCTGCCTGCCTGGACTTGATTGTGCTTCAGCTACATTCATACAGCTTCTGCCTACAGTCCTGCATTTTTCAGCTCTTCAGCCCTCATCATGCTCCTGTACATGACTTCTCCTACCTTCATGCGAGTGGATATTTTGTTTGAAATAAAGTGTTTTATGATAACTTCTCAGAGGCGCCCCTATTCCTTGTTAGAACCATCTCAAGGATGATCAGAAGAAATGGACAGCACCTGAGTTAAACATATGGGTGTCACAGCAAAGGGTCTGAATACTTAGGACCATGTGATATTTCAGTTTTACTTTTTTTAATAAATCTGCAAAAATGTCAACAATTCTGTGTTTTTCTGTCAATATAGGGTGCTGTGTGTACATTAATGAGGGAAAAAAAATAACTTAAATTATTTTAGCAAATGGCTGCAATATAACAAAGAGTGAAAAATTTAAGGGGTTCTGAATACTTTCCATCCCCACTGTATATACTATATGGCCTGCCCTATATACTGGTATATAGTATGGTACCAGAACACTGTAACCCCTCACAGTTACTCTTGTTGGGTGTAGGAGCGGGCCCTGTGTTGAAATATTTTATAACAAATTGTAATTACATGCCCCTGTTAAACAGGGTTAAAAAAATTGGGCCTTTAGTTTTGGTGGTGCCAGAATACTGTAAGCCCTCACAGTTGCTCTTGTTGGGTGCAGGAACGGGCCCTGCGTTGAAATAATAAATCAAAAATTGTAATTACATGCCCCTGTTAAACAGGGGCAGAAAAATTGGGCCTTGGGTGGTTGGGTGATGGTGGTGCCACAACACTGTAAGCCCTCACAGATGCTCTTGTTGGGTGTAGGAGCGGGCCCTGCGTTGAAATATTATATAGCAAATTGTAATTACATGCCCCTGTTAAACAGGGTTAGAAAAATTGGGCCTTTAGTTTTGGTGGTACCAGAATACTGTAAGCCCTCACAGTTGCTCTTGTTGGGTGCAGGAACGGGCCCTGCGTTGAAATAATAAATCAAAAATTATAATTACATGCCCCTGTTAAACACTCAATGTGCATTCAGAAAGCATGCTGGATGCAGGATAGGCCAGTAGCTCAATTGAATATTGAGCAAGTTCTGGCCAGTGGTCCATCCTCAAGACCCAGTAACTCAGTGGATGCTCTGTTGGAAAGGTCTCCAAGTCTGCTCTTGCCCCTAGATATTCCTGCAGCATATAATGCAGATGCTGGCGATGGTTGCTTGAACCGATCAGACCTTGGCACTGAGGACTGAAAAATTGTTTACCCTTGTAACGTGGATCAAGAAGGGTTGCCAGCCAGTAATGATCCCTATCCTTAATACCATGAATCCTAGGGTCTTTTCACAGGCTTTGCAGAATCAGGGAGGATGCAGCATAAGCCTCTAACCTGTCCACCTTTAGGAGATCCCTGAAAACTCACTTATTCAGGGAAGCCTATCCCACACCCACCTAACAACCCCATCAAATCATTCCCCGCATCTATTACCTTTTGTACCACCACCCCTTCCCTTTAGAATGTAAGCTCTATGAGCAGGGCCCTCCTGTCCCTTCTGTATTGTACTGTAATTGTGCTGTCCCCCCTCTAGATTGTAAAGAGCTGCGTAAACTGTTGGCACTATATAAATCGTGAATAACAATAATAATAATAAGTTTGCAGAGGCATTCGATTCTGAGTCCTCTGGGTCACTAAGGATCACATTAACTGTAACTACCATCCTCCCAGCCACGTACAACTGCTTTGGTTTCTAGGGACTGAAAACCATCCCTTGAAGACTGCTGCTGTGTGTTATCCTCTACATCCATGCTGACACAATCCTCCTATTCCTTGTTCTCTTCTTTCTGTGTGTTTGTCAGGCCCACAGGAATGCTATCTGGATAAGGGGGCCTTGAGAGGAAAGGAAATCCTTCTCTTCCTCCTGCTGTTCTGCCTCAAGTGCCCTGTCCATAATTCTATGAAGCGTGTGCTCCAGCAGGAAAACTAGAGGGACAGTGTCACTCATGCATGCATTGTCGCTGCTCACCATCCTTGTGGCCTCCTCAGATGGTGACAGGACAGTGCATGCATCCTTGATCAGTAGCTACTGGCATGGCCAAAAGAAGCCAAGCTCCCCTGACCCTGTCCTGGTACCATACTCCCACAGGTACTCACTGATGGCCCTCTTCTGTGTATGCAGCCGCTGTAGCATTGCCACCTGGTGGGCATGTCACAAATGAGGCAGTTGGTGGGCAGGTTGCATTCCCTTTGAAGCACTGGCATTGTATGACCGGCGGAAATTACCACAGACTTTTCTGGCCTGATCCAGGAGATCTTGCAAGTCTGGGTACCTGGTCAAGAAATGCTGCACCACCATATTCAGGACATGTGGTAAACATGGAACATGGGTCAAGTGTCCCTGTTGGAGGGTGGAGAGAAGGTTGTGCCATTGTTGCATACAACCATTCCTGGCTGAAGCTGGCAGATCAACTCAAGCACCGCATGGCATCTTTTAGCCTGACTGCTTGCATAGTCCCTTGAGCGCTTAGGGATCACTGCTGGTTCAGAGGACAAATCTGCAGAAGATGCCATAGAGAAAGAAGAAGAGGAGGGGGTGGAGGAGAGAGCTGTGGCAGAATCACCACTAGCATTTTGGAGGTGCAGGAAAGTCGTTTGGGAACTCATAAACCCACTTCTAGAGAAAGGCTACCATTTGTACTTAGATAACTTTTATACAAGTTTGCCCCTGTTCTGCAACCTTCACAGAAAGAACACTCCAGCATGTGGCACCATAAGGATGAACCGGAAGGGCTTTCCTCAAAGCCTCATCAACAAGAAGCTAAGAAGAGGGGAGTCTGCGAGTTTACAAAATGAGGAAATTCTGGCTGTGAAGTGGAGGGACAGAAGGGTCTACATGCTTTCTTCGATCCACAACAATACATTTGTTGAGATCACCAGGAGGAATGGCCCAATCCAAAAAATAACATGTATCCACGAATACAATATGTTAATGGGGTTGTCGACTTCAACGACCAAATGCTCGAACCCTACCTTGCCACAAGACGAACATACCAGTGGTATCAAAAAGTTTCAATTTATTTGTTTAATTTGGCCATATACAACAGCTATATTATCTATCATAACACTGAAAGCCCCAAATCCTTCCTTGGCTACCAAGAGGAAATCACCACTGCCCTTATATTCCCAAACGGCCCACCAGAAAACATTCGATCTGATGTGATTAGCAGACTCTCCGACCGCCATTTTCCTGATAAAATCCCTCCCAGACCAACAGGCCAAAAACGTCAGAAAAAATACCGGGTATGCACCAGAGGAGGAGTTAGAAGAGACACCACTTATCATTGTCCCCAATGTCCTTCCCAACCAGGCCTCTGCATAATTGACTGTTTCCGCCGTTACCGTACTTCACTAAATTATTAGTGAAGTATTTACATAACCCTCACTTCCTGCCATTTACTTTCACACACCTTATGCCTCTACTTGCTCTGTAACTGACCCTGGCTTGTTATTCGACCAGCTTCTGCCTACCAATTCTGTTTATACCTCTGCCTGCTCTGGAATTGACCCTGGCTTGTTATTCGACCACGCTTCTGCCTAACAATTCTGTTCATACCTCTGCCTGATCTGGAACTGACCCTGGACTGTTTGACCATGCTTTTTGCCTACCTCTTGGACTGATCTTGTACCCTGCCACTGGACTAGTGAGATTTATAACACAGGGGTCTCACATATGTGAGGGGCTCCAGAATTGTTTTTTCTGGATGAAGAAAATTTTTTTTGTTATCTCATTCCTAGATTAGGGTCTGGAGACTTGGAGGCTTCAAAGAGATTTTGGGTGGGAGAAGCCTCTATCCCTGTCCCCCATTCTGTCCTTAATGAGGCCCTACTTCTGCCTGCTGCCTGTAGGACCTATGCCATCATGCCTCTGCTTCTCGCATGAACTGACCACACCACATGGACCATGTTCCTGCCTACTACCAGGATCAATATTTTGGCACTGCTGACAATCTCTGCCTGCACCGACCCTGGACTGTATATGGACAGTATCCCTGCCTGCTGCCTGCTGCCTGTACTGACTATGGACAGTATTCCTGCCTGTTGCCTGGACAATTGCGATCACTTTTGCTGACCAAGTCCATGCCTGCTGCCTGGACCAGTGCTATCCTCCTGTGGACATCTGTGCTACTAAAACCACAGGTAATCTTTTGTTTACCCTTTGCTCAGCAGAATGTATTTTGGTGTGTAATTCTTGGTATGTGCACAATGCGCCCTAGAACACCTGGTGTTCCTTGCATGTTGGGCCTCTGTATGTGGCCAGGCTGTGTAAAAGTCTCACACATGTGGTATTGTCATACTCAGGAGGAGTAGCAAAATGTATTTTGGGGTGTAATTTTTGCTATGTGTTGGAAATATCTTATAAATGGACAACTTTGTGTAAAAAAAATGCTTTTTCATTTTTTTTCCACATATTCCAAAAACTTCTGGAAAAAAATGAACTGTTCAAAAGACTCACTATGCCTCATAGATTATACGTTGGGGTGTTAGCTTTCCAAAATGGGGTCATTTTCTGGGCGTTTCCATTGTCCTGGTGCTCCAGGGCCTTCAAAAGTGTAATAGGTGGTTGAGAAATGAGATGTGTAATTTATGCGCCTAGAATGCCTGAAGGTGCTATTTCAATGTTGGGCCTCTGTATGTGGGCCAAGCTGTGTAAAAGTCTCACACATGTGGTATCACCATTGTCAGGAGGAGTAGCAGAATGTATTTTGGGGTGTCATTTTTGCTATGTACATGCTATGTTTTGGAAATATTGTATAAATGGACAACTTTGTGTAAAAAAAATGTAGTTTCATTTTTTTCCACGTTTTCCAAAAACTTCTGGAAAAAAATGAACCTTTCAAAAGACTCATTATGCCTCATAGATTATACATTGGGGTGTTAGCTTTCCAAAATGGGGTTATTTTGTGGGCGTTTCCATTGTCCTGATGCTCCAGGGCCTTCAAAAGTGTAATAGGTGGTTGAGAAATTAGATGTGTAATTTATGCTCCTAAAACCCTTGAAGGTGCTATTTCAATATTGGGCCTCTGTATGTGGCCAGGCTGTGTAAAAGTCTCACACATGTGGTATCACCATTCTCAGGAGGAGTAGCAGAATGTATTTTGGGATGTCCTTTTTGCAATGTACATGCTATGTGTTGGAAATATCTTATAAATGGACAACTTTGTGTAAAAAAAAATGTGTTTTCATTTTTTTCCCACATTTTCCAAAAACTTCTTGAAAATATGAACCTTTTAAAAGACTCATTATGCCTCATAGATTATACATTGGGTGTTTCCAAAATGGGGTCATTTTGTGGGCATTTCCATTGTCCTGGTGCTCCAGGGCCTTCAAAAGTGTAATAGGTAGTCAACAAATTAGATGTGTCATTTATGCTCCTAGAACACCTGATGGTGCTCCCTGCATGTTGGGCCTCTCTATGTGGCTAGGCTGTGAAAAAGTCCCACACATGTGGTATCGCCATACTCAGGAGGAGGAGCAAAATTTATTTTGGGGTGTAATTTTTGCTATGTACATGCTATGTGTTGGAAATATCTTATAAATGGACAACTTTGTGTAAAAAAATGCTTTTTCATTTTTTTTCCACATATTCCAAAAACTTCTGGAAAAAAATGAACTGTTCAAAAGACTCATTATGCCTCATAGATTATACGTTGGGGTGTTAGCTTTCCAAAATGGGGTCATTTTCTGGGCGTCTCCATTGTCCTGGTGCTCCAGGGCCTTCAAAAGTGTAATAGGTGGTTGAGAAATGAGATGTGTAATTTATGCGCCTAGAATGCCTGAAGGTGCTATTTCAATGTTGGGCCTCTGTATGTGGGCCAAGCTGTGTAAAAGTCTCACACATGTGGTATCACCATTGTCAGGAGGAGTAGCAGAATGTATTTTGGGGTGTCATTTTTGCTATGTACATGCTATGTGTTGGAAATATCGTATAAATGGACAACTTTGTGTAAAAAAAATGTAGTTTCATTTTTTTCCACATTTTCCAAAAACTTCTGGAAAAAAATGAACCTTTTAAAAGACTCATTATGCCTCATAGATTATACATTGGGTGTTTCCAAAATGGGGTCATTTTGTGGGCGTTTCCATTGTCCTGGTGCTCCAGGGCCTTCAAAAGTGTAATAGGTAGTCAACAAATTAGATGTGTCATTTATGCTCCTAGAACACCTGATGGTGCTCCCTGCATGTTGGGCCTCTCTATGTGGCTAGGCTGTGAAAAAGTCCCACACTTGGTATGGCCATACTTAGGAGGAGTAGCATAATGTACTTTGGGGTGTCATTTGTGGTATACACATGCCATGTGAGAGAAATAACCTATTACAGTGACAATTGTGTAGAAAAAAAAATCTTCATTTTGCAAAGAATTGTGGGAAAAAATGACAACATCAAAAACCTCACCATGCATCTTACTAAATACCTTGGAATGTCTACTTTCAAAAAAGGGGTAATTTGGGGGTATTTGTACTTTCCTGGCTTGTTCTGAATGAAAATAAAAAATTAAATAGGCCACCAGTACATCAGGTGTGATCAATTTTTTAGGATTTGCACCACAGCTTGTAGACTCTCTAACTTTCACACAGACCAAATAATATCCACAAATTTGGGTTATTTTTTACCAAAGATATGTAGCAGTATAAATTGTGGCCAAAATTCATGAAGAACAATTAATAATTTGCAAAATTTTATCACAGAAACTAAGAAAAATACGTTTTTTTTTTTCAAAATTGTTGGTCTTTTTTCATTTATAGCGCAAAAAATAAAAAACCCAGAGGTTATCAAATACCACCAAAAGAAAGCTCTATTTGTATAAAAAAAGGACAAAAAATGAATTTGGGTACAGTATTACATGACTGAGTAATTGTCATTCAAAGTGTGAGGGCACTGAAAGCTGAAAATTGGTCTGGGCAGGAGGGGGGTTTAAGTGCCCAGTAGGCAAGTGGTTAATACACTGCCTGCACTGACTGAATATAGAGTAAACACTGAATATAAAGTCTATGCTAAATGCAAAGTATATATATATACTCTGGTCTTCAATGCAGCCGATCAGACACATCAGCCTGATCAGCTGCTACACTAGCTGGTAACAGGCCAGTAGACAAATAACCAAAACTGGAAGTAATGAAATCCTCACTACTTCCAATTTAAGACATCACAGATAGGGAGGAACAATGTCATCGGATGCCACCAAGTCCCAAACATAAACGATATAAAAGAACAAACTGCAGTGTTCAACAGCAGTTTTCTTAAAATATTTTTTTTCAGACATTATTTACTTCAAAATAGCATTGTTGTTTACTCTATAGCTGGAATTGGCAACCTGTTGATCGTGATCTACCCATCAATCGTGGTCAGGTGACAGGTAGGTGGCGTCTCTGCATTGCCAACCCTAGTCTAAACTGCTTCTCCCCAGTTGTGTGATCAGAATGAGGGCTGGGTAAAAAGTTTGGAGCAGGGAAGGAGACAGTGTGGCAGAGCAGGGTGAGAAGTCCAGAGTAGGAGAGGAGAGAGTTTGGCAGAGCAGGGGAGGAGACTTGCTCTCACATGGAGCTTCTACAGAAGCAAAAGATGTGTGTTCACTGGAGGTGTTGCAGCTGCTGAATTATCTTTAGTGATGTGTAACACAAAAAAATAAACTGTCTGTGAAGCAGTGGCAGCACCCCTAGTGAACCCACACCTTCTACTTCAGTGAGAGCAGGAGCTCTGTGTGAGAGCAAGTCTCCTCCCCTGCTCCAGACTTCTCACCCTGAGCTGCTCCAGCTGCATATTTTACCTGGTGAGTGAGTGCAGGGAGGGGTGGGTGTCTTTAGTTCTTGCAGTTCTGAACCCTGGGGGGGGAATGAAGCATTTTTCTGAGATCTCTAGTGAGGAATATGGGCTTGGGGAGGGAGGCTAAATTGTACTGAACAAAGGGGGTAATGTTGGGTAGATTTAGACATGCTTCTAAATCTTACTGGCCTCTGAAGCCCGATCTGCATTTGGATTGCACTTCAGAGGCTACTGGCAGGTAGTGAGGAAGTGATGCAGCACATTCTCACTGCCTGTTTTAATGCAATTTTTGCCAACAATCGTGCTGAAACCATGTGCTTTGCATGTGGTAGTGGGGAGTTTGTGTCCCCATTTAGTTGAATGAGTAGCTTTCAATGAGCTTGCTGCCTGCAGTTTGCTACATTGGGTGAACATTGTCATGGGCATGAAGTGAAACATCGCGGCCGTGGCATGTAAGCATCCCCATTTACTACCTAATACAGTTTGGGGGAGGACTGTTGGCAGACGACAAAAAGCAGCTCAACTACAGATTTTTGCTGCCCCAAAACCGCAGGTCTAAACAGAGTCTTTGGTGGTACTTTATAAAGTAATGTGTGTGTTAGAGCGTTAGGGCTCATTAACACTAGCAGTTGAAGGGCAGT
This sequence comes from Aquarana catesbeiana, assembly GCF_042186555.1. Lineage (NCBI taxonomy): Eukaryota > Metazoa > Chordata > Amphibia > Anura > Ranidae > Aquarana > Aquarana catesbeiana. Next base: position 631,473,644 of record NC_133325.1, read on the forward strand.
AAAACCCCTCGGCTGAGCTGCAGTTTTACCACCTTCCAATTACTCCTCCTTTTATAGCAATAATTTCTATCAGTTTATAGCAGTTAGAGGAATGAAAGATAATTGTGAATTGGTTTATATGAGCTACGGCATTGTCTTATTTTCTTCTTTGCTCTGTGAAATAAGCTTATGTGAGCTTACCATACACCTTTTATTTCATATGCCTGACCATTTCTATACTCTTTATATATTTATTATGCAATACAACTTTTAATGCATACAGTGCTTTACTACTGTACTTGTTTTAGTTAAATAATCTATTCTATGTATTATTCCTCATAAAACAATCATGGAAAACTAGAGTGAATTTGCAATATACTAGACAACATTGCTAGAGGCATTCTGTTCATGGATAAATCAAGCACGAATATAAAGTGATTTCTTCATAAAATTCATCATATTCCATTTTGTTAGTCCCTACTGTCTTTACCATTGACTACTTAATTCTGTATTTGCAGTCAGTGTTTAAAACACTGCTTGAGATGTTTACACTGTTTAAATGGTAAAAATAGAGAGAAGGTGTTACTCTCACTTCCTGTATTGCACTTATCACACTATATTGCTCGTTATTTACCACTATTTTTCAAAGGTTATTTGTTTATTATGTGTTTATTTTTTTTTTTACTTTTTCTGTATTATTATTTAATGCCTTCAGATTTTTTAAATAAAAATAGGAAATGTATTTTGAGTCATTGCTAAAATGTATTTATTATAAGGGATGAGCCTGGGTTCTGTTTAAGGTGTGTTCGGTAAATATGAATAAAGTTTGGGCACCAAATTTCAGAAAGGGAAGTAAGTCAAAAAAAAAAGTCAAAGGGAACTAAATTCTAAAAAACAGTGATGAACATTTTTCTAGGCTAATAGGCAAGGGGTTGTCAAAGAAAAGGCATTGGGGACTGCGCACTGCTCTGAGGACCATGAACCAAAACAAGAAAGAAAGTTTAAGAGGTAGGAAAATCTGCCCTTCGATTGCTCCTTATCAATGCAGCAAGCGTGTTCAAGCTTTCTATTACATTCTGCCCAGTTACTGATCCTCTGTGATGACTCTTACTTGTACTAGGTGCAGTTTGTAATTTGTTCCTCCCCATCTAAAGGAAGCGCCATGTTGAGTATTGTCTTACATGTCTGCGGCGCTTTGAGCTTCTGCCCTTTCTGTTTCTCCCTGACATAAGTGTGTGCATATGCAATGAGTTGTTGCAAGCCTAGCTTTCGTTCAGGATTAATATGGCAACCCTGTTCGGCATTGCGAATTTCTCAATGAGCGGAGTGATGCAGCAGAGATGACGCACAGCATGTCATTGCAAGGACTAACAGGGGACATTATGGGCATGTGTCGGTGACATCATGGAAATAAACAGTGATGGATTGCAAAAAAAGTAAGTAGGATAGAAGAGATCTAAAGACAGCGGTTTGCACAGTGTACAATGTGCACAATGCACGTTGATTATTTAAAAAAGTAAAACTGAACTTTGAGAGTTTACTTTCACTTTAAAAAAAAATGCATTTGTCAAGGAGAGCAATTTTAATAATGCTTAAAAGACAATATTAAATTAAAACTTCCTTTAAATAACATGCATGGGGGATTCCTTTATCCTGCCTGTGAAGTAGTGCATCTGTACAATGTATACAACCTATTACAGCAAAACAGTTACAAGGAAAAAAATTTTGTTTAAATAGCTGTTAACTAACAGCTTCTTCTGCTTATTTCTGTTTGCAAACAAATCACCAGGGGATTCCCTTAATTCCCTTAACCCTATCCTAGATGAGGATCTTGTATAGGTGTTGATAGAGGACTCCACAAAAACATACATTTTTTTATAAAATATTAATATGGGCAAAGGTTTTGTATTTTTTGGGTGCACGCTGTTTTAACAATTCATAAACTCTTGGGTGTCCAGACTGAAGCATTGACTGAAGGTAGTCCAACAGGAGCTTCAGGTACTAACTTTTCTGGATGCACATGTGATGTTAGAAAGTAGAATTTGTGGCTTAGAAGCTGCATTTTAATAACCTGGGATAAGGCTTTGCTGTGTTTTTGGTGCACAATGTTTTTATATTTTTTGGGGGAGTGTTTCAAAGGATGCCATGGGGTGCTGGCAAAATAAAGCAAGTTCTTACAAAGCAACAACTTCCTGATGTGGCTAATTAACATAAAGCTAAAACTTATCATTTAAATTATAAATAAAAATGATACATACAACTATATAAATAAAATGCAAATTATATTAATAACAAAGGCATTATTTAAGAGACAATGGCCAGAGATATTGTACAGATTAGCATCACAGTATGTAATCACTTTGCTAGGCTGCTATTTAGGACGGAGAAACCAGGCAGGATTATAATAAGAGATTCAAATTTGAGTGTATTATATTGCATAAAATAATCCAGAAATACTGCATAGACTCAATGTACATTATCTAAGCAGCTAATAGGCCACACTTTAGGTGGGAGACACCAGCTGACTTGTTGTGTATCTATTTTACATGAAAAAGAAACATGCTAAAATATTGCAGTGTGCGCAGTATTTAATTATACATACTAGGCCACATTTTGAACAAGACAAACACCGACCAGCTTTTTTTCTTTTTTTTTTTTTTAAGGTCAATATTAAAGTGGGTCTATTTTCACTGAAAAAAAATAAATAAATATTGTTGCTATTTCATGCACAGTGTTTGAGCATTTATATTGGGCCACATTTTATACATAACACACACTGGCCGGCACAAAAACCAAAGATGTTAGGGTGTTTTTTTCACTTACAAAGAAGTCACAAAATATTTCATTTAATCACTTGACTAGGCCACATTTTAAAAGTAGAGACACTGAAAAAATGCAGCAAAATATTGTTGTGACTCCATGTACAGTATTTACAGTAAGTACTTGCACTAGGCAGAAATTGAACTGGAGAGACACTAGCCAATTTTTATTTTTAAAAAATCAACATTAATGTATATTTTTTTTACTGAAAAGCCAACTGACGGTAAATATAGGATTTTTTTATGGTTTTTGTATAGTTTAACCACATATTACATAAGTATACATTTCTCACATATTACACACGTTATAAGTATTATTCATGACTTTTTCAAGAATGATGATACATGTGTCCCCAAAACAAATTGCAAATATAGTAAATTACAGTGACACTGTATAAGATGGCAGAAATCTCATCTTGAACAGACTTTCCTGCAGGATTGTTCAACATGTAGAGTGCAAAATCCGCTTCAGCTGTGCAAGGTAGCCATTCAGCTTCTAACTTCAGCTTGTTCAATTAAGCTTTGACAACAAAACTGAAGCCGAATGGTTTCTATGCAGAGCTGCACCAGATTTTTGTAGTAAATCAGCCCCATAGTTTGTCTGTGACTCAATGTATATATAGCAATTTTCAGCAAACACCAGCAGCAACTAGTTCTGCCTGAAGTGACTTTGTTTCCTATCCCTATTTACTTTAGGACTGTACAACTCACAGTTAATGTGTCTGTGACCCAATATAAATCTAACAGTTTCAGAAATTGCCACCACCAATTATCTCTCCCTGCACACATTTTGTTTTTTATCCCTATGTGCTTCAGGACTGTCCAACATAAGGTGAGTCTGTCTGTGATTCAGTGTAAATATGGCTGTTTTCAGCAATCATCAGCAGCAACAACTAACTTTTTCTGCAAACACTCTGTGATCTGTCCTTAAAGTGGCTTTAAAGGCTCAAGGTTTTTCTTTACCTTTATGCATTCTAAGCATGAAGGTAAAAAATCTTCAGTGTGCAGTGACCCCCCAGCCCCCCTAAAACTCAACTGAGCTCCCTCTTGATCCACCAATGTGCACAAGAGCTGAGTTCCTCCTGGGTCATTCATTCATCGTTGGCTTAGACAGCAGTGGGAGCAATTGGCTTCTTCTACTGTCAATCACAGCCAGTGAGCCAGTGAAGAGAGAGTAGGGGGTGGAACCAAGCTGATGCCCTGTGTGTCTTATCGATGCATAGAGCAGGGGCACAGGAGTGAGCATGCACCAGTGCCCCCAGAGCAAGCAGCTTGCTATTGGGGTCACTGGCTGAGGAGGAGGAGTCAGGAGTGCCAGCGGGAGACTCGAAAAGAGGAGGATTGGGGCTGCTCTATACAAAACCAGTGCACAGAGCAAGTAAGTATAAATGACATTTTTTTTATGAACCTTTAGGCCCCTTTCACACTGGGGCGGTTTGCAGGCGTTATTGCGCTAAAAATACCGCCTGCAAACCGCCCCTAAACAGCCTCCGCTGTTTGTTCAGTGTGAAAGCCCGAGGGCAGGACGGGAAAAAAAGTCCTGTCAGCCGCATCTTTGGATCGGTGAAGGAGCGGTGTGTTCACCGCTCCTAAACCGCTCCTGCCCATTGAAATCAATGGGACAGCGCGGCTATACCGCGGCAATACCGCGGCTATAGCCGCGATGTACGAGTGGTTTTAACCCTTTTTCGGCCGCCAGTGGGGGTTAAAACCGCACCGCTAGCGGCCGAATACCGCTGCAAAAACGACTATAGTGCTGTTTTACCGCCGACGCCCCCACCGCCCCAGTGTGAGAGGGGCCTAAATGTCACTTTAACTACTCCAATACTTCTCCAACACACACACTAAAAAAAAGGCTGCTGGGAACCATGTTTTTATAGGGATGTAGCTGGCACATAAGAAAACCCCTATGATTGGCCTTTCTAAGCCACCTGACCACAGTTCAGATGCCAGGAAGTGCATTGTTGGTAATTGCTTGCTATAGATTCAAATGGTTACAAGAGATTGCCATTATCTTGATCCACAAATGACTAAGGCTTAGGCCATGTTTAACTCAAACCATAAGCTCATTCCTAGTAGCTAGTTTGAGTATTTGTTATTGCTGTATTTATGTAAATAAATAAAGAATAAATCTTTAGGATTTTCTTTCAGTTGTTGTTGTTCCGATCCTAGCTATTCATATTTAAATTAAAAGCAAGCTATTGGTGTCTTTTGAATTAATTCTGGTATAGAGCCTAGTACATACCCAGGGGGTTGAATGAAAAAAAAACCTGTCAGCGCCTGTCAGAGCTGCTGTACTAATGGTCCAATGTTAGTACAGCAATCTCCCCCATTGAGCTGTTGTGTTCTGACAGGGGAATGCCCACCCCCCACCAGAACACTCCAGTCAGTGCTCTCAGTCATTGGCTGAGAGCACTGATCTGGAGCTGGTCAGCTACTAGTTTTACAGCATGCTCATCCGACAGAAGCTGGCCAAACTACACACAGGCCGAATGTTGGACTGTCCATTGTCGCCTGGCATTCGGCCTGTGTTTACAGGGTTTAAGCCTGGTGAAGATGATGATAATCTGGAGAAGGTAATATGGGGAAATATAGGGAAATCTACTGAAGGTCTATAATTGTAAAATGGTTTGGAACCACTGCCACTAATGCGTATTTCCACTTTTGCAGCCAAATTAGTATAACACATATTTTCTATATGTTATATGTTCCCATTAGCATAACTTAAAAGCTTATAAAAATTGCTGGATGCGGATACCTTTTTTTAAGTGTTTTTTAAATCCATGCATGCTCTCCCTGCTTTGTAATTTAGTAAGGGGCTAACATGTTTAAAATAATTAACCCTTTCTATACTGTTTTCACAAAGGGCAAGGGTACCCATGCCATTTGTCTCACTGATTTTCATCCATATTACTGGGACCGGACAATACATTAAAGCCATAAGCAGTTTTAAATGACTTTCATTACTTTAAAAATGTCATTTTGTGCAGGGACTGTTCTAAGCACGGGAAACACGTGCCACTTTACAAACATACTATAGACACCCCCCAGGTATGATATTTTAAGGAATAGTTCACTTTTTTTCACTTTAAGCATCATTAAAATCACTGCTCCCGAAAAAACAGACGTTTTTTAAGCTTTTTTTGCATTGATACATGTCCCCTGGGGCAGGACCCAGGTCCCCAAACCCTTTTTAGGACAATACCATGCAAATTAGCCTTTAGAATTAGCACTTTTGATTTCGAACATTCGAGTCACATAGACTTCAATTGGGTTCTAATTATCGTGCAAATTTTCGGTCAGTTTGCAGGTTCTGGTGCAAACCGAACCGGGGGGGGGGGGGTGTTTGGCTCATCCCTACTCACTACTTTACATTGTAGCAAAGTGTAATTTCTACAGTGCTGTCACATGAAAAGATATAATAAAATATTTACAAAAATGTGAGGGGTGTACTCACTTCACAGACAAAAAAATATTGACCCAGAACAAACATTCAGCAAAAATATAAATTTCTTGTGTCTATACGTGTTCTGGGTCAGTGACATGGAAAGGATTGAAGCCAAACTGAAAGTAGGACATCCAGGTAACAAGCATTTTTTAAATTAGAAAAGCCAGCAATGGTGGACTACATAATTCTCTGATGACTGGTTCCTTTAAAGTAATGGCCTTTTTAATAATTCCTCCTTAATTTTTGTAATGTCAGAAGCAAAACTTCACCACACAACTCAAATATGCACTATGATAATTTCTATGTTAACAAATATAGGGACTGTCCCAGGAAATGAACAATTATTTAAACACTAATGTGCTTCTTCTTTTCTAATGTTAGGGATATTGACTTTTGTTCTACTGGCCCATTTTCAGAGGAAATTATAACCCTTTGTTACTAAATTTTATTCCACAAATTGCACACATGCACTCAGTTGCCAGTGGCTTTCTGCAAAACTTTGCCTTTTTTGCTTTAACCTATAATCAAGTTATTTTTCCAAGCTTTTGGTTTTATTTCTGGTACCACAGATGTTCAGACTGAAACCTTGTTAGTGTTTTATTTATTTTAAATGTTGCTTCCATGGTTTTTGCTGCATTCAATGTTTCAGAAAGAAGGAACATAATGTATGTTTGAACTCAGAATAGTTGTACTCAAGAACACAAATACCATACTTTGCTGAGATGCTTAATTTAGAAAAGAATATGAAGACAGTATGCCCTTAAAACAATGACTAGTAATCTCTGCATTCTTTTGGAATAAATGTATTACATTTAGATGCATTTATATAAAATGCGATTTTACATACAGGGTTAAAGCTGGACACTAGATAGATATAAAAGACACAAATTAATTTACCTATGTAATGATTAATAATTTATTATGTATTTTTATAATCCAAGCAGTGTAAGTATCTTGTACAGGGCCATTTTTAAGACAGGGCAAAATGCCCTTGGCCCCATCGTTGTTGTGTAAATTCCTCTTTAAATTGGTGGTTACTGTGAATGTTCCTATTACATTAGTGGTCAGTGTGAATCCCCATTATATTGGTGGCCAGTGCAAAAACTCCTCTTTATATTGGTAATCAGTAAAAAGATCCAAACTTATAGTTGTGGTCTGTTTTAAATTCTCCCTTACATTGGTGGTCTATGTAGAAGCCCCCTTTAAATTGGCGGTGAGTGTAAATCCTCTGTACATTGGTGGCCAGTGTATTAATCCCCCTTTATTGGTTCTTGATGTAAAATACCCCTTTACATTTGTTGTCAGTGTAAATTCTTCATTACATTGGTGATAAGTGTACATTTCCTTTACATTCTAGAAATCCATATTTATATTGTTGGGTGGCGTAAAATCCCTCGTTACACGGTGGTCAGTGCAAATTCCCCCTCACATTGGTGGTCAGTGTAAATCCTCCCTCACATTGGTGGTCACTGTAAAATCCCCATTACATTGAGCATCAGTGTAGAATCCCCTACTATGTACTTGTCAAAGATTTTAAACTTTGCTCTACATGATTCAGAATTTGCCACAGGGTACTGCCTCCTAACTAATCCCACCCCCACCACTGCCACTGATCCCATCAACCCCTCAGCATTGTCACTGATCACACACCCCCTCCCCCAGCATTGCCACTGATCCTAGGAGTTTTCTGTCTATTGATTGGTCCCCTCACCTTCCCAGTCCATGGTGTGCATGCAGGCAGTGAGGAGATGATGTGCTGTAATCTTTAGCAACCAATCAGTGAGCAGTAATAATGTGCACTAAGCTCTTGCAACCAATCAGTGAGCAGTAATAATGTGCACTAAGCTCTTGCAACCAATCAGTGAGCAGTAATAATGTACAGTGGCCTCTAGTAACCATATGGTGAGTGGTAAGGATGATCAGAACCTCTAGCAATCATTCAGTAAGCAGTGTTGATATACAGTAATCTCTAGCATTCAATTAACAAGCAGTAGTCATGTGCTATAACCTCTAGAAAATAATAAGTGAGCCATAATGTGTGCTGTAACCTCAAGCAGCCAGTCAATGAGCGGTAATGATACACTGTAACCTCGGGCAACCAATTGCAATTGCTGCCTGATCTGATTTAGTAAACTGATGTTGAGTCTAGCTGCTATTTATTGTATGGCTCAGAGCAGGTGGAGAGCGAAATTGCATGGGGGGGAGGGGGGGGCAAGAAAATGTTTGCCCAGGGTCCAATCAATATTAAAGATGGCCCTGACCTTGTATCAGCCTGACCTTGACCTTGTATAAGCCTATTGAAGTCCATGTACACTACAGATGGAGTTTGAGAGGAAGACGCAGCACAAAGAGTTAATTAGTTCATGTGCTGTCAATAAACATGCTAATGGGAAGAGAAAATAAATTATTAAAAAGCTGAGTTTATCACTGTGCTGCTTCTTCTTTTTTCTGTCTTGTCACAGGCTGGGGCAGTTTAAGTATGACATAGGCACAGACCAGGTGTCTCAAATGATCCATGGGCAATAGACTGAGGACATCTAGTGGCAGAAAAAAAGTACCAGAGAACCTAAGATAAATATTGCAGCAAAGTGTTTTGTTATTGTATCCTTCAATTGGCTATTCCTTTAAAGTAATGGCCTTTTTAATAATTCCTCCTTAATTTTTGTAATGTCAGAAGCAAAACTTCACCACACAACTCAAATATGCACTATGATAATTTCTATGTTAACAAATATAGGGACTGTCCCAGGAAATGAACAATTATTTAAACACTAATGTGCTTCTTCTTTTCTAATGTTAGGGATATTGACTTTTGTTCTACTGGCCCATTTTCAGAGGAAATTATAACCCTTTGTTACTAAATTTTATTCCACAAATTGCACACATGCACTCAGTTGCCAGTGGCTTTCTGCAAAACTTTGCCTTTTTTGCTTTAACCTATAATCAAGTTATTTTTCCAAGCTTTTGGTTTTATTTCTGGTACCACAGATGTTCAGACTGAAACCTTGTTAGTGTTTTATTTATTTTAAATGTTGCTTCCATGGTTTTTGCTGCATTCAATGTTTCAGAAAGAAGGAACATAATGTATGTTTGAACTCAGAATAGTTGTACTCAAGAACACAAATACCATACTTTGCTGAGATGCTTAATTTAGAAAAGAATATGAAGACAGTATGCCCTTAAAACAATGACTAGTAATCTCTGCATTCTTTTGGAATAAATGTATTACATTTAGATGCATTTATATAAAATGCGATTTTACATACAGGGTTAAAGCTGGACACTAGATAGATATAAAAGACACAAATTAATTTACCTATGTAATGATTAATAATTTATTATGTATTTTTATAATCCAAGCAGTGTAAGTATCTTGTACAGGGCCATTTTTAAGACAGGGCAAAATGCCCTTGGCCCCATCGTTGTTGTGTAAATTCCTCTTTAAATTGGTGGTTACTGTGAATGTTCCTATTACATTAGTGGTCAGTGTGAATCCCCATTATATTGGTGGCCAGTGCAAAAACTCCTCTTTATATTGGTAATCAGTAAAAAGATCCAAACTTATAGTTGTGGTCTGTTTTAAATTCTCCCTTACATTGGTGGTCTATGTAGAAGCCCCCTTTAAATTGGCGGTGAGTGTAAATCCTCTGTACATTGGTGGCCAGTGTATTAATCCCCCTTTATTGGTTCTTGATGTAAAATACCCCTTTACATTTGTTGTCAGTGTAAATTCTTCATTACATTGGTGATAAGTGTACATTTCCTTTACATTCTAGAAATCCATATTTATATTGTTGGGTGGCGTAAAATCCCTCGTTACACGGTGGTCAGTGCAAATTCCCCCTCACATTGGTGGTCAGTGTAAATCCTCCCTCACATTGGTGGTCACTGTAAAATCCCCATTACATTGAGCATCAGTGTAGAATCCCCTACTATGTACTTGTCAAAGATTTTAAACTTTGCTCTACATGATTCAGAATTTGCCACAGGGTACTGCCTCCTAACTAATCCCACCCCCACCACTGCCACTGATCCCATCAACCCCTCAGCATTGTCACTGATCACACACCCCCTCCCCCAGCATTGCCACTGATCCTAGGAGTTTTCTGTCTATTGATTGGTCCCCTCACCTTCCCAGTCCATGGTGTGCATGCAGGCAGTGAGGAGATGATGTGCTGTAATCTTTAGCAACCAATCAGTGAGCAGTAATAATGTGCACTAAGCTCTTGCAACCAATCAGTGAGCAGTAATAATGTGCACTAAGCTCTTGCAACCAATCAGTGAGCAGTAATAATGTACAGTGGCCTCTAGTAACCATATGGTGAGTGGTAAGGATGATCAGAACCTCTAGCAATCATTCAGTAAGCAGTGTTGATATACAGTAATCTCTAGCATTCAATTAACAAGCAGTAGTCATGTGCTATAACCTCTAGAAAATAATAAGTGAGCCATAATGTGTGCTGTAACCTCAAGCAGCCAGTCAATGAGCGGTAATGATACACTGTAACCTCGGGCAACCAATTGCAATTGCTGCCTGATCTGATTTAGTAAACTGATGTTGAGTCTAGCTGCTATTTATTGTATGGCTCAGAGCAGGTGGAGAGCGAAATTGCATGGGGGGGAGGGGGGGGCAAGAAAATGTTTGCCCAGGGTCCAATCAATATTAAAGATGGCCCTGACCTTGTATCAGCCTGACCTTGACCTTGTATAAGCCTATTGAAGTCCATGTACACTACAGATGGAGTTTGAGAGGAAGACGCAGCACAGAGAGTTAATTAGTTCATGTGCTGTCAATAAACATGCTAATGGGAAGAGAAAATAAATTATTAAAAAGCTGAGTTTATCACTGTGCTGCTTCTTCTTTTTTCTGTCTTGTCACAGGCTGGGGCAGTTTAAGTATGACATAGGCACAGACCAGGTGTCTCAAATGATCCATGGGCAATAGACTGAGGACATCTAGTGGCAGAAAAAAAGTACCAGAGAACCTAAGATAAATATTGCAGCAAAGTGTTTTGTTATTGTATCCTTCAATTGGCTATTCCTTTAATATTTTCCCCTGGAGATCTGGTTAAAAAACATGAAAAACAAAAACATGAAGTTGGCCTTTTTGCCTTACATACATGCATGCTGTTTTTTTTTTTTATGTTGTTTAGCTTGCGCCTCCACTGACAGTCTATCTAAAACCCACATTGCTCTTGTTAGCACTTTTTTGTGTGCACATACCCATCTTGCTTCCATTATTTTCCACAATATGCCATCAACCTTAATTGATGGCAGTAGTACTTTAACTATGAAGTCTCCAGTGTCATTTAAACTTCTGGCATGCATGGGCAACACTGAAGCTTTCTAACAGGGATCAAAATATAGAAAGGTAAAAAAAGATTGTTAGGTGTGTCTAAAGATTAAATGTTCTATTAGTTTTGGATAGAACCACTGCCAAGTATTTATTGCTAGCAGTCTGTGTCCCCATTGTGGCGATTCACTGTTTTTCCTAATGCCCATTGTCACTAGGACTGAAAGTGAGGGTAAATTAAACCTTGAGTTGTCATCAGAACAGACAAAAAAGGTCATTATTACAATTTGCTTAAAGACAACTGTCTAACTGAGAATTTTCTATTTTTGGATAGTTTTCCTTTCCTTTGCTATTTGTCTTTAGGAAAGGAAGTGAAGAGAAATCTTCCAAATGCCATACCAATTGCAAAAGTAACTATTAAAAATCTACTCCCTTATCTAAAGCTAATCTACTCAAAGTTTTGGCTTTAGATATAGTTTTCTTGCAGGGAGGGAGAGACAAAGGATCATCTTGGAGCTTCAACCAAAATGCACTTAAAGAATTTGTTACCCCAGCATTTTAAATTCCTGACATGTGCCTGTTGTACAATGTACTTGTATGAAAAATTATCCTGTTCTCTTTGTATTGCTTCCTTTGTGTGAAATCCCTGGTGTTTCTGCCAGTCCCTCTGCTTTCCTGTCAAAAACTGACCACACTTAGCAGAAGAGCTCACCGTGGTCAGTTCCCTAGCTGTGCTGGGAACTCAGCTTGCTCTCCTCCAATGATCAGACATGTCCTGACACGCCCCCCCGCAGAGCCTTTCACTGTGACGATCAGTGTACTGCTTCTCCTCTCCCCAGCTCTTATGCAGCTGATAAGAGGGAATGTGATCACTTAAAAAAAAGGGGTAAAGGGTATTTATATTATTGTTGATATATATATATATATATATATATATATATATATATATATATATATATATATATATATATATATATATATATATATATATATATATATATACAGATGTTTGCCTTTCATTTCAATTTTAAACTGAATGGGTCATATTACAAGGTAATTGCTTACAATCACTTTAAAATTGCGCTCATGCATTGTGTTCCAGTACATGCTATATCAACATAAATGCATTGTTTAAGACTTGCTCACATATTCCTTCTCCTTGCTTTTTTAAAAATTGATTTAATCTAATTTTGCAGTCTTGTCTTAGCAATTGTAATCCGTACCTATACACTTGATTTCATTCACACAATGTTCCCCAATAATGCAGGTCCCTTCCTCCCATTCCAGAAGATTTTGATTTTTAATTGGTGTTGTCCAAGGTGTAAATATAGACAATGCTCTAGGCCTACCCAAACTCTCTCTTTTTTAACAGCCCTGTTACCTCTGTGTAAATGATATGACAGAGGTGTGGTTATAGCAAAAGGACCATGTGAGGTGATTTGGGGATTTTCAATCATCAAGTCATCTAGGTTTTCAATAGCATTCTGCTATTGGTCTTAATTTGAGTGTCAGGATGAGTTGGGGACTCATCCTGACACAATGCCCTTTCTCCACCAGCATGTAAACTATATTCTATACATAATGAATACCTAAAACCCCACTTTTACAATTCACAATTGTAATCCTTAGCGGCAGTGGTCAAATGAAACAAAAACAAAAAATATTTTTTTATTACTATTATTTGTTTTTATTCATTATTATTTTGAATCAGAAATAGATTGTTTTACTTTTTTCTTTGCATTTCACAAAAGAGGGTAACAATTCTATATTTTTTTTTTTAATAAAATGACTAATGACATTGAAAAGTCTGATATTTAATAATAAATACATGCATACATTTTGTGTGTTTTTCTAGTTTTATGTCATCAATATGATAACGTAGGATTTACATTGTATAAGAAACTCTAATAAGTAGAAGCAGCTCATAGATGCTGGACTTAGGACTATAAGTACTGTCACAGATGATAACTTCAACCAAGATTAAAGACCAGTGAAAGTGTCCTCAATGCATTTGTGCTGCGGGTAGAGTCTAAGGCAGTTGCTTTTGACATTTACACAAGTAATTATTTTTTTTATTTATTAGCAAGCTGACATATGCTGGAATTCATTATCTCACCAGCATAATAATCTCTAGATATTTTGGATCACAAAAGATATGTTTTCTAGTGCAATCTTTTTCTTTAGTTTATAAATGCATATAACTTTAGTGATTTACATACTTGGTTTACATACTTTTAGTGCAATCCTGAAAATAAATGTAATGGTTACATTTAAGCCAAAAGAACAGTTCCACCCAAGGCTAAACATTTCCTTTAGTCTAGATACTAGTTACACCTGTAACAAGCCTGAATAAACCAAAACTATTTCCAATTAGAACAAAGTGCCCAGCCAGAACGTTTTTCTTAGATTTGGATAGGTTGGGGAAGGATTGGCACCTGTGGCGGCACTGGAATTTTTTTTGGGGGGTGACAAACAGTATGCCAACCCTCCCTCCCCCCCAGTCGGTCGGTAGCACTTACCCCATCATTGGCGGCTTCCCCTGCTGGGCGGCGGCCTCCCATTTTCCTGCTCTCCAGGGGTCATCATGGCTACGGCGGCTTCCATTTCCTCCCTCCTCCTCGGCAGCCAATCAGAAGTCTTCTCTTTTCAGCCAATTGGAAAACAGGTCTCACACCCGCTTCTGATTGGCCGGAATAAGGACCAGTGTTTCAACAGCAAATATTAATTCGCTGTTGCAACACACCTGAGTGGGATCAGAGTGCATTCTCTGCGACCTGAGCCCACCCTATTTTGAAGCCAATTAGACACATGATAAGGGGTTGGCCGCGGCGGCCATGGATAGATTCATGCTACGCATGAATCTTTCCATTGCATATAGGGGGGTGGCGTGGAGAGAGGGGGCGGAACCGGGGCCCCTAATGGACGGGCCGCCACTGATTGGCACCACTGCCAGGTGCTTACTGCCATCTAATTAGAGAGGTTGTCCCTCATTTTCTGTCCCATTGACAATGGTTTCACCAGATAGGAAGTGAGAAAAAATCTGCAGAAGGGATGCAGTTAGAAATTAAAGCATTTTTTTCAGAAGAGTAAGAGAATGCTTTTTTATTGCTGTCTGTGTCTCTGTTCCCCTAATTCATGTCTAGGGAAACCATTGTCACCAGGACAGAAGGTGGAGGAGGGGATAAAATCCTCTCTCATTAGACATGACCATGATGAAAAAATTAGTTTTGTTTCATTTAGATTTGTTAATCTAGTTATTTTGTTTAGTTAAATTTGGTTGATTCATTCAATTCGTATTCGGGATTCAAATTCGGAATTCGTTTTATGTCTTTTTTGAAATTTCTCAGATTTTTCGAATTTCGAATCAATAAATTTTGAATCGGCCGAATCAAAAACTTTAGATTTTTTTTTCTATTCTAATGTGGCAAAGTTAATAAACAATAGAAACATCTTCATCAAATAATTACAATGACTCTTTAACCGCTTCCCGACCAACAGCTGCAGTTATACTGCGGCAGGTTGGCTCCCCTGCACGAGCCGTCATAGACGTCGGCTCACAGGGTCGGGATAGAAGGCACGCACATGCCTGCTGCACAGTCAGGGTGCCGCTGCTCGTGGCCAACGGTTGCGATGACCGCCGGCCACGAGCGATCATGACCAGGAGACACAGAACAGGGACGAGTGTGTGTAAACACACACTTGCCCGTTCGGTTCTGACAGGAGTGACAGATCGTGTGTTCCTATTAGCTCGTCACTTCCTCTAGTCAGTCCCCTCCCCCTTCAGTTAGAATCACCTCCCAGGGAACACAGTTAACCCCTAAATCACCCCCTAGTGTTAATCCCTTCACTGCCAGTGACATTTTTACAGTAATCAATGCATTTGTATTGCATTGATCGCTGTATTAATTCCAATGGGCCCAAAAATGTGTCACAATAGTCTGATGTGTCTGACATAATGTTGCAGTCACGAAAAAAATCGCAGGTTACCACCATTACTAGTAAAAAAAAAATAATAATAATAAAAATGCTATAAATCTATCCCCTATTTTGTAGAAGCCATAACTTTTGCTCAAACCAATCAATATATGCTTATTGCAATTTTTTTACCAAAAATATGTAGAAGATACATATTGGCCTAAACTGAGAAAAAAATAGCTTTTTAAAAAAAAATGGGGATATTTATTATAGCAAAAACTACTAAATGATGCATTTTTTTTCAAAATTGTCGCTCTTTTTTTTATAGCGCAAAAAGTAAAAACCGCAGAGGCGATCAAATACCACCAAAAGAAAGCTCTATTTGTGGAAAAAAAAGGACGTCAATTTTGTTTGGGTGCAACGTTGCATGACTGTACAATTGTCAGTTAAAGCGACGCAGTGCTGAATCGCAAAAAATGCTCTGGTCTGGAAGGGGGTAAATTCTTCCAGGGCTGAAGTAGTTAAATCACCTTTGGCTTAACTAAAACAGCATTATTTTGAAGTGGTACTCTAATAACACAGTCTTTGATTTCAGAAACATGTTTACAGTTCGAATTTGACTGGAATTTGATGTAAAATTCGATTTGAATTTCAATTAGAATTTTGGAAATTCAGACGAATTTCATTTCGTTATTCGGAGTATATGGTAAACTTTGTATATGCTGTAATTTGGGTATTCAGATATATCCGAATCTCCGAATAATGAAAATGTTGTCTGACTATTTATTTGTAATGAAACAAACCGCACATGTCTATTTCCCATACTCTCCAATAGGGATGAGCCGAACACCCCCCTGTTCGGTTTGCACCAGAACTTGCGAACAGGCAAAACATTTGTTCAAACACGCGAATACCATTAAAGTCTATGGGACACGAACATGAATAATCAAAAGTGCTAATTTTAAAGGCTTATATGCAAGTTATTGTCATAAAAAGTATTTGGGGACCTGGGTCCTGCCCCAGGGGACATGGATCAATGCAAAAAAAAGTTTTAAAAACGGCTGTTTTTTCGGGAGCAGTGATTTTAATAATGCTTAAAGTGATACAATAAAAGTGTAATATCCCTTAAAATTTCGTACCTGGGGGGTGTCTATAGTATGCCTGTAAAGGGGTGCATGTTTCCCCTTTTTAGAACAGTCTGACAGCAAAATGACATTTCAAAGGAAAAAAAGTCATTTAAAACTACTCGAGGCTATTAATGAATTGCCGGTCTGACAATACACATAAAAGTTAATTGATAATAACGGCATGGAATTCCCCACAGGGGAACCCCGAACCAAAATTTAAAAAAAAATGATGTGAGGGTCCCTCTAAATTCCATACCAGGCCCTTGAGGTCTGGTATGGATTTTAAGGGGACCCCACGCCAAAATAAAAAAAAAAACGGCGTGGGTTCCCCCC
The DNA here is from genome assembly GCF_042186555.1 of Aquarana catesbeiana. Taxonomy (NCBI): domain Eukaryota; kingdom Metazoa; phylum Chordata; class Amphibia; order Anura; family Ranidae; genus Aquarana; species Aquarana catesbeiana. Next base: position 631,490,558 of record NC_133325.1, read on the forward strand.
AGAAATCCATAGCAGGCCCTTTTCAGAGCACGCAACCTGGCAGGCCACAGGAAAAGAGGGGGGATGAGAGAGCACCCTCCTGAACCGTACCAGGCCATATGCCCTCAACATTGGGAGGGTGCTTTGGGGTAGCCCCCCAAAACACCTTGTCCCATGTTGATGGGGACAAGGGCCTCATCCCCACAACCCTTGCCCGGTGGTTGTGGGGGTCTGTGGGTGGGGGCTTATCGGAATCTGGAAGCCCCCTTTAACAAGGGGACCCCCAGATCCCGGCCCTCCCCCTGTGTGAAATGGTAAGGGGGTACTTCCTACCATTTCACAAAAAAACTGTCAAAAATGTTAAAAATGACAAGAGACAGTTTTTGACAATTCCTTTATTTAAATGCTTCTTCTTTCTTCTATCTTTTTTCTTCTATTGTCTATCTTCTATCTACCTTCAGTTTCTTCCTCCAGCTTCTTCTTCTTCTGGTTCTTCTGGTTCTTCCTCCGGTGTTCTCGTCCGGCATCTTCCTCCGCGGCGTCTTATCTTCTTCTCCTCGGGCCGCTCCGCATCCATGATGGCATGGAGGGAGGCTCCCGCTGTGTGACACTTCTCTCTTCATCTTTTTCTCTTCATATTTTTCTCTTCGTCTTCTTCTCTTCATCTTCTTGTCTTTATCTTCTTTTCAGGCCGCTCCGCATCCATGATGGCATGGAGGGAGGCTCCCGCTGTGTGATCCTTCTCCTCTTTTGACGGTTCTTAAATAACGGGGGGCGGGGCCACCTGGTGACCCCGCCCCCCTCTGATGCATGGGGACTTGACGGGGACTTCCCTGTGGCATTCCCCGTGATGTCAGAAGGGGGCGGGGTTACATAACGTGTGACCCAGCCCCCTCTGATGTCACGGGGAATGCCACAGGGAAGTCCCCGTCAAGTCCCTGTGTGTCAGAGGGGGCGGGGTCACCGGGTGGCCCCGCCCCCCATTATTTAAGAACCGTCAGAAGAGGAGAAGCGTCACACAGCGGGAGCCTCCCTCCATTCCATCATAGATGCGGAGTGGCCCGAGAAAAAGAAGATAAGAAGATGCCGTGGAGGAAGATGCCGGATGAGAACACCGGAGGAAGAACCAGAAGAACCAGAAGAAGATGGAGGAAGAAACCGAAGGAAGATAGAAGATAGAAGAAAGAAGATAGAAGATAGAAGAAAGAAGAAGCATTTAAATAAAGGAATTGTCAAAAACTGTCTCTTGTCACTTTTAACATTTGACAGTTTTTTTGTGAAATGGTAGGGGTACTTTTGTAGCCCCTTACCATTTCACACAGGGGGAGGGCCGGGATCTGGGGGTCCTCCCCTTGCGCTCTCTAGTCCCCCCTCTTTTCCTGCAGCCTGCCAGGTTGAGTGCTCGGATAAGGGTCTGGTATGGATTTTTGGGGGGAACCCATGCCATTTTTTTTATTCTGGCGCGGGGTTCCCCTTAAAATCCATACCAGACCTGAAGGGCCTGGTATGGAATTTAGGGGGACCCCCACATCATTTTTCTTTTTTAATTTGGTTCAGGGTTCCCCTGTGGGGAATTCCCATACCGTTTTTATCAATGAACTTTTATGTGTTTTGTCGGACCAGCAATTCATTAATAGCCGCAAGTAGTTTTAAATGACTTTTTTTCCTTTGAAATGTCATTTTGCTGTCAGACTGTTCTAAACACGGGAAAAATGCTCCCCTTTACAGGAATACTATAGACACCCCCCAGGTATGAAATTTAAAGGGATATTACACTTTTATTGTTTCACTTTAAGCATTATTAAAATCACTGCTCCCGAAAAAACTGACTTTTTAAAACTTTTTTGCATTGATCCATGTCCCCTGGGGCAGGACCCAGGTCCCCAAACACTTTTTATGACAATACCATGCATATAAGCCTTTAAAATCAGCGCTTCTGATTTCTCCCATAGACTTTTAAAGGGTGTTCCGCGGCATTCGAATTTTCCGCGAACACCCCAAATTGTTCGCTGTTCGTCGAACTCGAAGCTCATCCCTACTCTCCAATAGGGATGAGCCGAAGACCCCCTGGTGCAGTTCACAGCAGAACATGCGAACAGGCAAAAAATTTGTTCGAACACGCAAACACCGTTAAAGTCTATGGGACACGAGCGTGAAAAATCAAAAGTTCTAATTTTAAGGGTAAATATGCAAGTTATTTTCATAAAAAGTGTTTGGGGACCCGGGTCCTGCCCCAGGGGACATGTATCAATGCAAAAAAAGTTTTAAAATCGGCCGTTTTTTCAGGAACAGTGATTTTAATAATGCCTAAAGTGAAACAATGAAAGTTAAATATTTCTTTAAATTTTGTACCTGGGGGGTGTCTATAGTATGCCTGTAAAGTGGTGCATGTTTCCCGTGTTTAGAACAGTCCCTGCACAAAATGACATTTCTAAAGGAAAAAAAATTATTTAAAACTACTTGCGGCTATAATGAATTGTCTATGGGAGAAATCAAAAGTGCTAATTTTAAAGACTTATATGCATGGTATTGTCATAAAAAGTGTTTGGGGACCTGGGTCCTGCCCCAGGGGACATGTATCGATACAAAAAAAGTTTTAAAAAAGGCTGTTTTTTTGGGAGCAGTGATTTTAATAATGCTTAAAGTGAAACAATAAAAGTGAAATATTCCTTTAAATTTCATACCTGGGGGGTGTCTATAGTATGCCTGTAAAGTGCTGCATTTTTTCCTGTGTTTAGAACAGTCCCTGCACAAAATGACATTTCTAAAGGAAAAAAGTCATTTAAAACTAGTCACGGTTATAATGAATTGTCGTGTCTTGGCAATACAAATAAAAGTCATTGAGAAAAACGGCATGGGGGTCCCCCCAAAAATCCATACTAGGCCCTTTGGGTTTGGTATGAATATTAAGGGAAACCCCGAACCAAAATTACCCTTCAGGTCTGGTATGGATTTTAAGATGAACCCAGCGCCAAAATGTAAAAATATGTGATGAGAGAGTGCCCCCCCTGACTAATACCAGGCTACATGCCCTCAACATGGGGAGGGTGCTTTGGGGAACCCAGCGCCAAAATGTAAAAAAAAAAATGCCGTGGGGGTCCCCCAAAAATCCATACCAGAGTCTTATCTGAGCACGCAACCTGGCAGGCTGCAGGAAAAGAGGGGTGATGAGAGAGTGCCCCCCCTGACTAATACCAGGCCACATGCCCTCAACATGGGGAGGGTGCTTTGGGGTAGCCCCCCCAAAGCAATTTGTCCCCATGTTGATGGGGACAAGGGCCTCATCCCCACAACCCTTGCCCGGAATCATCCCCACAACCCTTATCGGAATCTGGAAGCCCCCTTTAACAAGGGGACCCCTAGATCCTGCCCCCCTGTTAAAAATAGTAATGAGTACATTGTACCCGTATCCACGTCCGCCAGTTGAAAGGCCAGGCCATGATGACTTCACTCCAGAGCATGCGCACGAGAGTCACATTGCAATGGCATGGATCAGGGCCATAAATGTTTGCTGAGCAGTGCACGCATGGCTCAGTGAACATGACAGCTGACAGACAAAAGGATGCATTTATGGCAGAAGAGACCCTATTGTCATTAATACCCTGCCTGTTAGCCATTTGTTTACAAATCAACTTTACTTCCACTTTAAGTGAAAAATATATCATCCTGATAGGACTGTAGTAACTATATTTTTCAGTAGCTGTAGTGTATAAAACATTACCTATATTATGTTTTGGTTGGAAAAGTCAGGTGAGTTGTACAATAGGGAAGCAGTGTGAATGGATGAAAACACAAAGAAGATAGAATATGTGTCCCATGTTAAGTTACCTAGCAAACCCCGGAGACAGTTAGGAAAGGGCCTCCCCTATCCAGGTATTGCTGTTACTAGGCACTTTGCTGAAACATATGTAGCTGCTAGATATAACAAATATAACTGCCTATGTAACAGGGATTCAGAAAAAAAACTAAGCAGTAAGACAGGCGTGTGGTATGGATGTGACCCATTGGGTGGAGCTTAAAGCAGAGTTCCACAAATTTCTGTGTTTATTAAAAGCCAGCAGCTACAAAAAGTGTAGCTGCTGACTTTTAATATACAGACACTCACCTGTCCCACGGTCCAGCGATGCGGCCGCCGAAACCTCGCTTCTCTCCATCTCCTCTCCATGGCACCGGCGTTGCAAGTGTAGGCACCTGGCTGTGACAGCTTGCCGCTTCACAGCTGGGTGCGTACTGCGCATGCGTGAGTCGCGCAGCGTGTTCTGAATGACTGGGCAATCTTCTGGGACCTGTGACGTGTCCTAGAAGGTTGCAGGGAGGGAGGAGGAGAGGAGAACCTCCGGTCTGCACCACGACGCCATGGGCGGAAGTGTGAGCTGGGTACCTCTCAAAACTAGGTACCCACTCACACCCCCAAAAAAATGACATGCCAAATGTGGTGGTCCGGGGGTCAGGAGTGCTTAAAGCAGAAGTTCCATTTTTGGGTGGAACTCCGCTTTAAGGTGACAGATTTCCTGTGCCTATAGGCACCCAATATTTAAAACAGGCCCTTGTAGTTTAACATAAATCACTTTAATTTGGCAGCATGTGTGCTGTAAACTAGTGGTTCTTAGTTTACCATTGGTTCAGGGATAAAATGTGAGGATTTTCAATGCTCTATACACTATCCAAAAAAGGAATACATTATTTTTTCTTTCCATATATGAAGAAAATAGGACATACAGATGCCTTATCTTTTAGGAATACTCTAATGTGCTTTGTATTGTTTTGTGGAGGATTTTTTTTTCCATTAGCCTACCTCACCACTTTTTATGTCAGTGTATTGCCCCGTACACACGGTCGGACTTTGTTCGGACATTCCGACAACAAAATCCTAGGATTTTTTCCGACGGATGTTGGCTCAAACTTGTTTTGCCTACACACGGTCGCACAAAGTTGTCGGAATTTCCGATCGCCAAGAACGCGGTGACGTACACCACGTACGACGAGACTAGAAAGGTCGGTTCAGAACCAAGCGTGGCACCCTTTGTGCTCCTTTTGCTAATCTCGTGTTAGTAAAAGTTTGGTGAGAGACGATTCGCGCTTTTTCAGACTCGTGGCTTTCAGATTGTTTTCTGCCGTTCAGTTTGTGCTTGTGGGTTTGTATCTGCTTTTCAGTGCGTGCAGTCAGTTCGTATCAGAGTTTTCTGTGTGATCTTGCCTGCTCGTTGCTGTTTTTCAGGTCGCTCTTCACAGGCCTTGCTGTTCTTCAGTGCGTTCTGTTACTTCGTTCTGAGCAGCCGACCATTTTCTAGCCATGTTTCGTATGCGTACTCCTCGAACAGTTCGTGCTGTGCGGGGGCTTGGTGTTTGGGTCCTGACCTTGACACAAGTCCAGTCCATGAACAGGGTGGGGGGGAGTTCATGGACCAAGAATTGGTTGCTTCAGCGTGACCAGTTCTGTCATATGCCTTTGCTCCGTGAGATCCGTGAGAATAATCCTGATGATTTCAGAAACTTTCTCAGGATGACGGACCCCTATTTCACCGTTTGTTGGCTTCGCTGACCCCCTATATTAGCAGGCAGGATACCTGCATGAGGCAAGCCATCACTCCGGAGCAGAGGTTGATCGCTACCTTGCGGTATTTGGCCACAGGGAGAAGTCTGCAGGACCTCAAGTTCTCGACAGGCATCTCCCCCCAGGCTCTTCTTTGTGGACATTTACTGCTTGTGTTTGTTTGAGCTGACCCTGACACAAATGTGTGGAGTGCAGAAAATGTCGTGATTGTGTAACCTTATACAAAGCACTGTTGGCTGTTATTTACTAAATGCAAAGACACTTTTCACTACAAGTGCACTTGCAACTGCACTGAAACTGCACTTGTAGTGCAAAGTGGATTTCCCCTTAGGAAATAACCCCCATTTTCTCATAAAACAACAATTACATCACCCCAAAAGTGTTGTAGTGTTGAGACAATAATCCACACATTCTTGATGAGCAATCTTTTTAATACCTGCACAATCACATGTGCATTTACCCAAGGTTTTTCTGACAAAACATGTTTGTTGTATAACAATTTTTGTGGTGTCATTATCCAAAATCAAAATGTCCATTTTATAGAAAACAGGTATGTGTGAAAGACACAAATCTTGATCTTACAAAGTTCACATTTGGTAGAACTGGAAGGCTATATCAGACATGAGTATTTAGGAACTGTGTTTGATATAGCGTTCAGATGGGGGGAAATCACCCCTGGAAAAGCCAAATTTGGAAGATGCACACAAATTTCCCAATGTCAACATGTGCTATCTGCCATCAGGGGGGATCAAGGGATGTGTTTTGGGGGAGAAAGCCCTTCCTCACCGCTACTTTATTATTGAGGAAGGGGTTGCACCCCCAAAACGCGTCCATTGATCTCCCGTGATGGCAGATAGCACATGTTGGCACACTGTGTGCATCCTTCAAATTTGGCTTTGGGAAAAATCACAAAAACATTTCGCACATTGTAGCAGACAAAAGAAGAAAGTGATTTGGAGGGGTTTTAAACTCGCCCCAAAACATCAATGATGTTTTTATATTTTGGAATAACATCATTGATGTTTTGCTTGATGTTTTCCAATTGTAAATTACACCCCATGATCTCCCCGATCAGGATCTGGGCACTTTCGGATGTGAAAGGATCTGGATCCACAACCTCACGATCACCTAAAAAGAGAGGAACCCAAAATAAATTAGTTTTCAAAAAAATGCCGCAATCCATCTCTTATTTGAGCCTGTGGTTGCAGACACTCACCTGTTGTGGTGACTACTTCCACCACGTCTTCTTCCTCCTGCTCATCTTGTATTGGGTGGATTTCCCCTTCTTCCAGAGGGGGGGGCTATGGTCTCCTCGGATGAGGGGTGTCCTCCGAGTTTTTTCTCCCCTATGTAAAACAAAAATGGTATAATTAGCACACAGATATTTAATGTCAGAACTATAAAGATGAAACATTGCTTGGAAGTGGGGTACAATTGTCTATTTTAGCCGAGTTCCAAGATGTAGCTTTTTTAGTGCCCTTTGTCAAGCTGCAATACTTTACCTGTTTGGTAAAAGCTTCATAGATGTAGCCCCCCCCTATAGTATACACTGGAGCACCTGTGTGGCCCCCCTAATAAAAATGGTGTTCTTGTGTCCCACACTAGTGCTCCAGTGTCAAGATGTTAAAACAGCTGCTCAGTGTCCTCTCCTTACACACAATCTAGTTTGCATTTCATTCTAGTAACAAAGCCATCTACACAACCCAATTCTTTGAAGACAAGTATAGGGCGTCAAAATGGTGGCCAAATGCATATGGCCTAAACAATGGTATTTTATCGTCCGAAATAACAATGTGTGATCCGAACGAATAATGTGCCCATGAACATGAAAGTTGCCATTTTAAACTGTACAACAGTTCCTAAAAGCACATGGAGCAGCACGAACGTAATAAACACAAAAAGAATAGGAACACAGCACAACTACTTACTTTTTTGCAGCACTCTCCGGATCTTTCTGTACTGCTCATGTTCTCGTAATTTCAGGTCCGACCACCGCTTCCTGAGCTGATCTTTCGATCGTCGTACCCCGAATTTCCGGTGCAGACTCCTGACCACTTTCGCCATGATCTTGGCCTTTCTGACATTGGGGTTGGGGTAAGGCCCATACTTTCCATCATAGTCGGCCTTCTTCAGGATGTCCACCATCGCCAACATCTCCCCAAAGGACATATTTGAGTCCTTTAATCTCCTTCTGGATCGGGACGTTTCAGGCTCCAGCCTTTCCTCCTCCTCCTCCTCCTCGTTGCTGTACTTAGCACTATCCTGCTGTCTCTCCGCCATGTGCTCTTCCTCCACTGCGCCGAACGAAAAGGGGTGGGGAAAAGACTAGAAAAAACGTCAGGGGCGGGCGGAGTTATACACATGCGCAGTGTGTATAAATCGTAACGCGCGCGTCTTACGTACAATCTGTGAGCGGAGGAAGGAGCATCGGAGACGCCGATCGTGCTAACGAAGGTAGGATCTAAACTTGGGCCTATACTGCTTCAAAATGGAAGCCTATATTGTAACAAGATTAGGGGAGTTTGGCCTGACATAAGGCTTTGTCTTGTGTTGTGTCTTACAGAGAAAATGTATGGGTTCAACGACCACAATTTCCTGCCCCTGTTCATAGACAAGTACAGGGAGCTGCCCTGTCTGTGGCAAGTGAGACACCCCCACTATAATCACAAACAAAAGAGGCAGGCAGCGCTGGAGAAACTGCTGGAGTTGGTGAAGCCGGTGGTCCCCACAGCAACCATCCCCTATTTAAAAGCAAAAATTGGTGGCCTGAGGAGCACTTATCTTAGGGAGCGCAAGAAGGTCACAGATTCCCAGAGGTCCGGAGCTGCAGCAGATGACGTTTATGTCCCCAGGCTGTGGTACTATGAGAGACTGCGATTTCTGTCAGACCACACTGAAGTCAGGGAATCCCTCTCTAATCTTCCTTCCACGCTTCCTTCCACCCCAGCTGAGGCTTCCAATGTCCAACCTGGGCCTTCCAGCCAGGAAGAAATGGAGGAGCCCAGCTGGAGTCAGGTATAGCATTCTTCTACACATTTCTGGTCAATAAATAAATGATGTTTATTAGATGTTATTATTGATCACTAATTGCTGATTAAAAAAAGTGCTTTACATATCAATAGACAGTAGTGGGCACCCAAAATTGGGAAAAGAATGAAAACTGCTGGGCTCAGAAGGATAGTCTGTTATATTTGTTAACACTGAATTTGCAGCAGTCAGGAGGTGAAAATTGTGTGTGATTGATGAATAAAAAACTAAAACTATGTCCCTTTTTCATACACAGGAAGACCTCAGCCAGGAGGAGGCTGTGGAATGTGGCAGTCAGGAGGAGGCGGGGATTAGTGTCAGCCAGGAGGAGGCGGGGCTAAGTGTCAGCCAAGAGAAGCCTGGGACAAGTCGCAGCCTGACTGAGTCTCAGGTCCCTCCCCTCCGCCTGCCATATAAACGAGCCAGGAAGGCCACTCCGAGTCCCGTGCAGGATTCAGCGTACAGGCTGATCCAGGAGGCTTCGGCGTCCCTTCAAGCCTTCCCCAGTCCTGAAGAGGCCTTTGCCTGCATGGCTGCCACAAAATTGCAGGGCATGCAGGAGGGCCAACGCAAGTTCTCTGAGGACCTGATTTATAAAGTCCTTCGTAAGGGGTTGAGTGGGGAACTGACACACAAGACAGATGTCATTGAGAGGGACGATCCTCCTCCTCCTCCTCCTCCTGCTGCCACAACTCCACCACCACAGCCAAAGCCTGTAAGGAAGCGTGGAAAGAAGACCAAAGAGTGATGACCCTGGGTTCAGTCTGATCTGACAGAAGATGCAGTCTCTTGTATGACCACAGCCTGGGGACACAGATGTCATCTGCTGCTTTCCGGATCTCTGGGACTTCTGGACCAGACTGCCCTCCCTTAGATAAGGAATCCTCAGGCCACCAATTTTGCTTTTAAATAATTGATGTCTTCCCTGGGGGTCCAAGGCTTCACCCACTTCTGCAGTTTCTCCAGCGTTGCCTCCCTCTTTGTTTATAGTTGTGATCCCTTAATAAAATTTTTTTAGGGAAATTCTACTCTCCTGTGTGTGTTTTCATCCAAAAAGGACAGTTTGTTGGTGACGATTCAGGTACATTTCTAAAGTACAATGTGAAAATAACAAGGGACAACAACATCAAACAATCTCCTACAGATTAAATAGAACAACATATTAGTGGTGTTGTGGGAACTTGTCACCAAAAACACACACAAACATTTTCGGGAGTACAAATCAAAATCACCAAAAAAATAAAAAATAAAAAAGAGAAACACAAAAAAAAGAATCTACATTAAAGTCCAAAAATAAAAAAAAATTTTGTTGTCAGATGTGAGAAATCTAAATATATTGAGGGAATCCCGATAAATAGTAATGAAATAAGTTTGTGAGAAGTGTGTGTGAATATGAGCATCAAAACTACTTAATTCTTGTCACATTATAAAGAAGAAGAGAGTGCGCTGTATTAAACCATTTTGAACATTGCAGCGTGACGAAAGTGCTGTATCCATTCCGAACGCTACGTTTACCAGAACGAGCTATCCCGTGTCGGAATTTCTTCTGAGCATGCGTGGCACTTTGTGCGTCGGAACAGGCCACACACGGTCGGAATTGACGCGATCGGATTTTGTTGTCGGAAAATTTTATCTCCTGCTGTCCAACTTTGTGTGTCGGAAAATCCGATGGAAAATGTCCAATGGAGCCCACACACAGTCGGAATTTCCGACAACACGCTCCGATCGGACAATGTCCATCAGAAAATCCGACCGTGTGTACGGGGCATAAGAGTTATTACTTACAGGGTGATAGGTATGATCCTTTATTGATAGGTTGTTTTCTTTCTTGTTTGAAAACCTCAGTAAGCAAAAATCCCTTTATACATATACAGTATCTCACAAAAGTGAGTACACCCCTCAAATTTTTGTAAATATTTTATTATATATTTTCATGTGACAACGGTGAAGAAATGACTTGCTACAATGTAAAGTAGTGAGTGTACAGCTTGTATAACAGTGTACAGTGTCCCCTCAAAATAACTCAACACACAGCCATTAATGTCCAAATTGGTCCTAAAGTGTCAATATTTTGTATGGTCGACATTATTTTCCAGCACTACCTTAACCTTCTTGGGCATGGAGTTTACCAGATCTTCACAGGTTGCCACTGGAGTCCTCTTCCACTCCTCCATGACAACATCACGGAGCTGGTGGATGTCAGAGACCTTGCACTCCTCCACCTTCCATTTGAGGATGCCTCACAGATGCTCAATAGGGTTTAGGTCTGGAGACATGCTAGGCCAGTCCATCGCCTTTACACTCAGCTTCTTTAGCAAGACAGTGGTCATCTTGGTGGTGTGTTTGGGGTCATTTTCATGTTAGAATACTGCCCTGTGGCCAGTCTTCAAAGGGAGGAGATCATGCTCTGCTTCAGTATGTCACAGTACATGTTGACATTAATGGTTCCCTCAATGAACTGTAGCTCCCCAGTGCCGGCAGCACTCATGCAGCCCCAGACCATGACACTCCCACCACCATGCTTGACTGTAGGCCAGACACACTTGTCTTTGTACTCCCCACCTGGTTTGCCACCACACACGCTTGACACTATCTGAACCAAATAAGTTTATCTTGGTCTCATCAGACCACAGGACATGGTTCCAGTAATCTATGTCCTTAGTCTGTTTGTCTTCAGCAAACTGTTTGCAGGCTTTCTTGTGCATCATCTTTAGAAGACGCTCTCTCTTGGGATGACAGCCATGCAGACCAATTTGATGCAGTGTGCGGCGTATGGTCTGAGCACTGACAGGCTGACCCCCCACATCTTCAACCTCTGCAGCAATGCTAGCAGCACTCATACATCTATTTCCCAAAGACAACCTCTGGATATGACGCTGAATATGTGCACACAACTTCTTTGGGTGACCATGGCGAGGCCTGTTCTGAGTGGAACCTGTCCTGTTAAACCACTGTATGGTCTTAACCACTGAGCTGCAGCTCAGTTTCAGGGTCTTGGTAATCTTCCTATAGCCTACTGTATGTCATCTTTATGTAGAGCAACAATTCTTTTTTTTCAGATCCTCAGAAAGTTAGAGACCTTGTAACACTAATGAGTCACATGACACCAGGGAGGGAAAATGGCTAATTGGGCCCAACTTGGACATTTTCACTTAAGGGTGTACTCACTTTTGTTGCCAGTGGTTTAGACATTAATGGCTGTGTGTTTAGTTATTTTGAGGGGACAGCAAATTTACACTGTTTTACAAGCTGTACACTCACTACTTTACTTTGTAGCAAAGTGTCATTTCTTCAGTGTTGTCACATGAAAAGATATAATAAAATATTTACAAAAATGTGAGGGGTGTACTCACTTTTGTGAGATACTGTATATACTATATAGTCAACTTTAGTACCAGGTTTTTCAGCATACTTATATTAAATATCTTTCCTAAGTGGCTACTTCTTGGAAAGGTTTCAAACAATGCTGAAAAGAGTACTTAAAGTGTAGTGGGTCTGCTTGTCTTAAGAGTTGGGCACTTAGGGTTTATGAAGTATGGGCCTGAATGGCCGCAGCATCACAAAGGGTTATGTAGGATCCAGTTCTCAATTTTGTTCAAGTGGGGGAAATGATTGAATACAAATAAGAAAATTAAAAAGGTGAAAGCAGATCTATGGAAAAATGAAGATATCAATTGCTTCCAGAAATATCTTTAAATAAATAGTCACAGTTATTCAATAGCTTGAAAAATTTTCTGTGGTTTAAAATTGTTTTATGTTTACAAATAATAAAAGCTTATCTAAACTATAGTTATATGAATAATTTATGACTTAAGGTGGTATTAAACCCAAAACCAAAAATCTAATATATTACAGCCTGCTAATCCTTAGATGTGATGGTTGCATTGGTTTTCTTTTTTAGAATTTTTCCCTCTGTTTTCACCTAGTGTATTAAAGTGTCCCCATTCTGGACGAAGGAGCGGGGAGGGGGGCACAGCAGACAGCAGCATTGTCAGTATGAAAGAAAAATTAGATGTAGCAGATTCAGATACACTAACAGACTGGACTCCAGCTCACACTGCAGTTACACAAACAGTTAGAGCAAAAGCAGCCCTGTCAGAAGTAAATAGTTTGTCTTAACACTGTTAACTGATACATTTTCAGAACAGCCTTAACAGATTTATTCACCAGGTGAAAATAATGTAATGAAAGTCTCAAAAAGAAAACTAATCATCCCCCCATCCTGTCCCCACAGAGATTGGGTGGTTTGTGGGGGACGTTTTGGATTCTGGAAGCCCATTTATAATAATGGAGTGCCCAGTTTTGGGGCCCCACCCATGTAAATGAGTTCAGGGTTTATACTACTACTTGTTGCACAGTTATAAACAAAAATGTTGACTAGTAAAAAAAGTACCAATACTACTTAAATTGTCACTTTAAAAAATAAATAACAATGGCTCTAATCAATCATGTTTTGCAGAAATGAAGTTCCAAGGCAATCACCAAGAGTCATTTATAATGATGTTGACCTGGCACCACTTCAGTGCTGCCCCACTGCTATTCCTGTCACAAATTACAGCTCCTCAATGCTTCTGGAATGTATTGGTATTGTTACCAGTGCATACAGTGAGTAGGCAGCAGAGAAATTTTGTTACTAACATGACCACTAAAATAAAAATAATTACAAAATCCTGAAAAAAAAAATATGGCAACCATTACATACTAAGAAGTGTTACTTTTTTATATAATGTTTTTTGTTTAGATATGCTTTGATGTTCACACAGCCAGTTAGATGTAAATTGATTAATTGCTTGCCAATTTGTGTGTCAAACAAAACACAGAAAGAGGTAAAAAGATATTTGTTTTGTACACATTTGACTTAATTTTGTGTTGCGTTCCACTATAATAAAAGCAACAAAAGCAATGCCTTGGAAATATGTCAAATATCTTTGTTAGAAAATGCAACTATGATACTTGCACAAAATGGAAAGATAATGCATAAAAGTTTCATGGTATTTTATCGTATTTACCAATAAATACATATTCTGTCAAAAAAAAAAAAAAAAATCAAAATGATAGGTGTACAGTATATTAACAATGGAAAAGTATTTGACACAAATGCAATTTGATTTACAATTGATGGTGATAAAAAAAGTTCCACATTTCCCTGTTTAAGGAAGGCAATTTTTTAAGCTTTACAGATCCCTTTTCTGCTTTTTTTGTGGTCCCCTGGTGTCAGACCTAAAGTGGCTTTCATTTTATGAGGTCAAAGCAGCAGGTACAGTAGACCTTGTCCACAAGGAACAATATTTATGTGCTACTTTAAGTCGATCAAGCAGAGGAACAAGATAACAACCATTAAATAACAGTATTTTAAAAGCAAACCTTATCCATGAGTAAAGTGGAACCAAAACTAGAAAACGGTTTCATAAATGCTTGACAAAGATAAGGAATGACAAAATGCCAGTAAAATCTGTCAGTATGTTCTAAGCATTATAATTTAGCATACAGAACATACTGTACACCAGTGTGAAGTTTCACCTTCAGACACATGTGTATATAGTTAATGATAAAAAATGTCAAATAGAGATGAGTACTAAGTTGAGAAAACACATCTTCCTATATATATATATATATATATATATATATATATATATATAGATATAGATATAGATATAGATATAGATATAGATATAGATATAGATATAGATATAGATATAAAATATTCTATGTTGAATGCATAACAAAAGATAGATTAAATAAAGCAAATTTTCCTGACCACCTTGGTAAGAGAATAATGATCCCCTCCTAATAAGTGATCTACAGACAATGATTTAAAAAAAAAGAGGATAGTAATAATTATAATTTTGTGTTCAGTAAACGGCAAATACGCTGATAGCATGTGATGGTGAAATATATTACTAACTAAATGACAGAAAGAAATAAAAAATGTTAACAGCAGGAGACACTTTGATTTAGAGCATTCCCTGTTCACATTCCACTTGCCTGTGCAACGATATAAAGTGCCAAAAGAAGCATATACAGTTTGAATACATACAGTAACCATATCAAATATTGCAACAACTCCTACATAATGCAATATTCAAAGAAAGAAACAATTATCTATAATTACTAATTATCAATTTATAGCGGACAGAAAGACAGCAAAAACTTAGATTCTGTTCCAATCAGGTGAAAGTACCGCAGCCAAGGAATTAAGTAGTTCTACACTCTATGCAGCTTCCTACCGCTGGTTCTTCAGGAACCCTAGTGCTAAATGTACTGTATACTTCAGACTGACTTGGTAAATTTGGTAAATATGGTCCCCTTTAAATAGGAATGAGTAAACATATTCATATAAGTCTGAGTTGTCAGTGGATCAAACTTAAATTAACATGTATAATTACCTATGTATGTGTGGCTTTTGCTTCTTAACAGTTTTCATTCTGCCGCATGATGCCTGGACCCAAATCAGTTGTACTGTGCACATGCGTGATGAGGCTCATGACGTAATGCACTTCATCTAACACATATGCAGTATGGAAATACTGTGGGATCTCACAGTTCAGGTATGAAATTTCCTTGAAGGCAATAATAATGATGCCTTCTCAGGGGGCCATGTCACATTCAGGGAAACTAATAAGTGGAAACCAATATAGGTAAGTATAGAATTAGGTGATTTCACATCAGCATGTAGAGATGCATACTGATGTGAATTTTTCAGTAAAGGTCCATGTTAAGCTAGATGCCATCAGCTAGTGAGTGATATGCACGTCCATGATTTGCATCCTTCTGCCACCATGTGTGCCTTGGATAGAACTAGAACTCGTGGGCTTACTCAATGTTCTTGGTATCCCCAATCACCCTGCTAACACATATATCTGCATGGGGGTAGTACTTATCAACTCCCCTATATATGCATTAGCAGACTGTCATGCCAGGTGTTGTTAATTGGAAAGAAGATAGTAAATTGGTGGGAAAAGATAATGCTTGTTGTCAGTTGCATATTTTGCACCTAAATTTTAGTTGCAGTGTAGGATAATGAGAAATAGATTACTTCTGTACTATTCACAGAGTAGTTTCTAATTTTAAAAACTGCAATTGGCATTCTGCTTCTGAATCTCAAACTTAGGCAGGCCATATCAGGGGTAGGCAACCTTAAAGAGGTGGAAATCTACCTGAACAACATGGGAGAAGTCAAAGATCACCGAGCACAGTGTCGCCCAGTGTCGCCCAGTGTCGCCTCCTCACTCCTGATTTAAACCTCAAATTGCTACACTACCATGTTGCAAGTGCATGAATTGTGCAGCCATCATGGGTCTAAATCAGGTGGTAAAGGGGGAAACATATTGCCTCCTCACCACCTGTCAAACACACTTGGATAGCTTTTCTGAGGATCAACAGTGCCTGCTGCACTTGTGAATGAGCTCTTACCCATGTAAAGATGGGGGGGGGGGGCTGCAGTTGAGTCACAGCTTTACCACTCCCAATCCCTACCCCTTTAGCTGCTGAGACATTAGCCAAAGGTGTATACATGCCGCAACGGACATGAAGCCTACTGTCGCTTTTGGTGGGTGCTACCACCTACCAATAGTGAACCATTCAAGAAACTGCATGCTTCTGTGCGATCCTAGAGGCTAAACCAGGTGGTGAGAAAGCAACACAACGCTGCCTGCATTAAAGCCCTTGTTTGCTTTACTGCACAAGGTTGCAGGGCACTTTCAGAGTTACCTCATTCACTTGAATGGGTCATGCTTGGCAGGTGCTACACCCACCAACCATAACAGGGCATATAACTCTTGCTGCGGCTGCGACATGTGTACACTCCTAGCCACTGCAGCTAAAGGTGGTGCAGTTGGGGCAGGGGTGATAAGAACCGACCTTAACTATAGGGTTTTACCACCCCCAAACAGCAAATGTAAATGACTGAGCCTTTACTTTTCTGAGCTCCCTATAAGGCTGCTTTCACACTTATGTACCCTGCATTCAGAAGTTTTGGTTCGCTTTCAGATGTGCACCAACCGCAGGATATAATAGAAGTCTATGGCTAAGTGCAGAAAACTCTCAGGAAATCTGCAGGTGCGCTGCACTTCATCCATACTGTGGGTAAACCACAACACATCAGTGTAAAAGCAGCCCTATATTATTATGCCCAGTGCATCGATATCTTCACACCGACCTCAAGATCTCTTCTCTCCTGCTGCTGGCACCACGCTGGAGACCGCTAGTGGGGATAAGAGGTGGAGTGCACTTGGTATCACTCTGCATGAGACAGGAGCCAGCACTACAGAGGAGGCATCAGATTATGTGGCTCTTGCTCCCTACTACAGTTTTAACTTTACATATGGTCCCTCTGCATTGCACTGGAATGGTCTGGAATAGTGGGTCAGCAAGCCCAGACCGCGATCTACCAGTCACCTGTCCCCAATCTACTGCTAGATCACGATCTACATATTGCTGACCCCACCATAGATGATACAATTTTCTTTATTTCCACCACAGATGGAAGGAAAGAAAATAACTTGATTCCCCCATATACACAGTCAGTGGAATCTCTATTGCAGAGCTATTTTGCTGGCAGAGAGTCTTCTCGGCCAGCAGAAGACAGTGATCACTGCTGGCAGCTATAGCTTGACCACAAGCAACAAACCCTACACGCTGGTTATACTGTAATTAATCGATGGATTGACTTCAGTACAACCAGCCTGCCCATAGATGGATTGAACCTTGGCCGGTCCCTGTTGAACCGGCCAGAGTTGACTGACAGGATAACAGGGTTTTGTTAAGTGGCAGAAAAGCTGACTTTTTTTACAGTTTTCAAGCTGAGGCAAAAAAAAACAGAATAGTGTCAGAGAATTGCTCTCTTCACCAGTGTTGCTGTTCATTTGCCAGACTGCTTATAGAGGAAACTAACAGAGTACAGCAGAATTGTGTTACTTGTTACAGCATGTAGGGTTACTTGGCAACAAAGCATTTTTTGCAAATTTCAATGAAAGAAAAAACATAAAAGGTATCTCTTACTAATACTGGCCAGTACAATGCCAACATGTTTACAAGGTAGACTATTGGACAGCATGCAATTGTAATACCTGTAAAAAAAGCTAACCATTTCTTTTTTTTCTTTGTTCTCAAAAGGGATTGATATACTGAACAAAACTGACTAAGAAGTTGTAGTGCACCAAGCAGACAATATATATTTTAACTTTACCTGTACATGTCCAATTCTCAGCTCCCCACACAATAATTGGTTGTGTTCCTGACTTATTTTTTGTTTGTTTGCTTGTTAAGACCAATGGCAGTTTATCACTTTTTTCTAAAGTAGAATTATAAGTAATACATTGTATATATTTAGCAAATATATATACAAACACATAAGGTAAAAAATACTCATCCAGGGGCTCCAGACGATAACATGGTTGATTTACTGAAGTGGTATAGGCTATTTACTTGGCAAGTCAATTTTCACCAAACTTAGTAAAGTGAAAGAAGTTGCGCTGACTTCAATCATTAATTATGTGTGAACACAAATCCTGTATGTTTTTGCATTTTCTTTGCATGATTGGGTATTCAGGGTGAACACAGCATCACCTTATTTACAAAGCTAAATCAAAATTCAGTTTGTAAAGAAAACATGCTCTACCAATTAATAAATTAATTGAACTGAGAGCTCCTAGCTTGCTCCCTGGTCATCTCCCGTCTCGACTCCTGCAACTCCCTCATCACAGGATTACCTTTACATAGGCTATCCCCCCTTCAGTTCATCATGAATGCTGCTACAAGGCTCATCCACCCTACCAACCCTTTTGTCTGCTACTCCTCTCTGCCAGTCCCTCCACTGGCTTCCACCCACCCAACAAATTCAATTAAAAATACTAATAACAACCTACAAAGCCATCCACAACTCGGCCCCAGCTACATCACTAACCTAGTCTCAAAATACCAAAATACTTGTTCTCTTTGTTCCTCCCAAGATCCTTCTGCTATCTAGCTCCCTCCTCACCTCCTCCCAGGCTCCCCTCCAGGACTTTTCCTGATCCTCTCCTATCCCGTGGAACTCTCTACCCCAATATGTCAGACTATCTCCTACTGTTTGCTTTTAGAAAATCAGTGAAAATCCTTCTCTTCAGAGATGCCTTCTGTGCCCCTCCCTAACATCTGTACTTGTATTTTCTCCATCAGATCATCCCCCACAGTTTTTACCTATATATCACTTGATCCTCCCTTCTAGACGGTAAGCTCTAGCGAGCAGGGCCCTCTGTTTCCCCCTGTATTGATCTGTATTGTAACTGTACTGTCTGCCCTCATGTCATAAAGCACTGCACAAACTGTTGGTGCTATATAAATCCTGTTTATTAATAATAATACTAATATATTACTGTATATTGCGTATATTGCTCTTATATCTTAATTTATTGGCATCACATGAGCATGCTCCATATTTTTTTTCCATACCTTTATCCATAAGTTATAAAATGAATTGAAACAAAAACAACTATATACACTGATAACCAGGTACATGGAGATATTCAGGTTAACTTTAAAGATAAAAATGTTGTAATATTTTTTGAACACTTAAATGTACCTTACTTTCAACTATACATGCACGTTAAAGCAAGATATTGCTACCTAAGTTCTACATTAAATGAACTGAGCATATCTTGAAATATCTGAGCTTTGGTCTGGTTCATTTATTCCACCAAATTTATGATACAGAGAACTGAAGGAATAATAATATATGGAACCTTTCCATTTTTCTTTATTTTTAACACAATTTTCTTGCCAGAAGGCTTTCACTCATGACTGATGCAGGAAAATGAGTGTTGCTATAGTTTTCTCTAGCGATTGCAAGATTATTAAGCAATACAAATTCCCTGTTTCCATAGTTTCCTTTGCCATTTTTAGCCATCTTACATGGTAACAGGCACACAAACTAAATTGTACCCCTCTGTAATTAAGCAAATATATTAAAATTGTAGAATTAAACCTTATATAGATTATGATTAGCTAAAAATTAGTTTAAAAAGTACTTTTTGAAACTGCAAGAACATTTCTAATTTTAATCACATGGTTTTAAGGTAATTAAAACACGCCACTCTATCAGATAACGAATGTACACTTAAATACTTTAAAGGGAAATTATGACATCTTAATTCCTTTATTTCACTGCATAAAGTAATGTTTTAGGTGAAGCTTTACTATAGCTTCCTGTGCAATATTAACATCTATGGTGGCATATTCTGTAAGCATACATTAGCAATATATAGCACAAGATCTGAATGTGAAGGGCTGCCTGCTCAACCAATAGCAAATAAAATGTAGATAAAATGGTTTTGTTCATTTGTTACTGTCCAAAAAGTGAGCATGTGTTTTTCAATGATTTTGTCCTTATTTCAAGATACTACTCCACCAATATGCACCTATACTTGTAGCAGAGACCTGCATTGCACAAGCAATCAATGAAACCTCCACATTTTAAATAGGCAACACAAATTGCAAAGACATATCCAAAAGTGCTTTGGTTGATAAGATCCAATCAAATTTGGTCAGACCTATGAAAAATGGTTGATATGTTTGGTTGATATGGCACACAAGGCTTTGTATATTGATGCTTGGTTTACTGAACACGTTTCTAGTTTCTAGTTTCTAGACTTGCAAAATGTCATGCCTCAAACACTTTTTTTATACTTGGTACCAAGTGCTGACATTTTAATTTGCTTGAAGTTTAAAGTGGTTCTAAAGATATTAAGGTAAAAAAGACCTTCTGTGTTCGGCTCCCTCACAGCCCCCCCAATACTTACTGTTCCTGAGCCCAATGTTGATCCAGTGCTGTGCCTGAAAGCAGTGTCTCTCTCCGCTATCTCTCCTCACTGGCCATGTAGGCAGCAGTGGGAGCCATTGGCTCCTGCTGCTGTCAATCACAGCCTGTGAGGAGAAAGCAGGGGGTGAGGCCAAGCCACTCCATCTGTATCAATGGACATAGACAGTGTGACTCGAGATTGAGCCCACACAAATGCTGATATAACACTTGTGTGTCAAAACCATTGCACAGAGCAGGTAAGTATGGCATGCTCATTTTTGTAAAAAAAAAAAGAATCAATTTAACTAGTTAAAAGTCTTAAATTTTGCTTATACTCTTTTTTAAAAGCATAATAAAATAAACATAAAGGATTGCACAACCTTTATACAAACTGAAAAAAAAGCTGACATCTAAAATGCATTTTGACATATGTTACATGTGGCTTTTGGTGCATTGTTTGAAGGATTGTGGATGACCATGCAATAGCTTGTTTTAAACTACAGAGCCATCTTTTTAATACAATGGCAGTAAAATGGAAGGTGTTCTTATGTTTTTCCTTTAGAACCCAGAGGATGAACATGGACATTGGTTAAGAAGTCCCATTAGTCTCTTGTTACTGGGGCCTTCCAGACTCAGCTGATGAGCAGATGCCATTCACTTAGTAAAAGTTTTGTTCATCTTTCAGTTGAGAAAAAGGAAACAATAAGCGATCATCTCTTACAGCCATTAATAAAGTGCAGCAAAAAAAAATCAAAAAAAGTAAAGATCTTTTTTGAACACTATCTTCTTTCCCCAACTGAGAGTTGAAGGTTGAGACTAATATCAGTATTTAGCTTCACCCCCAAGGTTATATTTACCAATAGTTATTAGAAGATAGAAAAACAAGCATTTTATACTTACCTAGATCAAAGTCCACATGTTGCTCTATTGTGCCCTGAAGTGTTACAGTGATATTCACTACTGGAGTCTCTGACACTCAATATCTTGGACAGGCTGGTGTTAGGCAGTCTGTGTAAACATTATACCACTTATATTGCTGGCTGTGGCCCTGTCCTAATCAGCTGTGGGATAATTAATCTGGCCACCCACTGTTTTGCAGGGTGTAGCATAGTACATAGTTTAGGTCTAAACCTGTGGCCCTCCAGCTGTTGTGGAACTACAAGTCTCATGAGGCAATGCAAGCTTCTGACAGTTACAAGCATGACTCCCAAATGCAGAGGCATGATGGAAGTTGTAGTTCCGCAACAGCTGGAGGGCCACAGGTTGAGCACCCATGGTCTAAGTCCTTGGACATCCAAATACTGGTAAGTGCACTAGCCTTAACGGAATGGCAGCTTCCAGAGGTAAAAATCATATCCTTACCCTATACTCAGGCTAGGGCATTTGCACACATGGCCTAACAGCTGGAAGGCATGGCTACCTATGAGGTACCAGACTGACTACAGGAGACCACAGGAACATGGCACATTAGGATACTAGAATACACATGGCAGGCTGCTGATGCTACCATATCTCAAGGACCCTGTGTTTAACATTGTCACCCATTCACAGCAAGACACAGATGTTGCAGGATTAGCAGATATTTTTAACCAGAAAATACGCACCCAATAAAAAAAGAAGCTTCCAGTTGTTCATGGGGATGTTTTTGATTGTAGAATCATACTTACTTAGGTGGATGCAGCATCGGTCCGATGCTGCATCTGTTCCCCACCGGCTCTAAGGCTGAGAATTGAGAGATATGCTCGGTTCTCAGTGCTCCCTGAGCAGAGATTTGTTGACTACCAGTCACCGCTGTTTGCTCTGCCCCTTTAGCGCTCACTGGAGCACTGGGCTGTGGAGGAGTTGAAAGCATTCAGCTCAGCCTCTCAGCGGGTTACTGTGAGGCTGAGCTGGGTGCCAGCCCTGACTTGTAGGTGGATCCCGGCCATATGGTCATAATAGTTCCTGATCCTGAACCAGCTCTGTGATATCAGCTGACAGCGGGCTTCAGCCCGCTGTCTTCTGAAAACAGGTCACAGGAGTGCAGAATGAACTGCTTTGTTAAAGCTTTGGCTGTACTTCTCCTTTAATGGCAACTACATTTTTTGGATCGCATACAACTTTCTGCCAATGTGCCAATCTATACAATCCTTCCACAGACCTGTAACCACTTGCCAGAGGAATGAGATCTCTCTACCAGAAAAAAACAATAAACTAATAATGGAATAATAATGTCATGAAAATGGAATCCAGTCTGCCTCACAGCAATCACTTCATTGTGACAATTTATTTTCAGTGGCTATCACCCTTATCAGACATACATATTCAATAAAACGTGTTCTGGCAATAGAAACATCCTGCTTTTTTATAACAACATCATTTCATGCTATATTTTGCTTTCAGAACCTTATTCCACTTACTAAGGAGCAACTCTGAACTGCAAGTAAAATCAGTAAATGCTATGGAAGAAACATTACTATTTTAATGCCAGAAAGTCTATTCAATTTACCTTGGACCAAAACAGGATAAGCAACATGAGATCCATATATTAAAACAATTAGGAAAATCTAAAAATTTTAGCGAGAACTGTTTTGCAAATTTTCTAAAAAAGTTTGAGCTTACCCCTTAGGCCTCCCAAGCCTCCCTACTCTTCCTAAAATGTGATAGGTGGTCTTGCTGAGCAATTGAGGCCTTCATATTTCTTAAAGTACAGCTTCATTTTACTCACTTCCCAACCTACATACTATATATACAGTACTTCCTCGAGGATTGATGATGATATCAGGAACATGGCTGCAGCTGCAGCCTTGATCCAGATATCATTCTTTACAGCAGGTGTTGGCCTTTCATGTAATTGTGATCAGGTCAGCTAAACAGCTGCCTAACTACTTTTACAAGCAGCGGAAGTATCCCCCACCTTGCCGCGTGCCGCTGTAGATTTTCGCGCCTGCTGACTATAAAGAAGAAGGAGGAACTTCCATTCCCCCCGATCATCCCAATAGTGCATGAAGATAGAAGCAACGAGGATTTTGTCACTTCCAATTTCAGTCTTGTGTATACTGGCTGTTACCAGCTAGTAAAGCAGTAGATCAAACCAAGCTCTGTTTGATTAGCTGCTTTGAAGGGCAGTGAAGGTGTAAAGTGTTGTCTGTCCTTTGTAATGGCAATAAAGTTGATAAAAAAATTAAAGCGATCAATGTAAATAATTGAAAATAAAATAAATAATAAAATAAAAAAAATAAAACACCCCTGTCCCTCTGCTCATGTGCAAATGCCACCATGCACGTAGGTCCCGCACGCAGGTAAACTGTGATAACACCACACATGAGGTATCATCATGAACCTCAGACTGAAAGCAATACTTCTAGCACCAATCCTCCTGTGTAACTCTAAACTGTTAAGCTTTAAAGGCTTTTAAACTGTCACTTAGGGAGATTTTTAGTATTGTAGTATGTCACCATTCCACAGGTGTACACAGTTTCAAAGCATGACATGTTAGTCATGTCCACCAAACATGTGCCAGGTACAGCAACAGGGAATCTGATCTGATGCTGAGACCATACCTTGTTTAGTACATGCAAGGCTGCAAATAAAGGATAACTAATCTCTAGAAAATGTTTTTATATATTGCGGCTTACCAATCCTTAGATGTAGTGGCTGCAGTAGTCTTCATTATCCAGGCAAAACTATTTTAACAAAGTACAGTAAATAATTGCTGATCTTGCCAGAAATTCTGTGTCCTTGCCACTTCCTGTAAACTGAACTGGAAGGATAAAGCAATAAGAGCTTCCTGCTGTAAACTACTAATCTTCCTGTCCCACATTTAATAGAAATGAACAAAGGCAGATACGTTGGAAGACCAGCCTGGGTGGTAACCATGGCTCCCTCTATAAATACAGTGGAGAAGATACTCCAGCTACCCAGTGATAGAAAATGAGATAAAATAAATGTAAACAAGCCTGAAAATAGAAAACTATTGAAGCCACCACATCTAATGACTGATTATCTGCAATAAATGTAATAATGCTTTGCATACAGCATTTCTCTAGTTTTGTGTGACACTGCATCATTTAATAATGATAAACAATCTCCATGAATTAAAGTATTACAGACACTCTGAACCATGACAATTATATAATATCATAATTGTAAATGAATACATAGCTGTTTTAATGTTGTATATATTTTTTTTGAAATATGGCAAACACCACAATTCATTTGCATAGCAAACTCGACGCCCAACATAGCACATTTCTTCATCTGGCCTACTGTAAATTTATTAACCCACGAAAACATGTCATAAACATTCTCATTAATAGAGCATTTTTAAATCTAGCTAAGTGGTTTGAGATGCATTATGTCAAACTTAAAAAGGCCCATGTTACTCATTTCCTTCCTGATCTAATTTGCTTGCATTAGATTCTCCACATACTGTATTTATCAGAACAGAGCCTTGAGAACAGATAAAAAGCCTCTTGTAATATGCAGCCAGCAAGTAAGGTGTTCATTAAAACACACCATAATAGCAGCAATAGATAATGCAATGGCACACACAGTTTTTCAGTGATTTGTCTGTTGCGAGAATGTTTTAAAGCTTTGTTTTCCATAAAAATATAAAGCTCATGTATTATACATATATTAATCTCTAGAATTTATCATTCTATTGCAAGTTGTGTATGTTTTAAGCAGAGCTATACATCTGACAGCAGGAGCTTGCATGGCAAGGGCGTTTGGGAAATAAGCCCAGCAGCTTGAATGCTTTGTCCCAAGTTATTTATTTCTTATTGATTTATAGCAACTTATTTGAACTGTGCAAATTGACACATAATTTGAAAATAGTAAACTACAGTAAATGAAATGCCTGTTTTTATTATCCTAAGCACACAAATAAGGAGATTGTGTACTTAAAATTAATTTATCTGATACTAAAAGGGCTATTTATAAACCTGGAGATGAAAAAAAAAATGTTGTTGCCCATAGTGACCAATGGTTTTCCTAAAGAATAAGGGATAAAACCCCACTGGTCACAGTAAGCAGCCAATTATCTTTTATTCCCATTTTCCCGTTTTCTTTTACTCCAGTTTTTAATAAAAACAACAACTTAAGCCTTGCAGGGTATCAGATGCAGCAGTTAATCTCTTTTGCATGTGCAGGAGTTTAATTAATGGTATAGCTGCCCCTCACTCCTATAACTGAAGTATTGTACCATTTTAGAAAACGTTGTTGCCTCTACATCCATTGTTACTAATCCAATAACTCTGGCTGCCTAAAGATGCTCTTGTGTAAATTAGGCTGAAATACAGCCTGGCTAGTTGGACATTCATCTGGATGTTGGACTTTTTCTTCATTTGGCATGAGCTGAAAGTCATGTATACTAGTGGTGGAAATGTGGCTACTATACATGGCAGATTTTCCTTACATTAGTGGTCAGTGAAAAAAAGGACAAACTTATATTTGTTGTAGTTGGGAAGAAGAATCACAGCTTACATTAGTGGTCACTATAAAGAACAATGTCTCCTTTCATTAGTGGTCAATGGGAAGAAGAATGCCCCTCAACATTGGTGGTCAGTAGGAAGAACACCACCTTATGAAGGAGTCTGTGGGAAGAAGACATTGGTGTTAGCGGTTACTTACCTGAAAAAGAACGCAGAAGGTGTTGGTTTCATTGCTGGTGCTGCACAGGGCAAGAGCAATTTTTCCATAAACTATCTATACCATGAAAGCCAAAAGGGTCCTGAGGATGGATTGATAGATAAAGAGAGAGAGATGCAGGGCTCATCTGGTCCACCACTCATGGGTCCGAACCAATTTACCTTTATCTGTTCTCCAAGACATTCTACTGCCCCCTAGTCTTACACAGAATATGTTTATTTCAACTCCTAATCAAGAACCAAGTGGCTTGGCCAAATATGCTATATTCTAAATTCACGGTGACTCCTAATCATAGGATAGATTTACTCTTTGCACCAGAGAATCCCTTTAACATGGTCTCATGTAGTCACACCATGAGGGTGAATACTAACCACCCTACTTGACAAATTCAGGGTCAATGGGTTTATGGATAAGGGTCAGTTTGGAGATAGATACTAAGCATGGATGAGATTTTGAGAATTAGTTTTTACCCTTTTTTCATATATTCATCTGTTTTTTTCACTTTGCTTTTAACATTTTCTATACTATAAATACAGTGCCTTGCAAACGTATTCACCCCCTTGGCATTTTTCGTGTTTTGTTGCCTCACAACCTGGAATTAACATGGATTGTTTAAGGTTTTGCATCATTTAATTTACAGAACATGCCCACAACTTTGAGGATGCTTGTTTTTATATTGTGAAGCAAACAAATAATAGGAAAAAATAACAGAAAAAGTCAATGTGCATAACTATTCACCCCCCTAAAGTGAATACGTTGTAGAACCACCTTTTGCGGCTATCACAGCTCCAAGTTGCTTTGGATAAGTCTCTATGAGCTTGCCACATGTTACCACTGGGATTTTTGCCCATTCCTCCCTGCAAAACTGCTCCAGCTCCTTCGAGTTGTATGGTTTGCTCAGCAAACTGTGAACAGCAAACTTTAAGTCTGACCACAGATTTTCTATTGGATTGAGGTCTGGGCTTTGACTAGGCCATTCCAACACATTTACATGTTTCCCCTTAATCCATTCAAGTGTTGCTTTAGCAGTGTGTTTGGGGTCATTGCCCTGCTGGAAGGTGAACCTCTGTCCTAGCCTCACATCACACAAGGAGAGGTACAGATTTTGCTCAAGAATATCCTTGTATTTAGCACTATCCATCTTTACCTCAACCCTGACCAGTTTCCCAGTCCCGACTGCTGAAAAACATCCCACAGCATGATACTGCCACCACCATCTTTCACTGTGGGGATGGTGTTCTTTGGGTGATGTGATGTGCTGTGTTGGGTTTGCGCCAGACATGTCATTCTCTTTGATTGCCAAAAAGTTCAATTTTAGTCTGATCAGACCAGAGCACCTTCCTCCATACATTTTGGGAGTCTCCCACATGCCTTGTCGCAAACTCAAAATGTGCCATTTTGTTTTTTGCTGAGAGTAATGGATTTCTTCTGGCCACTCTGCCATAAAACCCAACTCTATGGAGTGTACGGCTTATTCTTGCCCTATGTACAGATACTCCAGTCTCTGTTGTGGAACTCTGCAGCTCCACCAGGGTTACCTTAGGTCTCTGTGCTGCCTCTCTGATTAATACCCTCCTTGCCCGATCTGTGTGTTTTGGTGTGTGGCAGTCTCTTGGCAGGTTTGCTGTTGTGCCATGTTCTTTCAATTTGGTTATGATAGATTTGATGGTGCTCCTAGGGATCATCAAAGATTTAGATATTTTTTCATAACCTAACCCTGACTTGTACTTCTCAACAACATTGTCCGTTACTTGTTTGAAGAGTTCCTTAGTCTTCATGGCAGTGTTTGGTTAGTGGTGCCTCTTGCTTAGGTGTTGCAGCCTCTGGGACCTTTTAAAAAGGTGTGTATATGTAATGACAGATCATGTGACACTTAGATTGCAGACAGGTGGACATCATTTCACTAATTATGTGACTTCTGAAGGAATTGTTTGCACTAGAGCTTTTTATGGGCTTCATAACAAAGGGGATGAATACATACGCACATGCCAATTATCAGTTTTTTATTTATGATAAATTGTTTTATGTATATATTTTTCTAATTTTACTTCACCAACTTAAACTATTGTGTTCTGATCCATCACATAATTCAGATTAAAAAAACATTGAACTAAAGGCTGTAATGTAACAAAATAGGTAAAAAGCCAAGGGGGAGGATACTTTTGCAAGGACATGTATATTGTATGTTGCTCCTAATTATAACTACCCAGCTTTCATTTTTTTTTTTATATACTTACAAAAAGCAGAATTGATTAAAGAAAATTACTTCAATTCACTATATGCAGCTGAATCAAGCATCATAATTTAAATTGTATTTGGACTCTAGCCATAACAATAAGAACAAGCTATTCTATGGTAATTAGGTTGTTAGCCAATTACAGCAATACCAGGCACACTGCGACAGATTTTCTACTCCAGTGTATACTGTATTTAGAAATCAGTCAAAGGATTTTCACAACAAAACAGACATATATTTGTGATTCTAGAGCTAAATGCGCCAAATGTTTTTTTGTTTGTTTAATTTTGATACTTTACAGCATTGTTCCTCAATTTCTGTTTCATGGACATTCTGGTCCTAAAACAATTGGCATTCCTGGTAAAAAGGAAACACCAGTCAGCACAGGAAAATGTATCCAGTCAGTGACTACAAATTTTTCATGTTTTGTTCCCTGCATTATATTTTTTAGTGTTTGTAGTCTACACTAAGATGGCTTACATAATTTTTGGGGGGACAGATAGGGCCTTTTTAATAGAAATATTTGAAGCATATATTTTAATTCCCTTTGATTTTATTGGGCATAAATAGTAAAAATTAGGGTTTTTTTTCCCCTGTAATTTCAACATAATTTGCACACCCCATATACCTGTATTTACCCCAAATTATAATCAACAAAGTCTGCTGATTAAATGTATATAACATTAATAGTATATTACAATGTTTGCTATGTAATATTATGAAATGGTAAAGCCTTAAAGTAAACATATGTGTTATACTTTACAAGAGTTTTATCTCCCTTTCAATGCTACTGTACATTGTGTGGCACACAGTGAAAAAAAATGGTTTGGATACATTCAGCAGCGTAATAATAAGATAGCATTAAATAAGCTCACTGGTGCACAAATTAGCATGATGGCAATGTTTTTACAGGTTGATATTTATTTATTATTCCTTTTTTGTTTTTGTTTTCATGAGGGAGGGGTCTTGGAATGTCTCCCCCATGCAGTTCTTCAATAACAGATCACATCTGTTAGTGAGTGAGGGTGTGGGTTCTACAATTTTCTGATATCAAGTCAAATTCAGATATTTACACTTGCTGCATTTATAAATACATTCATTGTTTTCAGTGCATGACAATATTCATTAGTAATTTATTTCTATCTGGTGGTCAGATTTAAATAGCATATTAAAAGCTTATTTGTTAAAATATATATTGTACTAAAGACCATCTCAAATAATACACATATTCACTTTATGTGTCGAAAAATTTAAAAAAAACCTCCCATCCCCTTATCCCTCCCTTCCACTCCTTTGTCACCCATTTTACTTATTTTTTTAATATTATTATTATTTAAATAAAACGCATTTATTTATTTATTTATTTTATTTATTTATTTAAATAAACCCTTTTTTACTCACCTACGTCTTTCAAATCTAGAGCTGCAGACTATACCCGTGATAACCAGGACCCTCCCACTCTGCAGTAAGGAAGAGAGAAGACTCACGACCCAGTGCATCATGTTACCATGAAATTGGGTAAGTAAAAAGAGCTTCTAAAAAAATTACGCTTTGATTAGCTGGGGCAAGCAACAGCAGGATTTAGGGAACATGAAATTCCATATGGTATTTTGCATTTTTGTAGTCCAGGAAATTTGCACATGTTAAAGCGCACATAAAGCTACTGTATATGCATATTCAGTCTCATCTAGTGTTAATGAGCCTGTAGTCAGGTAAATATTCTCCCTGAAATAAAAAAAAAATCAAAGACTCCTAGCTGAAGTAGGGTGCCCTCTACATTTAAATGTCTTCCATATACATAGATGATATTTGAAGTAAGATAAATTAATGAAGTCATTCAGAGATAATGTGCAAAGAGAGATCACAAAACTCGATCTTAAGACATGCACAAGATAAGCATAAGATGAAGATTTGTTAGCAAACGAGCCAGGGAAAATTAATGAGAGAGGTTTGAAGAGAAGGGGCTTTAATATGCAGCGCAAGAGTATCTTGATTATGAATTAATAATGAGATCTCAACAATCTTAATATCCACAGAAAGGTAAAACAGGATTAGAAGTACAAAATAATCATGATGAGTTGTGGCTTAATAGGGATCATTAACTATTCAAATGGGATAGTATGATATAGAGGGCACAGAGATTGAGGAGGTCAAGTAAGGATACTAGCTAGAGTACTTAAACTGCATAGTAATAATAGCCTCTTACAAAAAATGTGTGATAAACATAGAAGAAAGGGGACAAACGGGATGTTTTCTAGTGTAACTAGCAAGTGTGACTAAATGCCTAGTGGGTATTTTGTGCACATTTACAGTGTCTTGAAAAAGTATTCATACCCCTTGAAATTTTTCACATTTTGTCATGTTACAACCAAAAATATAAATTTATTTTATTGGGATTTTATGTGATAGACCAACACAAAGTGGCATATAATTGTGAAGTGGAAGGAAAATGATAAATGGTTTTCAACATTTTTAACAAATAAATATGTGAAAAGTGTGCCATGCATTTGAATTTAGCCCCCCTGAGTCAATACTTTGTAGAACCACCTTTCTCTGCAATTACAGCTGCAAGTCTTTTTGGGGATGTCTCTATCAGCTTTTCATATCTAAAGAGTGACATTGTTGCCCATTCTTCTTTGCAAAATAGCTCAAGCTCTGTCAGATTGGATGGAAAGCATCTGTGAACAGCAATTTTCAAGTCTTGCCACAGATTCTCAATTAGATTTAGGTCTTGACTTTGACTGGGCCATTCTAACACATGAATATGCTTTGATCTAAACCATTCCATTGTAGCGCTGGCTGTAGGGTCATTGTCCTGCTGGAAGGTAGAACTCTGCCCTGTCTCAAGTCTTTTGTAGACTCTAACAGGTTTTCTTCTAAGATTGCCCTATATTTGGCTCTATCCATCTTCCCATCAACTCTGACAAGCTTCCCTGTCCCTGCTGATGAAACAAATCCCACAACATGATGCTGCCACCATCATGTTTCACAGTGGTGATGGTTCAGGGTGATGTGCAGTGTTAGTTTTCTGCCACACATAGCATTTTGCTTTTAGGCCAAAAAGTTAAATTGTGCTCTCATCTGACCAGAGCACCTTCTTCCACATGTTTGCTGTGCCCCCCACAAGGCTTCTCGCAAACTGCAAACAGGACTTCTTATGGCTTTCTTTCAACAGTTGCTTTCTTCTTGCCACTCTTCCATAAAGGCCAGATTTGTGGAGTGCACAATTAATAGTTGTCCCATGGACAGATTCTCCCACCTGAGCTGTGGATCTCTGCAGCTCCTCCAGAGTTACCATGGGCCTCCTGGCTGCTTCTCCGATTAATGATCTTCTTGCCCGGCCTGTCAGTTTAGGTGGCCTGCCAAGTCTTGGTAGGTTCACAGTTGTGTCATACTCTTTCCATTTTCAGATGATGGATTGAACAGTGCTCAATGAGATGTTTATAGCTGGGGATATTTTTTTATAACCTAACCCTGCTTTAAACCTCTCCACAACATTATCCCTGACCTGTCTGGTGTGTTCTTTGGCCTTCATGATTCTGTTTGTTCACTAAAGTTTTCTAACATACCTCTGAGGGCTTCACAGAACAGCTGTATTTATACTGAGATTAAATTATACACACATGGACTCTATTTACTAGGTGACTTCTGAAGGCAATTGGTTCCACTAGATTTTATTTAGGGGTATCAGAGTAAAGGGGGCTGAATACAATGCATGCCACACTTTTCAGATATTTATTTGTAAAAAAAAAATGAAAATCATTTATCATTGCCTGCCACTTCATAAATATGTGCCACTTTGTGTTAGTCTATCACATAAAATCCCAATAAAATAAATTTTTTTTTGGTTGCAACATGACAAAATGTGAACAATTTCAAGGGTTATGAATACTTTTTCAAGGCACTGTATTTAGTGTTCCCATTGACTTGCAGTGTTGAAGGGAAGGTCAGTTTATAATAATCGCCTAAGAAAATATCACTTTTTTGAGGAAAGCTGCAGTGTCTGCATCCCTATAGCAGAAAAGCATCAGTGAATATCTAGTCAGAAATTACATTTTACATGTGTCTTAGTGCAGACATCTGAGAAAATCATAAGGTCTAATTACAAAGGCAGGAAATTTCATTCAAATCAGCATCTGAAAAAAAAATCGAATAAATAGACATTAAGTGGTGCTGCAAATCCTTATACCGCCAATGTAAATTTCATTACTGAGGCCATTTGGTACACCAAAGTTGTATAGAAACCCTCCAGGTTTCTGAATTGGCTTGCAAGACACCTTTTTGGTTGCTGCTTGCAAGACACCTTTAGTATGCAGTATTGGAAGCAATTTGCAGCCTAACATGAAAGGATCCTCTGAGCAATATATTAGACTTTTTGGACTAACACCTTCTTTGGCTAACATTTTGGTGTCCTATGCAAGCAGCTTGTAATATAACTGTTATGTATATGCTGACATGACTTTTTTTTCTCACCCCTGTTTGAACACCCATGGTGAACTCCTTCAATGGGATGGTGTATGGTGGTTGGGAATATACACACCAAAGCATATCAGGACCCAGCATATCTGGGAACATCCTTCTACTAGGGATGAGCCGAACACCCCCCTGTTCGGTTCGCACCAGAACTTGCGAACAGACAAAAAATTTGTTCGAACATGCGAACACCGTTAAAGTCTATGGGACACGAACATGAATAATCAAAAGTGCTAATTTTAAAGGCTTATATGCAAGTTATTGTCATAAAAAGTGTTTGGGGACCTGGGTCCTGCCCCAGGGGACATGGATCAATGCAAAAAAAAGTTTTAAAAACGGCCGTTTTTTTCGGGAGCAGTGATTTTAATAATGCTTAAAGTGAAACAATAAAAGTGTAATATTCCTTTAAATTTCGTACTTGAGGGGTGTCTATAGTATGCCTGTAAAGGGGCGCATGTTTCCCATGTTTAGAACAGTCTGACAGCAAAATAACATTTCAAAGGAAAAAAAGTCATTTAAAACTACTCACGGCTATTAATGAATTGCCGGTCCGACAATACACATAAAAGTTCATTGATAAAAACGGCATGGGAATTCCCCACAGGGGAACCCTGAACCAAAATTAAAAAAAAAAATTACATGGGGTCCCCCTAAATTCCATACCAGGCCGTTCAGGTCTGGTATGGATTTTAATGGGAACCCCGCACCAAAATGTAAAAAAAAAATGGCGTGGGGTCCCCCCAAAAATCCATGCCAGACCCTTATCCGAGCACGCAACCTGGCAGGCTGCAGAAAAAGAGGGGGTACGAGAGAGCGCCCCACCCTCCTGAACCGTACCAGGCCACATGCCCTCAACATTGGGAGAGTGCTTTAAGGTAGCCCCCCAAAACACCTTGTCCCCATGTGGATGGGGACAAGGGCCTCATCCCCACAACCCTTGCCCAGTGGTTGTGGGGGTCTGCGGGCAGGGGGCTTATCGGAATCTGGAAGCCCCTTTTAACAAGTGGACCCCAAGATCCCGGCCCTCCCCCTGTGTGAAATGGCAAGGGGGTACCCCTATCATTTCACAAAAAAGTGTCAAAAATGTTAAGAGACAAGAAAAAGTTTTTGACAATGCCTTTATTTAAATTTTTCTTCTATCTTCTATCTTCTTTCTTCTATCTTCCTTCGGTTTCTTCCTCCATCTTCTTCTTCTTCTGGTTCTTCTGGTTCTTCCTATGGTGTTCTTGTCCGGCATCTTCCTCTGCGGCGTCTTCTTCCCTTCGTCTTCTGGGCCGCTCCGCATCCAGCATGATGGGAGGCTCCCGCTGTGTGACGCTTCTCCTCTTCTGACGGTTCTTAAATAACAGAGGGCGGGGTCACTGGGTGGCCCCGCCCACCTCTGACGCACGGGGACTTGATGGGGACTTTCCTGTGGCATTCCCCGTGACGTCAGAGGGGAGCGGGGTCACCCAGTGGCCCCGCCCTCTGTTATTTAAGAACCGTCAGAAGAGGAGAAGCGTCACACAGTGGGAGCATCCCATCTTGCTGGATGTGGAGCCGCCCAGAAAATGAAGGGAAGAAGACACAGCGGAGGAAGATGCCGGATGAGAACACCGGAGGAAGAACCAGAAGAACCAGAAGAACCAGAAGAAGATGGAGGAAGAAAATGAAGGAAGAAAGAAGAAAGATGATAGAAGAAAGAAGATAGAAGATAGAAGAAGCATTTAAATAAAGGAATTGTCAAAAACTGTCTCTTGTAATTTTTAACATTTTTGACATTTTTTTTGTGAAATGGTAGGGGTACTTTTGTACCCCCTTACCATTTCACACAGGGGGGAGGGCTGGGATCTGGAGGTCCCCTTGTTAAAGGGAGCTTCCAGATTCCGATAAGCCCCCCGCCCACAGACCCCCACAACCACTGGGCAAGGGTTGTGGGGATGAGGCCCTTGTCCCCATCAATGTGGGGACAGGATGTTTTGGGGGGACCCCACGTGCTGGGATAAGGGTCTGCGTGCTCGGATAAGGGTTTGGTATGGATTTTTGGGGGGACCCCACGCCATTTTTTTTAATTTTGGCACGGGGTTCCCCTTAACATCCATACCAGACCTAAAGGGTCTGGTATAGATTTTGAGGGGGACCCCACATCATTTTTTTTTTTTTTTTTTGTCCGGGTTCCCCTTAATATCCATACCAGAACTGAAGGGCCTGGTATGGAATTTAGGGGGACCTCCACGTCATTTTTTTTTTTTAATTTTGGTTCGGGGTTCCCCTGTGGGGAATTCCCATGCCGTTTTTATCAATGAACTTTTAGGTGTATTGTCAGACCGGCAATTTATTATTAGCCGCGAGTAGTTTTAAATGACTTTTTTCCTTTGAAATGTCATTTTGCTGTCAGACTGTTCTAAACACGGGAAACATGCGCCCCGTTACAGGCATACTATAGACACCCCCCAGGTACCAAATTTAAAGGAATATTACACTTGTATTGTTTCACTTTAAGCATTATTAAAATCACTGCTCCTGAAAAAATGGCTGTTTTTAAAACTTTTTTTTGCATTGATCCATGTCCCCTGGGGCAGGACCCAGGTCCCCAAACACTTTTTATGACAATACCAAGCCTTTAAAATTAGCACTTTTGATTTCTCCCATAGAATTTTAAAGGGTGTTCCGAATTTGCCGCGAACACCCCAAATTGTTCGCTGTTTGGAGAACTGGCGAACAGCCAATGTTCGAGTCGAACTCATGAATTCGAAGCTCATGCCTACCTTCTACCAAAGATAAGTTAAACACGTTGAGTCTGAGAATCCATCCATAGCATATCATCATTAGAGTTGGGCGAACAGTTCGGCCCGAGCATCTGTTTTGGGGAACACCCAAGTTTGCAGGGTGTTCGGCAGGTATTCGACCCGTTGAATGCCCTGCAATGCACTGCATGCTGCACTGTACACTCTGCATCCTGATTGGGCAAAGCTTTGCCCAATCAGGGCTTATTAAAAGCTGGCTGTTAAGGAGCGGGGCCAGGAAGTGCTGGCCACGGTGTTCTTAACTACCGATGAGTCATCACGTGTCAATGAGCTTTGCTGCTGACAGCTGAATAATAAAAAAATTGCTGGTAAAAAAAGTAAAAAAAAAAAAAACAGCAAAAACAGCATGGGATCCCCCCCATGCACCAGTCCATAATGTCATCAGGGGGTGTGGTGCCAGCAGGTGACATTGCTGGATGACCCCCCGCCCTTACCTATATAAGAACTGACAAATGGTGGATGGCAGGAGAGTTTTTTTTAGTGTGACGGGCAGCATGATAGATGATGGATTTACATCGGGGGACACTGTTTTTTATTTTTTAGTAGAGGTATTGTCAAAAACTTTTGAACTTTATATATCCCATACTTATTTACATAGGGGGTGGGATCTGGGGCCCCTTCTTAAAGGGGGCTTCCAAATTCTGATAAGCCCCCTGCCTACATACCACTACAACCAACGGCCAGGGTTGTGGGTTAGTGACCCTTGTCCCCCAACAAAGCCTCCCTTTCCCAAAGCACCCCCATGTTGAGGGCATGTACAGTTCAGGAGGGGTGGTACTCACTCGTCCTCCCTTTCCTGACCTGCCAGGCTGCTTGCTCTGATAAGGGTCTCATTTGAATTTTGTGGTAGACCCCATGTTATTTTCTTTTTCATCTTGGCGTGGGGTTCCCCTTAAAATCATTCAGTCCCCCCCAGTCTGGTATGGACTGGGGAGACCCCACACGTTTTTTTCTTTATTTTTTTTAATAGCCAGGTGGCTGCAAATGCAATAGCGAGTCAATTTAAATGGGTTCTGGCTCATTTTTCTTCTTTAGAAATGTAATTTGCTGCAGCATGTTCTATGCATGCTACAGATGCATCACATTACAGGCAGACTAAGGGGACCCCCCAGGCACTATATTTAAAGGATTTTTTCTTTTTTATTGTTGCTCTTTAAGCATCATTAAAATCACTGCTGCTGAAAAAAACAATTGTTTTTAAATACATTTTTGCATTACTACATGTCCTCCATGGCATTACCCAGACCCCCATACTCCTTTTTGCAAATAAGCCTTCAAAATGGGAACTTTTGATTTTTCCTGTTCAGCTCCCATAGACTTCAATGGGGTTCGCCATTCAGATTAGAACTATTCCCCTGTTTGGGAGTTCTGCTGCTAACCAAATATGGGGGTGTTCAGCCCATCTCTAATTTTTGTGATTGCTCCAATTCGGTTTCAGGAGACAATCCAAACTATTTGTTGCCTCTTGGGTGGTGTTTATTGATATATTGCTCAGTGCTCCAGTAAGCGTGGGGGAGGGCAGAGCAGAGAGCCAGTGACTGACAGTTCTCTGCTCATGGAGCTCTGAGAACCGAGCAATCATCAGTGTTTGATCACTCTCAGTTCTCAATCTTAGAGCTGGCTGGGGACAGATGCAGTGTTGGACCAATGCTGCATCCAGCTAGGTAAGTATGATTCTGAAAAAAATATATATATTCCCATACTTCTTTTTAAAGACCATTTTGTGCTTGTTTAGAACATATCAATGATGAAATGCTCAGAATTTGACTACAGGCTCACAATTGTGAAGCGGGGTGCTTGAACGCCAAGGCTGATTGTTATTACAAGCCTGGCAATGCATCATACTGTATTAGAGCATATGGTATTCTGCATACAAAATCACACATTTTTATTCTTACAATAAATGTTTTAATTTGAATACATAGCAACAATGGGTCGTTTATCTTTATCTACAGTATACATTTCTCAAATGTCCTTATCAAGAAATTTGTAATAACCATTTTGGTACCTCTCAATGTGTGCAATTGCTATTGAATATCTGATTCATTTTTCAGAAAATATAACTTGTCATACGGATATACAAATTCATTATTATAAATAAAAACAGGCATGTAAATGAGTCTGCACATACTTTTATTTGCTTCCAAAATTTTCTTTGCACCCTACCTCTAGAACCCATAAGCAAGCTCTATGGAATTTCACCTTTTAAGATGAATCAAAGTCTGAAATGTCCCTCCCTCCCCTGTGGCTACCTGTACTGTCCATGTACAGCAACTGCATTCTGGCAATGTACACTACATCCTCAATAATAACTCCTGCATCATACTGCTAAGTTATCCTTCCGGGCATTGTAGAAGTAGGTTTCAACAGAGAATGTCCTTTACATAGAAGTAACAACCTCTGTGTCAGAGAAATAGCTTAGGGAAAGTGAAAGGATTTAACCACTTCCTAACCACGCCATAGCCAAAAGATGGCTACAGTGTGGCTCTCTCGTTTCCTCCTGTACCATGCCTCTCACGCATGCAGTGCCCTCTGTGATCACAGCTGATCACAAATCATGGTAAAAGGCCAATCACAGTGGCCTTTTACCGCATGATCAACTGTGTCCAATCACTGCTGATTACAATGTAAACAGAGATGCCGGTTATCAGCTCTCCTTTCCTCATGCGCTGTCACAGCGCGAGGAGAGGAGAGCCAGTAAATGGCAGTCTTGACAGGGGACATATACACAGATAATCAGGGCACTGATCATCAGTGCCCTGGTGATCAGTGCAGCCCCATCAGAGCCAATTAGTGCCCATCAGTGCTGCCTATCAGTGCCCATCAGTGCTGCAATAAGTGCCCATCAGTGCCGCCTATCAGTTCCGCCTATCAGTTCTGCCTATTAGAACCACCTATCAGTGCCCATTAGTGCCACCTATCAGTGCCCATTAGTGCCACCTATCAGTGCCGCATATCAGTGCAGCCTATCGTGCCCATCAGTGAAGGAGAAGAATTACTGATTTGCAAAATTCTATAATATAAACTAAACAAAAGGGTTTTTTTTTTTGTTTATTTAGCAAGAAACACAAAACCCAGTGGTGAATGAATACCACCAAAAGAGAGCTCTATCTCTTTAAAAAAATGGGCAGGAAGGGGGTATAAGTGCCCAGTTACCAAGTGGTGAAAAAATAACATCTCATTAAAAACTGGGGTCTC
Organism: Aquarana catesbeiana; assembly: GCF_042186555.1. Taxonomy (NCBI): domain Eukaryota; kingdom Metazoa; phylum Chordata; class Amphibia; order Anura; family Ranidae; genus Aquarana; species Aquarana catesbeiana. The sequence goes on from NC_133325.1 coordinate 631,529,218, forward strand.
GAAATGCAAACCATTCTAAACTGTATGTTATGTATGATCCTTCTCTGCTAGTAAATAAGGTTAACACCAAGATCTACTGTAAATATATCACATAACCTCAGGTGATTAGGTTGTTATATATAATACATGCTTTTGGCATCCCAACAGTTCTACATTCATCTACCACCCATGATACTTAAATGTTGTTAATGCACCATCCTTTCCAATATAGCGACTGTGGGCTTTTTATCCTGATTTATAGACACTATTGTCTAACCATATAGCAACCTGATGTAAAAAAAGCAAGACGTTTATCTGCATTAAGGGCACAGACCACTTGAATTAACATTTCAATGCTAATTATAGGTAATGCTAGCTCTCCTGGCAACTACCAGAAACTGCAAAGGAGGCAACTCTGCTACATGTCACTAAGGCTCCTTGTCTCGTGAAGCCTGGATAGTCATGTACCTTTATTAACAACAATATAAATCATAAAAGCTATTTATACAAACAAGATATGACATGTTATTCAATAATCAGTTTTGCAGAGTGCACCAACAATAGCTCCAATAAAATAAAACAATAAAATGCAATAGGACAAATGTAGAAAATAGAATTCAAATAATAAGCACTAGCTCAATTTGGACCTAAATCTTTGGTTCAAACAAGGTGTGTATGCCCATACACCAAATAATCTAGGGATGATGCCTAAAGAACGTTAGAGCTTTATTAGGTTGATTTGTTGGATATGTGTGTTTTCACATATGACTGAACTGCACTGAAGCAATTATAGGGAGTATATGAGGGGGTATCAGAATTGTCCTATCACTGAAAAAACCCTCCCTATTCAAAGGCACTCATGAAAGAGTATCCCTATTGCTTCTACAATTTCTGGACCAAAAAGACTGTCCAATGCTGCAATGTAATATCACTAACATCTCCTATCCCAGATCCGAGTATAGTAATTCAAACGGACTGATCAAAAACCCCTCCCCACCAAATGTATTCCCATGTAAAAAGTGATTGTGCACCAAAAACCTATCCTTATGAAACTAAAATATCCTACATTTTTCGCACAACAATAGAGCTTTGTCTGGGGTGCAACAAATAAATTATAAGTGCTCAAAGAATAAAGTGCTATATTCACCACATGGCAAATGGCGACTCTTCTATAAACTGCTTCTATTTCTCCTTCTTGACATTTTTCGGCACCATCCAGTGAGTATTTTATAGAGCATCTTCTGACCCTTCTCAAAAACACATCTGAATCCCAAATCAGTATTATAAAATAAATAACTTTTATTTTTCAGATGCTATAAGATACTCCTCCCCCACAAAAGGTAGGTAGGTGAAGCCTTCATTTAATCCATATGGGGCACGTGATCCCAGCTGAAAGATCCATTTGGCTTCTGTTTTTAATTATCTCTTATCCAGGTTTCTTTTTCTCTGACCCTGTTTGATCTGCTGAACCACAGGCCATCAGCTTTCCCTTTATGCTTTTTTAACATATGTCTCATGACTGGTCTGTGCTTTTTTAGTTCTACATCATTTATATGTTCCAGAACCCTACGCCTCAGTTGGTGAATCATCTTGCCAACATATAGAAGTGGACATGGGCATTTTGCTACGTATATTACACCTTCCGTAATACAGTTGTAAAAACATGTAATATCATTTTTTTTTTAATTTTTTGGATTGATAAAGTTCTTCACCGTGGGCACAAATCTACAGGCTTTACAATGGCCATATTTAAAACTACCCTTCAGTTTCTCTGGTAGCCATGTTAATGGACCTCTTGATATGGACCTTCTTTCTTCATAGTGGGTGTGAACCAGCATATCTTTGAGGCTGCTCCCTCTTCTATAGGTTATCTGGGGTCTTGATGGTAAGGCACCTGATAAATCCTTCCAGCTAAACTGACAGGCTGGGCAAGGAGAGCATTAATCTGAGAAGCAGCCAAGAAGCCCATGGTAACTCTGGAAGAACTGCAGAGATCCACAGCTCAGGTGGGAGAATCTGTCCACAGGATAACTATTAGTCGTGCACTCCACAAATTTGGCCTTTATGGAAGAGTGGCAAGAAGAAAACCAGTGTTGAAAGAAAGCCATAAGAAGTCCTGTTTGCAGTTTGGGAGAACCCATGTGGGGGACACAGCAAACATGTGAAAGAATGTGCTCTGACCAGATGAAACCAAAATTTAACTTTTTCACCTAAAAACGCTATGTGTGGCAGAAAACTAATACTGCACATCACCCTGAACACACCATCCCCACCGTGAAACATTGTGGTGGCAGGATCATGTTGTGGGGATACTTTTCTTCAGCAGGGACAGGGAAGCTGGTTAGAGTTGATTGGAAAATGAATGGAGCCAAATACAGGGTAATCTTAGAAGAAAACCTGTTAGAGTCTGCAAAGGACTTGAGACTCGGGCGGAGGTTCGCTTTTCAGCAGGACAATGACCCTAAACATACAGCCAGAGCTACAATGGAATGGTTTAAATCAAACCATATTCATGTATTAGAATGGCCCAGTCAAAGCCCAGACCTAAATGCAATTGAGAATCTGTGGCAAGACTTGAAACTTTCTGTTCACAGACGCTCTCCATCCAATCTGACTGAGCTTGAGCTATTTTGCAAAGAAGAATGAGCAAAAATTTCACTTTCTAGATGTACAAAGCTGTTAGAGACTTACCCAAAAAGACTTGCAGCTGTAATTGCAGAGAAAGGTGGTTCTACAAAGTATTGACTCAGGGAAGCTGAGTCAAGAATATTTTGAAGACCATTTATCATTTTCTTTCCACTTCACAATTATGTGCCACTTTGTGTTGGTCTATCACATAAAATCCCAATAAAATAAATTTATATTTTTGGTTGTAACATGACAAAATGTGGAAAATTTCAAGGGGTAAGAATACTTTTTCACGGCCCTGTTTGTTTTGCCATTAAAAAGGAAAAAATTGTTCCAACACGAACTTGAGTAATCTCAACATCAGTTGTGTATGCTGATAGAATACAATGCCTCTGGTGTTAAGGAAGTGTTCACATGCTTTAAGACCCAAATCATGATTGATGGTACTGTACAAGGCTTCAACATCTAAACTTGCCAGTGAGATGTCATAAATCAGAGTCACCCCTTCTAGTTTGTTGACAAAATCCAGAGTGTGTTCTATATATGACGATAAGCCATATACATGGGGCACATGACAAAATAAATATATCTGCTGACTTTCTCAGTTAGATTGTTGTTTCCAGAAACTATTGGGCATCCTGGAGGTGTAAGCTGGTTTTTATGCACCTTTGGTAGTGCATAAAAAGTAGCAGTTGTTGGGTGGTAATTCATCATATATTCAAATTCCATTTTGATAGGATCCCCTTCTCTTTTCCCTTCAGGAGAATTTGCCTCAGCTCATGTAAATACTTTTGTTGGTAGGATCTCTCTCTAGAATCTCATAATTTTCCTCATTTCTGAGACATAACACATCATTAGGTAGAAGGGTTTGTCAATAAGGACAATATTGCCACCCTTATTTGCAGTCTTTATGATCAGATTATTATTTAATTCCTCCAGGGATTTCCATTCTAGATAGGTGAGGTTGACATTTTTATTCCCATTATTCTTCCATGTTTTTTTCCCACAGGGTGTTTAGATCTCTCTTTTCCAGATTTACAAAGAGTTGCATCTGGCTTCCTTGGGGGATCAGAGGAGTATGATTTGTTTTTGGTCTGAATGTTGAAAAAGGACCTTTAACTTCTGCCCCTCCACTCTCACTTTGTGCTTTCAAAGATTCTAATGCCGCATACACACGATCAGACTTTGCGCCAACAAAACCATAGATTTTTGTTTGAAGGTTGTTGGCTCAAACTTGTCTTGCATACACATGGTCACACAAGTGTTGGCCAACAATTACGAACGTGGGAACGCGGTGATGTACAAGACATACAACGAGCTGAGAAAAAGGAAGTTCAATAGCCAGTGCGGCTCCTTCTGCTTGATTCTGAGCATGCGTGAACTTTTGTGCGACGGACTTGTGTACACATGATCAGACTTTCCGACAACAAAGTTTTGTTGGCGGAAAATTTTAGAACCTGCTATCAAACATTTGTTGGCGGAAAGTCCGACAGCAAATGTTTGATGGAGCATACACATGGTCGGACTTTCTGACAACAAGCTCACATCCAACATTTCCCATTGGAAAATCCGACCGTGTGTATGCGGCATTAGAGTCTTAATGTTTCAATAACCTTAGAAGTTACATATGCATGAGCTCACTGGGCTTGTCCTTATATTCCTTTTTAAGTGCTAATTTTCTAGCAAACAAGTTTATGTCCTTTACCCATTCAAATAGATTAAGATCATGAGTGGGAACAAAGGACAGACGGTTTTTGAGAACTGAATATGTGGACCTAAATCTTCACATATTACTGGCAGAAAAAACTGTTTGAGTGTGTATGTTTTTATGGCAAAAGTTTATTGCTTCATTGGCTTTATCTTGAAGCCAACTCTATAACAATTAAACACATACAACTGGCAGCTGAATATCTTATTGCTGAGTGACTGTGTTCACTTTTCAGACTATAATTTAACAAATACTTGACAAAGGAACAGCAACACAAACCCTATGACAACAAACAAAGCTTGGGAGACTCAGTTAACCAGATGGTCACTGAAAATCATACAAGGTACAGCTCAATGCAACATCAGGAAAAAAGTAGATATTGAGAAGACTTCTATGAAAACTCAACTTAGCTCTGTCCCTCTTCTGTTAAGCTTTTAACTCAAAATACCCCACTACATTCATTCTACTTGCTATACATGCATGATGTAATGTGTATTCATCTATTACAGGCAATGTGTGCAATTCACTTTTTTTATACACTGCCTAAGAATTCTGCAAAATGCCTGATTTCACAAATTGCCTGTAACACACACACACACACACACACACACACATATATATATATATATATATATATATATATATATATATAGTATATATGTTCATATTCGTCATTTATATTTATGATTAGAACTACTCATACTCATTTTGGAGCTTTGGATCTTGGTTTGGAGCTTTGTATAGAGTAAGGAAGAGTTAGAACCTCAGTCAGGTTTAAAATGTTATCTATGTTTAAATTGAGGAGATTTCCTTTCACTTTCTTTTTTGTCTGATACTTGTGATCTGCATAGGAAATGAGAGGAAATATTTATACTGGGGAAACAATAAAATCCTTGCAGAGGCCTCATGCACACAAAATGTTTTGCAAACTTTCTTAGAAGCCGAAAATTTCCTCCTGGCAGAAAAATGCCTAACACTTGTAAAAATGTGTAACATGTTTAGGCATGTTTACAGGAGTCAAGCACTTTGGTGTTAATTCATTTAATTTGCCATAATAATAATTTGTTCTTTTAATTGAAATGAACATGCACCTAACATAAACATGCATTTAAACATGCTTACAAGCATTTTCTGGCATACCTGACTGCACTGGCAGTGTTATTTTTTTCTGCTGGTAAAAGCCCCTGCCACTAAACTTTGCTAAAAGCTTATGGGGGTTATTTACTAAAGGAAAATCCACTTTGCACTGCAAGTGCACTTGAAAGTGCACTTGGAAGTGCAGTCGCTGTAAATCCAAGGGGGACATGCAAGAAAAATAAAAAACAGCATTTTAGCTTGCACATGATTGGATGATAAAATCAGCAGAGCTTCCCCTCATTTCAGATCTAACCCTTAGATTTATAGCGACTGCACTTCCAAGTGCACTTTCACTGCACTTTCAAGTGCACTTGCAGTGCAAAGTGGCTTTGTCTTTTGTAAATAACCCCCATAGGCTAGCATGCAACTGAGTTTAGAGACAGGAAAAAAAAAGCACCTGGCGCACCTAGAAGTACCTGCAAAAATGTCTAGTGTGCATTAGGACTTTTACTTAAAGTAACTCTGTCATCATAAAGGTATTTTCCTAAAACGAGGACCTCAGAAAAAGATGACCAAGCATACTTACCTCTTTGGTGGGCTATGACTGTGAACTTTGCTAAATAGTCACACCTTCCAAGAGAATGTTCACATCTGTATCTTCCAGGTGTGTTTTAATGCCTGATTCCAAGCTGTGAACTTTGTTGATCACTACTCTGTGCTATAGTGACCTAAGTACCAATGTATGGAATCATGTATGGAATCATGTCATGGTGAGAGATACAGGCACTCAGCATTCCTGGAAGTGACTGATTTAAGGATTCTCCAAGAAGCTGTAGTTTTTCAGCAAAGTGAATATATGAGCCCATGTCTACAAGAGAGGTAAGTGTCTATTGCAGGGACTATTTTTTAGAAAATAAAAAGTCCCAGCAACAAAGGCACTTAAAACCAAACTAGTTCTGAAATTTATTCAAAAAGTATATACGTATAATGCAGTTTAATTATATGCAACTTACTTTTATCCAAAAATAAACATTTCAAAGATACTGTGAAAACATTGCCCAGGGACAAGCTAAAAGAAAATCATTCTACTGTACATTGTCAATGTTTACCTTATGACGCATGCATAAAGACCGCTATCCTCTGTCACAGTCGGCCGAAACCAAATAGCATCTTCTTCTTTGCTCATCCTTATTCCATCAAAAGCAATTGGCTCTTCAAAGTCTCCAGGCCCAGTACTTTTATACCACATCAGGCTGAGTCCAGCACTCTGTGCTACAGTGTAGTTCGCTCTGATATATCCATAAAAAAGTGCACATTTTATCCGTACGGGCTCACCCACCAGAACCTGATATTTTTTGTAATCCACAGACCAGTCAGTGCATCCATCGGCTAGAAAAAAACATAGATAAACATAAAGATTAGGTAATAATCATTAATTCTGCTATGGTTATGAAAAGAGCTACAACAGAATAATGTTAAAAGTGCATCACAATAGGTAAGCTAGCAACGTATTTCATAAATCTCTGTACATCTGGGAGTTTCAGCATTGCATTCTTATGCAAGTATAGCCAGCAGCAGATGAATTTATATAATTTAGTGGCTGACACATTACTAATGTGTGGGATGTTATTCTCAAATAGCTTTAATCTCTTTGCACCTATCCATCGCAAAGACTCGTGTTGCGGCTCAGTTCAATGCAAATGAAGGAGATTGTTTTTAGTTATGAATGATATTTGCTAAACACTATGGAATATTCTGTATGTATCCGAATAATCAGCAAAGTAACAAAGGGTGAAAATCCCCTCTGCCCAAAACAGGGAAACAGATAGGATGAACATATTTCTATATTTTGCAGCTTTTTTCTATCTCTGCCTATGAAAATTTTATGCAAAACACTGTAATGCAGATAAATCATAGGCATAGAAATGTTTAAACGTTTTGTATATACTGTATATAAAACACAAGGTGGGGGCTCCTGGGTTTTTGACTGATGAAAGAAATCCAGTTTTGTTGTTTTCTAAGAATCTTAATAAGTTCTGTTCTAGGCTTTGTGGAGCTTTGGGTGTAATGAATTCTCCATGCCTAGAACCACATCCTACCTGTTAGCCAGACTTTGTTATTAGTGTCATGTGTGCACAGGCATTTTTGTTCCCTGCTGCTGTATAAAAATAATTTGGGAACCCATTAAGAGGCACCCTGTTAGCCAGGAACCAATCTGAGTTTAGTTATTGGCTGATATTTAGGTTTTTTATGCTATGGATTTGTAATAGTGTTTGCTGCATTGCTGAATAAAAGTGTAGGACCAACCCGCTTGGACTTTTCCTAGATTTCTCTATCTAGTTCATAAGTTCATGGTTTACCACTTTCAGCCATCTCCCTTGATTATATATATATATATATATATATATATATATATATATATAATGTTTGTGAATCTATTGGAAAGTTTCCAACCCGAGAATCCCATTAGTAACAGCACTTCCTGTAGCAGACTAACAACATTAAGTCACCCCCTCTCAATTAGTAATAGGCTTGTTAGCTTTTTATATGTGCTCTTTCAGTTGGTCATTTGGCTGTGTATCAGTTCTGGCCAACTGAAGGAGCTAACATTGGTGGGTGACAAGACAGTTGCTGTTTGTAAGGCAATAACTTGGTATTAAAAAAAGATAGTGAGGGGGCACTAGTGATACAATAGTGTTTAGCAACCACAGTAAAACGACAATACCATACAATAATAATAAAACTTGTTAAAACCTCCTACATAAGATACATAAAAGTCCAACATGTTAAAAAATAATGTAAGTAAAAAGTAATACTTCAAAGTCCTTTAAACTGTCCATATGATCTTCAGTGATAAGTTACCATTGTAACATATTGTGTAAAAAAAATCACCACTTGGCAGTAAATCCAAAAAACACACCTGATGTGCTCAATTGGGATTTCCTACTCACCAGACAGCTATGACCTCTTTACTAAAGAAGAAGGTCACACAATGCTTAGTATGTAAAGTATTTTAGGCTTGCTTGAATGTCTTTACAGATATATCAGGAGACCTGTGTTTAACCTCCTCTCCACCATGATGACCCATTGAAAATAAGAGAAGAAGGGAACCAATAGCGTAATATTGTTTTAATAAAAAATTTAAAACAAATAACAGAGTGCCTGCTTACAATAGTAGGTACCTTTCCCTGGCACTGAGAATAACCCGCATATGTCACTAAAAAGAACCATACACCGCCTGGCTCGTGCTCGGAGATCATATGGACAGTTTTAAGGACTTTGAAGTACTACTTTTTATTCACATTATTATTTAGCATGTTGCACTTGTATGTATCTTATGTAAGAGGTTTTAAGTTTTTATTATTATTGTATGGTATTGTTATTTTACTGTGGTTGTTAAACACTGTTGTATCACTAGCGCCCCCTCACTATTGTTTTTTAATACCAAGTAATTGCCTTACAAATAGCAACTGTCTTGTCACCCTCCCATGTGAGCTCCTTCAGTTGGCCATAGTGGTTGTGAAACACTATTTTATCACTAGCACCCCCTCACTATCATTTTTTTCACTCAAGATAGTTCATATACACTTATAGGGAGCTGCTATTATAGTTTATTTATTCACTTATATTATTTATTTTTGGCGTGAGGTTCTTTTGTCACAATTACTCGGTATTGTCAGTCTGGAACAGTAAAGCTCTGTACACACGGGTCGAATGTCGGGAGACAACGGGTGGTTCAAAAAACAACAGCTGACATTCGGCCCGTGTTTATGTTGGTCTTTTTCCGACAAAAGCCAGCCAAAGCCAGCCATTCGGCCGGCTTCTGTCTGACGTGCATGCTGGATAACCAGCATCTGACAGACTCCCGATCAGCGCTCTCAGCCAATGATACTGAACTAAACTTGCATGGTTAGTACAGTGGATTCTAACAGAGCCATCAGTTTTTTTTTATGAAAAAAACTGTTAGTGAGTACCAGGCTTAAGGGCTGTTATTGACAGGATCTTCAAGTAAAAAGCTTAGCAACTGATTTAGAAAAAAATATTTGCTTGAAAGAACTGTATAGAATTGAGACATTTGGCTTGATTTACTAACGAAAAATAGACTGTTTCCTTTACAAAGGAAGTTGAACTTTGCAAGTAAATTTACCCCTGAGCTTAGTAAATGTGGTAAAACTTCACTGTACAAAGAATACTCAATCAAGTGCAAGGAGAATTCAAAAACAAAGCATTACGTTTACACATGATTAAATGGTGGAAGTCCTCAGAGCCTCCCCTTATTCAGTAAGCTCTGGCAAAGATTTCCCTGAAAAATGCAACCTTCCTTGCAAAGTAAACAGGCTACTTGTAAATGAACCCCGATATGTCAGTTATACTGAAAAATGACTTCAGAGTTTACATACACCTTAAATAATTTTCAAACATGAGGAATTCATTAGGAAATATACTGTAACCAGCTGCAATTGATATAGTTGATTATCTTGAAGTGGATGTAAACCCTCACATATACCCAGTGAAGCCTTAGATGATACACGGAGATGAAGCAAATCTCCCTACATAAGTTTTACATGTATATCTGCTGTTTTCACCTTTATATATTGTATATATATATAAGTGCAAATTGTGTTTGATTGTTTACTTCCTCATTCCTCTGTAGGAGTAGATTATTGCTAGACACTGTGAGACAGCTGATTGGAGGAAAGGCACACACCCCCTATCCACACATGCAGAGCATGCCTGTGAATAGTTTAGCAACCTTCCCAGACACACACTTCTATATCCCGTCTAGGAGAGCTTGTCAAAAGTTATCAGGCTTACAACAGAGAAACAGAGCAGGACAAAGTTACGGGACATAGTGCTTTGAAGAGAGATAAAAAAAACCACTACAGATATATGTGCGCAGCTCAAATTTCATAAATCGGGTTTACATCAACTTTAAAGCTGACTATAGACTTTAGCGGGTTTTGGGTCACATATACAGGCCATACATGGGTCAAATTCTGAACAATTCAGAAATTTGTGCATTTTGTAATCTGATGGTGCCATTATTGATTTCGAAATTCGACCAACCACACCCTCAATTTCAGCTCATATTGCTACAGAAAAGAATTTTTGTGGCCGTGAATCTTTCTTTCTGGGAATTGTAATTTCTTGTGCTCGTGTGCATTTCTTTTTCAATTATATTTCTTGCACAATTCTTTTTTTTTTTTGTTTAAAAGTTTTTATTGAGTTTTGAAACATAGGTAACAGAAATAAAAAGATTTGAAATCAAGCATATGTAAATACATACGTGCGGGCGCAGCCGCCGATAAGATGAAATTTAGAAACAATGTACAGAAAAAGCATTGAAACGGTATACAGTATTGAGTTATATCCAAAGATACAGACTAAGATATAGTCAACACATTCTATTCTGTTGAGTGCGGGTAATCCTATATGATATTTCTTGGGAAGGTTATGGTAGGATAAGTATGGAGGATAATGATCGAGTCGTATATCATTGATTCGTAAGTCAGGTATACAAGTTGGTAGTAAAGGTAGAAAAATCTAATTTGGGAGAAGAGTGGGTATCATCTTGAGATGGGTAGCTAAGGTGGGTGGGGGGGGAGAATGCACATCAAATCATTGGTGATGATTTAGGTAGCGTATTATATTCCGTAGGCAGGTGAGTACATTAAGCATCTGTGTAAACGTAGGAGGGGGAGAGGAGGGGGGATGGGAGTGTAGGAAGGGGATACAGGTGGGAGAGTTACAGAGTTGCTGCGGTTCTGCCACAGCTCATGTGTTGCATTTAGATCATTATCTGTTTGTAGGGATCAGTGGTGACAAAGTGTAGCCAACATGCCCAGGTTTTGGTGAATTTAGTTGGCATGTCCTTGGTTTGATGTATGAGGTCTTCCATGACCTTTGTTTTTTGTATACGAGTGAACCAATCTTTCATGGTCGGTGGGTCTGTAGAACGCCATTTGAGAGGGACACACATTTTAGCTGCATTGACCAAATGCATAGTAAGAGAGCGAAAATAGGCAGGTATCGGAATTGTTGAGTGATGAAGTAGGAATTGGGCAGGTGTAAATTCCAGTGAGTATGTGGTTATTTGGTGTATAAATCTGTGGACTTCTCTCCAGAATGGTTGAATTTCTGAGCAGGTCCACCAAAGGTGTAGGAGTGAACTCTTTTCTTTTTTGCATCTCCAACAGTTCTGGGAGATTGTTGGATCAATTTGGTGCAATATATTAGGTGTCCTGTACCATCTGGAAAGTATTTTGAAAGCATTTTCCTGTATTTGTACATTTAACGAACCTTTGTGTATTAGAGTGTATACTTTATCCCATTCAAGATCTGTGAGTTCTATAGAAAGATCTTGTTTCCACTTTCGAATGGTCCAATGTTTCTTAGGTGTATGAGTGGTAAATAATAGGGTGTATATTTGAGAAATAAGGTGGCTTTGGGCTTCCTCGCTTAAACATAAGTGTTCGAACTTGGTAGTGCATCTAAACTAGTCCGGTTTGGGTTTGGGTTTATTAAAGAAATGTCTCAGTTGGACGTATGTCCAGAAGGCAAAAGTGTCTATCTTCATTTTAGTTGCCAGAGCTGATTGAGTTAAAAGGTGATCACCGTGAAAGAAATGTTCTGCACGAACAGTTGGGTAGGGCCAGTGGTCAACTAAAAAGGAGATATGCATTCCCGGTGTAAAGTCTGTATTTAAGCGAAGAGGTGTCATAGGGCCATGTAGTGAAGAAATTTTGTATTTTTTGCAAGTCGTGTGGAATGAGGCTAAAGTTGGGCTAATTAGCGGGTGGGTTTTAGATTGGGAGGGAATGAGCCGGGGTTCAGTCCACGGGAGCTGTGCTATTGGCAGGTTCGATAATGCTTGTTCTATGTGTATCCAATCATTGTGTTTAGAGTGTATGTTCCAATCTACAATCCTAGCTAGGTGACATGCTTGTTGGTATTTACGTATGTCTGGAAGTCCTAAACCTCCTAGGAGTTTAGGAGTGGTCAGTCTCATGAAGTCTAATCTTGGTCTTTTTTTGCCCCAGATATAATCTGTGCAAGCCTTTCTATAAGTAGAGAAGAAAGCTTGTGTAAGTTTAATTGGGATTGTTTGTAGAATGTATAAGATCCTGGGAAGGATATTCATCTTGATGATTGCAATTCTTCCGAACCATGAAAAAAGTCCAGTGGACCAGTTTTTCAAATCAATTATTATTTTTTGTAGCAGTGCAGCATGGTTTAGGGTGTATAGGTCATCTAGAGAAGTCGGTAGTTGTATGCCTAGGTAGGTAATTGCGCGGTTGTTCCATTTGAACAGGAAATTGTTTCGACATTGTTGGCATGTTTCATGGTTAAGTGAGACGTTAAGGGCAGTCAATTTGGAAAAGTTTATTTGCAGATTAGTTAGAGTTTTAAAGGTTTGGAAGTCTTTGAGTAAATTTGGGATTGTTGTAAGCGGTTCCGTAAGAAAGAGGAGGATGTCGTCTGCAAAGGCTGCTAGTTCATATGTGTGGTGTTTTACATCTATGCCCTTAATATCCGGATTGGCTCTAAGGCGATTCAATAGTGGTTCAAGGGAGAGGATAAAGATTAAAGGGGAGAGAGGGCATCCCTGACGGGTTCCATTCGACACGGAGAAGGCATCCGACAGACGGCCGTTCACTCGGACTCTTGCAGTGGGATTTGAGTATAGGGCTAATATAAAGTTCAACATTGTCGACGGGAGGCCTATAGCCCTTAGAATTTCTGACATATAGTCCCAGGCCAGTCTGTCGAATGCCTTCTCCGCGTCGAGCGAGAGCATGAATCCCTTAGTATGCGTAGACGTAAGCCAGTAGTGGATATTAATGGCTTTGAGAGTGTTATCTCTCGCTTCTCTCCCCGGGATAAAGCCGACTTGGTCAAGATCTATAAGTTGTGGTATTAAAGGAAGGAGTCGGTTCGCTAGGGTTTTTGCATACCATTTCAGGTCAACGTTGAGTAACGAGATGGGTCGGTAATTGCTAACTAAAGAGGGGTCTTTGTCTGGTTTCGGAATTACAGTTATGTGGGCAGTTAGAAGATCTTGTGGTGGTTCCGTAGGGGTAGCAAAAGAGTTATAAGCTGTCAAAAAAGCCAAAGTGAGTATTTTCGTGTATGTTTTATAATACCCGGTAGTTAAACCATCGGGACCAGGGCTTTGCCCAGTTTCATTTGTGTCAATGCCAGGTTACTTCTTCAGTTGTTAAGGGGGAGGCTAGGTCTTGGGCTGTTGATTCCGAAATTCGCGTTGGGCCATATTGTTCCAAGAATTGAACTATCATTTGTTTCCTAGTGGAGCCATCAGTAGATGGTTCTGAGTTAGGAAGATTATATAATTTATTGTAAAATTTGACAAATAGTTTAGCTATATCAGGGGTCGCGTTCAATTTTTTTCCGGATGGGTCTATAACGGAATGTATCGTCATGTCAGATTTTTTCGTTTGTATGGCTCTTGCCAAGAGTTTACTGACTTTATTGCCATGTTCATAGAATGTTTTTTTAAAAAGAACGTAGTTGCGTTGAATTTGCTGGTCGATTAGGTTTAACAGGTCTTTTCTAGCTTGTATCAGATCTGTCATAATGGTTAGGGCTTGAGCGTGTTTGTGTGTGTTTTCGAGTTTGTGGATCCGAGTAATTAAGTCAGAATATTGTTCCCGCCGTTCTCGATTACGTTTGGCAGCTGCCGCTATGAAAGTGCCTCTAATTACACTTTTATGTGCTTCCCAGTTAGTAAGCGGAGAAGTATCACTGGGTTTATTTTCGAGAAAGAAGTGTTGCAGCTGCTGTTCAACTTCTGCAGCGATAATGGGATCTGTCAGTAAGGATGGATCTAATCTCCATATTTTTGAATGCGGTGAAGTATAAGGGAACTTCAGTGTCAGGGAAATGGGGTGGTGGTCTGAGATAAGCATTGGGTCAATGGAAGTTTGATGGAGCATGGGTAGGTCTGTTTGTGATAAGAATAGGTAGTCTATCCTTGAGTATCGGTTGTGAGGTATTGAGTAAAATGTATAGTCTTTGCCGTCAGGGTTTTTGGTGCGCCAAGTATCGTGGAGCAATAAGCATTGGAGTTGGGATTTAATTGTCTTTAGGGCTGTATATGGTAGCGATGAGGTGCCGGTTGATGTGTCTTGGATTGGAGATAGCGGGGCGTTGAAATCTCCTCCTAGTACTAGGGTGCCTTCCTGGAAGGTTGTTAAGAGATCAGTTATGGTCCAGAAGAATGGTACTTGGCGGGTATTTGGTGCATATATATTCGCCAAGGTGATTGTCTTACTGAAAAGTGAGCCTTTCAGAAAGAGGTATCTACCCTCTTTATCCATAAGTGTGTCACTGAGTTGGAAAGGGCAGCTTTTTGCAATAATTATCGAGACCCCTTTTGATTTGTGTAAGGGATTGGTTGCATGATATGCCGTGGGGTATTGAAAATTGTGTAGTTTCGGCGTGGCATCGGAGCGGAAATGCGTTTCCTGTATGAATACGATGTCAGCTTTGCTCCGAGACATGGTTAGGAGGAGTTTGGAGCGTTTTTCTGGGGTATTGAGTCCCCGGGCATTAAGGGAAACGAGTTTCACCAGGGGGTTGGTTGTATCAGGGGAGGCTGTGTTCATTTTGGGCTTATATTAATGTATCTGATAGTACTGTAAGAGCTGCAGCAGAGAGCGCGGTTAAGAGGGTCTGGGGGTAAGAATAGGTTAGTGGAGTGGGGTGGGTATATTGTGGTAGAAAGAAGAAGAGGATCTGGCGTTAAGCGAGATCCCTATCACCTATCTCGGTGAATAGGGTCGCGATTACAGTCGTGCCGGTATAGGTCAGTGGGATTTTTCGTATGCAATGGAAGAGGAATTAAATATTTGTATGTGTCCACTGTGTGAGAGTTGGTCTGACACCGGAAAGAATTTGGACGCGTATAGATACAATGTATATTGAGGTCCTTCTCACCAACAGCCATAGCTCATGGTGGTGGAGTTCTGAAGGGGATATTATAGTTGCCGTCATAATTGGGTGGCGGAGGGAGTGAGAAGTTCGGGGGATAAATTGTATGGTAAGTCGCGTTTAAGGGTTAGGCATGGAGTCGTCAGCGACAGCTGTTAAGGGAGAGAACCGTGTGAAACAGACAGTTGCAGGTAGTGGGTACATATGAGTATTCCACCTAAGTGTCAACTAACATGAAAAACAGTGAAGAACAATAACGAGAAGAAGCTCTGTCATAGCCAACAACAATGTTATTCTATCATTTAGAAACAATAATAAAAAGTGCCCATTATAGAGCAAACCTTGTGGTATTAGGATTGTAATAACCATCAACAGGGCAATAACTGCTTGTATGATGAACAAAACAAAAAGAAACACCTATGACCCAACTTGAGTGTGAGATATGAGCAAAGCCAAGGTATAAACTCGGTCGGAGTACATCAGAACCCTTGGCTTGAATACACGTATCTATATGGATTGCATAAGTGTTATAGTGTTGTAGGTTTTATAGAATATATTAAGATGCTAACAGTGGTGGTGGGATCGTGTCCAGTCTACCTTAGGGGGTTTTTAAGTGTAGTGTGTGTATAATAAGAATGGTATGGTCTGAAGTCTATAGGCAGTGTTAGTGTACCTGTTGTGTCAGTAGAGGGCGCTACATGTTCAAATTATATAGGATATCGTGGAATATAATTTGTTAGCACACAGAACGATGGTAAGAGTTAAAGAAGCCAGTGATGAGGCGTTAAAATCTAGGAACTCCCTTAACTGTTATCAGCGTGTGGTGTAATTCTATAAAACTTGTCTATTACAGTAGTTTCGGTTATCTTAAGTGCTTAACATATTACCCTTACAAAACATAGCTTTGTAGGAGGAGATTTCGTAGTTAAGTTTCTATTTCCCTTTTTTTTTTTTTATATATTTTTTTTTTATATATATTTTTAAATTATTTTCCCTCCCTTTCCTTCCTGCGTTGTTTGAGATTGTCAGTCAGTATACTTACCTGAGATCTGTAGACACTGAGGAGAGTATAATGATCCGTGTGAGCTGCCTGCCGTCTGTAGCAAGGTATCATCCTCTTCTTAATGTCCAGGGTATCTTCAGTCACTAGTATATTCAAGTGTTATAGGAACTGGAGTGAGTACCGTGAACAGCTGCTTACTCCTGGCGTGTGCACATACATCAGTAGGTCTGGTAGGAAAGTCATCCGTGTAGAAAGTAGGGCTCAGTGTTTTATGTGCATGGATGGAAAGAGATGACAGGAGAGGAATTTAAGGCGTTGGTTCTTTCTTCTTGCGCAGACATCTTGGATCGGGACAGTGAAATTCAGCGGTCCCTGCGTGCTCGCTGAGGTAAGGGCGCTGTCATAGGACTCGAGGGGGGGTGATGGAGCCCCGAGGTGGAGTGAGATCTGACAATGGACGGTGAACATCGTCGTCGGAAACTCATGTTGTGGGCTTCCATCGGTTCTGCCTCTGGTGAGCGGTGTGCACGAGAGGGTAGTATGAACTCTGCATACCAGTTGGGGACTGACACGAGCAGGATATCCAGGGTATGGCAGAAGTTTTCTAAGTCCTCCGGAACTCTCAGCAGTGCAGAGTACCCTTGATGGGAGGCTAGGAGGCCGAACGGAAATTTCCATCTGTAGCGGATCCCTCTGGTCCGCAGTACATCCAGCAGAGGCCGTAAATCTTTGCGATGTTTCAGCGTGATGGCTGAGAGATCTTGGTAGATGTAGATAGAGCGGCCCTCGTGTTCCAGGTGTATCTTATCACGGGCTTTCTTGAGGATTTCTTCCTTGATTGCAAAGTCATTGATGTGACATATAACATCCCGTGGGGGATCAGTGTCTCTGCCTCGGGGACGGAGTGCCCTATGAATTAGTTCCATAGCGATTAAGGAATGCCTTGGCCGGTCTAGGAGGCGGTTAAAGAGATCCGTAACGGCCGGGAGAATCTGGTCTTGTTCTACGGATTCGGGGAGGCCTCTCACCCGCAAATTGTGCCTACGGCCCCTGTTATCGAGATCTTCTACATGACGCTGAAGATCTCTAAGTTGTAAGGTATGTGAATCTACTCGGTGGTGAATCTTTTTTACCGCTGTTTGCTGTTGTGCCGTAGCATGTTCGACCTGGTGCATTCTTCCTGCAATGGCCTGTATTTCATGGCGCAGATCTGAGATGGCCGAGAACAGGGTGTCTTTTATGTCAGTAGCTACCGCCTGGAGATCTTGCAGGTTAGGTTGATGATGGGATGCCAGTCCATGTTCCGCAGATGAGGTGGATCAATCGGTCAGGGTAAGTAGAATTTCGTTGTGTTCTGGAGCAGAAGCTCAGGCGGGAAGGGGAGCCGCCATGTTAGCTCTCTGGGATCTGAATATCTCCGGGATTGTGTAGCTCAGGGGACCCGCAGTTCTCCTCGGAGATCTGGATCTGGATTGTGAGCTTCCGCGGGAAGAAGTTCCCATAGTGGGTAGCAAGTTTTAGTCAGAAATCCCTGTGGAATGCTGATTGTAAGCTGTGGTGAGACGGAGCCTGAGGTTTAAGCAGCCATCTTCTCTCGAGGCATACCACACCCTCTCTTGCACAATTCTTACATAGTTGATTAGAAAATTGTTCGCTTTTCAAAAACTTTCCAACATGCCCAATCACTCAAATTTGACGGCAGCACAAAAATTGGCCTACTAATGGTGCTTAATTTGAACGAAAATTCTTGGTTTCCATTTTTGAAAGAAAATTCTTTTGAAATTTGACCCATGTATGGCCGGCTTTAGAAACAAAGCAAATAAATTTAAAAAGAAAGAAATAAACCAACAATACTCCTATATAACAGAACACTGCAGGAAACACAGTCTGCCAGTTTACAGAATTTTTTGCTCTGCTTCTCGGTGCCATATAGACAGTACATGAATCTATTGAGAGGTTATTTACAAAAAGCAAATCCACTTTGCACTACAAGTGCAAACTACAAATGCAAAGTGCACTTGAAACTGTAGATCTGAGGGGGACATGCAAGGAAAATAAAAAATGGCATTTTAGCTTGCACATGATTGGATGATTAAATCAGCAGAGCTTCCCCTCATTTCAGATCTACCCCTCAGATTTACAGCGACTGCACTTCCAAGTGCACTTTCAGTGCAATTTCAAGTGCACTTTGCACTTGTAGTTTGCACTTCTACTGCAAAGTAGATTTGCCTTTCGTAAATAACCCCCATGGCGCTTGTAGTTTAGAACAGTGATTATGTATTCATGCTTTTTGACTCAGTATGAGCCTATACGTAAGATGTAGGTATTCAGTATAAACCACCCAGGCATGGGTAAGATATCTATCCATGGGTGGATTTAGTCATAATGGTGTTAAAGGTATTTGTTTCTTTAGATACAATTATTAGTTTAATGTCAGACAAAAATATGCATATATCTTCTTTTTAAGGAAACATATTTTTATTTGTGTACAGCAGTGTTTTTCTTCTGTATTTATTTTGGAATTTTTTTGGACAAAAAATACAATAAAATAGAATATATATATATATATATATTTGTAGTAGTTGTAGTTAGATAAATAATATTGTAATATCTGCTTAACCGCTTCAGCCCGGAAGAATTTACCCCCTTCCTGACCAAAGCACTTTTTGCGATACAGCATTTCATCGCTTTAACTGACAATTGCGCAGTCGTGCGATGTTGCACCAAAACAAAATTGATGTTCTTTTTTTCCCACAAATAGAGCTTTCTTTTGGTGGTATTTGATCACCTCTGCGTTTTTTATTTTTTGCGCTATAAGCAAAAAAAGTGACAATTTTGAAAAAAAAAACAATATTTTTTACTTTTTGCTATAATAAATTTCCCCCAAAAATATATAAAAAAACACATTTCTTTCTCAGTTTAGGCCAATATGTATTCTTTTAGAAAAAAATCAAAATAAGCGTATATTGATTGGTTTGCGCAAAAGTTATAGCGTCTACAAAATAGGGGATAGATTTATGGCCTTTTTATTATTATTTTTTTTTTTTATTAGTATCTGTGATTTTTATCATGACTGCGACATTATGGCGGACACATTAGACACTTTTGATACTATTTTGGGACCATTGTCATTTATACAGCGATCAGTGCTATAAAACTGCACTGATTACTGTATAAATGACACTGGCAGGGAAGGGGTTAAGCACTAGGGGGTGATCAAGGGGTTAGGGAGTGATTCTAATGCCCCGTACACACAGTCAGACATTGATCGGACATTCCAACAACAAAATCCATGGATTTTTTCCAACGGATGTTGGCTCAAACTTGTCTTGCATACACACCGTCACACAAAGTTCTGAACGCGGTGACATAAAACATGTACGACGGGACTATACACGGGGCAGTAGCCAATAGCTTTCATCTATTAATTTATTCTGAGCATGCGTGGCACTTTGAGTGTCGGATTTGTGTACACATGATCAGAATTTCTGACAACGGATTTTGTTGTCGGAAAATTTTATAGCAAGCTTTCAAACTTTGTGTTTCAGAAATGGTGTCAGAAATGGAAAATGTGTGATGGAGCCCACACACAGACGGAATTTCCGACAACAAGGTCCTATCACACATTTTCCATCAGAAAATCCGACCGTGTGTACAGGGCAGAACTGTGGGGGGATGAGCTACCACTGATATGACAGCAATCACTGCTCCTGATGACAGGGAGCAGTAGATCTCTGTCATGTCACTAGGCTGAACAGGGAAATGAACAGGGAAATTCCTTGTTTACATAGGCATCTCCCCGTTCTGCCGCTCCATGACACTATTGCGGGACACCGGCGGACAGCGAGTTCGCAGGACCTGCGGGCATGGTCACAGAGAACGTGGTGGGTGCGCGCGCACCCACAATGCCACGTCTTAAAGGGGACATACAGGTATGCCCATTTGCGCAGCCTTGCCATTTTACCGAAATATATCGTCGTGCACTGGTCGGCAAGAGGTTAAGATCCAAGAGATAGACATTCTGCTGCTTTTAAAGTTTTAAAGACTCTCAGTTTTTACCTTTGATAACTCATCCCATTAAACCCTCCCTTATCAGACAGACAAACTATCCCTTGCCAAAACAAGCATCTTATTAGCTAACACATAGTGCTCTGGGAATTCTACATCATGTATGAAAATATAACTGAGCATAAGAGCAAAAAATGTAATATTTTGCAATATATCAGTTATTTGATTGAGTGCCTGCAATACATTTCTTCTTTATGACTTTTGTCCTTTATTTTCACTTTGTGATCCTGCCAGTAACACAATTCCTGTCCTAGACTGATGATCACTCACTTTACATTACCTATGGAGAAGCAGCATTGTCAGAACAGAAAGTGGTTTAGGATTACAGAACACTGCCTCTTCTCCTCTAATAGGGAGAGATGATTGTTTACAGAGAAAAATTAGAACAATGATAATTAATACCTTTCTCAACTCTCTGCTGACTTTTAACATTTTATAAGATTTCTCTCAGTATCAACAAGCGTTTTTTGCACTTATCAAACAGATTTTACAAAAATAATTAAATGGTTTATTTGTAAAATAAAATTGAATATGGTACAAAAATATACATAAGCAAACAATTTAAAAATACATGAGTCTGCCATTTGCACAAAAGCAGGCTAAAAGTGGATAGTAGTAGGTTTACTAGACCAGTAGTCAGGTTTGTCCAGCAAAATATCTCTCTGCTCTAAAATCACTTTCATTCTTACACACTCTGAAACTTTAAAAAACTATTTTTTATGAAAATTATAACACACTGCTTTAAATAAACCAAGTTATATAATTTATGTTGTGTTCATTTAAGCTTTAACTCTATCTTTTATCCATAAAAGTGGAAAGAGAAGGTATAAAGTAAAGAAATATTTCTGTCCAGATTTTGTTTTTTGAAGAATCACTGTTGGCTTAGAAGCCATTACTTACTAAAAGCAATTTACTCCTATAACAGCTTTAGTGTTATGTATTATACATTACTACTAGCTTGCTGCTCCTTTGCATTTTCCCTGCACCTATTTTTATTATGCTCTTATCCAATGCAATTTAGCTTGTGTACTCTGCGCTGACTTCTGCACTTTATTGATTTCAATTTTGTTTCCAGACATTGGTTACATTTGAGTATACAAAACACAGCTCTGCATAATAAAAATATAGCCAAACGGGGCTATTCATCTTATGTTCAAAATGCACTCTGCAGAAGAGACACTTTAATGTAAAGAAGCCAAGACATATCCAATTTGTGCGGTTTCACTTTCGAACATGTATTTCAAGTTTTAGATCACCTGCTGAGCTGATTCATATTCTGCTGTAACTATGCCTCCTTCAATCCAAAAAAAACCCCAAATAACTTCTATATGTTGCACATTCTACCAAGCATAACTGAGAAGTCAAATAAGGTTTTACTTTAGAGAGAACAACTGAAAACAGAAATCATAGCCAAAACCAGTTAACAAGACAAGCTAACAGATTGTGTAGATTCATCATTTATTCTTTAGTTATCTAAATAAGAGACAAGGGGCAAGGAAACATTTTTATAAATGATTGTTTACAAGAGATTAGCAAATCTGCCTGCATTAGAACTTTGCAGCAAACTCCATTGAAGTCTGGACATCTTATTATTCAATTAGGGACATTTGTGGTGCAAATAAAGTAGCTATTGTCATTCAAACAAACAATATTGCGCTCCCATCAGGAACATGTATTAATACTACAATAAATCAGAGTAGAGCACAGTATTTCTATCCATACAGAATGGGGTCAGCTGTTCTTTGTTTTTGTTGGTAAAGCTGCAAATGCTTTAACAAAAATTCAAGATTCAAGGACCCAGAAAACCCTGGGGATTTGCAGCAAACCCAAATATTATCTCTACTGTTTCCAAAAACCTTGGCTGTAAATTTAGTTTCTGTATATATTCAAGTATTCAAGTTCCTGAAAAAAGTATTAACTAAGAAAAAAGAGAAAAAAAAAAAGATCTGTTAGGTTGATAGGTGAAAGATGTAATTGGAGCGACTTACTCCTTTATTGGATTAGTCTCATAATCTTTTTTATGTAAATATGTTCATAGTCATTTTCATGTATCATTTTGTAGAATGATGTACTATTTTGAGTATTCTGGCAAGGCGCAACAATACCAATACATTCATCAAAATGTTAAGCTATAAACAGAGAACCAAAAACAAATGCAATAAGGTGGGTTTAACAGAGTACAGTATACCATTAGATTGTATTTACCTTTGGATAACATAAAAAAACACACATTTTGAGACACAATTAATTTATAGGTATATTAAACTTGGAATTGTATGATGATTAATTTTGGTCTACTTAGGCCATTTAGAGTGGTTAGAAAGGTAAAACTTATTTTACCTTAATACATTCCCTGAAATAAAGTAACAAGACAATCCCATAGATCTTCCCCCACTCCTAAATACGTACCTGACACCACTCTTGATCCAACGCTGTCCCCACTGGCATCCCTGCTCTCCTCTGTTCCTGCATTCACCAGCTTCACTGAGAGCAGCAGGAGCCATCGGCTCCTACTGTTGTCAATCAAATCCTGTGAGAAAGGAGCAGGGGGCATGGCCGAGCTCCACTGTGTGTGTCAATGAACACATGCAGTCTAGCTCTGGATCATGCCTGCATAAGTGCCCCCATAGCACATGGCTTTTTTGGGGACACGTGGAGAAGAGGAGGAGCAGAGAGCACTGATGCATGACCACCGAAGAAGAGGTAAGGGGCTACACTGTGCAATACCATTAGTATAAATCTCTTTTTTATTTTAATAAAATAATCTGAATTTAATATCTCTTTAAAGTTACAAATTTTGCAGCAGTGAACTTTTTTTTTAAGTGACAGTAAGCACTCTGATAAAGATTTGCTTTTGACAGCTTCAGGAACATTACTCTGCCATGGCTAAAAGTATTGTACACATTCCAATCGATGTATGTGCACACTCTGGTACATATGCTCACTGATGGACATATGTGTGGAAATATTGTATAAACAGTCAAGAATATGATTAGTGAGTACTACTCACTAATGTATTAAAGCTTAACTCCAGGCATCTCTCTATTCATTAAAAACAAATACTTGATTTACTTTTTTTATTATTCAATTAGTGTAAGTATTTGAATTTAGCCTGGTATCCCCTATACAGCAGCATTCAAATGAGGAGAAGGAGGAGGGGCAGGCCTGTGAACCAGCGTGCTCAGGTGTGCTGCATGCAAATGGTCACACTGATATAAGATGAAATAAGAAAAATGGCGCCGTCAGTCTGCTGTGGTTCTTTTACTGTTTAGTCAAAATTCTGAGGGTTGAGCGAGGACACCACTATATTCCTTAACTGTAAGTGGTGTCATTTCCCTGGGTTGTGTGAGGTGGCTGTAAACATCTTAGACATGTATGGATACAAGTCTTTTAGAAGGCAAAATGGCTTCTAAACATATATTTTATAAGTGTATTTAGTTGCCTGCCTGGAGTTCAGCCTTAGGGTTCATTACTAGGATGGAAATGTTATGCTAGGGGCCTGTAAAATATGGTTATAGAAATATGCCATTTTAGGTCTTATATATTCAATATATTCAAACATAGAGGTTAGCAAGTCTGTCTTGGAGCACTGTATTCCAGTTATAATACTATCTGCATGGAGTTTGCACGTTCTCCCTGTGCTTATGGGTTTCCTACACAAAGGTGTGCTAGTAGGTTCATTGGCTCCTGTCAAAAACTAGCCCTAGTTTGTGTATGCATGTGAGATAGGGTACATTGCATTGTAAGTTCCTTGAAGGCAGGGACTGTTGGAGAGGAAACTATGTAAAGTGCTGAGTAAATTATCAGCGCTATATAATTAACTGTAATAAATAAATTATTTACATTTTCAGAAACATTACCTATATTCCTTTTTACTTTACAAATATCATTTTTGAAAATTAAGTGTTTTATGATACTGTATACTAATAACAGTAATTCATTTTAGTAATAATATATTGTATCATACTGCATGTTCTATGCATCAACTGAAACAACACTATTCAATCACTATTTCTTTACACGCTCAGACTGAAAAAAAGATTATTCAGAATTATTCAGTGTGGTAGCTTTTTCAATTGAGTATAGTCCAGGATGGCCATTTAAATGTGTTTTTCTTGTTATAATAGCATAATGTTAAGGTCCTTAGGTTCACTGTTCACTGATTTCTTTGAAAGGCTCCAGAGATTAACTAAATCTTCCTACTTTACTGTTCTTATGAGTTGATCGCTCTGCTCTATAAACAAGGTCCCTGCAGGCCAAAGCAAAAGCCTACCTAACTCCATATTGAAATATTTGGTGAGGATCCTCTTTGCTGTTGCTTCAAATATAATATATCATTTTTTTTATGAAATATGATTTAGTATAAAAGAAAATTGAACTCCCGACTCCTGGGTCTACAGCCACAGCCAACATAGCTTCAATTCAATTTCTAGGTTCTGTGAGATAATATACAATTGCAACTTTCCAATTATAATAAGGAAATCAAAGTTATTGTGAAGTTTTGGCAATTTAAGTGTGGCTATAGGTGAAATTAGTTCCCTTAAGAAAAAATGAAAAGCAACATAATGTGTCTGCTGATGTAGTGCTTAAATATATATGGTTTTGTTCTGCAAATTTTGTAAACCTCAGACTTTTTATTTATCTCATATTTTATCCATGCAATTATTTCCAAATCGATTTTTTTTTTCTTCGGTTGTAGTTTAGGAAAGATGTTTCAGCATGCCAATTTCCAGTAATAGGATCATTTGAATAATTGTTTTTTTTTTTTTATTTGGTTTATAGATAAAATTTATGTGTGTGGAACATGGGTTAAGATACAGTCAGACTTAAATTTCTTTTAGATTACGCATCACACAACAGATGATTTACTAAATAAAAAAAAGAAGCAAATAAAATATCCCAGTATTGCTGGAGAATGGTAATTGTGTGGACTATACATATAAAAAGCCTAAAGTAGTTTGCAACATGTAGATAAGCAAGTATTAAATTAATTTTTGGGCCCAGGGGAAACCAGCTCTGACTCTTATCCATAGATATTTGCTTCTCTACTTCTTACTGGTCCATTTGAGATACAAATTTAGGGGTTTTTTATCAGTTAAAAGAAACATTCCTTCCCACAAGTTAATGTTGTATTAGGTACAGATGACAGGTGATATGGCAAAGAGAATGGTCTTAATTGATAAAGTGTGAAGTAAGGTAAAGTGCTATGAAGTGAATTGTAATTACTTCAAACATTCAGTCAGGAAGAACAGAGGAATGTTTTCTCTGTACAATATTAGATGTTGTTTCCTCTTTAAGACACTTAAACTCACTTCACATTATAACGTTGAGCACACTGTGAGGTCATGATACATATTATGTCTCCATTATTAAGCCCTGTTATACATGAAATGTGTTGGAGATGTGGCTAGAGGTGGAAGGGTTGCTGAGTGTGTGCTGAAACCTATTTGCTTGCTCATTAAAGCCATTCAGATGTTTAAGATGTCATCAGTGTGTGTGGCCCACTTTTTTACTTTCAATTTTTTATCATTAAAGAATGTCAAGTTACAAAATTTTGAAAAAGAAACCACAAAGACCAGAGCCCCGACCAACATACAGGAATATAATGGTGTCAGTATCTGCAAATTCATAATGGGTGAATTAACAGGCAAATAAACACATGAACTGCAAATGCAAAAGTAGACACCCAAACTGTCTGAGTGGCCAATAGTGCCATCAGAGCTTATAGTCTGGGTTCACAAATTAACAGTATAACGGGGTCTATCCCCGACCATAGTACTTTCTTGAATTTAATTTCACCAGGGCCTGTTGAATACAGTCATGTCATGTTCTCGCCATTTTAATGCATCATTGTCCTTTCTTCTACTTTTATTTGTGGCTTGGTCTAATAGCTCAACAAATTACAAGAACAATTACAAGAAACTATAATGTATATAGATGGTCAATGTGTATTTTCACGTCATGGTTCAAACCATCAGTGTGTGTGTATGTCAGCATCTAAACTGTAAGCTATGACACACCACTCTTACATTCAATATATAAAAGATGGTATAGACAAGAGGGCACTTTCCAGCTTGATTCACATATGTTATGTCTCACAGTGTGAAGCAAACCGAAAAGCATCTCTTGACTCCTTTATCTAATATAAACTGATATCTGCAACAATGACTTCAGCTATCACTCTCGAGAGATTTACCTTCTCACAAGTAAGTCACTGAGGTCACTACTAATGATGCTGCTGGCAGGCTACTGCAAGTGATGTAGGAACTGGACACAAGAACAGAATGCTAAGTTTTGATTTAGTGGTTGTTTTTTTCTGCATATAGTTATTGTGCTGTTCCATTGCCCCTTTTATTAGAATATGTATAGGTTACACACCATCACTATGATGCAGATGCATTTTTATA
The DNA here is from genome assembly GCF_042186555.1 of Aquarana catesbeiana. Taxonomy (NCBI): domain Eukaryota; kingdom Metazoa; phylum Chordata; class Amphibia; order Anura; family Ranidae; genus Aquarana; species Aquarana catesbeiana. Next base: position 631,556,039 of record NC_133325.1, read on the forward strand.
TTTATGTTACTGAATAATCATCAGATAAAATCACCAGTTTATGTTCCTTACGTTTAACTCTTTTAAAACTTGGAAGCCAGGAATCCTATTGGTGAGAACAAAATGATAGAACTAATTTAGCACCAAAAGGATTTTTCAGCATTTTGGCTTGTGTACTGCTAATAATTTGTCCTGCCCATTTGTTCAATGTGATAAATTAATGTATAACATTTAAGCATGTTTGACAATTCTACATATACAGTATATGGGTATGATGCCTAAGCAGCTTTTGTTAAAATTAAAGAATTTGAATAAAAATCCAGAAAATGTTTTTGATCATCTTTACTCTTAAACACAGGTACCAAGTATGCATGTGACCTACATTCACTGTTTTAGTGATGCATTATTAAAAAACATAATTATTAACTATTTACTACACTGCACAAGTCCTTCTGATTCTGTAGACTGTGGATGCATCCATTCCACTAAAAAATAAAATATGTGGGAGGACTGGAAATTTAAAACAAAACAGTATGGGAAATATTTATATATTTTTTTTCTCAAAGTAACGTTGCAATCATTGCGAAACTTCCTCCAATTTTTCCATCCATAATTGGCTATTAGACACATATACTACAGCAGAAAGTCAGGGAAAACCAGCTGAACAAAAAACGCACTGCTTTTGTGAAAATGAGACAAGTGTTAGTTATCTGAAACTTAATATAAAATGGAAGACTCATATATTCATGAATAATTGTGTGAGTATCAAAGTGATTTTGCTGTCTTATCCGCTTTCCGCTTTCCAATTCAAGCAACTTTAATTATACTGTGGCAGGGCGGCTCGATCCTGCAAATCACTGTAGCTGTATGTCGGTCCCTTCAACAGCTGTAGCAGGCCTGCTGCATGGCAGGGGAGCTGATGCGCAAGGCCACAATGTCCGCCGGCCATCCGCGATCGCACCACAGAGAGCCAGAACGGGGATCTGTCAATGTAAACAAACAGATCCCCATTCTGTCAGGGGAGTACTGAGTGATCGTCCGTTACTAGTGATTAGAAACAGCGATCTCTCTGTGCTCCCAGTTAGTCCCCTCCCCCTACAGTTAGAAGCACCTCCCAGGGAACACATTTAACCCCTTGATCACCCCCTAGTCTTAACCCCTTCCCTGCCAGTGCCATTTTAAACAGTAATCAATGCATTTTTATAGCACTGATCGCTGTAGAAATGTCACTGGTCCCAAAAAAGGGTCAAAAGTGTTCAATCTATCCGCAATTTCGCAGTTCCGCTAAAAATCACTGATCACCGCCATTACTAGTAAAAAAAAAAAATTATAATAAAAATGCCATAAATACATTCCCTATTTTGTAGACACTATAACTTTTGCGCAAACCAATCAATATACACTTATTGTGATATTTTTTACCAAAAACATGTAGAAGAATACATATTGGCCTAAACTGATGAAGACATTTTTTGTTTTGTTTTGGATATTTATTAGAGCAAAAAGTCAAAAATATTTTTATACAGTCTATTGAAAAATTATATATTTTTTAATGAATTAATTTATGCATTTTGTATATATTTGTCACTAAGCAAACTGAACACTATCTTAAAACAAATTGTACAGTACAGCCGCCCCCATCGAGAAAAGACAGTGATTATTGCTTGCAATAATTGCAAGCGAATCCGGCAGGCTGGTGGTACCCAAGTTGATTGATTAGGCAAAGGGGCCGAGATTTGAATGTTGTTTTGCCGGCCTAAGAGTAAAAAGGTTCTCTTTGAAGTGTATGTAAGCCTTAAGAATGTACATCTTTTATTTGCTCCCTTTTTGTCTCTTAAATATACGTGATTTATATGATAAGTGCAAGGAAAAAAACGGTTGACCTTGTCAGAACTTTAGAGCTGTCCTGTGTCCTTTAATAAAAGCAAAGAGGCTCTTCGTTTTGCAAAGGAAAGTTCACCATGCAAGGGAATTCTCCCTCAGCTTAGTGAATGAGGTGAAGCTTTGCTGTATTCCATCATCCAATCACGTTCAAGCAAAATTACAGTTTTTTTTTATTTCCTTGCATATGATTGGGTATTCTTTGCAAAGTGTAATGGCTTATTTGTAAATTAAACATCCCCTCTGTGTTAGAGAGCCCTACTAGTTCTTTTCATGGACTACAAAATGATTACCCTTTATGCGGTAGAGCTCTGAGAGTAGTAGTAGTTGAATCGTTTGACATAAGACGCTAGGAGGGCTGACAACACCCAGTCCACAAATAGGCCGCGTTGTCAGCCCACAACAGGGCTTAAAGTGGATGAACCCAAATTTTGTTTTATATCATACTGTAGAGTATAAGATTTCCTATCATTTGAGCCCAGTCTTGCCACAAAGAGTTAATCCATCTCTGAGCAATAGGGATGAGCCGAACACCCCCCTGTTCGGTTCGCACCAGAACATGCGAACAGGAAAAAAATTTGTTCGAACACGCGAACACCGTTAAAGTCTATGGGACACGAACATGAATAATCAAAAGTGCTAATTTTAAAGGCTAATATGCAAGTTATTGTCAATAAAAGTGTTTGGGGACCTGGGTCCTGCCCCAGGGGACATGGATCAATGCAAAAAAAAGTTTTAAAAACGGCCGTTTTTTCAGGAGCAGTGATTTTAAAAATGCTTAAAGTCAAACAATAAAAGTGTAATATCCCTTTAAATTTCATACCTGGGGGGTGTCTATAGTATGCCTGTAAAGGGGCGCATGTTTCCCGTGTTTAGAACAGTCTGACAGCAAAATGACATTTTGAAGGAAAAAACTCATTTAAAACTACCGCGGCTATTGCATTGCCGACAATACACATAGAAGTTCATTGATAAAAACGGCATGGGAATTCCCCACAGGGCAACCCCGAACCAAAATTAAAAAAAAAAATGATGTGGGGGTCCCCCTAAATTCCATACAAGGCCCTTCAGGTCTGGTATGGATATTAAGGGGAACCCCAGCCAAAATTTAAAAAAAAAATTGACGTGGGGTTCCCCCTAAATTCCATACCAGACCCTTCAGGTCTGGTATGGATTTTAAGGGGAACCCCGCGCCAAAAAAAAAAAAAAAAAAACGGCGTGGGGTCCCCCTAAAAATCCATACCAGACCCTTATCCGAGCACGCAACCTGGCAGGCCGCAGGAAAAGAGGGGGGGACGAGAGTGCGGCCCCCCCCCCCTCCTGAACCGTACCAGGCCACATGCCCTCAACATTGGGAGGGTGCTTTGGGGTAGCCCCCCAAAGCACCTTGTCCCCATGTTGATGAAGACAAGGGCCTCATCCTCACAACCGTGGCCGGTGGTTGTGGGGGTCTGCGGGCGGGGGGCTTATCGGAATCTGGAAGCCCCCTTTACCAAGGGGACCCCCAGATCCCGGCCCCCCCCCTGTGTGAAATGGTAAGGGGTTACTTACCCCTACCATTTCACTAAAAAACTGTCAAAAATGTTAAAAATGACAAGAGACAGTTTTTGACAATTCCTTTATTTAAATGCTTCTTCTTTCTTCCTTCATCTTCTTCTTCTTCTGGTTCTTCTGGCTCTTCTGGTTCTTCCTCCGGCGTTCTCGTCCAGCATCTCCTCCGCGGCGTCTTCTATCTTCTTCTCCTCGGGCCGCTCCGCACCCATGGCATGAGGGGGGAGGCTCCCGCTCTTCTCTTCATCTTCTTCTTCATCTTCATCTTCTTCTTCATCTTCTTCTTCTTCTTCTTCTTCTCTTCTTCATCTCTTCTTCCTTCTTCATTTCTTCTGCGGGCCGCTCCGCATCCATGCATGGAGGGAGGCTCCCGCTGTGTGACGGCGTCTCTTCGTCTGACGGTTCTTAAATAACGGGGGGCGGGGCCACCCGGTGACCCCGCCCCCCTCTGACGCACGGGACATGACGGGACTTCCCTGTGGCATTCCCCGTGACGTCACAGGGAAGTCCCGTCAATTCACCGTGCGTCAGAGGGGGGGCGGGGTCACCGGATGGCCCCGCCCCCCGTTATTTAAGAACCGTCAGACGAAGAGACGCCGTCACACAGCGGGAGCCTCCCTCCATGCATGGATGCGGAGCGGCCCGCAGAAGAAATGAAGAAGGAAGAAGAGATGAAGAAGAGAAGAAGAAGAAGAAGAAGAAGATGAAGAAGAAGATGAAGATGAAGAAGAAGATGAAGAGAAGAGCGGGAGCCTCCCCCCTCATGCCATGGGTGCGGAGCGGCCCGAGGAGAAGAAGATAGAAGACGCCGCGGAGGAGATGCTGGACGAGAACGCCGGAGGAAGAACCAGAAGAGCCAGAAGAACCAGAAGAAGAAGAAGATGAAGGAAGAAAGAAGAAGCATTTAAATAAAGGAATTGTCAAAAACTGTCTCTTGTCATTTTTAACATTTTTGACAGTTTTTTAGTGAAATGGTAGGGGTAAGTAACCCCTTACCATTTCACACAGGGGGGGGGCCGGGATCTGGGGGTCCCCTTGGTAAAGGGGGCTTCCAGATTCCGATAAGCCCCCCGCCCGCAGACCCCCACAACCACCGGCCACGGTTGTGGGGATGAGGCCCTTGTCTTCATCAACATGGGGACAAGGTGCTTTGGGGGGCTACCCCAAAGCACCCTCCCAATGTTGAGGGCATGTGGCCTGGTACGGTTCAGGAGGGGGGGGGGGCCGCACTCTCGTCCCCCCCTCTTTTCCTGCGGCCTGCCAGGTTGCGTGCTCGGATAAGGGTCTGGTATGGATTTTTAGGGGGACCCCACGCCGTTTTTTTTTTTTTTTTTTTGGCGCGGGGTTCCCCTTAAAATCCATACCAGACCTGAAGGGTCTGGTATGGAATTTAGGGGGAACCCCACGTCAATTTTTTTTTTAAATTTTGGCTGGGGTTCCCCTTAATATCCATACCAGACCCGAAGGGCCTTGTATGGAATTTAGGGGGACCCCCACATCATTTTTTTTTTTTAATTTTGGTTCGGGGTTGCCCTGTGGGGAATTCCCATGCCGTTTTTATCAATGAACTTCTATGTGTATTGTCGGCAATGCAATAGCCGCGGTAGTTTTAAATGAGTTTTTTCCTTCAAAATGTCATTTTGCTGTCAGACTGTTCTAAACACGGGAAACATGCGCCCCTTTACAGGCATACTATAGACACCCCCCAGGTACGAAATTTAAAGGGATATTACACTTTTATTGTTTGACTTTAAGCATTAATAAAATCACTGCTCCTGAAAAAACGTCCGTTTTTAAAACTTTTTTTTGCATTGATCCATGTCCCCTGGGGCAGGACCCAGGTCCCCAAACACTTTTTATGACAATAACTTGCATATAAGCCTTTAAAATTAGCACTTTTGATTTCTCCCATAGACTTTTAAAGGGTGTTCCGCGGCATTCGAATTTGCCGCGAACACCCCAAATTGTTCGCTGTTCGGCGAACTTGCGAACAGCCAATGTTCGAGTAGAACATGAGTTCGACTCGAACTCGAAGCTCATCCCTACTGAGCAATCCTCTTTTATTGTTCAGTGAGAAAAATCTTGACAAACTGAGAAAAACTTTGTCAAATACTCCCCCTTGCTGTGATTGACATAGGCATTATTTTTTAATTTCCTCCCACTCCTTTCTTCAGTAGCTCTGCAAGGATTGGCTGTTCCACACCTCAGCATGATTTGGCATGCTGAAGTCATGTGGTTACTTTCCTGTCTTTTCACTGGATGTTAGAGATCATAGCAGAAGTTCAGTGTAAGAAATATACACAGGAGAAAATGCATATTGACAAGGGGAGTGTAGAGGTGGGCGGGGAGTCTACTGACATAACGACTCCACCCACCGAGCTCCAGACAACAGACCCACCCACAGAATGTGCAGTTTTTTGGATCTCATAACAGAAAGAGGGGAGACATTTGACAGGTAAAGATACATGCAGGAGGCATGTATATCCTTATAGATAATCCCTATGGCAGTAGTTTAGAAAGGATGACATTGGGTTTACATCCACTTTAAGAGCTGCATGAATTTTTGGCAGATCAGCAGGTATTTGTTCGTACTTGCAGGGTCTTTAAAGGGATAGAACATAGAGAAATGTGCATGTATTGCAAATATTTACTGCATATGTGTTTTTTTTTTCTTTTTCAGACATACAACTATGAACAGAAGGTTATTAATACACATATCTCTGACAACATAGTGCAGCATTATAGTGGTGCATTGTAATGTAATATTGTTTACAAATTTGCCCAAAGTCTGCTTTAAAGTGTGGGATGTTTCAACTATTTTTTTTTAGTATTTATGTCTTGTTGGATATCCTGAGCATCAATACACTTGACACAAGTAACATTTACATTCCGACCTAGGGAGCATATTGTAGAATTTTATTGTAAAATAAAAACTCACAAAGGTCATAATGTTACCACAGAAAAGCATTGTTCACCTTTTGAAATACAAATGCCATTTGACATGCCTTATCTTTCTACATTTCTTGTTGCTGTGACTTACTGTACAGGTTCCCAATTTATCACTATAGCCAGAGTTAGCACAATGACAAGGTACATTAATTTGATGCTGGTTATTCCAAGAAAACAAGACATCTAAACAATTCATATCATAGCTGCACTGTGGATAAGGTTGTTCTTTTCTAACTGGGAATGATTGCTACTTTAATTTTGCTCTACTGTTGAGCCAATTATAGTTTCCTGCTTTTCCTGATAAAATGTTACAACTCTTAGGAGAGGTTCAAAAACAGAGTCACATCAAAACAAATATATAAGCTGGATCCTTGGTATAGTTTGTAATCAAAAATGACGAAAAGGTCATATTCTTTATAGCCATTCAAGGTTTTGTACATAGGAATCCTATTACTGAAATGCTTTGTTTGAGACATACAGGCACAATGTCCAAATATGTTTAATTAGGACAGTCTCTAACTGTCTCACTACCCATTTCAAAGGGTGTTAACAACTGCAAGGTTGTTTGGTTTAAAGTAAGTACAAAGTAAACATGACAAAAAAAAGACAAAATATAGAAAATAGAGAATGGCCATTAACGGCTTTAGTGTCATTAAATCACTGATATGGGTTCAGAAACTCAAGCTCAATGTGTAAAGAGATAGGCCCACTAATGATCTCTATTGCTTTTTTACTAGTTTTGGATTAGATAAACTTTAACTTTAACTTTAACTTTTTTTAGAAGGTTGACTAACTCTCAGGCAGTTCCACAAGTAAATATCATTAATTTTCTTAATGTAGATTTGAACCCTAATTGAAGGAAATTTCATTTCATAAGCAATTGCCATGCTTTGATTTTATTCCTTTATCATAATTTTTTATTCAAATTTTTTTTACTATTGTTGTATCCCCTTCAGTCACCAGTGCTATTGATCTCCTCCAGGCTTTCAGCCACCTCTTGTTTACATGCGCCTGTTCAAATATTAGCAGCAAATTATTGCTGTACACTGGCATCCTAGTTACAATGGTTTGCCATGCCTGCTCAATATATTTTGGACATCTCCATGTAGGGCACACATGGATTTCAAAGTAAGAGCACATTTGGCAAACAGGGACAGAGCACTTTCACCCTATCTCAGGCAGTGTCTGTACAGAATATCTGTCAAAGGTATGTCTTTGAAAAGAATGCTGTGTCTATCATTCAACAGGTAAGAGGAGCAACACTAGACCAGTGACTGTGTAAGTATGTTGGAGGCAGCTCCAGACATGAGGTGAGCATAGTAGGTGTTTTTCTTTTTTTTTAACTTATGCTGAGGAATGAGATTTTCTAATTTTTGTCCAAGCTGGAATTAAACTTTTAAGTGATTGTAAACCTCTAAAATGAAAGATAAACATTGCCTTCATCCAAAGCACTTAGTTTGATTTATTCCTGCTCTCCTATTCCTCCACTACCTGCATGAGTCACTTCTGACAGTCTATGCCAGCACCAAGAAATCCTTGGAGACAGCCCACTCCTGCACACAGCAGATGATTGAAAGCCTTAGCTGTGCATGTTTCCCTATGAGACTGTGTAAAAAGGTGTCCATTCCCTCCACTCAGTTCTCAGATTACACTCAGCTTTCTGCTCTATGCTGTGATGTTGTGTGACATCAGAACCCCACCCTGCCTTCTGAAGCTCAGAAATGATAAGTACAATGTGTGCTTTAGGAGTCTGTAAGGGAGAAAGTTCCATAGATAAACAGGTACAACTTATGCAGGAGACTTTGTTTCATCTCTGTATATCACCTGAGGCTAGTCACTTTAGTGGGTATATGTAAGAGTTTACAACCACTTTAGTACAAGTACACCTTTAGGCCAAAATCCCTCCAGCCCACTCCATAGTTCTCTCAAAGCAACTAGCTGTGCTGAAGTTCACACCACCCAAGGGCCATACTCACCTCCTCTGATGGCTGAGGCCTTCCATGCTGTCTGCAGCCCAGCCAGTAAAAATCAAGTGCTGGGTCTCCTGATCCTGTGACCTTACCATGCATAGATATGAATGCAAGGTTGTTCTTGCAGTATAAGTACATTACTGTCCTGCGGCGGGGGGGAGGGGGGGAGTGGAGAAATGAGCTGAAGGATTTTCAACAAGATGTGAACTTGTACTTTAAGGTAATTTTCATCTGAGTCTGAACCTTTTTAGTGAATGTTATTACACCTCGATCTTAGCAGGTATCACTTTTTCAAAGATTACTTTATGTTTCATTTGTGTATCATCTGAAAATGGCTTGGTATTCCCTAAGTTCATGTTACAAATAATTTCTTCATTTACAGATTAGTATAATTTCCCAAGGTATGTATGAGCACATTCTGCTACAGCATTAGACACAATATCTAGTACCAGGAAAGAGATAAAGAAAATATAAAAAGTCTGAATAGCAGAGCCTGTGTATACAGTACATTATTTTTTATGTTCCAATTTCAAAAAGAAAACTCTTTCTGATTAATTTCAAGCATAGGTCATTACAATATGAACAAAAACTAGCTGAAGCCATATTTAGATTCTGTATGTCTTGCTCTTTATTACTTTTATTGAAGGATCATATGCATAGTATTTTGTGGAGAATAGTCAAACTTAATAAGTATTAATAGCAAAAATAAGAAAACGATAAAACAACAATAATGAGATTACAAAAATATAGCTACAGTACATTTAGAGGTATAACTTGGTCAGCTTTTCACTACCTCTAGCTAAGCCATTATCTGAACTTTAGGTTGCACGGAGCAAATCCAATATTTTGGACTGTTACTAGATAAGTGAGTAGAGAGTGTGAAACATGACTTAGTTGTCCTAAGCTGAGGGCTTAAGCTGATTGGCTACTATGCACTTCTGCACCAGATTTTGTACTCTCCAGCTTTAGTAAATCAACTCCAATAGGTCCTCAGTTTCATAAATTCTGCAGTGCATTTATATATCATTTCATAGCCCAGAGCCTGAGCTATAATTGCAAAAAGTTATTTACTGATTATTGTGTCAAAAATGTTTTTTACTGGTGTTTGTGCTAAAGTTACTGCAGAAATTAATCCCTGAAGACGTTTCTGGTGTGCAAAATGCAGACACCATAGCAGGCCATCACCTTTACAGAGAGGTAAGTAACCACCTGGGTGGGGGGGTCTAGGTGAGATTGTTTGGGTACTTCCTGTTATGGGGTGGTAGCACTCTGTCCCTATCTCCCAATTGCTTTACCACATGCATATTACTGTCACATGCATTTCAAGTGAAGACTATAAGCAGCCATGCCAACACTCATTATCAAAATCAAGAACAACAAATAATTGTGACTTTTTAGGAAATGGTTCCTTTGTTCTTCTGCAGCCCCTTGGTTTCTAAATGCTCGGGGTCCAGCAATTGCTGCACATAATTTCTTAAGGTGGGTTTTCTGAAATGGTGGTCTGTGCAATCACTATCAATTTCAGCACAGTTATTTGTAATTCAAATTCAGTCAGTGTAACAGGGTGACAATGTGCAAGAACAATTGGGAGACAGGGAGAGAATGTTGTCACCATATAAAGGAAGTGCAACGAGGTGTGGTCTGAACATATCTGTATGAAGACGCATTTTTTTCTGAGCTTCTGTTCTCTCCCAATTTTACTGCCAATCATTGCTGCTTGGAGAGTGACATCAGCTGACTGATACAGTATGCCAGAAAAAGGACAGATGTTATCACAACGTGCCTGTCCTGCTAAACCGAGCACTGGTGCCTTAACTTCTTACTTTAGAGCCGCACACAGAAAGAACTGACTGCAACCAAAATGGCATCTCTTCCATCCATTACATAGCTGACCTTCAGGTGACCAAGGAAGACATCTCTGCTCCTCCTGGAAAATATCAAGTATGGTACACAAGCTCTCCTATATCTCACACATCCATGACCAACATATCTGCAGCATTTGAACCAGACAACCTGGCTCATAATTGGGATATCAGAGAATTACATTTAATCTCTGGCACAAACTGAAGTTTATAGATCCCATTGAGCTCTGACGGCATGCTGAGAGGATGTTATTAGAACTTGCAATGTCGTTTGCAAGGAAGCCATCATGTTATTAATGAGCTCTAAGCAACATGTGGACTAGTGGTGCAAAATTCTTTCTTCCAGGATCTTTCTAGGAGAAGGCTAATGATATGTAGGGCCTTACAATCTCTTCTAGAAACCCTTTGTAGCACAGGTGCTGCATAAAATTAGGGCTTATCATTTTGTTTAATCGCTACCAAAGATGGTCAAACATCCTCTCTTCATGACAAAATTGATCTTCCCTTCTTCCTGGACCAACCTAATCTACTAACAGTGGACATCCTGGATTTGTGATCTATGAAGGACATCCTAGTACCACACTTCCTGGAGCCCTTGCCTATATGCCCAGAAAATGGGCATTTTTAACTTGACAGATTGAGCTATAATTAATTTCAAAGGGGTTCGGGGCCGGCATCCAAACTTTTTTGAAGTTCACCAAACAGTGCCCAGGGCAGTTTGCTCAACCCTAATTGTCAATCTATTCTGTTCAGTACAATTGTTACCAAAGTAAACTTGTATATTTTATGCATTAATTTCAATAAAAAATACTATGCGAAAAACAGGCTTTATTTTAATGAAAGTTTCAGAGTTACAAATAATGGAAATCACTTTCAAAATTACGTATAAAAGCTTATATGCAAATTTATATATTTGATTATACATTTACTTTAAATGATCTTTTGATGCATAAGCCATTTTCAGGTTCTGCTAGAATAGTATCCTAGTATAGCAGAATGTATATAAACGTTAAACGCATGTAAGCTGTGCAGTTATACTGACATATATTTAAGCCTACTGCCCAGTATTTTTTCTGCAAATATTTTTAGAAACTCAGCAAAAAGAAAAAAAAAAACAATAAAAATGTAACCCATACTTCGGTTACAGGGGACAGTATCATAGTATATCTTTGTCCTGGATAATTTACAGTTATCCACAGATGCATTTAATATTGTATCATGATATTATGTATAAATAGCCTGGAGGAAATAAATTGCCCACTGCAAATAGTGCTATGTTTTCTCATCTTTTTTTCTATGAATTAATCAATATGCCTTGATATATGTGATTTTGTGTTGTATGCTCAGATAATTGCCACCTTGAGATCTGAATTAATGTTCAGGATTTTTGTTTTCCAAGAGCCTTAACCCACTTTGCTGAAAAAAGTGACCTGACATGTTATTTAAACACTACATAATAAGAATTATACATCTGACATATAACCCTAGATGGGTTGCTTGGAAACTGCTTGAATGCTGTAAGATGTAAGCCGTCATAAACATGTGTATCAAGATCTTGAGTTAATTTACAAAGATCAATCAATACACCCATAACAACTTTATAAAAAAAAATTCTTTAGCATGTTCTTTAGCATGAACCATACATTCCACATTAATAATTATGCTACTTAAATGATTGTGTGCTGCAAATTGCCTACAGCATTGTTCCTGTTTCTGCTTGCTGGAGGTTGCCATTTTGCTGAAGCCCAGTGTCCCAGAACAGCAGTAAATCATAAAGCAAAAGTAAACCTATTAATATAATTGCCTCAAAAAACAGTTATATTCCTGGAATGCCAGGATTGCCAACTGTCACATTTGCTTGTGTCCTCAACCAAACTGTCAAACCATCAAATGGTGTCATAACTGAGCACATGTGCAGCACCGTGGCAGTTGCAGATCAAACAGAAGCAGCTTCCTTGGCTGTAAAGGATATGATGGTTTACTTCCACTTTAAGGCTGTCAGCAGATCGTCCTCTTCAAATTCGGCAGTGCCTAAAAATTGAGAGCAACTGAGCATCTACGGAGCAGGGTGAGACAGTGTATTGCTGGATTTAAAACAGTATAGGCTTTTATTTTTAATGTTTTATGTATCTATATCTGCAAAAGGGGCCAGCCTGAGGTGATCTAGCAAGACTTAAATTTCTGTCTAAAGTTCCACTTTTAATTTGTCTTTCATTTAAAAACACTCAACAAGAATGTTTGTCAGCTGAGCACCCTGTGTGTGTGTTTTATGGACAACAAAGCTTTGAATAAGTACACTATTTTAATAAATACCATGTTCATGTTTATTGGTATTACTGTATTATTATCTGACAAATGGAGCTATTGCTTTTTCCTCATCTAGTCATAGGGAGGGTTGGAATGTAGATGACCTGGTATTGCTTAATTATAGTGCAGTACAGTATATAGAGTTGTCCAGAACCTGTCTATGTTGCTTGGCAGGGGATCTTGATTAGTTGAAAAGATTTACAATAACTTGACAGGTAAATCAGTTCACATATATGTAGTCCAGTTGAGTATTATCTGTTAGACTGTGGTTAGGCATTTTGTTGTTAAATGTACATTGTTAGGATCTACAGAAAATGTAAATGTTGTTATGAAAATCTTGCTTCTATCTTTTGTTATAACTAGCTATACAAAATATTTTGTTTTGTAAGAACCATGTCTTTAGCATGAAATATATTACTCTACTAGGGCAGTTTAAAATAAGCCCATAATAAGGGAATATGGAGGTAGGCACACTTCTAGTCATTTGTACAGTATATACCAAAATACGTTTGTCACGGTAAGAAAAATTACTTCAGCTAAAAGAAATGCATGGTTGTCTACACACAGTGATTTCTAGTAGTTTGGAGAACAACCAGATCCTTGCACTCTCTACGTAAGTAAAAAGCTGAACACACTGGGTTTGGTTCAGGGCAGGTTTAACGAACTTTACTGAAGTTCAAATACCGAAATCTGAACCCCATTAAATTCAATGGGAGATAAATCATAGAAATCAGTAATGACCATTTTCTAATAGGCAACGGAATGTCAAACTAATGACATGGGGAGTTTAGCACTGCCTTGGGGTAATGTACCAAAGCAAAAACATTTGTTCACCACTTGACCTCCTAAAGATATACCCCCCTTCATGACAAGGCCATTTTTTGCTTTATGGCATTACACTACTTTAACTGACAATTGCACGGTTATGCAACACTGTACATGAATTAAACTTATGTAATTTTGTTCCCACAAATAGAGCTTTCTTTTGTCGGTATTTTATCACAATTAGATTTTTTATTTTTTGTGCTATAAACAAAAAAAATCCAACAATTTTGAAAAAAAACAATATTTTTTTACTTTCTGCTATAAAACATATCCAATACTTAAAAAAAAAATCTAATTTCTTCATAAATTTAGGCCACAATGTATTCTGTTACATATTTTTGGTAAAACAATCCCATTAAGCATATATTGATTGGTTTGCACAAAAGTTATCCCCCTGTCCAGAAATGCATAATCATGTATATTTACATGATTATGCACAGAAGACGTTTCCAGAGTGACTGAGGTGAATAATTAAAAATCTAAAATCCCTTTAAATGACATGTCTAGGGGAATGCCCTAAACTGTGATGCACCTGTATGATGTATACAACCTACTATAGCAAAGCTGATATTTACAAAGAAAACATGTTGTTTAACTTGCCAGTAAATGACAGCTCCAGGCTGCTTTGTTCTGTTTGTAAACAAAGCAGCCTGGAATTTCTTTCATTAAATCCTTCAGGTATAGATTTAAGGGGAACCCATATAAAACTCAAGAAAAAAAGTGTAGTTCTTTATCCATTATCCACACCAGACCCTTAACCAAAAATGCAGTCTGGCTGTCCAGGAAGGACTGGACAGGCATGAGGCTCCCCTCCTGAAAAATACCAGGTCAAATGCCCTCAACTTGGGGTTACCGTACCAGAAGGGACCCCTGGCAAAGCATCTTGTTTCTATGATAATGAGGACAGTGGCCTTTCCCCTAAAACCCTGGTACAGTAGTTGTGAGGGCTTGAAGACAGGGGGCTTATCAGAATCTGAAAGCCTCCTTTAAAAATAAGGGATTGTCTAGGTACCTCTCCCCCCCATGGGAATGAGTACACTTTTTGACAAGTCCTTTACTAGAAAACCCTAAAAGTTCGATGATGTAAACCCTCATAAATAATACTGTTAATCGATGCAGATTTTGTCAGTCACAAAGAACAACGCCTGTTGACCCATGGAAAAAACACCAACCTGCCAGCAAGTCTGACCCCCATCATCCAGTCACAACAGATGACATCTCCCTGGCTGACAGATTAATGTAAACAAAGGGCAGGGTCTCCCAGGTGACGTAATTGACCAATTATAGGAATGACCATATATGGTCAGTGATGTCACCCATGATCCCCCATGGCATCACTGACCAATTATGCTCATGTCCATATATGTATTTTTCTTTTGACTGGTCGCTGGTTAATGTGAATGACATTTACTTTCTGGGACTTTTGTTTAATAATGAACTTGTCAAAGTGTGTGGTGTTTTTATTTACTAATTCTATTTTTTTTTTTGAATGACTAGGGTACTATATACACACATTCACATAAGGGCAGTAGCTTTATTTTTAAAAGGGCGTCCAGATTCCAATAGGCCCCTGGCCTGCTTACCTGCACATTTACTGGGCAAGGGTCATGGGAAAGAGGTCCTTGTCTTCATCTACATGGAAAAATGTGCTTTAACAGGGCATCCCCCTAAAAAGGGAAAGGTACCCTTCCCATGTTAAATGCACGTGGCTTGGCATTATTCAAGAGTGGGACTTGTTTCCCCATTTCCTGGCCAGCCAGCTTGCATGCTTGGATTTGGGTATGGAATTTAGGAAGGGTCTCACACTTTTTTATTGTCTTTTTATCCACCCAAGGTGAATGGGCTGGATGGGGATATGTCACTGGTTGTTAGGATTCCAGCTCTCCATAAACCAGCATGCTAAACATTTCACTTCCTGCTATAGCTGTAGATTCAGCTCAGTCAAACACCCATTTCATTTGGCATTTCGCCTAAACTCTAAACAAGCACAATTCTGGCTGAACATGAATTTGGATGAAACATGGAGCTCATCACTACTCTTCCTACTGGAGGAAACAATTCTCTATCTATTGCACTATAACTAGGCAGCACCATTACATCACATCACTCAGGGAACAATCAAAACATATTTTGGCATATATATATATATATATATATATATATATATATATATATATATATATATATATATATATATGCCAAAATATGTTCTTCACATTGGGAAAAATCAAGTCAGTTAGAATAAACACATGGATGCCTATAAACAATGATTTTTCCAGTGGTTTGGAACTCATACCAGAGGACATCGATTACACTAATAATAAAAGGCAGCATTGTCACAGTGCCCAGGCAACAATCAGAAAGTTTATTGTTCTTAAGAGATACTTAAAATATGAGTTTTAAAAATGTTTATTTTTTAGAAATTGTCTAACAAATTAGTTAGAAATATCACTAGATAATATTTGTCATTGATTGCATCTCAAGAGTGAAATAAAGCCAATTCTATGTACTCTTGCTACAAGTGGAGTAGGTTTATTAGCAATGCATTAGAGAGCAAAATAAAAATAGTCATTAATGATATTAGAGACAGGGTACAAATTAGATTTGTGTATAACTAGACCTCTGAGTATTAGCATTGGTTTCATAAGGTTTTATGTGCATCAAGTATGCAGTTAGCACAATACAAATTATCAGCTGTCTTAGGGGGGATATGCCTGCAACTGATCCATACTAAGGTGTTGTTAGATATGATACAATGCAGAATCTGAGAACAAAACATTTTTTATAAATTATAATACACATATTATACTGTCACATTTAAGTTGTATTGCCTGTTGTAAATTAAATATACATAGATAACTTTTATTGGTGTTAATAAGGGACTGACACCAGTTGGGTCAATGTTGTGTTAATTAGAATGCAACATGGCATTTCTTTTGCTGTGTAGGCCAGCGTTCAAATTTCCATATTTCTGTATGAATCTGAATTCCACCCTCTCTTTTGTGTTGGAAGTTTCTTATCAGTACCATAATCTTGAGAAGCTTTAAGTTAAAGGCTCTGATGTAGAAAGGAGCAGTTACAAGACATGACCATTTGTTATGTCTTTGTTAAAGCTAAACAGGCAGGTATAAAAAGAAAACATTTTTTTTTATTGCAAATGTACCAATTAAAAAGTTGTTATTTATACTTTTAAATGCAATATGTTTATGTTTGACTTTGACTTGACTTTGTAAATAAATAATAAAGAAGTAGCACATGACATGGTCACCAGTCACCTTCCTATTCTCACTCTCCTCTTTTTTTTCTAGTGTTATATTGAAATCACTGTGCACTGTGTACCAAAAATAATCTACTGCAGTGCACAATGATTTCAATATAACACTAGAAAAAAGAAAGAGGATCAATGACAACAACAATAACATCTCAATGTGCAAAAGATGTTGAAATACTTCTGCTTTTTTTGATAGGACTAAGGCAGGCCATAGATGGTGCAAAAAGTGATTTATACGGTTCCCCCATCAACGCAGACAGTGCTGATAGAGCAATTCCTCCAGCTGAACAATTGTCTGCTCCTGGCAGGGGGTGGGCAGAGGTAAAGGTGTCCCCTTTATCTATAAAGGGGTCTCTATAGCAGCCTCTAGCGATAATTACAAATTAATCCAGCAGGCTGGTTGTACCCAAGTTGATCGAACTTGGTACATTCAGCCTGCTCACATACGGTTCTAATCTTGGCCGGTTCCTGCTGCACTAGCCAAGATTCAAACTGTCTATAGCTGGCCTTAGATTTAGTTGGATTAATCATTTGCGTAGATTGCATTTTTAATTATTATTTTTTTCTTCAAGGTAACTGGCACATCTTTGGGTGTGCATACCTTTGCAGCTTTGCCATGTAGTCTCAGTTTCAGTGCTGTGCTTTGAGGATCTCTTTCTACATTTCTAATGCTGGCCATAGACTGGCAGCTGGCTGAATCAAAAACAGATTCTTTCATTCACACAAATGATATGGATGGAGGTGCCCTCTTCTAGGACATGACATTCATCTACAGTGGGACCTGCCCATGACAGAATATCACCAATAGGATGCAGCCACTGATCAGCAAAAAACATTTCCAGCATGTCCTTTTAACATAAGTTGATCAAGCAACTTTTTTTTGCTGAACTGGACAATTTTCAGCCAGTGTATGGCCAGCTTAAGTGTTTAAATTTTCAAACCGTGGTTTCTTTTATGTTGGGCATTGTTACCATATAAAGTTTTACTTGTGTAATAGATTCAATAAGTATTGTAATATATGATTATATATTTAAACTATTGATTGTGTCTCTTCACATATTATACTCCTTCCAGCTTCCCCAGTGACATCACTCTTTTTAATTTAAAGACTTGGCTATTGGTTTGTTTGCTTTTTCCCATCTCACATGTAGACAACAACTTTATTTAGATCTTCCAGTCAGGCCGTGCCCCCACATACATTTGGTGACCAATTAGGAAAGGGGAATAACATGAATTGTTACCAAACTGTTGCCTAGTTTCTGTTATTATGTGCATACACCTCAATCATTGTAGTAGTATGGACATATACATATCTAGATCTGAGAGATCTTACACAAAAGAGGTAGTTCCATCCGCAATACACATTTATTGATAGGGATACATAATATATACAAATCAGTGGCGCCTCCAGCTTTCATATATAGGGGGGGCACATGGGGGGACCGGGACAAAAGTAGGGGGGCAACTATAAAATGCAATTTATATATATATATATATATATATATATATATATATATATATATATATATATCTATATATCCTAGGGCCCTTTACTACGATCCCACAATGGCCCTTTCACATGTTCTGCAGTGAGCTCCTTTCCTACTGTATTGGGGCCCCCCCAGGGTGGCAGAAAACAAGAGATATATGTCACCAGCATACCAAGAAAATATAAGGGTCCAAAGCAGTGGGAGAACTATCAGGGTTGCAAAGGTTGTCTTGCCACTAGGCCCTGGTGTTCTGCCACTGTGGGGTTCCCCAGCCTCCTCTTGCTGTCCTGCCCCTGCTATTGACAGCTCTGGTCTGGCATCTCTTGGCATTTACAGGCTGGTTCTCCTGTCCTAAGGCCGGGAGAAATCAGTCTGTTTTTTTCAGTGACTGAGAGTCCTGGTGGAGTCCTTCCTGCAACTCGCTCTTCTCCCTGCCAATGAGGATGCAGGGGAAGGAGCAGATCGGGCGGCCGTGGTTGTGTGAGCGCTCACATTATGCAGTGTCAGCGAGGGAGGGGGGAGGAATCACCCACAGGAGCTGACTGGGGACTCTACCTCTTAGACATTGCCTTTTTGTAAAAAAAAAAAAAAAATGTTATGCGGGGCACATGGTGGGGCACAGCATAATGTTGGGGGGGTCAGGGCCCTATGGCCCCCCCTAGGGACGCCATTGATACAAATTACACACCAGACTGTATTTACAACACAATGTACAGCGTAGGTCCCCTGGCTTACATGATATTTACAAATTACCCACAACAACCATATTTATAATACAATATAAGATGCAAGTACAGTGTTAGATTACTTGTTAACTTCAGGTCAGCCATGGTGACTGCTCTCTGTCCTCACACCAAAGAACGAGTTAGCTTGGTCACAAAGCATTATATCCCTCCACCTCCTTTCTGTACTGTTCCTAATATATTTCTCCCTAATTGGTCACTGTACCTAGTAAATGTATATTGGGCACAGCCTGATTGGATGAGTCAAAGAAGGTTGTTGTTTACTATCCAGGTGAGATGTTATCAGGGAAAACAAAAGGCCAAGCTTGGAAATAAACTAATTACTCTAACACCAACACAACACTCAAAACTTTAAATATATTTCCTTCTAGCTGAAATATATTTCAAATTGCAATATTATTTACAGCTGTTAATGGAGATTTCACATAAACCCATTATGTAAAAAAACTGTGCTTTCTCTTTATCCTGGGACACAAAAGCACTCAATAGGACCAAACCTTATGTTAAAAAGTAAACTAAAGCTGGGGATACATGGATCGAAATTCAACTGGTTCAGCAGGCCATGTGTTGCCACCACAGTTAAACGTAAGTCAATCTAGCGATTGACTTCTCTTCATTGGATAAATAGCTTGATCAGTGCTGCAAGAAATAGGCTGTAGCACTGATCTATGTATTATGGCAGCAGGGAAGTCTCTCCACTGACATTATGTAAACCTATCAATAAATGTATATTGCAGATTGACCTGCTTCTATTCTTCCTGAATCCTCAGATCTGGCTGTGTTTATGCAAATACTCTCACAGTGATTACAACGTATCCATATATACATTTAACCTTGCTAACAACATAGGTGGTTAGTTATTTTTTTTTGTTTAGCCATTGGGCTGATTGAAAAAAAATAACAGATTCCTCTCTCCACACAAGCAAAGAGGATGGAAAAATCCCCCCTCAGAGGCATTGCATTCAGACAGCAGCTCCCATTACTGTCAGAATACACAGATTGGCTGCAGTTGCTGATCCACAAAAGTTTTCCAGTCCAGTCAACTTCTGTCAAACAGGGAGGGCCACACAAAATTTGGCCAGTTCCTGCAGTCAACCTGTCTATGTCCAGTTTTTGTCCTGATTTACAGTTACACAACATCATGCAGACAGGTAAATGTAAACAATGCAATGTTTACACTGTGATTAGAAAGCTCAGGGGAAGAATTTAATCAGCAATTAGAAGATTATATTGGCAAAGTTGCTTTGTATGCTTTTATTTATTAAAACAACTTTTTCTAAAAATATAGTTATACATAAAACCATGGAGAGAAAAATAAAATAATGTTTTTCTTATTGCAAAAATGTTTTGTAAATGTTTATGTTCATCAGGTTAAATATCTGTCTGGCTTTTATTAAATAAAAACCTATAAAAATAATTTTAAAAATCAAAATGCACCAACATCTATGTTTATTCATATAGATAAAAAATAGCATTTTAAGCATGTTAGTGTTTTTATTTTTTACTTTTTAGATCTTAAAAACTTGTATATAAGCATATTAATATTAACATATATTAGGTTAATGTTTTCAGGTTATCTGATAATATAAATTATTATACCAACTAAAATATTGTAGCCTATTCTATCATATCCATGAACAGGTGGACATTAATTCACCTTTTATTTCATTTTTTACCAGCTTTAAAGGTATGCTGCTGTGAATTCAAGTGGTAGATTCCTCTAGTTCTGTAATGATTTAAAAATGAAGTCTCTTGAGAATAGTACAAAAAAGAGCAACTTCGTTTATATGGGGCTCTTCTAAACCACGTATACCTATACACACACTACATCTTCCCAAAAATAAAGGAGGCCTGGGATACCCTAATTTTACTAACTACTACAGAGCAGCACATTTGGCCAGTCTGTCCAAATACCATGCAAAACAGGAAATCCCATTATGGGTATTTATAGAGGCTTCAGAAAATGACCCTCTATTAATATCAAATTTATTATGGCTTGATCCTAAAGACCGCTTTAAAATTCATAATCCCATAACTAAACACTTCTTATCTCTCTGGGATAAACTAAAAACCAAATATCAGTTACAATCTCCACAAAATCCTCTCCTTTCTTTTATCAGAAATCCAGCCTTTTATCCGGCATGGATCTACCCAAATTCTTTTAAAGCTTGGACAACATCAGGCATTCAGACACTAAATGACTTCATAGCATCTAAATCATTCCTTTCATTCCCATCGCTTAGAGAAAAATATGATCTACCAAACTCTGAGATATTTAGATATCTCCAAATCAAAAATTTCTGTACATCATTCCTAAAGGGGGATACACCATTATCCCAATTATCCATTTTTGAATCAATCTGTACAAAAGATCCATTTGCTAAAGGTACAATTTCATCACTTTATAATCAATTATATGGAGTAGCAAATCTTATTAGACCCTCTTACGTTCAGAGGTGGGAGGAGGACCTGGGACGAACTTTAGAAGACACGGACTGGTCTAACATATGGCTCACATCTAAGTCATCTTCACCCAACATCTTAGCACTGGAGATAAATTATAAAGTCCTAACTCGCTGGTACCTTGTACCCGCTAGAGTGGCAAAATATTTACCTAATACCTCAGCTCTTTGTTTTCGAGGATGCCCAGAAATAGGCACATATTTACACATATGGTGGACGTGCCCAGTAATCCAAACCTTCTGGAAGGAAGTCTTCGTGATTGCATCTAAAATATTTAAAAAAATAATACAACCAGATCCATATTTAACTTTACTTAATCTAAAACCGGAATGGTTAACACTCTCTCAATTCAAACTTATGATCCAACTAATAACGGCTGCAAAACAAACAGTGGCCAAGGCATGGAAATCTCCTACATTAGTACTAGCAGAAACAATTCACAGAATGAATAATACAATGTCCCATGCTAAGATGGTAGCCATCGATCAAAATCAAATTCCAAAATTTGAAAAACTTTGGCATCCTTGGATAAAACAACAGTTCCTGTCAAACTTCAATGACTCTGTCCTGTTGCCATGGTAACAGATTAAATGACTTACAGAGACACCCATTCTAAGGCTTCAAAGAGAACTAAAAAGAATAATAAACTGACGAGCGGGACAACCTTGTGGACCATACCTCTACCTTTCAACCCTTTTTCTTCTTTCTCTTTCCTTTTCTCCACCTTACGATTAAAGCTCATTATCAGAATTTATTTGACCTATATACACTCTACTTGTAAACAATATGTATAGTAGGTATAAATCATTTAAATACCTACAAAAGTAACTAAGGAAATGATATATATCTTTAATTTAGGTTTACGTGAACCCAATGTTTAATATTTGAAATTTCATGATATTTACCTATATAAACCCTACTGTAAAACAATGAGCTTACTTTATAGATCCTTGTAAACTTACTTTATGTATCTTTATAACATTGTATACTCAATAAACTTCTT
Source organism: Aquarana catesbeiana (assembly GCF_042186555.1). NCBI lineage: Eukaryota > Metazoa > Chordata > Amphibia > Anura > Ranidae > Aquarana > Aquarana catesbeiana. Next base: position 631,578,333 of record NC_133325.1, read on the forward strand.
TTGACAAGGAAAAATGAAGTCTCAGTGTGGCAATTATTGTTTCTTTCTGACTTTCTAAACGCTCTCCTAGTTCTTTGGAGCGCTGCCAATCAAGGGTCAAAGCTATACTCTGGTGCTAATAAAAAAAAATCTAATTTGGAATTTACAAATCCAGGCCCAGACCCAGAATAGGCTTTTACGTCAGTCTAAAATCTGCTCTTATGACATTTAGAGTTAGTGGTATAGCTCTGGATTCTCTGTGTCAAACAGCATTTTGCTTTTGCATCCTAGGCATCATCAATCTTCATACAGAGCAGAAAATGACAGGATTTATAATTCATTGACTAGGTGGGTCAATGCTGCAAAAAGGAATCCCATTTTATAACTGCCATGGATTTTTGCAAAAGCTGATGTTAAATTTAAAATAAGACTATCAAACAACAGAAGGGAAAGAAAAATAAAACTGTTTACATTGTGTGTGTGTTTTTTTTAAGTGTGTGCACATGTTTTTGTGTGCTGGTATATGCATACCCACGTAACTGAATTTACATGTGCAGTTGTACATGCAAATTCAATTATGTGGATATGTAAATGCTGGCACAGGCGATTGTGTTTTAATAGTGCTAATATAGCTTGGAAATTACGCTCACTTAAATCATCCAATCATACACAAAGGTAAATCCATTTTTTTTTAAATCCCCCTGTACATTACTGAAAACCTAAATTAAACATAACTTTACTTTATTTACTAAACTAACACTTTGCAATGTGAACACTCTTCTTTAGTAGATCAACCACCCCCCCCCCTATTTGTGTGGCTCTGCACTGCTGTGTATATATGTAAATACACATACATATACTATATATGGGTGTGTGATGGAATATGTTGACTCATAAATGATCCTTGTGACATCATTGACCATATGTGGTTATGTCCATATATGGTCAATGACATCGCCCGGGAGACCCCCCCCTTTGTTTATATCAGCTGTCATCCTCTGGACCTGTTGTTTGCCAGAAGTGAAGCGACAATACTAGATGATTTTTTTTTCTTTTGGCAGGTTAATGGGCATGAGGCATCACTTGATAACATAATTGATGATGGATGTACATTATGGGACTATTTGTATAAAAGGACAAAAGCTGTGTATGTGTGTTTGTTTACACATTACACTTTTCTTGTGAATGAGAAGGGGTCATATGAAACCCTTATTCAGTATCTGGGTGCCCCTTATTGTTAAAGGAGGCTTACAGATTCTGATAACCCCCCTCCTGCAAATCACTGTGCCCGGGTTGTGGGGAACTGTCCCTTGTCCCCATCAATATGGGGATAAGGTGCTTTGCCAGGGGGCTCCATCAGCAAGGTATCCCCTGTTAAGGGCATGTGGCCTGGCATTTTTTAGAAGGGGGGCTGCATAGTCACCCCCACTTTCTGTGTCTTCTAGGCTTCATGCTCGGATAATTTTATGACGTGGATATTTTGGGGGCTCTCATGTTTTTTTCTTGATTTTCTGTGTTGGGTCTCCCTTAAAATTCATACCAGACCTGCAGGGCCTGCTGGAAATTTAAATGCCATTTTTTTCTTTGTAATTGCTTGTTTTGCTGTAGTATATTTTATACATCATACCGATGCGCCATTTCATGTCCAGGGTCGGGGCATCTCCCAGGCATGTTATTTATTTGATTTTTTTCTATTTTTAATGTATGGAAATAATAATAATAATCAATTGTTTCCCAATGGCATGGTGTTGAAGGTGAACGGAAGCCATCATATGAGTGATAGCATGAAAGTGCTGGGTAATAAGCTTTATCTATCTGATAAACAGGACAAATATAATAAATATTTACCCTACATACCCAGAGTATGTCATTCATGCCATTGCTGTTTGTATATATAAAAATCAATTCTTTCCAGTATCCAGTGTAATAGGAGGGAATTTTATATCTATAGATAACCTTTTTTAACCTGATTTGCTATTTGAAGGAGATTACATTATAACCAGGACTGAGATAGAGCTAACTTGTCAAGTCATGCAAAAGGCTTTGGTATCTGATTTGTCACTTAAACATGACATTTTTACCTAAGAGTTTTGGATTCTTTGTTGGCACGTAAAAATATTTGTATTCATCCCTTAAAGAGCTTTTACTTAATCATAAAGCTCATAGTAATCTACAGCAGGGACTTAATGAAGCATGATGTCTGAATGTAGGACAGGTAGATGATTGAAAGGTTCAACCCTACATTCATAGATAATCTTTTATTCATAGAAATGATAGCGGAAAGGAGAGGCAAAGTTGGGCACTCTTGATGAGTGCCTGTCACAGCTCTGTCAGCTCTATTAACCCCTTTCGAACTGGCCGATTATGGCAGAGGTGTTGGGAGGGGATTGGAGGATTAACATTTTAGGAAAATCAGGAGCCAGCAACACAAGGGACACATTTGATTACTAATTAATGTCCTTTGTGCTGATTTTTTAAAATCTTTTTTTTACAAAACTTGGGCTTAAAGTAGGCACCACTCCATCAAATGTTACAGTGCACAGTTGACCACATTGTGTAACTACTATTATGAGGTGAGCTAGCACACAGGCAAAGTAAAAAGAGATCTATAACTTTGGGGGGACAGATGATAATGTGGTGGAAAGGCAAAATAATTCCTGGGAATTTGGTTCCATAGGACCCTTTTATTAAATAATTATAGGGATTTTCTGGATTCAGTCCTCAGTCCCTTACCTTTGTATAATTGTGGTTGATTCTTTTGAATATGTCACACAGTATAACCTGATTTGTTCTTATTACCTGCACATCCATGTTAGTTTATCAGTCTGTGGCTCTGTTTTCCTCATGCCTGTATCTTATCTGAGCATTACCTTAGTGTATTTAGGCTCCCTACCCCTAAAGGAATAGGTTAGGTGTTGAGAGGCTGAAGACAAAAGCTATGAGGCTGGGACCAGCAAGTAAAAGGATAAAATCTGAAGAATATATGTCTGTTGTCTGTAAAAGACTAAATAAAGGTGTGTAGAAAGTAGAAAATTATTAAGATATGACTCAGATTTTGGCACCACATCCAAATATACATACAAAAGAAAACATTTCTAGACTGTTTGTGCATAGCTTTCCCTATGGGCAATATCTTTCACTCAGAAGGAATTGCACAAAGGAGGAATATTTCCTCTTGCGGGCCAAAGAACTACAAGGAAGGCCTCTTAGGCAGGGCTACACTAAGACCTGCCTGAAGAAGGCCTTCAATAGGGCAAAGCAGAGAAGTAGACAGTCATTGATTCCTTCTAAAAGACAAGATACCCAATCCTCACAAACTAGATTGATTATGAGATTTTCTAAACAGCATTCACAATTGCACGCCATACTAGCACAACACTGGCATCTCCTCACTGAAGATGCCATTGTGGCCAAATATGTTAGTGAAAAACCTACCATCACTTACAAAAGGGCTAAATCGAGAATACCTAACTAGGAGCCATCTTCCAAAAAGCTCTATATCTTCACAGTTTAGGCTGACAAATAGAGGGACCTTCCGCTGTGGGAAATGTGAATTTTGCAAGTGGATAAAACCGAATAGATATATAACCTTACCTAATGGTTCAACTTGGACCCCTCAATATCGCATAAATTGCCAAACAGTAGGGGTGGTCTATTTTATGACCTGGAAGTGCAAGGCATTTTTCGTCTTCAAAACTCAGAGGCCTTTTTGGATAGGTATATGTGATCGTGTTCGCCTAATTAAAAATAGCAAAATTGAATCAGCCATTAGTAGGCTTGTAGGATTATATTACAACTTTGATCTTTCAGCCATGGAATTTTTTGCACTGGAACATGATCTCACCTCTGTGATGGACAGTGCTCATGAGGAGACTGACCATAACCCCCCCCCCTTTTTTTCTCCTGTAAATTAGACTCCATGGGAATAATATGTGAGAGGACCTTTTGGTTTTACATTTCCTGAAAATACCCCCACCTTGTCTCCTATTTTGTATATATACACCCTATACTTATACCCACATCAGATACATGATATATGGATATTTTTTTTACCCACAAAGGATGGCTTTATAATATCCTATACAAACATCTGACATCTCTCCAGGTCCAGGTTTTTGGATAAACTTTATGCATGGTAGGTACACAAATATAGCCATGTATGTGGACATAGAAAAAATTAATATATACCTACCTAGATTTTGCTACATGCTTATGAAGCAATAGTGGCTGCATCCCTTACCCTGACCTAAAATATACAACAGACATTTATATATACGTTGTCTATTTGCCAATATCCTTTTACCTTATGGCAAGTTCCCTTAATTGGCTGAAATATATTGGCTGCTATCTCTGTACTGTTTTCCCGTCTTTCCTCGTGGTGTTGGGCTGGGCATTCCATGTTTTCCTATTGTAATCTGGGTAAGTATTTATGAGCACTCATTATATATTACAAGTACAACTATTAGCTTGTTTTCTAATTCTATTGTCCCATGAGGCACACATATGATATACCCTGTTTTTGATGTAGATGTATAATTTATTTTTGAATATCCATATATGTATTTGCATATTGTAATGGATACTGTATTTCTTAGTACTAATAGGATCCCCTGAGGAAGCTGTAAGTGAAACGCATAGTGATCCCTTGGTACTTTAACTTCCTGTGGGGCCCTGAAACGGAAGACCAGCTACAAGTCCACCATATCTATGGGCATAGCTACAGGTCATTTTGTGTTCACAGGTTTTAACTATTTGGGACAATATCATATGTACATTTATGAAATTACTTGTTTTGAATCTATTTTTTTATTTAAAATGGTTTTTACAATGATGTTCTAATAAATTTGAATATTTATTCAATTGAGTGTTCTCTCTTTCATTTGGGTCTACTGGTGGCTACCAATTCAAAAGTGTATATAAAGCTAAAGGACTCTGAATCAATATAGCTGGTTCCTTACAACCTTCAGCTCATGGTAATTTCTTGGACATCAGTTTACTGTGTTCAGCAAAAGAGATTTCATAATGTCTGCTACAACCTACCACACTTTGCATATAGCCATTTGCCTTATTAAATAAATGTGATAGATAACTTTAAACTAATTTTGAAGATTGGTAAACACTTCATTGCTGTATGCAATACCAGAGTGGGTTACTAAAAGTTGGATGCTGGCATTGTAAGCATTTCATGCATTAGTATCATAAATCTGTATTATTTACAAAAAGCTTATAATGGCTAAACATACCACATGACTTGTGCATTCTTTATATTGTTGAGACAGTCGGCTGTACTGCACACACAATGAGCTATTATTGCAGACATGCAAAATCTGTCATTGTGCTAAAAGCATAAAACCAGTAATAAATTCATTAAATTAGATGGCAGTTACTGAACTTTACTGCCATTTTACTAATGTAGTCATTAGGCCTCACTTTACTACAGCAGTTCTGAGTAATTTCAAACACTTAGAATCACTCACACTAGAAAAAGATATTCTTAAATGATCCAGTTGTATTTTGTCCAGACAAATAGAACTACATGCTACTTGGGTTTCTTTTAAAACTCAATTGAACTTTAAGTTTAAATCAGTAAAATCTATTCCAGGTGCATCAATACAAAAAACATTTAAAGTTTACAGTTTATTCTCTTTATAAAGAATCCACAGCTTGGAAGAATGCTATAAATATTGACCCTTGGTGCATGTGTGGAAGCAGTTATATCTCTACAGAGGTCCAACATATCTCCCTTGGAGTAATGCATATAGCTCTACAATCAGCTATGCTCATGCTCCCTGCTAATTAGAGAGGTCTGGCTCTGACTTGGCAAGTGGTGTGTTGAACCTCTATGCTTAGATTCTTATTTGCAGCATGTTGGCATGAGACAGGCTAATATGTGTTTATTTTTCAAAGGAAACAAACATTAAAATTTTGAACACCTTTTGTTTCTATGTACCTGATTATATTTAGCTGATTTAAGCTGAAAGTTCATTTGGGCTCTAATGTCTGCTCCATGTATTAAAGTACATTATTACAACTGCTCTTGGCAATTAAATGCGACAACACCTGGCGCCATAGTTGCACCATTTTAGTTGATTTTAGACATTTAATCCATGCAACACAACTCACATTTAATTACTCTGGTACTGATATCAAGACAAGGGTGAAAAAAATCTTGTACAACCTACTCAATTAGGTTTAACAGGGAAAATTATCTCCAGCCAAAAGATAATGACCAAAATAGGCTATGCAATTAACTTTTTTTATAAACTAATTCACATTTGCTAGCAGTTTGCCTGACAAGTTTTAAAATTACAATGATTCAATAGAAGAAAAAGACACTTTCACTGAACCTGCTTAGGTCATGATAATTATGTGCTGCTTGGAAGGTGAGCTAACACAAAATGTGATGTATCGGGGATGATTGAAGTGAAATGCCTTTCGTAAGCTTTAACAAATAACATTTAATTCATATAGACACACATCTGTGCAATCTTTCAAAGCTTAGATGCAGTAATGCTTTGAAATCAGAGACAAGTATATAGTGATTGCAAATCTCAATAAAAGTGACCTGTCTTCAAAAATAATGATGTTCATTTTCAATATATCATAAACAGTACATCACATAGTTTTCTCCACTACATTTACGTCATCGCTCATTTATGTTTTTGTTTTAGACTATTCTATCCCACAGTTACAGATAATACCTGATTGGTTGCTGTGGGAAACATCTACAGCTTCCATTACCTCTGATTGAGAGTTACTGATAAACTGCTAAAAAGACAGATAGTGTTACTATAGATATAGTAATAGTGATTTATGTAGTGTTACAATAGAGAAAAAGTATACATTTTATTTATTAATTTGTCATGTTTGACACTAAAACTCTGATATAAAGCATTACAAAATTATTTATTTAGGGGAATAAATGTTTTTTTTTTTTCAATTTTAATTTTTTTTAATGAGACACAAAAAAAATAACAAACAAAACAAATAAAAACTAAAAAAAGTTTAACTAGTAATGGTTAATACAATAGAAATAAAAACCAATAATCAGCAGCAAAGCTACTGTTTAGTTTAGTTAACCTAAACATTTTTTTTCCCTACAGCTTTGGTCACATTACTTACCTGTAATGAAGGATGTCCCATGTTTGCAAGCTGCCAAATCCTTTAAAAATCTTCAATGCAGAAATGCCCAATCCTCTTCCTGTCTCTGATCTTCTGGCCCTGTGGGGGTTAAAAGCTTCAAGCCTCCAGGATGAACTGCACTAAAGATGATATGGTGGGGCCTTGCCCTCTCCTGCTCTCTCATCCATTGAGAACATTTCTTTCATTGATTATTCTGCATGTAATATTATCTCTGAATGGGAGGAGTCTGATGGTTAACCACATTCAGAAATCCTATTACACGCATTGTAATCATACCTTTTCTCAGTGGGCAAAAAGTCAGGAGGGAGCAGGTCCCTGTTGGATCATCTTTAATGCAGCTCAATCCAGAGATGTGAAGCTGTTCGCACCCATAGCACCAAAGTTCCAAGATATGAAGAGGATAGGACATCTTTGCAGTAAATATTTCTACATGACCCAGTTGCCTACACAATGTGGGACATCATACATTACAGGTAAGTAATGTCACTAAGGCTGCTTTCACACTGCAGCCGTGGCCAGATTGGTGGTAAAGTGCTGCTCATTTTAGCAGCACTTTTCAGGTGCTATTTGTAGTGCTAAAATGCCTGAAAATGTGAAAGTTGACTTAAGCTGTAGAGAAATAAAATTAACTTAACTTCAGATTCAGATATTAATTGGTAAATTGTTAAACTTTACAAAACTTTAATTATATAATATTATAGTAGACACTGTAAAATATATACTCTTTAGCAGCTTTTTGAAGTTGCTCTGTAAATATGGAAAGTGTTTTTTAGTACCATGGAGAGTGTAGCTCCCAGGTGATTTTAACAATGAAGATTAGATGCTCTGTTTACTTTGATAATGCAGTCATATTGATGTTTACTGCTATCTCTGGATTGGCAATCAATGAATGATTCCATATATTAGCATACAATACACACAGCTATTAAATCTCTGTACTTTCTACTGGCCACTGTATTAAAGAGTAACTCCACTTTTCTGTTAAAAAAAAGTGTAACTCCACTTTTGTTGAGAGAAAAATATTCCCCTCTGGGTTATCTATGTACATTGCAGGGATTTTGACAATCTTTGTTGCAGATTCCTACCTTTTGTTATTCTGAAGAAAAAGCTGTTTATTATAAAGCTGTGCTCATGTGCTGAGTGTATATGTATTTTATAATTATCAATCACCTGCAGGAAATCCCTTTACACGTGATTTCCCTTAGCAAGTATCTCACCAAAAATTACATTTTTGTTGCAGGGGATGCTCAAAATTGTACTTGTATCTTAGTGCAGACGTATGGGAAAATCTGTAAGCCAGCCACACAAGCAGTAAATTACACTTTAAAGAGCTTTTAAGGCTTTTTAAAGAGCTTTTAAAAAATATAAAAATGAAAGAACACTAGTGTTGTTTAAATGTTACAAAGAATATAACAGAATATGTAAAAAGGAGATCAAGGACGCAAAAACTCAAAATGAACGACAGATTGCAAAAGATAGTAGGACAAGCCCCAAAAAATTCTTCAAATATATTAATAGTAAAAAGGTTAGGATTGAGCATGTAGGCCCTTTACAAAATAATCTAGAGTGGGTAACTGGGGATGAAGAGAAGACAAAATTATTAAATACATTCTTCATCTCTGTGTATACAAAGGAGCATGGGGGAGCTCATGTCCATAAGGGGGTGGTAGTGACACAGCCCCAAATGATCCACAATGGCTGAAAAAGGATATGGTCCAGAAATATTTAGACAGAATAAAGGTGGATAAAGCACCAGGGCCAGATGGCATCCACCCGTGTATCCTAAAAGAATTGAGCTCTGTAATTTCAAAGCCTTTGTATCTAATTTTTAGGGACTCATTATTGATGGGAATAGTACCACTGGATTGGCATAGGGCCAATGTGGTGCCTATATTTAAAAAGGGAACAAAGTCTTTACCAAGGAACTGTAAACCTGTTAGTTTAACTTCTATAGTCAGGAAGATACTGGAGAGTTTAATAAAGGACCACATAGATGAGTCCTTGCTGGAAAAAAATATTTTAAGCAACAGACAGCATGGATTCATGAAAGACAGAAGTTGGACAGAGGGGTGGCTGTAGACGTGGTATACTTGGATTTTGCAAAAGTGTTTTACACAGTTCCCCACACACCGCTCATGTGGAAGGTAAAGTCTACAGGCTTAGAAATATCAGTTTGTAAATGGATAAAAAACTGGCTAAAAGACAGAATTCAGAGCGTAGTGGTTAATGATTCTTACTCTGAATGGGCTAAGGTTATCAGTTGTGTACCCCAAGGTTCAGTGCTGGGACCCTTACTTTTTAATACCTTTATAAATGGTATTGGGTCTGGGATTAAAAGTAACATTTCTATCTTTGCAGATGACACTAAACTATGCAGTGGAATGACGTCCTTACACGATGTCTCCAATTTACAAGTTGACCTCAATGCACTGTCTCATTGGGCGACTATGTGGCAGATGAGATTTAATGTTGATAAATGTAAAGTTATGCACTTGGGGGCTAGGAATAAGCATGTATCATACATACTAGGGGGAGTACAACTGGGGTAATCAATGGTGGAGAAGGATCTGGGGGTTTTGGTAGATCATAAGCTCAATATTAGCATGCAATGCCAAGCTGCGGTTTCCAAAGCGAGCAAAGTCCTTTCTTGTATTAAGAGAGGTATGGACTCCAAAGGGATAGAGATATCATTTTGCTCCTGTACAAATCATTAGTAAGACCTTATCTGGAATATGCAGTTCAGTTTTGGGCACCAGTTCTCAAAAAGGATATCGGGAAACTGGAGAAAGTGCAGAGTAGGGCAACCAAACTGATAAGAGGCATGGAGGAGCTCAGCTATGAGGAAAGATTAGAGGAACTGAATTTATTCACTCTTGGGAAGAGGAGAATAAGGGGGATATGATCACCATGTATAAATATATAAGGGGTCCATATAGTGAACTTGGTGTTGAGTTATTCACTTTACGGTCAACACTGAGGATAAGGGGGCACTCTTTATGTCTAGAGGAAAAGAGATTTCATCTCCAAATATGGATAGATTTCTACACAGTAAGAGCTGTGAAAATGTGGAATAGACTCCCTCCAGAGGTGGTTCTGGACAGCTCAGTAGATTGTTTTAAGAAAGGCCTGGATTCATTCCTAAATGTACATAATATAACTGGGTACTAACATTTATAGGTATAGTTGATCCAGGGAAAATCTGATTGTCTCTCTGGGATCAGGAAGGGGTTTTTTCCCCTGCTGTAGCAAATTGGATCCTGCTTTTCTGGGGGGGGGGGGGGGGGTTCGCCTTCCTCTGGATCAATTGCGGGTATAGATTGAGTATATGGGATTGTATGATTTTTTTTTGTTTGTTTTTATGGTTGAACTAGATGGACTTGTAACTATGTAACACTCCTGTAATACAGAACACCTCCAGGTAGCCATATTGCAATGCATTTTGCAGAATTATAATATGACTTGTGTAGCAATTGTATACACTATATTTTTGATTAGCTTTTTTCCCACAAAAGTAGAACTACCCTTTAAGTTATAGAGATACAATGAAAACTAAGCAAACTAAACTTTGAGCAACCTCAATATAATATTATTAAAAGGTTTGCAGTCTGTTTGAAAGTGTGGAAGATGCGTGTTCAGAAGAATATGTGATTCTCAACAATATAAAAGAGATCAGAGTTGCAGAGGTTGCTTGGATCACTGACAATGAACACTGCAAAAACACACAGGAAAAAAGACTTTCTTTTTATTTATTTTACTCAGTATGATTTAATTTGTTTCCTGCATTTACAGAGAACACAACTGCATGAATACCAGGCTGACAGAAAAAAAATGTCTACATGAGGTTACAGCAGCCAATTTTTGGGGTAAAAGTCAGAATGAAGAATTGCATGTAGACTTAGAAATGCCCTAATCAAACACAAATGCTGCCTTTTTGTATAGGCCCCGCCCTTTTTATTATAAAACAATTTTTGCAAAAAAGTAAAAGAAAATTACCCTGTTGGAGACACCTTTGCATGTTTTATGAAACAAACAAGAAAGATAAAATATGGTTGCACGAGTGTACAGGGGTCTTGAGGTACTCCTGCTATTAATATGCATCACTACACCTACATTCATGCATACTATTTAATGTCTTGTAACATTTTTACATGGTTAGAGCTGGGCTACAAATAGTATATAAGGGCGTTTTTCCTTTTTTATAGAGTAGCTAAGGATTAGGACCTCTGAAAGGTTTGTGTTGCTGTCAGTATCCCTGATAGGAGTATTTATTCCTACTGTTAGTCCTGGAGAACATTGTCATTGGGCATGAAAGAAAGAGAAAATAAATTATCTTTACTTCAAGAGAATTCCTCTCAATTCCTGTCGTGTCTCCAAGAAAATACATTTTAGAAAATACATTTTCAATGGGAAAATTTAAAGAACAGGGTTTTAAAAATGTCCTGCTCTAGAAAAAAAAAGTGTAGGCTTTACAGACACCTTAAGCGCTTTCCTAACACAGGACGGTGAAGTGGTAGACAGTTATTTAAACTGTCCAAGCTGGTTAATGGTTGTGAACTACATGAAAAGAAAACAGAAAAGTGCCTCTAAGTGCAATATTTATTAAGTACAATTGCAAGTAGTCAAATGAACACTGCAAATAAAATATATATGCTGCGCTTCCAAAAATTACAAAGTACTAGTGCTACACAAAGTGAATAAGTATACTGAAAAATATACAGTAGTATAGTCAATAACTAACCTCTATATAAAGTGACAATAGTGCAATACATAAGAAATATAAACCATATATATATTTGTTGTGATAAATGAATGTGCATAAAAAAATCAGAAAAAATGAATGAATGCGTTTATATAAAGTGATAATGTGAATCCATGTGATAAAAAAATAAATATAAAAATGTCCACGGGATCATATATAATAAAATGATCCACTGATAAAAACTAAAATAGACATGCTTCTGTGTGTTTGTGCAATATTCAATTATGCCAGTACAAGAGTACTGGCATGCGATTCAGCTATTGCTGTGTGGGTGATCCAAATGCAAGATGCAGTGTTCTCACTCAGGTGGTCCCCTTAGGTAGTAAGCGCTCACCTCAGAGCGAGTGACTTTGCCCTTAAGCTTAGTCAATACACGCTTTTGAACCACCTCTGGGTTCAGCAGTATAGCTGAAATCCTGGACTGGTCAGCTCTATGCCCCAGTACATTAATGGAAAAAAGGAGGACTGGATAGTGTAATATTGCATGAACAGTTTATTAAATCACAATAAAACCCCACACAGGGTACTCACATCAATCAGGCGCCACTCTACATCTAGCGAAAATATGTGGGAATACTGGACCGGTATCGGTATGGTATGATGTTCATTCCTTGCAGATCACCTGCCTAACGTGCCGTCCTGTCCCCTCCTCAATGCGTGTTGATACAAGGGATTTCCGTATCTTCCTCAGGAGGCACATTGCCCCCACAAGGTTTAGGAGTGTGTCTATGGGAATGTTTGACCATTCTTCCAGAAGTGCATTTGAGAGGTCAGGCACTGATGTGGACGAGATGACCTGGTTTGCAGTCTCCACTCTAAATCATCACAAAGGTGTCCTATTGGGTTGAGGTCAGGACTCTGTGCAGGTCAGTCAAGTTCCTCCACCCCAAACTCACTCATCCATATCTTTATGGAACTTGCTTTGTGCACTGGTGTGCAGTCATGTTAGAACAAGAAGGGGCCATCCCCAAACTGTTCCCATAAAGTTGGGAGCATGAAATTGTCCAAAATGTCTTGGTATGCTGACACCTTAAGAGTTCCCTTCACTGGAGCTAAGGGGCCAAGCCCAACAGCTGAAAAACAATCCCACACCATAATCCCCCCTCCTTCAAATGATTTGGACCAGTGCACAAAGCAAGGTCCATGAAGACATGGATGAGTGAGTTTTGGGTGAAGGACCTTGACTGAACTGCACAGAGTCCTGACCTTAACCCGATAGAACACCTTTGGGATGAATTTAAGTGGAGACTGTCGGTGGGCCAACTCACTATTGAACCCCTAGGTCTAAGACTGGGATGCCAATAAAGGGGTTGTAAACCCTCGCCATTTTTCACCATAATGCATTCTATGCATTAAGGTGAAAAACATTTTTTTAAAGCAGCAGCCACCCCAAGCCCCCCTTATACTTACCTGAGCCCTGAAATTTGTGCAACGGGAACAAGCACACCAACTCTGGCCAGTGTCTCGTGTCCTGATTGGATAGATTGATAGCAGTGAACACATTGACTCCCGCTGCTGTCAATCAAATCCAATAACGCGGGCACCAGGGCGGGGCCGAGTCCGGTATTTATGTCTATGGACGCAAATGCTGGACTCGGGAGCGTGCCAACAAGTTAACCCCCTCGGGAGAGCACGTCTCTTAGGGGGTTATCTGATGCGGTGAGGATCCGCGAAAGCCGCTGGGGGGACCCCAGAAGACGAGGTTCGGGGCCACTAGTATGATATGTTTGATATGTTTGTTATTTAAAAAAAAAAACAGAAAAAAACCAACCCTTATAATCACTTTAAAGTTCATGTGCATGTAAAGGCAGGCATACTTTCGGTAATATAGTGTATGTCATTTCAAGTTTAGTACAATGTATATAGCAGTTCATTTCCAAATCTGAGATTACTTCAAATTTTAACCAAAAAATAAATAAATGCAAAATTGAAAACTCATAGGATTTTTAAAAATGTTTTTTAATAAAGTTAATATTATAAAAAAATGTATATACAATTTTTCTGTGCATTCTATTTTCCTGGGAATTAGTATTACTTTTTTGCATTATTAGCATCATAAAATCAGAGGATATAATGGAACATCCAGACATAACTGTACTGATAGATACAGGCGCTGGTTTAATAACTGCAGTTATATTACAAACGATGACCTACTAACACATCATCCTACTAATAAGACCACCTGTCCACTAGAAAGGCAGTGTGTCCTTCTTATGACATTCAGTGACAGGCATCACCAATAATTACAACGCAATATAATTGGTTAACTAAACCTCAGCAGTTATTATATTAGTCTTTGAATAAATAAAAAAAGTAAAAGGATGAGGTTATATATTGATTGATTAGGTAATCCTGCAATATGTGAAAACATCAATATTCGCATTACCTCTGCTCTCTAAAAATAGAATGTATCCAATTTTAAGGGTTGAATACCATCACTTTTAGGAGCTGGAATATTTCAGTGCATTTAGTTTATAATTAAAGCAACTTTTAGTGTACTTTTCAAACCATTTTATATTGGTCACATTAATTAAACACAACACTGTAAGAACTTAAAAATTCTCTTTTCTTCTTACAGTGCCTCTGTGAGTTTTAGAAACAATTCTTGCAGCTTTACTGTTGATTTTCTAAACCAATGAATGATCATAAACTGTCACATTATAGCACAACCTAGCTATCTGGATAACTCTCTGCTTTGTTACAACTGTAAAGATAGATCTGAAACTGAAAGTAAAAATTTCTTTCTAAGCTTCTGTAGAATGAGTATTGACCAAAAGCACATATTCAGGTCAGTGGAGCTTGCAACATTCCACTAAATAAAATAGCTACATCTATACATATGGTAGCAACTGTGTACAGCTCTACCACAACAGTAAGTTTTAAATGAATATGCTAAATATGTGAATAAAGCGGGGGCTGTACTTTGGTTCGAACTATTGGATTTGGATAACCAATATATAGATTTTACCAATCTTCATTGAAAATGTGTGAAGATATTTGCATTGCTAAAAATCTAGATGTAAATGATACAATTTGTCTTAATTATCACCATTTGGAAATCAGAAAATGTGCAACCCCTGCATTTCCCCAGTGCAATATATTTTGCACTTGAAATGTGAATTTAAGCTCTAGGCCAGTGGTTCTCAACATTCTAGTGCCATGACCCCTTGATAAAATTTCCCAAGTTGTGGGGACCCCTAACAGTAAAATTATTTTTGTAGCATGGGTTGTCAGCACCCAAGGCAAGACAAGTATTTTACGCCCCTAACCCACAGACATTTAGCTCTCCCTGAGTCTCTTCCACTGGTACAGTATTAAAACCCCTTATGGTACATTTTAGGATGTACCACTTTTTCTCTTTGTTCTCCTTTCTTTCCCTTTTATCTGTCTCTATCCTAATTTCTTGTTTTTTCCCCCATCCCTCTCTCTAGCCACCTTTATTGTTTTTTCTTTCAATCTTTCTCTCCTTTTTCTTTGTTCCTCCCCCTATTTTCCCCTCCCTTCCATGTATTCTCTATTTTTATTCCTTCTCTTACTCCTTGGTGGGGGAAAGGGATGAGTGGCAGTACTGGCAGGGAGTTGGGATGAGTGGCAATGCCGGGGGGAGTTCTGATCAGCCAACTTAGGTGCTCTTGATCAAGGTCATCTGCTGATCTGAGAACTGTAGTGGAGACTTTTAATGGCAACTATAATCACATGTAGAGATACAGCCGGAGACACACTCTCTGTGTCTCCGGCTTCACTGTGTCTCTGACTTTGTGCTGTCTCATAGCAGTGACACTTATACCGAAATCAGGAGATAGGGTCTCCTCCAGCCCCTCCCACTTCACATTCCTCACCAGTTAGCGGACCTCTAGTCTCTAACAATGCCACAAACTGAATGGATGGCTGCGAAGAGGCTGAGTGGGCGTCCGTGGGCTCCAGGGACAGCCTTGCTGGGCAGCTGAAAAAAGGCTAGGAGAGCGGTGCGGGCTTCAGGAAGAGCCCAGGATTCGGTGACCCCTGGTAAATCAATTGACCCCTGTAGGGGTCCCTACCACAGGTTGAGAACCACTGCTCTAGACAGTCTCGTGAGACACTGAAATTTCTGGGAGTGGGCACTACAGCTTTTGGTAGCATGATACTTTTTAAGTTAGGCATTGCTTTATTGAGAGAAACACCCATTGATCCTTGAAGTAAAATGAGGGAGATAGTGATTCTTCCAAAGAGTGGCAATAAAGAAGAGCCCTGGATATCCCATGTTTTCAAATAACTTGTAACTATTCTCATGTCTTAAAAAAATAAACAAAAAAAAACAAAAAATCATATTATACATTTAGCAATACATGAATTGCAGGGAATATGCTACAAAAGCATTTCCAGTATATGTTTTACTTCCTGTAATTAAACTTCCCACACTCAGCTTGAGTGCTTTCATCATTATATCGCTTCTTCCCATTCTGAATATAGATATCAGATATTCCAACCGCTGACAACCACAACCAAGACAATACTTGTTTGGTTGCTCACCATGAACTGTTTATTAGAACAAGAATACAGTCTTATATACAGTTGAAGAAAGGTTCCCCGCTCCTGCTCATATTACTCTAACAATACACCTGTAACCAGAAACATAAATTAACATGAGCTAATTAACGAATCCCTTAAAGCAGCCGATGTGACTCTGTGCCCACCTGGCCATTGTTGTGATTATGCAGGATTTCACTACATGTCAGACTTGTTGTCACCGAGCTTCACATAATAGATTATACATTATCATAAGTACAAACACCTTCTCACAATAGCAGGAGCTCCAGTAGGAGTCGGCCCGTCTCCTACATTGTACAGAGGCCAATGTGATCAGCTCTTTCAATTAACATGTCAAGTTCAGAATCAAACAAACCAAGAATAGTCTTTATATATATCCTGGGAGATATTGTGGATAAATATTACTGTCCCATTTTAAGTAATCCAAGCCATATTTTCTCAGTCACCCTGTGCCCCTAATGGATACAGGGTGACTTAGGGGATTGAAACAAGGGTTTCCCCAAGCTTTCCAAGGGATTCTGGGCTCCACGGGCCCTCCCGTCACACTTCCTCCTCCATCCCAGGCAGCAAGAAGTGGAGATAACAATAATACAACACCATTATTCATAATTTCTGTTTAAAGTGGTTGTAAATCCTACACACCACTTTTCCCTACAGGTAAGCCTATAATAAGGTTTACCTGTAGGTACTGGAAATATCTCCTAAACCTGCATGGTTTAGGAGATATTTACCATATACACTTGCGCCGACGTTATCGGCGCATGCACACTGAAAAAGGGCATGATCGTGCCATTTCTGAAGGGCCTGTGCCATGACCGGCGGCGCCTGTGCACATGCGCAGGAGTGATGTCATATGACTCTGGCCAATCACAGAGCCAAAGTCCATGGCCCCAGAAGGAAGAGGGGTGAAGATGAATGCTGCCACCAGCAGGGACCTCAGGGACATTGCGCACTTAGTTTGCAGGTAAGTGCAACATAATGAGCTAGTATGTGATGCATACTAGCCCATTATGCTTTTACTTTGCAGGGGAAAAAGGAGGAAGTAAAACCCATCAGGGTTTACTTCCTCTTTAATAGTGGTTTGGTAATATCTTGTCTCCAGTATCCACATTTTAAATAAAATAAATCATATTTTGCAATATCCCAGAGTGTTCATACAGTATATGGTATGACTCTACTTAATTATACATAGACCTTTTCTTAGAGATCATTATTTTTTTATTCTGTATTACATGTATTTAGTTTTTCTGAGATGCACTGCTTTAAATAAAAAATTGTTAATGCATGCTTTCTAAACATGTTTACTCCTCTTCTAAAATCTGCTTTGACATCATAAAAATAAATGGATTTGATTGAAAGGATTTCTGTATATCTAATGCTCTTTTCTTGATCATATTCCAACAGCAGGACATATGCTATGAACAGCAGGGCCATACATGTTGATGGGTTTATATAATAGGCAAAGTTTCAAGTGCAGTCACAGCGATTCATTTATTATTAATCACTTCCTCAAAGGCTGACTGTGTGCCTTAAATTAATATACACAAACCAACCTATGTACCAACATGAAAAGAGATCCTTGCTAATGGCTACTTTATAACTATAAATGTAAATAATATATTTTGGTTAAAAAAAAACACATTTTGAGTTATTTTTGAATCTTTTACCTAACAGTAATTTTTGATGTGACTCTCATGTTTAACTTGCTTGTTTTTCCAAATTTTGATTTTTATATTTTTTATTTCGGATTGTAATCGTTCCCCATTGTGGTCATCTGGATAGCATAAAATGTAATTTATATCTTTGTTTCATGCATGCTGAAACAACATCAGTTAACCTTATAGCAACCCATTAAAACCGGCCTTTTAAATGAAGCCAAGAAGAATATGGATACCTACGCTTCCAGATGCCTGTATCTTAAAACTCTGCTGTGGTGAGATCTCTTGTCTCTGCAGACATCCAACAATTATGGGTGTATCAAATACCTGGTTCCCCATACAGTCACAACAGACAGGAGAAACCACAGCATCCTGCAGGGGAGTAGTTATCCCACACACCGTGAAGTGTCTGATATCTGCAGCTACCAGACTGCTACCTATTTACTTCTGTGTTTGGCCAATCTTCTTCTCAGCATGTCTACACTAGGTAGGCTTAGAAAGGCAGAATTCTATGCAGTGGGGCAAGTTTTTAAAGCTTTTTTATGTAAGCCATGTTATCAGTCTGTATGATGTTTTAGAGCAGGGGTCTCAAACTGGCGGCCCTCCAGCTGTTGCAAAACTACAAGTCCCATGAGGCATTGCAAGGCTAACAGGTACAAGCTTGAATCCCACAGGCAGAGGCATGATGGGACTTGTAGTTTTGCAACAGCTGGAGGGCCACCAGTTTGAGACCCCTGTTTTAGAGTGTGTTTGCAATGTAAAAAAAATATAAAAAGTGTCTCCCACCAAACTGTAGACTTACTGCCCTCCTATTGCAAGAAAAATAAGCAAACATGCTTTTTTAAGGAATTCTGCAGTTCCCTTTGCTTTTAATTAGACATGAGATCTCCTTTAGGAGAGGTGATAGGGTCTCTAAATCTTGACAGTTGTCTTGTTCAGTCAGAGGTCTTTATTCTGAAAGGTTTTGCTGATAGTGCTTGTTAAAACCAAAAAGACAGACATCTTAGCAATAGACCATGAAGCTTCCTGATAGCTAACATCATAATCTATTATATTATTGATTAGCTAAAGTAGGCTTTCTGCCATCTTTACATATGGCTGACTTAAACAATCAGCCTCTAAGCTGTTATACTAGAATAGTATCTTTTATCTTTTAGTCTAATATTTTTCTTTAAAAGATACATTAAATAAAGCAAAGACATAAAAATTATCTCATTGTTAGACTGGATTTTTAATTATAATTACATAGTTACATAGTTAGTAAGGTTGAATAAAGACATCAGTCCATCCAGAGTGGGTGTGAGTCTACAATTATCCCTATTTTATTTAAGGTACCAATTTATGCAGTGCTCCATGTTCACATCAATCCCTACCCTCAAGGAGCCCACAAATCCAAGGTCCCCAACTCACATTCATATACTAGGGCCAATTTTGGACAGAAGCCAATTAACCTACCAGTATGTCTTTGGAGTGTGGGAGGAAACCAGAGTACCCAGAAACCCATGCAGGCACAGGGAGAACATGCAAACTCCAGGCAGGTAGTGTCATGGTTGGGATTTGAACCAGCGACCCTTTTTACTGTTAGGTGAGAGTGCTACCCACTACACCATTGTGCCGCCCAAATTAGTTTTTTAAGATACACAATAGATCACCTACCTATAAACACTGAAAAAGTGTTTACACGGTTGATTGTCATAAGGCATATCCTACTTATAAATGTCATAAAAGAGTATACAAAGTTGATTGCTGACATTGGTATAAAGATCATAAAAGCATGTACGTACAAAGTGCAATATGGATCCTCGATTTTTACAATTAACATTTACTTAGCTTCATGAAAGTGTGTTTATTATGTGAATTAGTATTATCATTATTATTATTGTTATTATTATTATATATAGCACCAACAGTTTTGCACAGTGCTTTGCAATTTAAAGAGGGGCAGTACAATTACAATACAGTTCAATACAGATGGAATAGGAGGACCCTGTTCATGGAACTTACAATCTAAAATGAGGGGGTGTGATACAAAAGGTAATAGCTGCAAGGGATGATCTGATGGAGGAGACTCAAGTACATTTTTTTAGATAGAAGTGGGGTAGGCTTCCCTGAATAAATTAGTTTACAAGGATCGCCTATAGGTGGACAATGTAGGAGCTGACCGAACATACTGGGGTAGGTAGTTCCAGAGGATGAGAGAGATTTTAGAGAAGTCCTAAAGGAGAGCATGGGAGGAGGCAACAAGCAAGCCAGAGAGCAGGATGTCCTGGGAGAAGCAGCGGGGGATGTCTCGAGATGAAGCTGGTGAGGTAGTGTTGTGGATGACCTTGTGTATTGTATTATTGAATTTTATAGGTAGGGCTAGTGAAAGCCAGTGAAGGGATTGGCAGAGTGGGGCAGCAGTCACAGATCAGTTAGTAAAATGTAAAAGTCTAGCAGTAGCATTCATGATATACCGAATGGGGAACGGCCTATGTAAAGGTTGGCCAATAAGGAGGGAGTTGCAGCTTGCCAAAGAGATTGCAACTTTAACTTATCTACAAAGTGAACATAGAAGTCTATATATATATATATATATATATATATATATATATATATATATATATAATGTGCAGGGTTAAACAAATATACCAAATGAAGTAGTGAGTAATCTCTCCACTGTGCTGCAAAACACAATAAAAAAAACAATAAAACCGTTCAAATTATTGGTAGCTTATCACGTGTCAAAATCTCAATTTATCCACACTCATAAACATTAAGTGATATCTTAAAAGTCCTAAAGAAAGTCCTTCCAATTAAATCCTCTAAAGACTGACAGTGTAACATCCAGTATTAAACCGAAGAATTGTCCAAGATGCAATTCACCAACAATGTACACACCAGCTGCTTACTAGAACTCTGTGACCCTTAGTCACTGAGGGGTCAAAAGCACCAGCATTTTTAAGAAGCATCCACTGAAGTTAGGCTGAGAGAACAGTGCAATACCAGAGAGATTATTCAAAGACTCTCCTAAAGGAGGTCGTACCACATATAAATATGAAACAAAATGGAAGATTCCTCTAATAGTGTAAAACAGCATCAACCACCTTATTTAAAAGCCAGTATAAAACTCACTTTGCACAATAAAAGAGAAAACATCCAATGTACAAAACCAGGATCCCATCCCATGCAATCACGTATGCAACCTAATATCAAAGATGGTATCTGATGGTATACCTGATGATGTCATGTAAGATAAAATGCATATGTAGAAGCTAGGATGCATGGATACCATCTTTGATATTGGCCAGCACATGTGATTGCATGGAATGGGAACCTGGTTTTGTATATTGGAAATTATCTCTTTTTTGTGCAAAGTGAGTTTTATACTGGCATTTAAATAAAGTGCTTGATGTTGTTTTACACTATTAGAGGCATCTTTCCTTATATTTTATATTTGTATGTGGTTCCTCCTTTTAGGAGTGTAGATATATTGAATTTTTCCCTAAACTTTTTACATGGTCTTATTTGTATACATTTTTTACTCAGTTAAATTATTATATTTTATTTAAACACTATCTTATTTGGTATATATAGTTAGCACTGCACATTATATATATATAGATATAGATATATAGATATATATCTATATATCTATATATCTATATATAGATATGTATATTGTATTAGGATGCATTAAGTATTTTGTATTAGGATGCATTGCTAGTAGCATTCCCTTATCTTTTATTTTTCTTACTTTGGTGACCCGAGTATGGAATATGAATATTAATGTTGGTGGCAAAGTGAACAAGTAAATCAGTCCCAATGTATTCATTTTATCTTATTTTGCAAGTGAACATAAATAGAAGGTCTACTAAATTAAGTAGCATTATCTAAATCTCCAATAATTATGCCAATTCTTTTGTTATCCTACAGCTAGTTTTAAGTCGAATCTAATCACAATTCATGAATGCATCTGGACTGCCTTTTTACAATGCTGAATTTGTCAAAACACTCAGAATAATTCTGCATATTAATGGCAAACAGCAAAGTATATGACATCTACAATTAATGTATTTGTGTGCACTAATCATGATAACTATTTTGTTTGGTTAGCTCTGCTCTTAAAAACAAGGTGGAAAAGATTGTGGCGTATGAATTACAGTATGTAAAGCTGTTTCAGGACCATGGACAGTACTGTATGTGGCCATTGAATCTAACTTTACTTTGCATCACACATTAATAACAAAGCATGTTTTTTTAAGGCAGTGAAAACCACACCTGGTTACAAGGTTACACTTGTTTAGCTAACATAGCACAGCTAAATTTTAATGTACTGTTGTAGTTAGTAATATACAGTGGTGATTAATATCAGCCTTAGGGCTTAGGGCTACTGTACATTATTATAATGTCCAAGGCTGTACATTAGGATGTATAGCTGCACAGAGTAAAGTACACCTGTAGTTGTGGTGCCCAGGAGCCATGGCCAGATTCTTATAACTGCATATAACTGTACATGGAATGTTCTGCAATACATGTCAAAGGGTTAAATTATGCTGCAGCTGTGGTTTCTTGCTGTCACAACAGGCAGATTTCACTCAGCACAGCTGTGCAACCTAGTGTACAGCTGTGAGCAAGAGTCCTTCACAAGAATATGTCTCAAATTATTTTCAGAGGATGTTCCTATAAAGGTGACAGTTTATAATAGGGATATATATATATATATATATAATATATATCTTGTATATAAGAATCTCTTAACAGTGCAGAGCTTTCTAAGTGATGTGTGTGCAGAGCATTATAAATGTAATTTTACACTCAGAAAATACAAATTAAAAAAGTAACATAAAAAATATATATATTGAAGTGATTACAGTGTTATAAAGGAAAAATAATAACCCATTAAGTTTAAACTAAAAAAGTTGTGAGATTACTTGCTGATTACTGTAGAAAAAAAAAATACATCAAAATTATGTTAGTTGCTGTTGTCTCTCAACCAAAGGCTATCTTTACACTTGGCTTTTTGCCTTCTGAATTCTAATCTTAGATTCTCAGTTTGCTCTAGAGACTATGACTTATTCTGGGGTCACAAACTTGACAGCTACTGTACTCTCTAGCATGTCTCTCTACCACGTTAGGATCTGTCACTGACATCCAGTATGCTCACCCAAAGTTTTCTCTATCTTTTGTTACATAATTTGTGCTTCCCTTAGGTTTTTTTCACCATGTTTTATCCAGAGCTACAATTTAACTTTTTTGTATTTTATCAAAATGAATCCTTTTATGATACCTAGGAGAAATGCTTTGCATTGGCTGTCTGGAGCCCAACAATGTGACCCTCTTCCAAGCAGAAGTAATTGCTTGTCTTTTCAAGAGTTGTGCAAACTATTTTAAACCCTTTTTTGTTGTTTTTTAAATTTATTTATTACAAATGACCAACTTTGACCTAGAGATATTTTAGACATTTTTCATGAGTAAAAGCCATGATATCCTAATTATTTTGAAACTTGCATATATGTTAATTTATTTTAATTTTATACTGTATACGGTGAATTCAGTGAAATGCCCTTACAAGAAACTGTTGTTTGCAATCCATAAGACCATGTCAACACTAACCCCTTTCTTATGTTTCCCAGATGGCTTTTTAAATGCTTGTCAGTACTTAAAATCCATAATCAAACTTCTCAGTATGTACATCTTCACACATACTTGATATACCTCTTAGTGACTTACGTGATTATGCTAAGATGCTCAGATGACTTAATTAAATATGAACAAGTTTAGCATAATCTACTTACCTCATAATGCAGTGTCAAATTATAAGTTGAGTGCTGTAAACATTCATAATGGAAGAAAATAAACGAACATACAGAAAATGTTAGACCTCAAATGTGATTAGTTGCTCCTGACAAAAACTTAATTTACTAGCATCATTATTGTCATTTGGATGGTTTACTAGTATACATTAAAGAATGTTTTAAAAAGAGGTATACAAAGTTGTAGATGATTCAAATTACCAGTATCTACATAAAATGAAGAATCAGCCATGAGTGAACTAATTCTTTAAAAATGGTATTCTATTGTAATGTATTTTTTTTATAATCAAAATTATTTTTTTTTTCTTATCGTGTTCTGTGTTTTGATGGGTGGCCAGTTGACCATGGATGAATAGCAAACAAGTGTACACTGGAAGAGGCCTGCTATCAGTTAGCTAAGAGCAGTTATTTTCAAAATGGGAATATATGGAGATTTTGTTTACTAGTTCATTTACCATTTGCAAACCGATTGAGGAGATTTAGTTTTATCCTCCATACTCTTTAAATCAGCTGATATTCTAATATTTTAATTTTAGAATTAAACCAAATGCACATATACCTATAGGAACTGATGGAGTAGAGACTTAATTTAGTTAATGTGAATTGTGAGACTGTTAATTTAGCAATGTGAATGTTCGTTAATCAAAGTAAATATTTCCTGAGCTTAGTAAAAAAGTTTTAGCTGTAATCAGCCTATTTAATTCCCTTGCACATGATTGATTATTAAAATGAAAACCACTTCATCTTATTTACTAAACTAATTGAACATTCACTTTGCAATGCCAACAGCCCCACTCTTTTATTATATGAACCACATTAAATGAACAGTAGAAAGGGAACCTTTTGGCACTGTTTCCTGAGGCCTTGCAAAAAAAAAAAATAATATCAGACTAGAAAACCTCATTCTTCAGGTTGCATTGAATAGCTCAGTACAAGAACAGCTGTTCTCCTTCCAACTTATTTTCAATAAGAACATTGCAAGGTTTTCACTGGGCTCACTGTGATAAATAGTCATTGATAAGAGCAGTTGCAATAACATTTATGCACATGTTATCTAATTTGTACCATCTTGCTATTAGCACGGCCTAAGGTATCTGCTCATATTATCTTAAATGCATATTAAACAAGCCTTTCTCAATAATTACTTGATTTTACCTGGCAAGGTTACTGGCAGTTTATTAAATAAGCAAAAATTCCAAATGAGGTGATACAGACTTTGACAGTTTCTGCAAACTGACATTTTCATTTGCATGGATTCTCGCAACAGCCTATCATGCAGATATATTGCTTGTTGAAACCTCATAAAATCCAGTTTCTCCGAGGGCTGTGAGCATGCATATCTAATGAAGCATAATTATACAGCTTCCAGTCTACTGCTTTTCTATATATAAAAATAATAAAAAAAATCAGATGATTCACGTTTACTTTTGTGAAATAATAACCAGCAAAATAATACTTTTTGCCAACCCCCCAGTGATCAATGAGCTTGCATTAGCATAAGTCAAATGAAATTAAAATATTCCTCTTGCCTTTAGCCTGAAAAGTTTTTTTCACTATTAATATCAATTACAGTTCAAGAAATATATTAGAATTCTATTTCTGTAATAGCAATATGTATGCAATGTAATATATAAAAATTTGGACTCAAAACAGGTTAATGCATGTGTATTTTTCTTTAACCTGACATAGATAAATATTGAACTTTTGAAAAGTGATCTACTTTCCAGCAGAATTACTGGGGGAATCTAAATTTGTTTCCACCTCCGATTTACTCTTACCAAACCCATTACAAAGACAGGCACAAGGCCAAAGAGTTTTGTAGTGGGGTGGGCAGAGCCTTTTAATTCACAGTGCATGCCACTGGCCAGATTCTATTACATGGCTATTGAATCCACCCATTGCTGTGCATAGTCAATCAAAAGCAAGGTGGACCTGATAGGGAACCAGTCTCTAACTTCCCAATAAGGCTCTACCCACTCAACAGCATTAAAAACACTTGCCCATCAGGTCTGTCTCTTGTGTTTTCCAACATCCCCCAAATATGGACTTTGCAATATATGGGTAATGACATCAACAAGTATGTCAGGCCAATTTGTTTACACTCAGCCTTTGACTAGGGAATCTCCTAACCAATGGCCGAATGGGGTCAGTGACAGAGGCCTGTGAGGGGAGCTGTTAGATTCACAACAGCTTCCTAGCACATACATAACCCACTCTGAGCACTGGCATCTCTCTGCATGCCAGCTCAAATTCTTTTCTAATTACCACTAGTTTTCTAATCTGCATATTGCAGGTAATTTTTTAATAATGTGTCACAGCCATAGCGACAGGTACTTAAAGTGGCATTAATAGGAACTACCTGAAACTGATGAAAATGCTTGCTTAGGTGCAGATAGTTTTAAAGGGACCTAGTGCCAGAAAACTGTTGTAAAGGGTTTAATAAATTCCCCAGACAGAGTTTATGTTTGATGCTATCTGCAGTAACTTACAAGTACTGCAGTCAATCAGACTTTCAATTTTGTTGAGTGCTACACTCATCTGAGCCTCATGAAACACCTGTCAGTACAGCCACCAATTCTTGATCTATGCACCAAAACTGATAGAAGAATAAAATAATAATTTGCCCTACTTTTACAGTCATAGGTTCTAGGTTTTCTGAATGGAAAATGTACAATTATCATTTATTATCTCATTTGTGTGATACTGAGACTGGAGTAGGTATTGACTAGGGATGAGCTTCGAGTTCGAGTCGAACTCCGCATCCATGATGGCACAGAGGGAGGCTCCCGCTGTGTGACGCTTCTCTCTTCATCTTCTCTTCATCTACTTCTCTTCATCTTCTTCTCTTCATCTTCTTGTCTTCATCTTCTTTTCGGGCCGCTCTGCCTCCATGATGGCATGGAGGCGGAGCGGCCCGAGGAGAAGAAGGGAAGAAGATGCCGACGCCGCGGAGGAAGATGCCGGACGAGAACACCGGAGGAAGAACTAGGAGAACCAGAAGAAGAAGAAGATGGAGGAAGAAACTGAAGGAAGATAGAAGATAGAAGAAAGAAGAAAGAAGATAGCAGAAAGAAGAAGCATTTAACTAAAGGAATTATCAAAAACTGTCTCTTGTCATTTTTAAAATTTTTGACAGTTTTTTCGTGAAATGGTAGGGGTACCTTTGTACCCCCTTACCATTTCACACAGGGGGAGGGCCAGGATCTGGGGGTCCCCTTGTTAAAGGGGGCTTCCAGATTCCGATAAGTCCCCCACCCGCAGACCCCCACAACCACCGGCCAAGGGTTGTGGGGATGAGGCCCTTGTCCTCATCAACATGGGGACAAGGTGTTTTGGGGGGCTACCCCAAAGCACCCTCCCAATGTTGAGGGCATGTGGCCTGGTATGGTTCAGTAATGGTTCCTGCGGCCTGCCAGGTTGTGTGCTTGGATAAGGGTCTGGTATAGATTTTGAGGGGGACCCCATGCCATT
This sequence comes from Aquarana catesbeiana, assembly GCF_042186555.1. Lineage (NCBI taxonomy): Eukaryota > Metazoa > Chordata > Amphibia > Anura > Ranidae > Aquarana > Aquarana catesbeiana. The sequence continues at coordinate 631,605,665 of NC_133325.1, forward strand.
TGTTTTTAAATTTTGGCCGGGGTTCCCCTTAATATCCATACCAGACCTGAAGGGCCTGGTATGGAATTTAGAGGGACCCCCCACGTCATTCCCCTGTGGGGAATTCCCATGCCATTTTTATCAATGAACTTTTATGTGTATTGTCGGACCGGCAATTCATTAATAGCCGCGAGTAGTTTTAAATGACTTTTTTTCCTTTAAAATGTCATTTTGCTGTCAGACTGTTCTAAAAACGGGAAACATTCGCACATTTACAGGCATACTATAGACACCCCCCAGGTATGAAATTAAAAGGGAAATTACACTTTTATTGTTTCACTTTAAGCATTATTAAAATCACTGCTCCCGAAAAAACGTCCGTTTTTAAAACTTTTTTTTGCATTGATCCATGTCCCCTGGAGCAGGACCCAGGTCCCCAAACACTTTTTATGACAATAACTTGCATATAAGCCTTTAAAATTAGCACTTTTGATTATTTATGTTTGTGTCCCATAGACTTTAACGGTGTTTGCGTGTTCGAACAAATTTTTTGCGTGTTCGCAAGTTCTGGTGCGAACCAAACAGGGGGGTGTTCGGCTCATCCCTAGTATTGACTAACACAAGACAGCTGTCCTAGGTATCAAAAAGTATAAAGACTGGATTTACACAGTTTTGTGCTCATGCAGAATGCATAGTAAAACACAAGTGTAGGTGCAAATGGGCCCATAAAGTCTTCCTTTGTTTTTTCACACAAAACTGGACTGCATAGATGTGATCCACCTACATAGAAAAGAATAGGATTTCCCCTCAACAGGCATGAAACAAAATGCAAGAGTTTTTCTGAATCAAAACATGCAAATATAATTCCGGTTCTGCTGACAAAGGGATAAAGGGACAAATAAACACAATAATTCATTAATTACAGGAGAGAAATACATTATTGAGGCTATACATAGTCTATGGTTCCAAGAGTAAAATGTAACTGAACACCTACTTTGTCTAGTAGCTTGAGGAATTTGACAAGTGCATTCTGGTAAAACTTTCTAAAAACTTCAAAGCTCACTTTGCTTTATTCTACCATTAAGCCAAATGTTAGGTGTTTATAATACACCATTGCAAAGAACTGCTTTGTCTTGTTGCATGCTACAACTGTAACCTGCATGCAGTAGGACCCAGCAGTGTAGTTCAGTTGAAGGCAATTTGTAATTCAAACTATTATAAGCAACCCTGTTAGCTTGTTTTCAATATGAAAATAACTGTTATTTTCAGAGCTGCATGAAAAAGAAACAGGGACAAATGTAATGTAAAATACACAGCTGAATTGTTAAGCTGCTTCTTAAACAGCCAAACTTCAAATGCACGACACAGTTTTCAATGAGACCTTTTTAGGTAAATATTCTGATTCTGCCTCTTTTTACTTAAAAAATATCTAAAGCCAAATTTTTGTTTTTAATTATAATAGAATGAGGAAGGCTTAGATCTTTGAATACTTTATTGCTAAAGAACAGTAACCAAATACCAGCGCTAACTGAGATCATTATAAATGTAATAAGCAGCCAACATAGTTTGTTGATTCATCAAACACAAGTACAAAAAGTCATAAATGCAGCGCTAAATAAAATATGATAATCCATATAAATCAATGGAGAGTAGAGATGAGATGAAACCTCCACCAAAACTTCCGTGTGCAGGAGAAAAGCACACCACACCCAAGTGCTTGTCGATCTGCTTACCAGAATGATATAAAAAACAAGTGATGTATGCATGTAGTACAAAGGCTCAATCAGTAAATCCAGTTGGCACACTCCATCATAGACAGACAGATAAATTTGTCACATATCCCCAGGAACTCAAAATTTACATGGGACGATGAGTGAATAGTGCGATCAACAGCAGGGTAACCCAATAAAGAGAAAGTAACAATAGTGAAGCCCGTAAGGGTAAAACACACGTTTTTATTGTAGTCTACTTACAGGAGTCAATAGAGCATCATCACAAAAAATGGAAAGGGTAATCCACGGCTCAAAAGCGTGCTTGCATCGGCCAGCCTGACATGTTTCATCCTATGTGGATATCATCAGAGGCGTGGCCAATGATGCAAGCACGCCCACATATATAGTAAACATCCTGGGTCATGCTGCCCACTGATAGGACAGCGTGACACATGCAGCAGCTGTTTAAAATAACAAATCAAGCTCCGCATGCGCACTAAAGGCTCTCTGTATATAAAATAGGAAGTGAAAATTGTCTTTGTTTGTCTGCACATGCGTAGCACAGTCATGTGTTTCACCGCAATAGTGAAATGAAACCAGCTTGGTGAACGTAGTGACAGAAATATGCACATGACGTTGTCGTTCCTGAAGACATAAACAGCTCGGCCGTACATGCGCACATGCGCAGCGCAGCCTTGCGTTCCACCGGGACAGGAAAAAGAAACCAGCCCAGTGAACGGAGTGACGTACATGACGCCGTCACTCCTAACGACGTAAACAGCATGGCTGCGCATGCGCATCACGGTCGCGCCACACAGGGGACATCCTGCGGGCCGCAAATACGCAGCATGGCCGGAAAAATAGAAGACAAAATTCTAATTGTTCTCATTAGAAATGAACAACAAAAGCGAAAATCAACACCAACATAAAGTAATACCATCTCATCAAATGGCTAACCATAGATACTGTTATTACACATTATTAAATAAATGTCTAAGAGTATAGCATAATGAATATGAATTTAAAAATTGAATACATATTTCATTAAAAATAAGATAAAAATATATTTTTGAAGAACAATATTCCGCATTGAAGAAAGGAAAAAGGAGGCTCTCAAAACAATGCAGCAATTAGACAATATTAGTCTCCAAAGACATAATAATGTATTCCTAAAAAGCAAATACATTAAAAACAACAAAAAAAAATTATAAAAATCCCTAAATAAAAATATGCAAACACCGCCCACAAGTATTAATACGCATATGTAAAATTTAGCTATTATTAATAAAACAATTTATATCCCAGTCGACATTCATGCCGAAAGGGGTATAACATTTTAAGTCGTATTTCCACCGGGTTTCGAGTTTAGAGATTTCCCGTTTGGACGAACTACCACGCCAATGTGGTTTAAACCTATCAATGGCCACAAAAGTGGTCCCCTTAGGGTTCAGATCGTGACACTCCAAATAATGTCGAGAAATAGTGTCTTTCGGAAATCCCTTTTTAATGTTTGTGATATGCTCATTTACCCTAACGTGCATGGCCCGTGTGGTACGGCCCACATATTGCATGCCACAGGGGCAAATTATTAAATATACCACATTTAGTAAGGTACAAGTGATAAAAGTATTAATGTAAAAAATTCTACCCGTAGTGTGAGATTTAAATTGACATATTTTCCTACTCTTATCAGTATTGATGGCACAAACATTACAACACCGACAGGGATTATAACCTTTAGATTTTTGAAAAAAAGACACTCTATTTGGGGCATCCAAGATGTTGGGTGAAACTTGGAGTTTAAGAGGGGGAACTCCTCTAAATATGATATGTGGCCGATCTGGGAGCATTGGACCCAAAAGTTTATTATTTTTAAGGACTCCCCAATGCTTAGTAAAAAAAATTTTAATATCAGAATGTTGTTGGGAATAGGTGGTAGTCATAGAGAAGTTATATCCAATCTCACTTGGTAAAGGTTTATTCTTAATCTGTAAAATGGAGGTACGATCCATGCTCCCCACTTCATTAATCACTAGATTCAAATCATTAGGTGAATATCCTTTTTCAATGAATCTCTCTTTCAAAGTGGCAGCCTGTATGAAAAAATCTTCCTTAAGGGTACAATTCCGCCGTAAGTGGAGGAATTGGCTCCTGGGTACTGACTTAAGCCATGAGGGATGATGGCATCTACCCTGTCCAATATACCCATTCCTATCGGTACTCTTAAGGAAGGTGGGCATATTAAATACTCCATCCTTAACCTGTATGGTTAAATCCCAAAAATTAATTTTGTTGGTACTGTTCTCGAACTGTAACACAATCCCCAATGAATTATTGTTGAGTTCATGAAGGTGGTAAGTGATGACGTATCGCCATCCCAAAGGAGGAGGATGTCATCTATATATCTACCCCAGAAGATCAATTCCAATCACCTGTTGGAATAGACGACATCCTCCTCCCATTTGGCCATAAATAAATTAGCCATACTGGGTGCAAATTTTGCCCCCATAGCAACCTCTCTGTTTTGGAGGTAATGAGTACCTCCAAACCAGAAGTAATTGTGGGTCATGGTACACTTCAATAGATCTAAAATGAATTCTCATTGAGCAGAAATCAACTCAGCATCTCTCCTCAAAAACAAATCTACAGCTTCTAAACCATCTGAGTGGGAAATAATAGTATAAAGGGACGCCACGTCCGCAGTGGCCATAATCTATCCCTCTTTCCACTCCAAATTCTCAAAACTGTGAATCACTTGAGAGGAGAGCAGCCGATCGGCTCTGAAAAATCAAAAGTGCTAATTTTAAAGGCTTATATGCAAGTTATTGTCATAAAAAGTGTTTGGGGACCCGAGTCCTGCCCCAGGGGATATGTATCAATGCAAAAAAGTTTTAACAAAGGCTGTTATTCAGGAGCAGTGATTTTAATAATGCTTAAAGTGAAACAATAAAAATGAAATATTCCTTTAAATATCGTGCCGGGGGGGTGTCTATAGTATGCCTGTAAAGTGATGGAGTTTTCCCATGTTTAGAACAGTACCACAGCAAAATTACATTTCTAAAGGAAAAAAGTCATTTAAAACTGCTCGTGACTGTAATGAATTGTCGGGTCTCGGCAATATAGATAAAACTCATTGAAAAAAACAGCATGGGTTCCAGCAGCCCATTACCAGGCTCTTTGGGTCTGGTATGAATATTAAGAGGAACCCCGAACCAAAAGTGTAAAAAGAAAAAAGGTGTGGTGATCCCCCCAAAATCAATACCAGGCCCTTCAGGTCTGGTATGGATATTAAGGGGAACCCTGCGCCAAATAAAAAAAGGTGTAGGGATCCCCAAAAATCCATACCACACCCTTATCTCAACACGCAACCTGGCAGGCTGCAGGAAAAGAGGGGGGCAAGAGAGTGCCCCCCTCCTGAACCATACTAGGCCACATGGCCTCAACATGGGGAGGATGTTTTGGGGTCCCCCAAAACATCCTGTCCCCATGTTGATGGGGACAAGGGCCTCATCCCCACAACCCTTGCCCAGTGGTTGTGGGGGTCTGTGGGTGGGAGGCTTATCGGAATCTCAAAGCCCCCTTTGACAAGGGGACCCCCAGATCCTGGCCCCCCCATGTGAATTGGTAACGGGTACATTGTACCCTACCATTTCTTAAAAAAAGTGTCAAAAATTGTAAAAAAGAGACAAAAATAGTAAAAAAGACAGGGGACACTTTGGACAAGTCATTTAAAAGATAAAAAAAAAAAAATGTCCCGTGATGTAAATCCATCTCACACCACCAACGAAAAAAAAAAAAGCCGCAACAGCTCCGCCTTCATGGGAGGCTCCCACCGAGTGACACTTCTTCTTGATAAAAGCTGTTATATAGCTGAGGGCAGGGCCACCCAGTGACGTAAACATGTGACCCCACCCCCCACATGACATCAGAGGAAGGTGGGGTCACCCATTTACGTCACTGATTGGCCCCGCCCTCAGCTATATAACAGCTTTATTGTTTCACTTTAAGCATTATTAAAATCACTGCTCCCAAAAAAAGGCTGTTTTTAAAACTTTTTTTTGCATTGATACATGTCCCCTGGGGCAGGACCTGGGTCCCCAAACACTTTTTATGACAATAAATTGCATATAAGCCTTTAGAATGAGCACTTTTGGTTTTTCATGTTAATGTCCCATAGACTTTAACCGTGTTTCGTGGCTTTTGAATTTGCCGTGAACACCACATAATGTTCGCTGTTCGGCAAACAGACGAACACCCGATGTTCGAGTCGAACTTATGTTTGACTCAAACATCGGGCTCCCTATTAGCAATACTGAGGCTGCTATATTTGGCCGGGAAATTAACTGCAAAATATTGGATCTCCCCTCATTTCCCCACATCCCAACAATGGGTTCAGGAGGTTAATAAGATACTTATTAGGGAGAAGCACACATATCAGCAAAGGAAGGTACTAAACAAATTCACCAAAATATGGCAGGAATGGTTGGAGTACCTGCGGGTGGCCCCCACAGCTTGTACTCAACAGATTATTGGTGTCTTAATGGAACAATGCACCGGTACGGTGACCATGGGGTAGGATGTCCATGTGGAAGTTTTGCTCTGCTTGTTGGGCTGACAAGCACACACCAGTTGTGACACTCTCTGGGTTGGTGGATGTCTGTTTTTGTTTGCTAGTTTTAGTATGCCAGTTCTCTGTTAGAGTACTGGAGTTATATTTGCTGATATGATACACAGGTTTGCGGACACCGCATATGCACTGTAAACTGTACTGTGTTGACAAAGTCTATAACTGAGATACATGTAACCCAAATATCTGTATATGTATTTACCTACTTACATTAGCAATACAACTCTTTTCTCTGATTAAAAAAATGTATTGTAAAAAAAGAGTATGGTTCTATAGTCAGACTCAAAAGTATGATTGCTGCCTGCTGGCTATGGCTTACTACATTTTACCCCTCACCCTTGCCTTATTAATAAAGTTTTTGAAAGTGTTACTGCCCAACAGTCTTTAATGAAGCGCAATTTTTAAACACTTATATGCTTGACTAAGTGGCCTTTACAGCCTAATAACCTAATATTTTCAGCTTTTGTTGCCTTGGTAACTGCATGAAAGATGCCATGGTGGGTCAAGTCCAGGCCATTTCTGACACTTCGCTCCTACATGTCAAAAATCATAATTTCTTTGCTATAAAATTACATAGAACCCCCAAACATTATATATGTTTTTTTAGCAGAGACCCTAGAGAATACAATGGCGGTCATTGCAACTTTTTATCTTGCACTGTATTTGCGCAGCAATTTTTCAAACGCGTTTTTTTTTTAAAAAAAACAGTTTCATGCTTTAAAAAAAAACAAAACAGCAAAGTTGGCCAAATTTTTTTGCATTGTGTGAAAGATGAAGTTACGCTGAGTAAATAGATACCTAACATGTCATGCTTCAAAATTGCACACGCTCGTGGAATGGCGCCAAACTTTGGTACTTAAAAATCCCCATAGGCGATGCTTTAAAATTTTTTACATGTTTTGAGTTACAGAGGAGGTCTAGGGCCAAAATTATTGCTCTCGCTCTAACGTTCGCGGCGATACCTCACATGTGTGGTTTGAACACCGTTTTCACATGTGGGGGCGGGACTTACGTATGCGTTCACTTCTGCGTGCGAGCTCACGGGGACAGGGGCGCTTAAAAAATTTTTTTTTTTTATTGTTAATTTTACTTAAAAATTTTATTTTTACACTTTAAACAATTTTTTTTTTTTGATCACTTTTATTCCTATTACAAGGAATGTAAACATCCCTTGTAATAGGAATATGACACGATCAGTCCTCCTTACAGTGAGATATGGGGTCAATAAGACCCCACATCTCACCTCTAGGCTGGGAAGCCTAAAATAAAAAAAAAATAAAACGATCGCCGCTTCACAACCGAAGCGGTGCCGTTTTTTGAATGCAGAGGCCGGGCGTGACGTCATAACATCGCGCCTGGCCTCCGAACGATCATAGAGACTCCGGCGACCATCTGGTCCACCGGAAATCTCTATGGTGAACATCCGGCGCCGGCGGATCCACTGTCCGACTCTCCGATCGCTGAGGTGAGTCAGTAGAAGCACCGGAGGGCGGCGGGAGGGGGGGACGTCCCCTCCCGCCGCCCGTAAGAATGATCAAGCGGCGGAATAGCCGCTATGATCGTTCTTATGGTGTACGGAATCGCCGGCTGAAAATGCTGGTATCTGAATGATGTCTGTAAACTCAGACATCATTCAGATATAAGCCCCGAAAGTCGAGGACGTCATATGACGTCCTCCGGATGCCAAGCGGTTAATATGTAGTGATCTTCCTGGTTACTAAGTTCGTGTAAAAGGATCTAATGAAATATATTATATAATATCATTGTATGAAGATATACGGTATATATATAGATACTACTTGTTACTTGTGTTACTATCTTTAAATATTTCCAAATACATTTTACATTTACCCTTATTAAAAGGTGGTGTCATATTTCACAGCCACATAAATTAACCTTTTTGTGACAATGGGGTTTATTTACTAAAACTGGAGCGTGCAAATTCTGTTGCAGCTGTGCATGGTAGCCAATCAGCTGGTAACTTCATTTAAGCTCACATTAAGAACCCTTGTACCTGGATAGTATTTTAGGGATATTAGATTTTACCAGTGATTGGAACTATGAGTTAAAACCACAGTAAAACCTAAGGACTTCAGAAGACAGGAAAGGCATTAAAGTGCTACACTATAAAATGTAAAACACATAAAAAAAAGAAAAATGTCCAAGGTGCACAGAACAGAATTTGGTGTCAACTCGCCCAATATGCACTGCACCATTCACTATAATGCCCTGTACACACGGTCGGACTTTGTTCGGACATTCCGACAATGAAATCCTAGGATTTTTTCCAACGGATGTTGGCTCAAACTTGTCTTGCATACACACGGTCACACAAAGTTGTTGGAAAATCCGATCGTTCTAAACGCAGTCATGTAAAACACGTACGTCGGGACTATAAATGGGGCAGTAGCCAATAGCTTTCATCTCTTTATTTATTCTGAGCATGCGTGGCACTTGTCCGTCGGATTTCTGTACACACGATCGGAATTTCCGACAACGGATTTTGTTGTCGGAAAATTTTATATCCTGCTCTCAAACTTTGTGTGTCGGAAAATCCGATGGAAAATGTGTGATGGAGCCTACACACGGTCAGAATTTCCGACAACAAGGTCCTATCACACATTTTCCATCGGAAAATCCGACCGTGTGTACAGGGCATAAGACACAGGGGCATTAGCAGGAGCTCAATGACTATTAAAATAAAGAGAAATAATTACACAAAGAAACAATGTATAAAACCATTTAACAACATGTCTCATAGTGAATAACAAATCCTAGAGGCCATGCTGTGTGCTAAATAATGAATCACTATTACTAGCTAATAGCTCTGCTGCCACTTATTTCTACTATTTCCAATAGCTGTTTTACATACTTATTAAATATATTTACGAATTGCTGATGAAATTATCCTACTACAAATTTGTTTTATGTTCTTATAATTGCTAATATATTATACTATATTTTATTGACACTCTTCCTTTTACACTATAGAATTTTAATGAAAATGTACTTGTATGGTTTATGAATGCTTGTAATATTTGCTATGACTAATTTTGTCCATTGGTGTTTTGTCAATGTTTAGCTGCTTGCCGCCCGCCGGCCGTCATATGACAGCCAGGCGGTGTGGCTCTCATTCTGGGCGGGTACCATATGATGTCCATCCATTTAAACAGGGAATGCGTGCGATCGTGTGCGTGCAGCCCTGTACCTTCTGTGGCAGCATGTCACGGAGACACCGCTCGCCACCGAGGGGGGTGAACGGCCATTGGGCATGGCTGTTTACCACGTGATTGGCCTTGATGAAGTCATGGCCGATCACAGATAGTACCGCCCCACTTTGCATGCGCTCAATCACGAGCACGATGCACAGGAACACTGCTCATCACCGGTGCTGGTAAACAGCCATTGGCCAGCGGCTGTTTACCACGTGATTGGCTGTGATCCTTTTACAGTCGATCACTAAATGTAAATACAGAGCAGTAATGAGATGTTACCGGGTTCTCCTTCTCACACACCAATGGTGTGTGAGAAGGAGATTGAGGTAACATCTTGTTACCGCTTACAGTACACACTGACACACACGGATTGCCTCCCCAATAAAGAGGACCTGTCACCACCCATCAAAGTACCTGTCACTGTCCATCAGAGTACTTGTCACAGTTCATCTGAGTACCTGAGTACCTGTCACAGTCCATCTGAGTACCCTAGTACCTGTCACAGTCCATTTGAGTAACCGAGTACCTGTCACAGTCCATCTGAGTACCTGAGTACCTGTCACATTTAATCTGAGTACCTGAGTACCTGAGTACCTGTCACAGTCCATATGAGTACCTGAGTACCTGAGTACCTGTCACAGTCCATATGAGTACCAGAGTACCTGAATACCTGTCACAGCCCATATGAGTACCTGTCACAGTCCATATGAGTACCTGTAACAGTTCATATGAGTACCTGAGTACCTGTCACAGTCCATATGAGTACCTGTCACAGTCCATATGAGTACCGAGTACTTAAGTATCTGTCACCGCCCTTCAGAGTACCCAAATACCAGTCACCAGCCCATCAGAGTACCCGAGTACCCATCTGTAGCTCAACAGAGTACCCGAGTACCTGTCACCAGGCCATTAGAGTACCTAAGTACCTGTCACCAGCCCATCAGAGTACCAGAGTACCTGTCACCAGCCCATCAGAGTAACCGAGTACCTGATGGTAGTTCATCAAGTTACCCGAGTGCCTGTCTCCATCCCATCAGAGTACCCAAGTACCTATCTGCAGCCCATCAGAGTACTCGAGTACCTATCTGCAGCCCATGCCTCATAGAATATACGTTGGGGGGTTTGCTTTCCAAAATGGGGTCATTTTGTGGGTAATTCCACTGGTGCTCAAGGACATTCAAAAGTGTGATAGGTAGGAATGAAATGAGGTGTTTAATTTATGCTCCTAGAATGCCTGAAGGTACTACTTCAATGTTGGGCCTCTGTATGTGGCCAGGCTGTGTAAAAGTCTCACACGTGTGGTATCGCCACACGTATCAGAATGTATTTTGGGGTGTAATTTTTGCTATATACATGCTATGTGTTAGAAATATCTTATAAATTGACAACTTTGTGTAAAAAAAAAATGCGTTTTCATTTTTTTCCACATTTTCCAAAAACTTCTGGAAAAAATTAACCATTCAAAAGACTCATTGTGCCTCATAGATTATACACTGGGGTGTTTTGCTTTCCAAAATGGTGTCATTTTGTGGGCAATTCCATTGTCCTGGTGCTCCAGGGCCTTCAAAATTGTAATAGGTGGTTGAGAAATGAGATGTGTCATTTATGCTCGTAGAAAGCCTGAAGGTGCTACTTCAATGTTGGGCCTTTGTATGTGGCCATGCTGTGTAAAAGTCTCACACATGTGGTATTACCATACTTGGGAAGAGTAGCAGAATGTATTTTGGGGTGTAATTTGTTGTATGCATATGCTGTGTGTGAGAAATAACCTGATAACATGACAATTTTGTAAAAAAAAAATCTTCATTTTGAAAAGAATTGTGGGAAAAAATTACAACTTAAAAAAGGTCACCATGCTACTTACTTAATGTCTTGGAATGTCTACTTTCTAAAAAGGGGTCATTTGGGGGGTATTTGTATTTTCCTGACTTGTTAGTGTCTCAAGAAATGAGATTCACCTGATGTACTGAAGGCCTGATCAGATGTGATCAATTTTCAGTGATTGGCACCATAGATTGTAGACTCTATAACTTTCACAAAGACCAAATAATATACACTAATTTGGGTTATTTTTACCAAAGATATGTATCAGTATATATTTTGGGCAAAATTTATGAAGAAAAATGTCTAATTAGCAACATTTTATGACAGAAACAAAGTAAAAAGCATTTTTTTCACAAAATTTACAGTCTTTTTTTATTTATAGCAAAAAAATAAAAAAACCCACTAGTGATTAAATACCACCAAAAGAAAGCTTTATTTGTGTAAAAAAGGACGCAAATTACATATGGGTACAGTGCTGCATGACTGAGTAATTGTCATTCCAAGTGTGAGAGCGCTGAAAGCTGAAAATTGGTCTGGGCAGCTAGTTAAGCTGGTGAAGGGGGAGATTTTCTCTCTGAAAACATGTTCCCAGTATCCTTTGTGACCCAAGATGAGCAAGAAAGAGCAGGATCAATAACCTCACTGTGGATGCTCAAACATTCAGTGACAGTGGCACAGGCTTTGGGATGTTATATCCAGCCATCCAGGACTCATTCTGCTTACATGATGATTGTGGTCACTCCTTAAATGCTTGTGTGTGCAATTACAACTGTTTTGTGCTCTTCCCTGTTTATGTTTGTCATCTAAACTTTTGGTGATAAATAGGCAAACCTTCATGCACAGCTAGAAATCATTTGTTAAGTGGCGGTATTTCTACCACCACTAAATGACAACTTCTGGCTGTATGGACCAAAAGCGCCTTTGATGGCTAAAACTAACAGTTGCCTGACTCCTACAAAACTAGGATGCTGTGTGGGTGGTGTTCTAACAACCAATGACAGCATTAGCTGCTAGGTCATTGGTTATTAGGGTGGTCTGCCTCAGCAGGTTGGCAGGATTATCGTTAAATGTGGTTAGTGTGGATCTTTATTTATCACTGGACAATGTCATTGATGTTGGGCTTACATTGTGAGACTTGCTTTACTTTCTAATTAAGACTTTTTAAACACATGGTGTGTCTGTTTACAGGAAAAAATAATTGTTACTATTTTAGTTAGTTTTATATATATATATATATATATATATATATATATATATATATATATATATATTATACTCTATGGGATTGATAGAACAAGCTGAAGGGAGTTGCACTTTGTAGGGGAATTGCCCCCACAGATGAGCAAATGAGCTGAAGCTTTGCTGATTTTCATCATTCCATCATGTGCAAAAGTACTATTTTTATATTATTTTCCTTGCATGTGATTGGGTATTCTTTGCAAAGTGAAACTTCACAATATTCACTAAGCTGTAGAAAAAAATACCCTGCAAAGTGAACAGCCTATTTGCTTTAAGTAAATCAATCCCTATGTGTACTGCATTTATATCTAGTAGTATGTGTAAATTTATTCCAATAAGGAAAGATTCATTTAAAAAATGATAAGTCTTCTAATTAATGCAGATCACATAACTTCTTCTAAAACAAACAATGTAATGGTTCATAAGCAGGCTAAAAACTTCACAATATCAATATATTTTTCTGTTTCATCAACGTCCTTACACTTCTCTTTTGACATTCATTTTATGGAAACAACAAAAGCAATTGGAAAAAATCAATCACCATGAGCTGAACAAGACAATTTAAACAAAATAGTGGCAGTCTAGAGAGAAGCAGATATTATATTACTGCACTGAGATGCTTAGTTATCTCATCGTGGTTGGTTAGCTGAGTTTAATGGGAAGAACAAATGCCATTTTTAGCTTACAGTGAAGACCTTTTACATTGGATACATTGGTATACGTTTTTCTAAAATAAACGGACAAGTTAAAATCCAAGGCTTGCATTAAGAACCCATTCCATCAATGCCTTGTGCTGCCTCAAGTTATGTCTGAAATGCATGGCAATATATAAATGATAACCTAAAAAGCCCCCTTACTTTCACTGTAACCATTTAGTGCACGAAATACTGCAATTCAAAAATAAAAGCATAGTTCACCTGTAAAATTTGAGATTTGGCTAAGATCAGGCTGATTTGCAAACAAATATCTGCAAGCATAACAAATTCATTCAGTCATTTAGACTTAGCCTGTTCATTTTTTTAGTTTTGCCTCTCTTTAACCACTTCAGCCCCGTAATAATTTACCCCCTTCCTGACCAGGCCATTTTTTGCGATACGGTACTGCGTCACTTTAACTGACAATTAACTGACAACTAAAAATGCATTGAATAATGTATAAATGTCACTGGCAGTGAAGTGGTTAAAACTAGGGGCGATCAAGGGGTTAACTGTGTTCCCTAGGTGTGTTCTAACTGTGGGGTGGATGGAACTCACTAGGGGAGGAGACCGATTGGTGTTCATACTTAGTATGAACACAAGATCTGTCTCCTCTCCCCTGACAGAACTGAGATTTGTGTGTTTACACATACAGATCTCGGTTCTCACTCTTTCACGAGCGATCGCGGGTGCTCGGTGGTCATTTCACCAGCCGGACACTCGTATCAGCTCCGGGGACACATGACCTCCTCCTACAGCAACCTTTAAGGGCCCACGTACAGCTACGATGGCTCGCCCAGGGGAGCCAACCTGCCGCAGTATGATTTAGGAGCAGAGGCTGGGTCCATGTACTGCATCCCAATTGATATCAATATTGGAATGCATAGAATAGCTGTGCATCCCTGTGAAGGTGAACAAGTCCACGGAGGTGCGTGTGCTATAGAAGTTCCTTGGAGAACTACAAGTCTGTCTGCCATAATGGCAGACAGGACATGTGTTTTATTCATGCACAGATCTCATGAATGAATAATGCGTCTATGCAGATGGAGTCTTACATAGCCGTGTCAATTTTAAAAGTGACAGCAGCTGCAGGGGAAACACACCTCTGCACACTGTCATAGAGAAGGGGCTTTGGGGGTGGGACGCAGTTGCTTAAGAACAAGTTCCTAAAGATGAACTTAGCTTTTAAGTATTGTTTTCTCCAAGGGAGAAGTATTTAATAGTAGTGTTTTCTCCAACCAAACAATCTTGTTAAGAGCATATGCAGTTAAATGCCTTGTTTCCTTTACAGCTGCTTTTAGTGTAGTACTTCACTGGCGGTATTCCCGAGTGTGGCTCGGGGTGAATTTTCAGTACCAAGAGCAGTAACTCCGAGCCACACTCGGGACTGCATCGCAGTATCCTAGTACAGGTTAATCACCTTGTCCTCTGGATCCTGCAATGTCCCCCCGCTGTATCCTCTGCCAGATCCTCTGCCCGATTCATTAATGTTCTGGGCTCCATTCCCTGCGAGCGTCGCAACGCGTGAGGTTGGAGCCCGGCGGCAAATTAAAAAAAGCACACAAAACATAACACATATGATACACTGTAATCTGTAAGATTACATTACTGTATCAGACCATTTCACCTCCCTTTTGTCCCTAGTGCTTTGTCCAGTGCCCTGCCTGCACTTTTATATATACCATTCTTTCTGCCTGGAAACTTGAGATTGTCAATGGCATCCAAAAAGTATCCCTCTACATCAAAAACAGTTTTAAACCAGCTAGAAAACAGTGATAGTGAATTAGAATCACTTGCAGAATTGAGCGATAGTGATTCGTGGGGAAATTTGTCATCATACATTGAAAGTGACGACAGCGACAATTCTGCTACTGAGCAAAGTTCAGTGTTTTTGACTTGCTTAAATTACTGAATAAAATGTATTATTATTATATTATCATTTTTATAATTATTTATAGTTATTTATTATATTATAATTTATGATTTTATGTTTCAAACTTTATCGTACCTGAGATGTCCACTAGATTCTTGTTTGGACAGATTTAAGTGAGTTACTCCTAAGAATTACAGGCCTACAATATAAAATGCCAAATTTCTATGCAAAACAATGTACCGTGTTGACATTCAAAAATCTGACATAATAAAACCGCCAGGGAGGTTAATGCCTTTCCTGTCTTCCTGAAGTAACTAGGTTTTACTGTGGTTCTAACCCAAAGATTCAATCATTGGTAAAATCTGATAGCCCATAAAATACTACCCAGGTATAAGGGCTCTTTATGAGCCAAGCATGTAGAATAGAAGTAGTGATATTTTACAAGAGCCTGTTAACACTGTTGGCGTAATATTCACTCCTTTTAGCCAGCTGTCCAACAATTTCTGGAGTTCATAAGGATCATAGTAAACACTCATTAGAATTGTGCCAGTTTAACAAATGATGCAATGTGTGGAAAATCCATGTATCTGTTGGTCAATCTTCCCAAAAAATGCCAAAAAGTAGAAAAAAACCCTCTGTGCTGAAATACTAGCATTGAGGGCCAAAGCTGTTACTGTGTACACACACACAGCTGTTCACACAGCTCTTCCCAACATAATATACCAGGCAGTAGCAGCCCTTTTACCCCCAAACAGTCTAATCAGTGCTTCTGAGACTTGATCTTATCCAGACTCTGCAAGGCTGGGGAATACATTTTGAAGCATTGTTCTTGTTCCTCCTCCCCTGTAGACCTGCAGTATAAACATATAAGCAGTCTTCTACACCAACATAGCACTGGTCTTAATTACCCCCACGTTCCTTATCTCAGAACTTGTGGTAGTTCATAATGAATTTGTGGCAGCCATAGCGACACATTTTGAAAGTGGTGCAAATAGGAAGTACCAGAACTTTTTGAGAAAGTTGGAAAACAAAAATGTTCCAATGCTTTCAGGAATTAGGCGCAGGACTTTTCAAAGGGGCCATACCACCAGAAAAATGTCTCAAATGCTTTATTTAATCCCCCTCAATGTGTATTATATATTTTGCTTTTGAATTCTAGCTTCTATCTGTGTTCTTGGCACAGGAAAAATACTCATCTCTCTTTTATATCCCTAATGTGTTTTTTTAGGAGTTTATTATAATCCATGCATGCATGCTACAGACCCAATTTAGAGCATAAAATGGTGTACTAGGTTCCAAGTGGAGAATCATTCATAGTAAGAGAGGGAATCCACTACTCTAAACCTTAGGGAGCAATAATATTTCAAGAACAAACAGGTTCATGCTAATTAGAATTCTTGTTAAAATGAAATGCTGCCTGTACATTACACTCAGCTCATTTAAGCAAATCAGTACAGTTATGAACTCCATTATAGGTATGTTTATTTTTCAAATACATTACAGTTTCAAACATTTTTAAACTAGACAGCAATTATTTTAAAGATAGTTAATTAAATTACTACTTTTGTAGAGGAACAGTTGTTACTGGTGATTTTATTATAGTTAATAATTCCTATACAGTATTTGCATTTGTGGAATACAATGTAATCTACATATAAATTAGCATTCGTAATATAACGTGAATACAAATTTATCAATATAAAACTGCACAAGAGAATGGTCACAGTTTGTAAATAGAGATGGGCCAAACACCCCTCTGTTCGGTTTCCAGCAGAACTCCCAAACAGGAGAAAAGTTCTAACCTGAACAGCGAACCCCACTGAAGTCTATAGGAGCCAAACATGAAAAATCAAAAGTTCCCATTTTTGAAGCCTTATATGCATGTAATTGGCCATAAAAGGGGTATGGGGGTCCAGGTACTGCCCTGGGGGACATGTATCAATGCAAAACGGTCGTTTTTTTCAGATGCAGAGATTTTAATGATCCTTTAAGCATAACAATAAAAATTAAACATTTCTTTACATATAGTGTCTGGGGGGTCCCCTTAGTTTATTATAAAGTGGCGCATATGTAGCATGTATAGAACATGCTGCAGCAAAAATGACAATTCTAAAGAAAAAAACAAAAGAGTCAAATCACATTTAAATTGACTCACGGTTGCATATGCCAGCACCCAGTTATTGAAAAGAAAAATAAAGAAAAAAATTGCATGGTGCCCCCCATCCTACCAGATCTCAGTCCATATCTGCCCCCCCACCCCAATGCACCTTGTCCCCATGTCAAGGGTCTCTTCCCCACAATCCTGGGCTGTGGTTGTGAGGGTCTGTGGGTGGGAGGCTTATCAGAGTCTGGAAGCCCCTTTGACATGGGAGCCCCCAGATCCCCCCCCATGTGAATGGGCATGGGGTACTAAATACCCTTACCCATTCACCAAAAAGGTGTCAAAAAGTAATAAAAACCCAGAGACAGTTTTTGACAATTCCTTTATTAAAAAATAAAAAAAAATCAGTGTCACCCGATGTAAATTAATCATCAATTGCGTCACCCGCTGCACCTAAAAAAGAACAAAAAAAATCTCCCCACCTTCATTGAAGGGGCAGAGCCACCCTGCCCCAAAGCACCCCCCCATGTTGAGGGCATGTGGTCTGGTATGGTTCAGGAAGGGGGGTGTTCACTCATCCCCCCTTTTCATGACCGGCTAGGCTGTATATCTTTACTGTTTGGGTCGAACAGCCAATGTTTGACCCAAACCTATTTATTATTAAAAAGCAGCCACTGTGCCCCAATCTAGTGGCTTTTCATAGGATGAGAAGATGTCATCAGTCAGCAAAAAAAGCAAGAGTAAAGATATACAAAAAATCTCCATATTTTGCTCATCATAAGAAGATGGGACCTGTTGCGCCATAAAACATGTCATTAGCAGAATGTTTGCTTTTAACTGATGCATTCTTAGCATTATGTTTTCCTTATGCTGTGTACACACGGGTGGACTTTTCAACCGGACTGGTCCGACGGAACAAATCCGTCGGACAATCCAATCATGTGTGGGCTTCATCGAACCTTCAGCGGACTTTTTCTGTTGAAAATCAGATGGACTTTAGATTTAGAACATGTTTAAAATTTTTCCGACGGACTCGAGTCAGATCGAAAAATCAATTCATCTGTATGCTAGTCTGACGGACAAAAAAGGACACAAGGGCAGCTATTGGCTACTGGCTATGAACTTTCTTATTCTAGTCCCTTCGTACGTCATCACGTTCAAAGAAACGAACTTTCGATCGGACTTTAGTCGAAAGTCCGTCGTAACTTCGTCGAAAGTTCGTCCGAAAGACCGTCGGACGTTTGATGCTGAAAAGTCCGCCTGTGTGTACACGGCATTAGTCTTTATTCTGTCTGAAATCCACTCACAGCCTGATCTTACAAAGTATCAAAGACCACTAACAGACCACTAAAACCGGTACACATGACATCAGCCGGTTCAAAAAAACTTGCTGACATTCAGCCCGTGTATATGTTGGTCTAGCCTGCTTCTGTGCATGCTAGAAAAACAGCAGCCGACCGGCTCTCAATGACTCTCAGCCAATAACTTTACATAGTTAGTATAGCGTCCCTTACCCGAGCTGACAGTTTTTTTCGCTCAACCTGCTGGGTTAAAAGGAAAAATACTAATAGTGAGTACCAGACTTAAGACCCCATGTACACTGGGTGTTTAGCTCTTGTACATGGGGCTCTGGTGTTTAACTGCCACCGGAGGACACAGGTGTCCCATCTAGTCCTGCTTCCTGCAGCTTGTAAAACTTTATGAGAGCCTAACAGCTGCTGAGGCTGGATGGTGCTGAATGAGACACCTAACCGTACAAATGTTTAAGACAGTATGTGTCTGTGGATGAATGCCCAGAATTCATTCCAGGCATTTGTCCCTCCGTGCATGCTACCCTAAATATAAGTACCTCTTGGTGCACCATTGGGCCCCGTGCATCTGAATCAGCTGTCAGCCTCACATAGAGATTGACAGGCTGCTGTCAGTGGAGCTGGATGGTACACTTATGCCTTCTATCCACAGCTAAACATCAGAGCCCCATGCACCGGGGCTGGTTCTGGTTTTAAGCGGGCACAGAGTGGGTTTCTTTGTTGTGTATTTTTACTGCAGCTAGCAAGTATTGTAATTTAATAGTGAGTCTCAATAACTATCACACTGAGTTACTGACAACGAATGAGCTGTCAGATAGCACTTAATAAATTTGCTTACTAACCAGTGCCTTGTTTGTTAAATGGTGTTAGTAATACATGGAATGCAAAGGCAATTTTTAGTTTTGAATATAGTATGGAATGGTTAGATCCCTTTTCAAGTTTTTATTGCTGTCTGCGTTCCCACTGGGGAGATTTGCCCTTTCTATGTGTTCTGGGGACCATTGTCATCAAGACAAAGTGAGTGAGATATTTTTTAGCTAAAAATAATTGTAGGCACAGCTTGAAGATAAAAAAAAAGCTTTAGCTTTTCCAGCATTCCTCTTGGTTTAGCTACCTAGAGCATTCTGTGAGATTTATGCTAGCGTTTCACTGAACACAACGCCTGTATGACTTGGGAAACTAGATATTAAAGCTTTTTTTTATAACCCAATGATTCAGGGACGACATCCATCACTCAGTACAGCCTTTATACCACAAGTGAAATAGAAACTGGAACACATTGTATTACCAAGACCTCATGAGGCTGAAACAAAAGCAGGAATTGTCGTGTTACTGCACTAAAACAGAATGATTAGCCATGCTGGAACCTGAGCTTTACGAGCTGTTATCAGTCCGCCTCCTAATACCTAGCTATAAACACCCTTTGACACTCCTGTCAGGTCTGGCACTAAGCAGAGAGAGATAAAATGCTTCCCGTTTCTGTACAGTACAGCAAAACCTGGACCAACGTCAGCTAGATTTAATTGCATCGGAGACTCTGCTTGTTTATATTTTAGTTCCCTTGGTTATGTCAACATACACTCATGTGTTCTGATGATAATTGCATTAGAGGATTCTTGATGATTTTTTTCTTTTGTTATATTGATAATAAAATCAGAAAACATCATTATTATATGGATCCTGAGATCCTCAGTCTTAACAAAATTATATGATATAATGCCAACCATTACACTACCAGCATGGAATTTGCATGCTCTCCCTTTGCTTGCTTGATGTTCACCTTGGTACTATGGTTTCCTCCAACACTCCAATGACACACTGGTAGGTTAATTGGCTCCTAGCTAAGTATGAATGTGAAGTAGTGACCTTAGGCTGTAAACTCCTTGAGAGTAAGCACTGATGTCAATGGATGCTTTATATAGTATGTAAAGTGCTGCATAAGTTGTGATTGGTATATAAATACCTATAATAATTACAATAATAATATTATTATTATTATTATTATTAATAATAATAATAATAATAATAATATAACAGTAGAAAATGTCTAATAAATATATGCCCTGAAAAAAACTGTACCTGACAATTTTAAACATGGTATCATATCTAAAAATTATTGCACAATTTGCATAAAAACGGCCCTTATCTAGTGTATAAAAGTGTACTAGATATAATTTTGTGTTGTTATTGAGAATGAGCTAAGCTCAGACTGAGCTTTGGCTGTTTGGGCATTTGAATGAACGCCCAGACTTTAGCTCATCTGACCCCCCCCGTTCAGTGGGAACCGTGCGTCATACATAGTGGTATGTCTACAGCTTTTAAATACTGTATGGCAGCTTTCCACTATCTGTGGTTCCTAAGGAAGCTGTAGGTGCTTGTAGCCTAGAAGCCAGTGACGTAAAAGGAAATCTCTGCTTATTTTATTTAAAGGGGCAGGGATTGCAGTGACACCACTGCCCAAATATAGCCACTGGTCATATTTGGACAATGATATTGACTGATATTACAAATGGATCACCAGTGGGCCCAGCAGCGTGATGACATCAGCGTCGTCACAAAGAAATGTGCCAGGGTGGGGTGGTGGTCCATTTGCAATATTGCTCTGTAAATGCTGTATAAAGTGAGTACCTTTTTAGAACTATTAAACTGGTGGTTACGGTTTTACACTATGTGACTTCTATTATTCATATCTATACCAGTAAAACATTCCATCCCTGCTGGCGAGGCCTGTGGTTCCCAATATTTGGTCATGATAGGAGATTGCAATGGACAAGCCTATTGCTTAGTGAGGGTCATATAGGCCTAGTCATCTGGTAAGAAGCAGAGGTTTTTATGTGGTGGAGAGATTGCAAGGAAGTTTTATTTTTATGTAATTATCACAGATTGCACAGTTTTCATTTTCTGCACAGATTTCATGAATTTGCGACTTAAAAGCATGTATAATGAACTTTACAATTAAATTTACTTGATGAATTTTTCTATTTATTTGCATGCTTTTCACGGTGTACATAGTTACATAGTTACATAGTTAGTAAGGTTGAATAAAGACACCAGTCCATCCAGTTCAACCTGAATGAGTGTGGTTGCGTGTGTAACGTTTGCACATTTTATGGTATTTGTTGATTTAAAGGCACAGTGCAACATTATTGGTTATTAGTATTTTGGCATCACATTAGTATATGGATGTGTTATTGAATGCTGCTGTACCAAAAGGTTTATAGGTATTTAAAAGGTTTGGGACACTTTAAAGGGCAGTTTTTAATTTGTTATTAACTTCCCTTTGTATCTGACAACTGCTCAGGAACTGTGATTCTGCTAGTGTTACAGTTGGGATCAGTTTCATGTGCCAGGTCATCGGGTTTATTTTTTTCAATGAGTTGGAGGTGGCAGACATCATGATTGATGAGGATGTGCAATGAGAGACATTTTTGAGGGATTTTTTTTTTAATAAAATAAGTAAAACCTTTGGGTGTCCATTTCTGGGTTTCAACCTTTTTTTGTTAATGGGTATGGTGCTATGTACTCATTCATGCAGTATTGAGGCTGAGAGATTAGGTGAGATTAGGTGAGATTAGGGCTGATTTACAGAACCTTGGCTCTCGCATGGAGGCGATAGAAAGTAAACTGGATGCTACTGTAACCAGGGCTAATCAAAATATGGACCGTATACAAGACCTTCAAGACCAACTGGAGACTGCACTAAAATAGATGATCTTAAAAATTGATCGAGAAGGTACAATATTTGGATCAGAGGAATACCCGAGACTATCACTGATACCGCGGCAGTGGTTCGCTTCCTCATACAAGAGCTCATCCTGGATATCCCACATCACATGCTAGAACTTGACCGGGTGCACAGAGCCCTAGCTCCACCTCAATCTGATGGACTACCAAGGGACATTGTGGTAAAGCCCCACTTCTATGTGGTCAAGGTGGAGGTCATGAAACAAGCCCGCTCTGCATCCCAGCTGATGTACCAGTCAAACCCTATCCAGAGATATTTGCTGACTTATCACCAACCACTATTCAGAAACAGAGGTCTCTGAAACCACTTCTATCAGTGCTGACCCAAAAGGATATCATATACTGGTGGCTATTTCCATTTAGCCTCAATTCACATACAAGAATAAGTCCTACACGTTCTCCAAATTCCCAGACAGAGAAAAATACTGTTACACCTAGGCCTCATCTCACAAGCACACGGTTCAATCTGATTGTTGTATATTCACCGCAGATAGTAGTCACTGTGATATAGATGAAATTAGCCAGCGGTAATTGTGTATAGAGAGTTTGTGTGTTTCGCTCAGCATGTAACTTCCACTCAAACTTGTAAAGCAGCAATGCATATGGATTTCAAAATCGCACAGATTGAAAAGCGCAGGTCATTGGTTGCTATGTAAGTATGGATCACAATTGATTAATCAGGGATAACATTGGTCAAAGGATGTTCAGCAAGTAACTTCCACTCAGACTTGTAAAGCAACAATGCATATGGATTTCAAAATCGCACAGATTGAAAAGCGCAGGTCATTGGTTGCTATGTAAGTATGGATCACAAATGATTAATCAGGGATAACATTGGTCAAAGGATGTTCAGCAAATAACTTCCACTCAGACTTGTAAAGCAGCAATGCATTTAGATTTCAAAGTCACACAGTTTGAAAAACGCAGGTCATTGGTTGCTATGTAAGTATGGATCACAATTGATTAATCAGGGATAACATTGGTCAAAGGATGTTCAGCAAGTAACTTCCACTCAGACTTGTAAAGCAACAATGCATATGGATTTCAAAATTGCACAGTTTGAAACGCACAGGTCATTGGTTGCTATGTAGGTATGGATCACAATTGATTAATCAGGAATAACATCGGTCAAAGGATGTTCAGCAAATAACTTCCACTCAGACTTGTAAAGCAGCAATGCATTTAGATTTCAAAGTCACACAGTTTGAAAAACGCAGGTCATTGGTTGCTATGTAAGTATGGATAACAATTGATTAATCAAGGATAACATTGGTCAAAGGGTGTTCAGCAAGTAACTTCCACTCAGACTTGTAAAGCAGCAATGCATATGGATTTCAAAATCGCACAGTTTGAAAAGCGCAGGTCATTGGTTGCTATGTAAGTATGGATCACAATTGATTAATCAGGGATAACATCAGTCAAAGGATGTTCAGCAAGTAACTTCCACTCAAACTTGTAAAGCAGCCATGCACATGGATTTCAAAATCACATAGTTGAAAAATGCAGGTCATTGGTTGCTATGTAGGTATGGATCACAGTTGATTAATGAGGGATAACATCAGTCAAAGGAAACAGTAAAGGTATTAGGGCACGGGGTTAACCCAGTACAGCTCACCGTTCTGACGTCTTGATTATAACCCCTATATTCATACAAATGGACCAGCCGCTCAGCGATAGAGACTCATAAGTCACCGGATATACTCAGTCATTGGAGATATTAGGTGGATCTTCCTTCCATTTGAAAAGACAAACATGGTTAATAGTCCTTCACAGACCTTCCTTAAAGTTGCTCACTGTTGCTCTGAAGAAGCTTGGGTTACAAGCGAAACATGTAAGCAAGTAAGACATACTCACATGTCTCCAGTGATGTGAACACCGACCTGTCCATCCACCTGGCGAACCCAGATCACCCATCCGAATCTCGGCTCAGCACTAACCATCCAGCACTCAGCAACCTTTTCTTAAGCCTCTTGTTGGTATGATTAGGACAACTTGGCAAACATCTGCATATTATATATAGGATTCTTTGAAACATGAACCGGGACTACTCAACAGGGAGCAACTCTAAGGAAGGTCTGTGAAGGACTATTACCCATGTTTGTCTTTTCAAAGGGAAGAAAGATCCATTTTCAAACTGTGTGATTTTGAAATCCATATGCATTGTTGCTTTACAAGTCTGAGTGGAAGTTACTTGCTGAACATCCTTTGACCAATGTTTTCCCTGATTAATCAATTGTGATCCATACTTACATAGCAACCAATGACCAGTGCTTTTCAATCTGTGTGATTTTGAAATCCATATGCAATGCTGCTTTACAAGTTTGAGTGGAAATTACATGCTGAGCGAAACACACAAACTTTCTATACACAATCACCGCTGGCTAATTTCATCTATATCACAATGACTTCTGTCTCTATTGAGTTACCAGGCCAATCTGCGGTGAATATACAATCAGGTTGAACCGTGTGTGTGAGATGGGTGACTGATGTATATGGCTGGATTTGCTATGGACACCGGTGTTCCATTAAGACCCTATTGTCTTAATTTTAATTAAATGTGTTTGGAGGAGGGATTTGGGAACTTTTTCATTATTTTAGACAAGTATTTTTGCAAGTATTTATTTGTTTTTGTACAATTAAATAAAGTTAAATTAGTCCTTTACACTTTCTGTATCCTTTCTGAAGAATACCTTTTGGGACCTTTGTCCCTATCTTTTTTGAATATATATGTTTTATTATTCAGAGGATCGCCACCCGGTGGCCTTTGGCCCACACACAGGGAATGGTTCTTTTCTAAGTTTATATTAACAGGTCTAGTGTTCGATGACGTGGGTCACTACCCACCTCACTGGGACCTGCCCTATAGGACTTTCCTCTAGATGAGCTTGGTCTCCAGTTTTTGTTGTTTTTCTCATCTCGCAAGCCCCTGCCTCTCCTTGGAACCTTGAAGCGCCAGCTTCCCATGAGCTTGATTGTCCCATTGTGGCAGAAGCACAAACCCAAGAGGTCTAAGGACGCCAACCCCCTGATAGGGCCACTGCTCACAGATTACTTTATGCACGTCAACTTTATTCCCTCTAGGGCTCCGACCCACTTCTCACACTTTGATATGGCTCAATAGACCCTCTGATACTCCAACAACCTACGGCTTCCCACACCTTATCAGGGACGAAGACTATGCCACACAGATATGCCCTCACCCCACCTGCAAACCCTGGAAGAGTCTCTAAATCGCTGCCAGCTTCCCTTCACTAGGAAGCTACACCTCATTAACTTCTGGACTCTGCCATTCTACCCTGCTAAACTCCATACTCTCAACTGGAACACAACACAACAGAATTGAGGCATCCAGATCCCCTTCTTCACCCAGATAAACTTTTCCAGCTATCAAGCATCACCATTCCTGAGGAAGCCAGACTCTTCCCTACAAGTCCACACGAAACTTGTCTTTCTCCATGGCCCACTCCTAACCCAACCTCTATCCTCTTCCTCACCCCACCATTATCCCCACTCCTTTCCATCTCCCCTACCATCCCCCGCCACTACTTAACGTCATACCACCATCTGAGTTTCCTCACAAGGGCATTGAAAAAGCTCACAAGTTATAGATGTGCTGTTCTTTTTTTTTCTAGCCTTTATAATGTTTATTGAATGTTTTGGGGTTCTGGCCATCTCACCTGGCCAGGACCTCTCCCTCTCTAGAAGTGGTAGAATGTAAATACTCTTTTGAGGGTGTAAGGAACTTCGTCCCTCAGCTCCTATGATAATTTTTCTTCTTCTTTTTTCATCTATTTTTTATCTTTTCCTTTCTCCTCTAACAGCGTCTTCTTTTATAGTTGCCTTGACAGAACCCCACAATCAACCACGGGGGAACACAGGGGCCCCTCGACCCAAATTCTCACCCTCCGCTGATAAGGCCGGGGACCTATTGGTAAGTGACTCTGCACCACCCGTGCCTTCTCTCTTCTATCTCCATGGCTAATACAAATACATGGGAATAAGAAAAAGGGAAACTCCACATGGTGCAGGTCAACCAAATTGGGATTTATTGGAATAAAACACCATACAAAGATAAAAAGTGATCACTGTGAAAATAAAAATGGCAATGTGGGAAGCTAAAAATGCTAGCCCTATGTGTTTCGACTGAAAAGTCTTCAACAGGGGCAATAAATCCCAATTTGGTTGACCTGCACCATGTGGAGTTCCCCTTTTTCTTTTTCCCATGTTTGAATGCTGATGACCATCCCTGGACCATCCCCTCCTGGAAACGGTTTTTGTGAGTGACAGTCGTTGAATTTCCATCTGGGACCACCTTCCCTCTTGTGTCCATTGGTGCTCGTGACTCACAAGATACTGTCCGGCTTGACATTACGGGAGACCCTCCCTATGCCTTTTTGACGCACTGCTATATGATATGTGCGTCCTACTGAACCGGTAAGGGTACCTATCTATTCCTATTAAATATCCACATGTCTTTTGGGGTTCACCTTTGATTGGAAATTGAGGAGATATCCCTTCATTATTTGATACCTCACATGTGGACTTTTATATTTTGCTGTTTCATATTTCACATATGGACATTTGATCATTTTTTTTTCATTTTTATTTTCACACTTTTTGCACTTGAATGTGTGTTTACTTCACATTTATATGTTTACCATTGCATATTTGAAATATCTAGTGCTGCACTTGTTTTTATTTATTTCTCAGCGGACTTGGTTTGTGTGTGTGTGCCAGCTGCTTTCAGTTTTTACATATAATTTTTGGTTTAGTGCAGCATTTTCACTTTTATTTTACACTACGCTCCTACCACACTGGCTACTGTCTGGCTACTTAATTACCATACTTCCCAAGGCCAGTTCATGATAGGTCCCATGGTTCTCTTTGGGGACGGAGATGTTGTTTTGTTACCCCCGACACATTCTGTGTTACTCCTGCCTGGATACCAGACTATCCACTGTTCCCCCTTTCTCCTATGGCCTGTGTCATTACACCTACTGCCCCATGCAGCTATGCTGCTCAAGTTTGTACCCCCAGCGCCTGCTGGGAGACTGCACCCACATTTCTGATCCGGTCCTGAACTGTGTGTCAAATGTGTGTAAATTGACTGCTGGACTGTGGATTCCGTTTTGCACAAGTTCCCCCCTTGAAGGCTTCTCTGCCTCTGTTTTGGGTTAAGCCTCCCAAGGGTTGGGGTTTTGGAGTTGGGTTTGGTGGGATGGGGGGGTTGGTTGGGACTGTTTTGTTTTATTTTAACTTTACAAGCGGTGTACCCCTTTATATCTCAGGATGCCATGTTTTGCATGAACTGTTGTATGCGGTGGTCCGGGTTCTGCTCCTGGGCCCCTTTTGGATATTCTTGCCTAGTTCTGTAATGTCTAGTGCCTATGGCTGACTGTAATATAATGTCTTGGAACACCAGGGGTCTGAACTCCTCCGTGAAGAGGTCCCTGTTTTTCAATTTTTTTAATTCCCAGTGTCCCCAGATTTGTATTTTACAAGAGACCCATTTAGTGGGCAGTAAACTCCTGAGTTTTAAGAAACCCTGGGTAGGACACCATTACCATTCCTCATATACCAATTATTCCCGGGGGTCAGAATTTTAATTCACAAGTCTTTTTCATTTAGGCTACTGGTGCTGGAGCTGGACTCGGATGGCCACTATGTCATATTACATGCCATGGTGGATAGATTGGAACTGGTGGTGGTGGGGCTGTACTTACCTCCCCCTGCCTCCATGAGACTGCTTAACCATTTGATTACCAAAATTGTTGCCTACTCTACAGATAATGTAGTGATTCTTGGAGATTTCAATATGGTCCCGGAACCTGGGATGGACAGACTTTCCACTGGGGTGTGTACTCTCTCCGAGCTGTTCGTTTGGGCAGAGGTCTCAAATCTGACAGATGTGTGGAGATGGCGTCACCCTCATCAATGCGCCTACACCTGTCATTCAGCCTTGCATAAAACCTTTTCCCGTATAGGCCTAGTCTATGCTCTGGGGTCTGTCCTTTCTAAAATTCGGGACATCTCCATCCTACCTCATGGCATTTCGGACCATGCTCCTCTTGCCTTGAAACTGAATGTATCTACTGCCCCATGGGATAGCCTGTGGCATTTATCCAGGTTCTGGCTGTCCGATTCGAGGGTCTCTGAGCCATATAGATCTGACATGATACACTACTGGAAGGATCAGGACTGCTCTATATCTCTGTCCACCTCTTGGGATGCTTTTAAAGCACTCTCCAGAGGCAGCCTGCAGTCACACGTCCATCAGGTTCGCAGGGGCTTGAAGGAGGATTTGCTGAGGGCTGAAGAGAGAGTGGCTGCCCTTGAGGTCGAGTATTCCCTGTCGAGAGCTTCCCGAGTGTACTCTGATTTTCAGGCAGCTCTGAGAGATGTTCTTCTACTCTCGAACAACTGCTGCTAAGACCCAGCTTCTAAATCAATCCCAATGTATATTCGAACATGGGGAAAAGACTGGGAGTATGCTGGCGTGGTTGGCTAGGGAGAGTTCCTCACCTGTGTCTATATCCGGTAATCGTGACTCTGATGGGTCGCTGCTGACTGATCCTGCCTCTATTAATTACACAACATCCTATCAAGAGCTATATAGCTCCCGGGTGGTGGGCATGGATGAGGAACTATTCGAATATCTGGAGGAAATTGAGCTGCAATGCTTAACATCTACTTTTAGGGATGCATTGGATGGCCCTATTATGCTGGAAAAGCTCCAGCGGGCGGTGGCTTCTCTGCAAAATGGTAAAACACCGAACCCTGATGGCCTCCCTGCCGAATTCTTTAAGACATACATGGAGGAGCTGCTCCCTTCATTCAGGCTTATACTCCTAAAGGCCATGGAGGAGGGATCTCTTTCCCTTTCCATGGCAAAAGCGGTTGTTGTGGTCCTTCTCAAACCTGGGAAGGCTCCAGAGCAGTGTTCCTCGTACCGGCCACTATCCCTCCTTAATGTGGATGCAAAAATTTTTGCTGCGGTCCTGGCCAGTCGATTGAACACTGTGATCACTGCTTTGGTTCATGCAGATCAATCTAAATGTATGCCGGGTAGGGGAACCGATATTAATATCCGATGCCTCCTTACACATCTATCTAGGGCGGATGGGGACAGTTCAGGGTGGTGGGCTCCTTGGACACCAAAAAGGCTTTTGATTCAGTGGAGTAGCGCCAGCTCTGGGCCATCCTATGTAAATTTGGATTTGGCCCTTGGTTTATTAGATGGGTCCACTATCACAACCCTATGGCCCGAATACGCACTGATAACTCATTGTCCTCACCTTTTACCCGACTCGGGGTAGTAGACAGGGCTGCCCGCTCTCCCCGGGCCTGTTTACACTGGCAATGGAATCCCTAGCAGTTGGCCCAGATGTCTGTAATATACTCGAGAGCTGCAAAACCAGATTGGGTGCAAATGAAATGCCAGGCAGTACCTCACTTCACTCTGGATTACCTCATGTGGTGCCCTCCTAAAACTCGCCCACCAATCATGGATCCAACGCTTTCTCACTCTTACTCATTATGGGATGGCCTAAAAGGCCACATGGAATTAATCTCCAAATTCGTCCTCACGCCCTAATTTTTAACAACCCCCAATTCCCCCACCCCCAGGAATGAACATTAAGGAATTTCAATGGTGGTTGGACAAGGGGATGTACAAAATTGGCCACTTTTTCAATCTCTCTGGACCACTCACCCTTAAATATTGCATAACCAAACTAGAAATGCCCACCTTTGAGAGATTTGGATTCCTCCAAATTTCCAACTTCCTTCACTCATTATGGAAGACTAGACCTTCTCCTTCCAACATTACATCCTATGGACACTGGTGTGCTCAAGCCATGGAGCAGAGAGGGGTGATCTCCGTGATCTATGAGTTGCTTGCTAGGGTTAATTTTAAACCCAACTGCATGAAAGAATGGGAGAGGGAACTCTTACAAGAATGGACCATAGAGGAATGGTACACGGTAACCTCTAGGGCTTATCGAGGAATCTTAAAAATTTCACTAATCGAAGCAGACCTCAAGGTCATAACACAGTGGTATTTAGTTCCTATAAGGCTGGCTAAATTCTATCCTACAGCCTCCCCCCATGTTTCCAAGACTGTTTCCATGTGGGCTCCATGATTTACATCTGGTGGGAATGCCCTAAAATAAGAAACTTCTGGAACAAAATATTTGCCATGGTCCGTAAAGTTACGGGCATTCCAGTTGGGAAATCTCCACACATAGAAAAGGCCTCCAGAAATATAGGGAGACTGATGCACTTCATATTCCTAGGCTAAACTGACAATAGCTAGAGCCTGGAAGCAACCCTTTGTCTCCCTTACCATGATGAAAAGGAATATTTCCTGGATCATGGCTCAGGAGAAGATGGTCAGCATACTACAGGATACAGTAAGGAAGTTTGAAGCTACCTGGGAACCCTGGGCTGACTATGTTCAAACTCCTTTACATCCTTTATAGGGTTCCACCAAGACACTCTTGACTCTTAACCTATCTCTTTCTCCCTCTCTTCAGTTCTCTTTCCACCCCCTCTTTATTTTCTCCTCCCCCTCCTTCCTTTTCCTTCTATCTCTATAGTTTTTTTTCTATATCACTAGAAATCACTTGTGTATGTTTCACTAAGGTTTCACACTTGATTATACTCCTCAACGAAGTTTTAAATACATTGTTCTTCAGAAATGTTACGAGAAATGGCAGCTGCATGGCACAGCTTGATCCCTTTAGGGGTGTCGGGGCGAGAGGGTCAACTCCGATTCCTCACTTTTTTACAACAACCTCTATCTTATGGGGGAGTTATTATCCAAACCTAGTCAACACACTAATGTAAGAGATTCTTCATTCTAAATTTCTGTATGACAGAAAGATTTAATGCTTATGTACATCAAATTTGTGTAGACATTTATCATATCCATGATTATTATTATTTTTAGTTTGGAAAGTGCTCCCTGTTCTTTCCATTCCCTTGTGTACCAGAGTAAGATCCTGGGTATAATTGTATATGCTCTATAGTAGATTTATATATATATATATATATATATATATATATATATATATATATAGAAAAAACTCATGGAACGATGCTTGATGCCAAAAAAGGTGTCCTTTTACTGAAAAATTAATCCATTGAATATTGCAAAATACAAGCAAGCCACTGTACAGTTCCGAGCACAAATCGCTCTTCGTCAGGCTTTTCAGGCTGTGTGTGAAAGGCAAAACCACACTGTGTTCTTTTATCCACACCCAGTCTGATACACACCTGTGTCACTTAACTAATTATCTTATACAAAACACCTAAAGACCTATTTAACCCTACTGAATAAACCTACTACCCTAAAACCACCCTAAATTCCCCAATAGGGGATAATTTACAAGACAGGTTCATCATCTTACATCTCAAATCTCGTCATCATATCATTTATGAACCAATTATATTATCTCATTTCATTAACTCGGTGTTATTGCAAATATTTATCATGAATATATATATGTTACTATTCTTGTACATGTCTCAAAATTCTTCATAGATTCCAGTTGATATTCTGCTATCTAGTATTTCCAACGGCAGTCTTTGTGATCAATCTAAAGGAAATATAACATATTAAAAAATCTCGCACTGTAAATTTCTAAACAAACAAAAACAAATCATAGTCTCTGTTCATACCATCAGGGTGTAGGGACTGTAATTTGTTAATCCACCAAACTTCACGTCTCTTTAATTTCAAAATCCTATCACCCCCTCTTTTGTCATGGGGAATCTCTTCTAAAACCATAAAACGTAGATCAGTGTCTTTATGGCCCATTTCTGAGAAGTGACGCGATACAGGTAAACTTGATTGGGGATGTCTAATTGTACTACGGTGTTGTGCGATACGGTCTTTAATGTTTTGGGTTGTTTCCCCCACGTACAGGAGATTGCAGGGGCATGTGAGAATATAAATCACATATGATGACTGACAGGTATAAAAGCCGTTAATTATTATTTTCTTGTTAGTCCTAGGATGAGAAAAATTATTCCCTTTAATAACTAAATTGCATTGAATGCAATTAAGACAAGGGTAACAGCCTTTTCTTTTGCTGCCAAGGAAAGTCATCTTTTTCTCATCCTGCCTCTCTTGTTTAAATTCAGATCGCACTAAGAGATCGCGCAAAGTTTTATTGCGCCGGTATGCCTTCATCGGAGTTAACTGAAACTCCTCTATATGAGGATAGGATCGTTTCAGTATCGTCCAATGTTTTCTCAATACATTAAAGATCCTATCGCTATAACTGTTAAACTGGAAGACAAATGGAATTCTAGGTTTATCAGCTGAGTATCTCTTCCTATTAGGAATTTCAATAGGGTTCAAAATTTTATTTAGTTTGTGTCGGATTATATCTTCTGGATAGCCCCGCTCCTTAAACTTGCAGCACATTTCATCTAATCTCTCATCTTTAACTGTAGTATCACTCACTATTCGCGTCACTCTGAGAAGCTGGCTTCTAATGATAGAACTAAAGACATGAGGGGGATGGTAGCTGTCATATCTCAATAACTGATTCCTATCTGTGGGTTTCGTGTATATGTCAGTTTCAATCCGTCCCTGTTTTATGTATGCCCGTATATCTAGAAAGGGGACCGAATCTCCGCCAATATGAATTTTGAACTGAATATTTGGTGAAATACTATTAATCCTCTCATCAAACGTTTTAAGTGATTCAATGTTGCCCCGCCACATTGCCCCGCGGGGCTATCCAGAAGATATAATCCGGCACGAACTAAATAAAATTTTGAACCCTATTGAAATTCCTAATAGGAAGAGATACTCAGCTGATAAACCTAGAATTCCATTTGTCTTCCAGTTTAACAGTTATAGCGATAGGATCTTTAATGTATTGAGAAAACATTGGACGATACTGAAACGATCCTATCCTCATATAGAGGAGTTTCAGTTAACTCCGATGAAGGCATACCGGCGCAATAAAACTTTGCGCGATCTCTTAGTGCGATCTGAATTTAAACAAGAGAGGCAGGATGAGAAAAAGATGACTTTCCTTGGCAGCAAAAGAAAAGGCTGTTACCCTTGTCTTAATTGCATTCAATGCAATTTAGTTATTAAAGGGAATAATTTTTCTCATCCTAGGACTAACAAGAAAATAATAATTAACGGCTTTTATACCTGTCAGTCATCATATGTGATTTATATTCTCACATGCCCCTGCAATCTCCTGTACGTGGGGGAAACAACCCAAAAAATTAAAGACTGTATCGCACAACACCGTAGTACAATTAGACATCCCCAATCAAGTTTACCTGTATCGCGTCACTTCTCAGAAATGGGCCATAAAGACACTGATCTACGTTTTATGGTTTTAGAAGAGATTCCCCATGACAAAAGAGGGGGTGATAGGATTTTGAAATTAAAGAGACGTGAAGTTTGGTGGATTAACAAATTACAGTCCCTACACCCTGATGGTATGAACAGGGACTATGATTTGTTTTTGTTTGTTTAGAAATTTACAGTGCGAGATTTTTTAATATGTTATATTTCCTTTAGATTGATCACAAAGACTCCCGTTGGAAATACTAGATAGCAGAATATCAACTGGAATCTATGAAGAATTTTGAGACATGTACAAGAATAGTAACATATATATATTCATGATAAATATTTGCAATAACACCGAGTTAATGAAATGAGATAATATAATTGGTTCATAAATGATATGATGACGAGATTTGAGATGTAAGATGATGAACCTGTCTTGTAAATTATCCCCTATTGGGGAATTTAGGATGGTTTTAGGGTAGTAGGTTTATTCAGTAGGGTTAAATAGGTCTTTAGGTGTTTTGTATAAGATAATTAGTTAAGTGACACAGGTGTGTATCAGACTGGGTGTGGATAAAAGAACACAGTGTGGTTTTGCCTTTCACACACAGCCTGAAAAGCCTGACGAAGAGCGATTTGTGCTCGGAACTGTACAGTGGCTTGCTTGTATTTTGCAATATTCAATGGATTAATTTTTCAGTAAAAGGACACCTTTTTTGGCATCAAGCATCGTTCCATGAGTTTTTTCTATTATTTATGGTGGAATTTTGGGAGTCCACCCTGACGGTGCCTTGATTGAACAAGGATATTAAGATAAGAGGGTAACCCACCTGATGTTCATTTATATATATAAAATATATATATATATATATATATATATATATATATATATATATATATATATATATATATATATATATATATATATATATATATATATATCATGTGTTACATTGATATTAAAATGTTTGTACTGGAAATCTATACATTGCATTTATATATTTGTTTCTGTTCAATAAATCTCAATTTCTTATAGTGGCTGTGGTTTTCCCTATATATTCTCCCCCTGCTTGCAGTGCACACACTGACCACTGGGCGCCACTGTTTTCTCTCTTTAGTGTGTGTGCGATCTCTTGAGAGAAGCTTTCTTCATGTGGGGTTTCACATTGTCTCCTCCTCTGGCCATTTGTGCTTCAGAGCTGGGTTCTGCCCGGCTCACATTCGGGTTCGCAAACCAGCACTGCATATGCCCATACATTTCGGCGTATGCACAGTTAGAGATTGAGTCCCTCATTGTTATCTCCTGACCTATGTGCCGGGGAGATGCACTGGATTGGAGCTGGATATAAGGGTCACAGTTCATGGTTCTACGGCGTGGTGGGACTCATGTGTGGGCATCTTTACACAGGTAAATAAAAGCATTCCATGATCAGAGGATTTCTTTTCCTCCTCTCTCCCTGCCATTTGCTTGTTGTAGTTTATTGCTTTTATGTAGCTGCCTTGCATAGGGTGAATTGGGGATGCTCTCTCTCTTTCTGATGAACCCCCTCCAAACCACTCTAGATCCAATCTCTGGTAAGGGCACTTTATTTATCAGGCTAAGCTAAATAAGTATCCATTCATAACTTCATAGCTCTTCTTTAGGCTCCCCCGTTTGAATACTAAATGGCTAACTGTTGAACAGTGCGCTCCTTCTTGACTATTCACTATTTATTGTGAGCCAAATTAATATGCCTGGTGAAATATAACTATCTCTGGCCCACCCCATCCCTTCATTCCACACTCTGGGCACCATATTTGGTATGTATTTTTTTACCTGTTTGTGATACTGCATACCAGTAATATCCCTCCCCCCTTATAAAGTGTTTTGTTATATGCGTCTGTTTACAGTGATTACAATTTCTGGATACACCAGATTCATCTTTGGTGCGATATTTCGCCTAGGACTCTATATCAATGGTTACTCCCATTAACAGGATTGCTTGTAAATGTCTGCAACCACTATAAGTGGGTATGTATGGGCCTTTTGCCCCCTTCTTACCCTAAGCTTTGGCTAGTTTTGCTGCCATAATTTACCCCTCTTTAGTGACATTGTTTCATATCAATCAGTTCTATCCATTCAGCTTCTAGTGGTTCCTTTTGCCTGCTCCCACACTTTCCCCAGAGGAGTTCACTAGGGTGTCTGTTCTTGGTCCACTTCCAACATATGTGTATTTGTTTTTAGGGGTGAGTGTTTTTGGTGATAATCTCAGACATTTTAAAATGTATGAAGGATTATTAATTGTCTGCCTGTGTGAATTCTATGATCTGAATTATTACCTTTTGTCATAGGATTGTCTCTTTTCCCATTTGAACTCCTGAAGAAGTGGATCTACCACAAAACTGTATATATTGTTACACCCATATTTATGGGTACAACATCATATTTACAGTTTAGCAATTGAAATGGGTTATCTTCTTAAAATGTTTGGTTTTATGGTTTTTGTATATTTTCTATATATATGTAATAAAGATTTTTGATTTTATTTGGCTGTAATGCTTTTGACGGTACCAAGAAAATCCTATCACCCTATCTCTTTCCCTGCATTTATCAACCGTGTAAGAGTAAGAACACTAAAAATACTCTATAACAAAGCACCCTCCATGTTGAGGGCATGTGGTCTGATGTAATTTAAGAGGGGGCTGTACTCAAATCCCTCCTCTTTACTAGCCAGTCAGGCTGAACGCTGAATTAAGAGTCTGGTATGCATTTTTAAGGGGACCTCATGCATTTTTTTTGTTTTATTTTGCATGGAGTCTCCCCTAAAATCTATATCAGATCATTTGGGTTTGGTATGGATTTCCATAGGAGCACTTTTTTTGTGCGCATAAAAAAGAAAACTAATGCAATACACAGCAAGTTGACTACTTTCAGATGGGAGCTAGCAATCACATTCCCAGTTTTTCCTATGGTAGTGTACTTTATAAAATATATTTTTTTAAATATTTGGATAAAGTAGGATAAGATAGTGCTGCTCATGTTTTTATTGCTGTCCATGTCCCCTTTAAAAGGATTTCCTCTTTTTTCTGTCTCTCGGTCACTGGGATAGGAAGTGAGGGGAATATTTTGAATGGAGACATAATTCTCAATAAATAAGGAATTATTTTACTAGCGTAAAAAAAATATATTACCACTTGCCCTCTGGAAGATTTACCCCCCTCATGACCAGACCATTTTTTTCTATGCATCACTGCACAACTTTAACTGATGTGTGTGGTATGCAACACTGTAACCAATTAAATTTAGATATTTTTTCTTCACACAAATAGAACTTTCTTTTGGTGGTATTTGATCACCACTGGGGTTTTTATTTTTTATTATATAAACAAAAAATACCAACATTTTTGAAAAGCAAACAATATTTTTATTGTTTTCTATAAAACATTTCCAATAAAAAATAAATAAACAAAATCTAATTTCTTCAGAAATTTAGGCCAAAATGTATTCTGCTCCATGTCAAAAAAAAATCCCAATAAGTGTATATTAATTGGTTTGTGTGAAAGTTATAGCATCTACAAATGATGGTATATATACTGGAATGTTCATTTATTTATTTTTATACTAGTAATGGCGTCAATAAGCAACTTATAGCAGTGAACAATCTGACTTTACCTGGCCCTGAGTGGGAACTGACTAACTGCCACTGACATCACCATTGACACTGATACAGTGATCAGTGCTAATAATATGCACTGGTACTGTACTAGTGACACTGGGTAAGAAAGGGTTAACATCTGGCACAATCAAAGGGTTAATTGTATGCCTAGGAAGTGTTAATGTATGTACTGTGTGTTGATTTTACTGAGTGATCTTGTTGTTTTTTTCTCTGCTTAGCTGGGAGCGAAAAAAACAACACAAGTGACTGTCTCTATACGGAGCTCTGTGTTGTTTACCATCACAGAGCTCTGTCTGTGAATCACTGAGCTAATCAGCGGGTCCAGGCAGTCAATCATTTGCTGGGACTTGCTGATCGGCTTGTTCATAATGAATCATGGCACAACCGAGTGGGCAGGAGCGCCCCCTACCTGGAAGCACTGATCACGTACTAAGTAAATGATCTAGTGCAGATGAGCCACTCTGCCTCCATATATGTAAATGAAGTGGCTAGAAAGCCGTTAAAATATTTTTACAGCTTTTATTGCTAAATCCCCATTTGACAGAGTTCCCCTCATTTTTGTTGTAGTAATCCACAGTCTTTAGGGTATGACAAATCGTCACTTATAAAGGAAAGTATTAGACAAGAATAAAACTCCAACAAAGGTTGTTTCCCTTCCCCAGTCTAAAACTAGACGTGAAGTTTGGCTGAAGTTAGGCTATAAGCTAAACTATACAATTATAGCTCACAAGTTTTATTATAACGCAAGTGCTCATTGCAACATTGAAATAATTTGGTTTGATTTCCCTTTTATTCTAAGCTAAATAAATTCACTACCTTGATTGCAGCACAACAAACATAAAGTATATTGAGATATGACATTTTGAATTCTGCTATTGGTGAGATACTCATATATTCTATCCCCATCACTACAGCAGGCAGGTATGTATGAGTCTTGACTGGTTCCTTTTAATGAGCTGTGTACACATTCGTTTTAGAAAGAAGAGAATTATATTTGCTCTAAAACCAAAATGTTAATTTGAATCCCCTCTGGTGACGCTAACGGAAATATGATATATTTAGAAAATTGTAATACATTCAGGTGAAAGGCACTGGAATAATATGTGATAATCTGAGCTCATAAAAAAACATCTTCTTTGTTGAATAATATATTAAGAAACATGGTTGACCTTTTCAGTTTTGGTGCATAATATTGGAGTTGGAAAATTAGGAAGAAAACTTGAAACATGACAGGTAGATACAGTTACGTGCATTCAGAAAAACCCATGCCAAATTTATAATGTGGTTTTCAAAAGAATTGAAACACAGAAGTAATTTACAGTTTATGATCAGACTTGTCTGTGTTTCATTAGTGTGACTAAATAAATTAGTTGAAAGCTGTTATAGATATGCACACATCATATTCAACACAAATTGCAACCAATTTAATGCAAATGATCTAGAATACTACACCATTGTATCTTAAGAAAAAGAGAAAAAGGTATTAATTTTGAAAGTTATGTTGGGTTTTATGTGAGCTACTTAGTTACAATTATTCCATATACAGTACCTTGAGTAATGAAACTGCAACGAGATCAATACAATGCAAAATAAATGTCTTTTGTTTTCAGATAACTGTAATGTGTTTAGTGGAGTCAGATCATTTTAAAGTAATGTAGCATCTAAATTCAAATGAAGGTGCACAGCAAGTCTGATTAAGAGACTCAAAGAAAAGTGCAGTCAACTAATTAACCCTGCCCCTGACCTTCTCTGCAAATTTCAGTCTTATATTGGGAATATGGTGACTAGTAGTAGCATAACTGCAGACTTGCAAAATAGCTTTAAGACATCAATACCCAGGAGGATTTTGCACTAAGTTATTTATTTGGGATTTATAGCCATTCTAACTTTTTTTACTAAAAAAAAAAAAAGTGCAAGTTCTGAAGAAAAATGTATACACATGTAAGCTTTATCTATTTATAAGTTGAGAAACTTTGTCTAGTTAAATTATGCCTGAAGTGTTTGGCGGCCACTCGGAGGCAAACCTTGAGGTAATTTATTGATTGTTCAACAGTCACAGCTTGAAGGAAAATGCCACTTAGCAAAGGACATGTATATATGAGACTAAAAATAAAACTAGTCACCTGCTTTAGAAATGGCATTTTGCTTTTTGAACAGAAAACAGACTCAAATATATATGGTATATGCAATGAACTTGAATTCTGAAAATGAACCCATTGCTAGACTATGTACATTGAAATAATTAATTTATTAACAATCAGTAAATTACTTTTCAATGAAACCCTCTTTGATCTTGGTGGCTGTAGACACTGCTAAAAAATGAATCCTCAAAGTTTGCAACAGAAGCACTGAATCACAACCACAGCCTTTTATCTTCTATTAAGAGTTGAATTTTGGCAGACTGCCAGCTCTCTAATGTAAACACACAGCAGGTCCTGTAAACTGTTATAAACTGAATATTACTTTACTTTAGAGTCTCTGCTGTGGTTATTGAGGATGAATTACTCTACATCAGCACATGCACACTGACATGAACTAAAGCAATGGTACGTATGTGCTGTTGCTTCAGTGAGTGTGCCATTACCGCATGCATGCACGGGCGTGATGTCATCGCGGCTCCAGAGCCACAATACCCGGGAGTGATGTCATCGGCCAGTGCTGTGTACGGGCACCACAGCGAGGGCTTCGATCTCAGGTGAGTATTACATAAAGAGCTACTATGCTATGCATACTAGCTCATTGTGCCTTTGTCTTGTAGGTGTTAGTTTTTTTTTTTTTCAAAGTGGTTTTACAACCACTTTAACAGCCTGTAGTTTCTATTGTACATAAAGTTGGCTATGTTTAAAGGATAAGTGTACATTCGCACAAAGTGCATTTTTCCTTCCTGCCAGCCCCCATGACCCAACATATCCCACCCTACCCCATTCTACATGCATGCTTACATTAACCTCTAAGCAGTAGCCAGACAAAATGTTGATTTTATGTGAAGTAAATCTACTTAGAACCTGCCTACATGGTTGATTGCAAGACTTTTTATAGGGCCTCCAGCCTGAGAGAAACTGTACTTTACAAATTTATGGGGAGAGATTATCTGGATGGCCAGAAGATGTCAGCCACATCACCGCTGCAGCAAACCATGCCTCTGGAATCACAGTACGTATGAAAAAGCACAGTCAAATAGACATGTGCACACTGAAATATTTTGTTTTGGAATTTCGTTTTCGTCCAAAAAATAAATTTATTTAGTTACTCCCAAAATTAATTTTTATTTATTTTG
This sequence comes from Aquarana catesbeiana, assembly GCF_042186555.1. Taxonomy (NCBI): domain Eukaryota; kingdom Metazoa; phylum Chordata; class Amphibia; order Anura; family Ranidae; genus Aquarana; species Aquarana catesbeiana. The sequence continues at coordinate 631,646,243 of NC_133325.1, forward strand.
TTTCGTTAAAAAATGCATTTGTCAGAAAATCCAAAATAATTAAGGTTGAATCTGTCATTGAAGGCTTATGGTGTCTGTCGAATGTTCTAAGAAGATTCGACGGAGCAGCTAAACTGTACGCCGCCGCAATCGTACATATCCAGTCGAATGTTCCGCCTACAAGCTATTGTCGAATTATAATGTTTTATGACACTAATAATAATATTTATTAATTATTATTACTAGTCAACCAACACTAGAATTCTTCTATAGCCTATGGGTGGAGCATTTGACCATAAATGTCCGCTCGTGGCGACTGCCTCGTCAAATCTTTATGTCGAATCTTTTCTCTCTATGTCAAATAATTTTGGACTACTAGAGTTAGGTTAGGCACATTCGACCTTTTTGCTATTGTCTCTATAATGTCAAATCTTTTCTCTCTATGTCAAATCTTTTCTCTCAATGTCGAATAATTTTGAACTAATAGAGTTAGGTTAGGCACATGCGACCTTTTTTGCTATTGTCTCTATAATGTCAAATCTTTTCTCTCTATGTCAAATCTTTTCTCTCTATGTAGAATAATCTTGGATTAATAGAGCTAAGGTTAGGCACATTCGACCACAGGTTCGATGGACACAGATCACTATTGTCAGCGTCATGTCGAATCTTCCATCCATATCAAACTGTTGTCACAACAAAAATGAAAATAAAGCATTTGTTTATGTCGGATCTTTCAGTTTTCAGATTCTACACATTCGTTATCATTTGTTAAAACGATAACGAAAACACCCAAAATTCGGACGAAAATGCATTTGGACGAAAACGAATGCACATGTCTACAGTCAAACACGTTTCCAGGTGCCAGCTATTCAGCCTAGATCAATCCATTTTTAGCCAGGGGAAATGTGATGGATCTTTTCATTCTGCGCTTAATCCTTCATAAATACATCCTCTGATCTTTTTTATTTTACGTTTCTTTTTTATAACAGACACACAGTATGTCCTTCTTAACAAAGATACCTAACTCATGAGATACCTAACTCTAACTCATTTTGTTGCAAGCCTGTAACAAGGCTGAAGAGGAATGGACATATGAGCTCTCTGCAATGTTCATAACAGCTTATTTGCCCATCCACATTGACAAGAGAACACAATACACCGTGATCAGTAAACTCTATGCAAGACAGAAGTACTTTGTCTATTTGGTCCCCTGTACTTATGCATTTTTAGTCTTAGTTCCTAGCCATTGAATCATCTTATAGCTTAATGATTCCATTAAGTGGGTAACATTATACTGTCTAGAATAAAGTGTCTAAATTACAAGAAGCCAAAGCATAAAGTTAGCTGTTTTAGCAAAATGTCTTCCCTGGAAAATTACTTTTTTTCAGTTTTAATAGACTTGGTAAAACTACACATATTCATCAACCAACCTAGCCTAGCTTTTTGGCTTCACTTTCAAAATACCTATTGAATGTCATGACTGAATTTGTTTGGCAAAACTCATAATTATCATTCAGAAAACAAAAATACAGCAATTGACAAAATAGGGTAACCAACAAGCAATCACTGGCAATTACAATTAAGGTTTGCACACAATAATTTTTCTTCTGCCTTGAACGGGCTTATATCTCACCTACTCACAATTTTTTAGATATAAAATTAATGCATATTACCAGTATTCTGTTGAAAAAGTTTTAACACAATTTTTTGTTTCCACAGACATCAGGTTATCTATCAGCATGTCTGGTTAATTAGAACTGAACTAGAACCATATTGATATCTTTATCACAAGAGATCTCTTTAAATTCTCCTTACATGGTAAAATATGATATCAGTTTCCATGGTTACCAACATCTCCTTAAAATATTTATAGTCACTAGATCAATATTACTGAAAGTGTGCATGAAGTTCAATATGCCACAGAGAGGTGATTTATAACTTAAGATTTAAGATTGAGCATTGGATTTCCCAAAAAGGATGACAATTTAAGAACTCCACCAATAAGCTCTTTTTAACACCTTTTTTTTTGCACAAAAACCCTGAATGTAATTGACAGAACACTATTAACTAAGCCCTCATGACATCTCTCTTCCTAGTTGCAATTAAGCTATCAAATGCTATAAAATTTTTTGGCTATGCATAAATATGGTAAAAGCAGAATACCTGCTGCTAAACGCATATTTTCAAAACTTTTTAATAATCCATGTGTTTTACATTTTAAAGTACACATTGTTAATCTATTAACAACATTTCTGCTGAAAATTATCGCATTCCCTGGAATGTTTTTAAAAGTGCTATATATTCTTTAATACTGCAGGAATATCACTTCTGTGAAGATACAGTATATATTTCATTAAACACGAAACATATTATTTAAAGAAAGCCTAAATGTTTATCACATTGCTTGTTCATGCTTCATTTTCTCTTTCACATTTGATTAACACTTAAGTTTAGTGTAAAAAAAAAAAAATAGCAACAGATTATGTGTTGTGTCCCTTTGGCTGCTGTCTCCTGGTCTAGTAGATATCTTCCTCCTTCCCCGCCAACATACTCTGTCAGTGTGGAGGGGGTTAATAGAGCCAACTGATCTGTGACGGTCACTCTTCAAGAGTGCCTCACTATGCTTTCCCTTTCTGACTGCCTCTTCCATTGATGTCAGCCATACTATCACTCCTATGATGTAAAAATGATTTACGAATGAAGGAGGTAGATGTTTCAATCATCGCCTATTGTCCTCCATTGATAAATCACTTTTCACGTAGACGTGATAGTACAGCCTCTATTGATGGAGGAGTTGCCTTTCACAGCTACCTCAGCTCTATTAACCCCCACCACATGAGAAGGAAGATTTCTACTAAACCAGGTGGCATATCACACTGTTGGTAAGCAATGTCCCTTATGCTGTTTTTTTTTTTTTCTTAATTTAACTTTGGCTTTAACTCTCCCATCTATGTTTCATGCCTATTTGGTTTTTCAGTCGGTTATGTTTTTCTAGCCCCATACATTTTAGATGTTTCATTATTTTTCAATTACTGCTATAGACATAGGAGACCTTACATATTTTTTATTAATAAAAAAAACTTCTGGGCATTATCTTAAACTGATTATAACTCTTATTCATACAAAATGAAGCAGAAAACAGTCCAAGGAGAGAAGCCGTGCAAAAATATATATTTTTTTATTTAAACTGATCCTTTGCAATGTTTGTGTTCTAAAAGATACCACAACAGCATTGCACAAACAAAATGCTTGGATACATGGTTAGCTTATTATTTCTTTTCTCCTATTTATTTTTAGCTAAGTCATCATTCCTTTGGCATTATTGCAAGCAGCGGCTTCTTTTTGCTGTTCTCTGTACTGCAATGTTTGTGTCTCAAGTCACATATTACCCACCACTCCCCTTTTTAGCATTCTGCTCCGCATCACCATACTTATGCAGGTCAGACATGTGCGGTTAATTTCATTACGAATTAATATTCTGACGCATTTTTCGTTATTCGGAAATTTGGATATATCCGCATACCCAAATTACAGTATAAACAAAGGTTACCAAATGCTCCGAATAACTAAATGAATTTCTGCCGAATTTCCAAAATTCAAATTGAAATTCAAATAAAATTTTACATCGAATTCCATTTGAATTTGAACTGTAAACATATTTCTGAAATCAAAGACTGTGTGTGTTATTAGAATACAATTTCCAAATAATACTGTTTTTGTTAAGCCAAGGGTGATTTAAAGAGTTGTTTAATCATTTCATGAAAATCTTTCTTTCATTTGTTCACTTTGCCGCATGCAAATCAAAAAAAATAACACTTTCTATTTGATCGACTGTCCTCTAGCTGTGCATGGAGATGAGTGAGGGGAAGATGGCGCCCACTCGTCTCCATGACACTGCAGGGCAGAAGCGACGTCAAAACGTCACTTCTGCCCATATGTCTTAAAGGCACATTTTTTTCAATGTCATTTTTTTAAATGACTTTTTTAAATTGTAGTGTAAATATGAGATCTGAGGTCTTTTTGACCCCAGATCTCATATTTAAGAGGACCTGTCATGCTTTTTTCAATTACAAGGGATGTTTACATTCTTTGTAATAGGAACAAAAGTAACACAATTTTTTTTTAAACAGTGTAAAAATAAATAAAATCATGTAAAATAAATAAGAAAAATTAAAAAAAATTTAAATGCCCCGTCCCAACGAGCTTGTGTGCAGAAGCGAACGCATACGTGAGTAGCGTCCTCATATGAAAACGGTGGTCAAACCACACATGTGAGGTATCGCTGTGATCGTTAGAGCGAGACCAATAATTCTAGGCCTAGACCTTCTCTGTAACACAAAATATGCAACCTGTAGAATTTTTTAAATGTCGCATATGGAGATTTTTGAGGGTAAAAGTTTGACGCCATTCCACGAGCGGGCGCAATTTTGAAGCATGACATGTTGGGTATCAATTTACTCAGCGTAACATTATCTTTCACAATATAAAAAAAATTGGGCTAACTTTACTGATGTCTTATTCTTTTATTCAAAAAAGTGAATTTTTTCCAAAAAAAAAGCGCGCTTGTAAGACCGCTGCGCAAATATGGTGTGAAAAAAAGTATTGCAATGACTGCCATTTTATTCTCTAGGGCAATAGAAAAAAAACAGTATATAATGTTTGGGGGTTCTAAGTAATTTTCTAGCAAAAAAAACTGTTTTAAACATGTAAACACCTAAATTCCAAAACGAGGCTGGTCCTTAAGTGGTTAAAGTTTAACCTTTAAATGAAAGATCCACATTAAATAAGGATTAAAATCGCATCTTCAGTTTCTAATGTCAGAGTTATCAGAGCAGTCTTGTTTGTGTGCCCATCCTTTCCAACATTTAATGACACACCATAAAAACCCACATTTATTCTTGAGATTTTTTTTCTTGTTTTAGACCTGTGTGAGATTTTACTATTCCCTTTCATATGTCTATAGAATCAATTCATTAAACCAAGCTCCAGTTTTGAAAAATAGCTAGAAATTAGTTGGCCCAACAGCGACAGTCAGGGTTCCACCCATGTAGTCCTATTGACAACAGAAAGTATAGTCCTCACTCAGTCAGCCAGCTCACATTGCACACACTCTTCACTGCTATGTGCCTCTCTTCTCAACCCACAGGTGAATGCTGGATAGAAGGGTCACACAACCACCACTTAGAAAAACTTTTTTAGATAAGTAGATGGGAAATTTATTGAAACATCCCTATGGGCAGCAAACAGGTGGTAGGGAGTTAGGTGTTTTTTTTAAAGGCATGGTAAACATTCCTACCAGCACAATGTGTTTTTCACCTGTATGGTGTAATTTGTTGCCTTGTATGCCCAGCCTATTGTGAAGTATATCTTCACATTCCTATGTCAGCAGTTTCTGCTTGTGCTAGAACATGAGGCATACTGCATGTCACTGCACAGTAAGGCCTAGGTCTGTAGTGTGATACCTGACACTTCCTTTCAAATTAACTACATATCTCAATGCCTGGGTCTCTCAGTCCAGCACTGGTGCGGGTGAGAACTGGACAGTAATTAAATCTGACACAGACACAAGCAGATAGAACATTCACAGACCCAAAAAGAGCTCACTTGGAATTTGGAGTTGATGTGTTTCATCATAATAGCATTCCTAAATTTGTGGTACAACACAGAGGGGGTGAAGAGGCATGCATTGGATGCTGTGTGACCCAGAACAGGAAGTTGTCTTGTACACCATCACAAGATCTCCTTTGCTTAGATGTAAATGAGGCATTTTATTCACTCTCGTGGGACTATTTACAATGCATTTTAGCCCACTGGGGTTTTGGGGATGCCTTTCTGTCTTGGATCCAAGCCCTGTATTCCTCAGCCTCTGTCAAATAGGTTTTTTTCTGACTTGTTTCTGATCTTTTGTGGTACCATGCAGGGCTGTCCCTTGTCCCCAACACTTTTTTGGCTCTGGAACCACTTAACTTGCCAACCAGGGATAATGTGGACATTTTGTTAGTGTCCTATGCTGGTGTCCAATATAAGGAAAAGTTCTTTGTGGATGACGCTCTCCTGGTCTTGACCATCCCGCTCTTACTCTCCCCACTTACAGCTTATGCTTGATCAATTTCCAGCCATATCTGACCTCCGTATCAATCCCTCCAAAATGACAGCATTGAATAATCCTCTTTCTACAGACTTTATGGCATGCTTACAAGTATATTTCCCATATCGTTGGGCATCCTATTACATAGATTGTGGATAGGTTGGATTCACACTGTAAACATTACAATGCTACCCAAGGCTTTCAATTACTTTCATACTCTGCCTCCCTTCTTTTTCCATCTTTTACAGAACAGCCCCCATTTGTTTTATCTGGGCCCAGAAGCATCCCAGGGTTCACAGATCTACTTTGTAGATTGTAAAGCAACTTGGGGATTCTCAATATATCCAAGTATTACTTGGCAGCTCCAATTTCTCAATTATCAATGCTCCACGCCACCTCAGATATCCCTCTGGGTGCTTTTGGATTACCTGACTATGCCCCGATATTACTGCAAGCTCTGCTTGCAGCAATACATTATGCCAATCATCTTTGAGCTCCCTGATGTCCCATAATTTGAAGACGTTGGATTCTGTTTAGTATTTGGGTAACCTGATGTACCCCTTCTTACCGCTCTTACCTTACACCTCTTATCTCACCCACAACCCTTTGTTTCCCCCAGGTTTGGAACATCCTTGAGCATTTTCTTAGTGGATCTCCCATGGCTTCATAATGTCTACATTTCCTTTCCACTTCTTTGTTCCTGATGTGGGAGGCCCTCTGTCAGGAAAGTTCCCATGGTAGATGCAATGTTGGCTGTTCTGCTGAGTGCCTGTGTGCGCCGATGCACGTGCTTCTGTGCGCACTGGTGTGTGGGCACGGGTAACTGTGCCCGCTGGTGCACGCACACCTGTGCACGCGGGTGCGCGTATGTGTGTGGCACGTGCGTGCGTGGTGCTTGGCGCCAATCAGTCTATTTGAACTGTTAGTGCACTCTGGATTGGTGCTGTCTGATCTGCAGCTCCCTCCGACCCTTGCTCCCATTATCTGTTCTGAACGTTGATCTCCTGACTACCCAGCTTGCACCTTGGATTCTCCTTTGTCTTCTGCCTGCACCTGAATTCAGCCTGCCTTTGACCCTGAATCTGTCTGCTCCTCTGTACCTCACTGCCTGTCTGTTGCCGACCCTGCCTGTGACCCGTCCAGTCTGCTCTGCTCCTGCTCAGCATCATCTGCCTGTGTACCTGTCTGCCTGCCTATTGTCCAGTTGGCCATCATCTCCTCTGCATCTGGATCCAGAGCCGCCTTTCCTGCAATTACTTGCCAGGCTCTCATACCACTCTGCACTCCCATGCCTCCTGTTCATATTACCAGGGGCCGTGAGTCAGGCACATAAGGGAGACCTTCCTCTGCTCCATTGGGCTCAACGGTCAGGTATGTGCAAGTCTGACACCCTCCCTGAAGTGCACAACATTCCAGCACAGGAACATTTTTGCTACCTGCAACTGAAACATTGGGTTTCTTCTCTTTGATGCACTTACTTATCCTTTTCACAAAACTCACTTTGAGTACACCTGCCAGCATTCCCCATGGTCTGCTGGACTCATCTCAGCCCTTTATGCATCTCTTAATGGCCAAGCATCATCAGCACAACTCTCAAATATGCAATATATCAATGGGAGCGAGAACTATCAATATGGCAGATTGGAGTAGGGCTTGGCTGTCAGTTGAAAAATACTCCTTCAATACACTTTTGAGTTTGCTTATAAGGTTCTCATGCAGTGATACTGAGTCCCTGCCTGAAATGCACATGCTAACCCTGGATGTAGCGACAGATGCTTCAGGAAAAACCATTTCCCAGGCTTGAAGGACCCCAACCATTGCTTTTCAGGGTGTGAAAGCCCATATGAGCTATCTGATGATTAATGAGCAAATGACCAGTATTCTGAAGGATTCACACATGTCTGTGATGTTTGCAGGTCCGTGAAGTTCCATCACTCGTCCTCCCCCATCCTCCCCATCCTTTCTCTTCTCCTTTTATGTTTTCCCTCCTCTTCCTTTTTTTCTACTTCTTTACTGCTTCTCCTTTTGAGAGTCTGCTCACTTGAGGGAGATCTACACCTCTAGAGTTTTTTTGTCCCAGGAGGGTGACTTTCTTGCCATGGAGGCTTGCTTTGTTTTCCTCTTTTTTTAGCACCCCAATGGATATGTTAATGTTTTGAAATTACAATGTTATTCACCTTGTTTAAGCCTGTGTTTTGTATGCATATGAGAATCTGATCCCCTGTATGGGCTTGCTGTGAGACTGTTTGTTTCTCATGCTTGAAAACAATAAATACTATTGAAAAACAATTAGAGTTTTCCTGATTTTGAATATTTTGTAATGTTTCTGAATCAAATTGTTCTTTTCAATTCAATACAGGTTTTATTGCATGGACCAGTTACATTTACTGCATGTGAAAGTGTGAAGTGACAGAGACCGTTTGGGGCTTCGCCACTGCTAGGCAGGGCTATGTAGTGGGACAGAGCTGTGTAAATCTGAGGACTAGTTGAACAGAGATACAAATTTTTTGGCAGGTAAAGCAGTTTCCAAGTATGTATTTCATCTGTATATTTAATGTGCGCCGTCAATAAATTTGTTTTGTTTTGTTCAGTTCCATTTCGTATTAGAATTAATTCGTATTACGTAATTCGTGTCTGAAATTTTGCACGAAATACGAATTTTTCTTAGGTTCGTTAACTTTTTGTAACAATTACGAATGTTCGTTATGATGAATTTATCATTATGAGGGGCTCCCACCATCTCTGTGCTGTGCTGACTTCCGGGGTTTTTAACTTTTAGGTTTGTTAACTTTTTGTAACAATTACGAATGTTCGTTATGATGAATTTATCATTATGAGGGGCTCCCACCATCCCTGTGCTGTGCTGACTTCCTGGGTTTTTAACTCTTAGGTTCGTTAACTTTTCGTAACAATTACAAATGTTCGTTATGATGAATTTATCCTTATGAGGGGCTCCCACCATCTTTGTGCTGTGCTGACTTCCGGGGTTTTTAACTTTTAGGTTTGTTAACTTTTCGTAACAATTAAGAATGTTCGTTAGGAATTTGAATCCGAAATTCGTAAACGAAATGTCATATTTCATACAAAATTCGGAAGCATAGCAATTCGTATTTCGGATCCTCCCGAATGTACGAATTTACGGAAATTTGTACAAATTTTTGATTCGTACGAAACTAATCGCACATGTCTAATATTTATATGGTTGCCTGGAGTTCAACTTTAAACCTTATATTATTATGACTTGATTGTGCTACTTGTATGAAATATTGGTATGATGATTTATTTAATTAGTTGCCACACATGAAGAAAATATTACATTTTTCTCACAAGCATTCTAATGATTAAATGTAAATTGTTACTTTGGTACATTATATATGAGCAATCTTTTACTCATGTTATGCAGTAAAGTTGATATTAAGTTTGGGCCTAAGTGCCATATACACTGTCAATAAATATTACTATTTTTTGGAGCTAATACGGCACTTGGTCTTTGTTAAAGGTTAAATGCTTCATATTCTGAATCATCAACTATTTATAGCCCAGATAAAATTAGTTATCATGAATTCATATTTAGCCAGCTAGCATTTATGAGTCTTCAAGACGATTACTTGTTTAAGCATTTAAATCTTAGCTCCAGTAATGTATTCATCTTCAATCATTTATTCTACCTTTTACTCTGTACTTGCCCAATCTTGCCCAAGTTACCAATTATGATTTAATTTTGTACCTACAAGTAGTGTTGGGGCATTTAATTTTAACAGGTTTCTCAGGCATAATTAAAGATTAATCCCCAAAAATTTTATACATTCCACTTTTTTATTTAATTAAGATATCAGCAGTGACATTTTCTTAGCAGATACATTCAGAGGAATATGTTTTGTCAAGTTTGTTTTCCAAGAAGAATATGCTATTTTTCTCTTTCATTGTAGTAATAATGTGAAAGTTATCATTAGTTTGTAAAGGTTACTTGACAAATTGCTGACAAAATTCAATTTGTGTTGTTTTTTTTTTAATTCAAACTCCAGAAAGTTTCCTTTTTTTTTTCTTATAAAGAGGGGAACTCTGTCAGTTTGGGCATTCTGTTTGTGGTCATTTTGAGAACAATTGGACCCAGTTCCTGAGATGAAATCTCCCCAACAGGGAAACAAATGGTTACTGTTACTTTTTTTTTTGACTATTGTATTTTATTGAGAAATTTGCAATATATATTACAACAAATAGGATAAAGCTCAACATTAAGCAAGAGCTCCATGTTTACATATGATAACAGGCCAAAATACCATGCTCTCTGGTACATTGTATTAACTCTGTTTAACTTTTTAACATATCTTGTAGCATATTTTAAGATTGACATTGACATGTTGTTGTTTTTCAATTTACCTAGTGTTTTGGGGCTGACAGCCTTCAGTGCACTGGATCTCCTCCCTCTTGTCATGCGTATGTAAACTGCGTTCAAACTACACACGTGACATATTGCCGCGAAGGTCAGAGTGAGAACAGTAATTCTAGCACAAGAGCTCATAGTTAACTCTAAAGTGATGAGCTGTAATGGCTTTTAAACCATCACCTACAATTTTAAGACATGCAGTTGTGGGTATCTATTTACTTCGTGCAACTTCATCTTTTGGATGTTAACCAAAAATGGTATTATATGGTGTGTTTTTGCACTAAAATTTTGTAGTATATTACATTTTTCCTTTAATAAACAGTTGTGCAAATATCATGTGACATACAATTTTGCAACTATCACCTTTTTATTCTACAGGACCTCTGCTTTCAGAAAATATATGATGTTCTGGGGGGTTAAGTCATTTTATTGACAAAAATTAAGATTTTTACATACATGCGACAAATATAAAAAAATTCTCTGGAGCTGAACTGGATATACTACATATACTACAAAATAGTCCACTGCAAATTTTATATTGAATAGTGAGGTAGGGTAAGAAGTGTTGTCAGTGTTCTTTCCTTTCTTTTGCTGTCTGTGTCCCCATTGGAAATAGTTCCTGGCCTAGAGACCGTGGGGGTTATTTACGAAAGGCAAATCCACTTTGCACTACAAGTGCACTTAGAAGTGCAGTCGCTGTAAATCTGAGGGTTAGATGTGAAATGAGGGGAAGCTATGCTGATTTTTTCATACAATCATGTGCAAGCTAAAATGCTTTTTTTTAATTTTCCTTGCATGTCCATCTCGGATTTACAGTGACTGCATTTCCAAGTGCACTTGCAGTGCACTTGTAGTGCAAAGTGGATTTGCCTTTCGTAAATAACCCCCCATGTGTGTGAGAGTAATCTTTCAACTAGGCACAAACACAGGAATGTACTTGTTCAAAACCTTACTCTACTTAAAACAAAATAAAATAAAAATAAAAAAAGACTATTGTTGTCTTTATCCATTTTGGGGATATTTCCCATACTTCCTACCCCAATGGCTATAGAGGAACTAAGAGAAAAAACTCCAAGTGGGGACACAAACACTAGTAAAACCAAAATGAGCTTCTAATCTTTCCCCAATCCACTAAAAACTAACAGTAACAAAAAAGTTATGTTCGTAGTTTAATTTTGATGTCCAGTTTTTGAAAATTTGGGGTAAAATTACAAAGGAGTGAAATTATGCTTTCACATCTTTATAGGGTGTGGGTATCTGCTGCCTTTTACTGTCTGTATTTGTAAAAAGCTGTTCATTGGTATTTACTATACAGTTAGTTGGTTATAGACAGATGCATCCCATCTATAGCTCGGTCAGAAACCCTGATTGGAGGACTGTGATGCATACAAAAGGGAGTTTCGAGGAAGTAGACACAGTACTGAGCCACATGACCTTACACACACAGAAACTGCTCCTGCTGCTTAATTTCTCCCAGGCCAGAAGCAGAGACTATTAGGCAATATTTTCATGCTCTAATACAACTTTAAAGTATATACATTGAATTTTTGCTCATGCAAACAAACAGTATCTATAGCCAAACATTTTTTTAATTTTGTAAGGAGTAGAGTAATAGTAATAGTTAATACGTCATAATTTTTGTTGAAATCACAACAGGATTTGAAAGGAACTCTCTTCAAATCCCCTTTTAGACAGCTGTCCCCATTGGAACACCTTCCATTCCTATTTTAGTGACAACTGTTACATTTTGGATTTGCCATCATTTTCTGTCCTGGTGACAATGGTAACCATGATAAACAGAGAGATTTAAGGGGTGTTCCAAGGGGAACACAGACTGACACAAAAACCTGACAGAACAGTTTTATCCAAAAATAACTTTAGATATACTTTAATGGCTGACAGTTCCCCTGTTTGGGAGATTTCTGCTCATGCATATCTTTCATGTGGGCTTATTCCATTAACATCTTTATCATAATAAAATTCTACTCTCTGCTATAGCCCATTAATGTATCAGTTATTTCCTACAAAGCAATATTTTACTGTCTGATATTTTCCATCATGCATCTACAGACTTAATTTACATCTTCATAATCTCAAATATATGACAGTAACACAAAATGTAATGGAGGTTCCTAGTGATTCAGCCAAAGCACATCAAAATTTCTCACTACTTCAAACCATAATGTTCATACTGATATAATATAATTTCTTGAACTGTGCATTGCTGCATTTCAATTTGTCTTTGTCCTTTTAAGACAACACAATCCTGTATTATTACATTGATTATTTACAAACAGGTACATTTGTCAGGGTGCATATGGTCACTGTAGCTTTGATGAAGCAAGATAAAACTGTTTAAGTAATGCTATGCAATAAAAAGAAACAACAATGTCAACACGGGGATATCTTTGCTGTTGTTTTTGGTTTCAAAATTTAAGTGTACTAAAGCTATTGTATGTCTTAACTTAAAGTGGATGAGAATTTTAAAATAATGATTTACTGTCTTATAGGGAACATGTAGAAATGTAAATTATGTAATTGCCCAATACCCTGAAAATGTAACCTTTTGTTCTCAATTGCAGTGCATTTACCATGTTTAGGCATTCTGGTGCTTTGAACCTCATAGCTGTATATCTGCAACGTAAGATCATCTAAGCACTGTGCATCTGGCTGCAAGTTTCACATGATTATCAAATAATTGCAGAAGAGGTCTCTGTATGTTGCTTCTGCCATAAAAGCTCTTACCCTGCCTGTTAGCACTATTTCATAAATGCACAGTGACAACACACATATGTACTTTAGTGTATAAGCTTGGCATGCCAAGGCCATGTCCTGGGTGCATCATGTCTTGCCAGCCACCCAAGATAGCTGAAGTAGACCATGAGAAGATGATAAAAAAAACATTTACAGGGAGTGCTGATCCAAGTGGTGAGGTAAATAGCAAAATCACTAGATTGTGTGTAAATACACAGTTTATAAAATATATGAAAAAAGTTCACATGCATGAAACATCTCACAAGGGAAGTTCCAGATGACCACGGTGCAGAAACAGGTGAGAATACAAGCCAAACTCTGGTAATGTTGATGCCTAGACAGCAGTATGTGAGTTTGGCTCGTTCTCTCATCTGTTTCTGCACCTTGGTCACCTGGAACTTCCCTTGTAAGATGTTTCATGCACATGAACTGTTTTCAGATATTTTATAAACTGTGTATCTGCACATCTGCTGTTTACCACACCACTTGAATCAGCGCACACTGTGAATGATTTTTTATTGCCTCTTCATTTGGTTATATGAGTTAGGGTAGCAGCATTCTGTGTGGTCCCTTACAACAATCCACTTGGAAACTCATCCATGCACATGGTTTCATGTTTTTTTTTATGAGAAGATGAGAAGTTAATAACAGTTGAGCTGTAGTGACAAGTGGGAGTGCAGACGTCACATCACTATAGAAGAGCATTTTGACAGGTACAGTAAGTGTGCATTGTATTTCAAGGAGTTTCATGAAGATTATAGGAAAAAGAACTTACTTATCATGTTACAGCTGTGTTAGCTTCACTTTACCAATCACATCATTTTGAAATTCCTATTTTTTTTTCAACTAACCCTGCATCACATTGGGTGAAGTGGACCCAGCTTCACCAGGCAAAGTGAATATTCTACTTTAGTAAATCAACCTATAATATCCCAATCATTCAGAGAAATAAATATATTATCTCATATATAGCATATAAAATTAGGTAGAAATATTCATATATGTACACAGTTTATACTCTGAGCAGTTGCTTTTCAAACCAGTAAAACTCTCTTTACTCCTTTAGTCTATCAACCTCTCTAGCATTAGTAAAAACAGTAAGCAAAATTATTACATTTACTTGTAGTTGGGCAGACTACATAAGAGTTAGGATTAGGTTTTAAAACAACTTTTTTCTTATTATTCACTAATGCAGGCACCAGAAGACCACAATAGTAAACAGTCATTTTTAGATGTGAGTTTCAGCTCTTTTAGGGCTGTTTATTAAAGGCAAATAGGCTGTTCCCTTTAAAATTAAAGTTATTTTTGCAAGTGAATTTGCCACACAGATTAGTGAATGTGTTAAAGTTTCACTCTGCAAAGAATACCCAATGATGTGCAAGGAAAATTTAAAAAAAAACAGTTTTGTTTGCACATAAGTGGATGATGGAAGTCAGCAGCAGAGCTTCACCTCATTCAACTCTGAGAAGATTACCTGGCAAAGTGAAACTTTCATTGCAAAGGGAACAGCCTAATTTGCCTTTGGTAAATAAACCCCTTTATTTTATATGTTTAGTCAGACAATACTGTTTGCTATGTTGTAGACATAAAGAGGCACAGAGAGTCCTTGGAAAGGTAAAACAGCATGACATTCATAGCAGGACATAGAATGAGCATGTAAATCAAATAGGCCTAGCAACACTGCTAACGTTGCATCAAGTATGAAATTGTCACTAAAATGCTCAATATTTTTTTATTTTTTCCTCATGGCTGAAACAGTAGTGATTTGTGCCTCATTATTTCCTACTAGGGTGAAGTAATTAGAAATTATATGTGATAGTTTGTAGGTCCATTGTCTCTCATACCTACATGATGTCTGATATGGAGGCGGGAAATAGAAGTTAAAAGAATAGGAGGCAAAATTGAAAAGAGTTTATACATATGGTACAAGAAAAATATAGGAAAAAGGTTGGTTGAAAAAAAAAAGGCTGGGAGTTTGGTACAGAGAAAGATTCTCATGTGTTCATTTTAACCAGTTCCAAACTCAGGGCATAGAGAAGCCCAAAAAATGTCATCAGTGTACACAGGGCATATCTAGTACATTCAGACCTTCTGCCCTACTTCTATTTATTAACTAATTCAAGGTTTTTCTGCTTTTGTTTGCTTTGTCCAATAATATTCTTACACCTTTTACATATATTTACATTGACCTACATTTACATTTACATACAAAAGGCGCAAAATTGAAAAACTTTACTTCATTTGTAAATAACTTTGCAATGCTGTGTACCAAAATCATAATTTTAGTGTTGTTTTAAGCGGGACAATTACAAAATAAAATGCAAACTTTTTATGTGCAGTAACACATTTATTTTTAAACTAACACTGCTCAAAAAAAGAAAAAGTGCCTTTTGTTGCATTTTATTATGTTTAACAGTTTAAGGATTGCAAAAAAAAAATCATTTTTCCTGGACAATATTCACAAAAAGAAAGCTTTTTTGTCCTTAAAAAAAAACAATATATGTATTACATTGTTATCTTAAAGCGGACGTTAACTCCCATTACTGACTTTTATCTATAAGTAAGCCTATAATAAGGCTTACCTGTAGGTAGTGTAAATATCTCCCAAGCGTATACCATTTAGGAGATATTTGCTGTACATGCAGCCAGTGACATCACTGTTGCATGCACTCTGAAGGAACATGCACTCTGAAGGAACAGTCACCTGTGCCTTTTCTTCAGAGGCCTGTGCCGTGACTGTCGGCTCCCACATCATCGCATCTCCAGCTAGTCACAGAGCCAAAACCGGAAGAAAGACAGGTGAAGATGGAAATGGCCTCCGGCTCTGACATCTCTTACAAACTTTTTTATTTCTTTTGCAAGCACATTGTTCCAAGATAAACCAGGTGAGCTTGCATTTAAAATGCAGTAGTAAGGCACTATGGGTTAAACCACCAGAGACAGCCTGGTAAAAAAAAGCTTACTAGCAATAATTAGAATAATTTTGAAATCAGGAGAGTCATCAAACTATCAAACCACATGTTTTTATTCTCCTGAAGATATGATTGTACAGATTACCAGTCTGCAAATAATTACACAGTTCAATATGACCGATGACAGACTATTCATACTGATGTACATCAAAATACTTAGGACAATCCAAAAGTGAAAAATCAGTAATTTCTATGTTTTTGTCATTCTATAGGTAAATCAGTTTGCATATAAAACCAATATGTAACATATGATTTGAAAAAAATGCATGAGTATTTGAACCAGCTGCAGGCAATCATACAGATATGCACGCACATATTTAGGCAAATAAAAATTGGGAATCTCTGATGTTATTGATCTTATCATCACCAGACATGACATTAGTAAATCAGACCCCCAAAAAATTCAACTGTCACTTGCCAAATTAGCTGTCATATTTAATCAAATGTGTTGAAATTGATTTTAAACAGAAAAAAAAATCTTAAGTTAAAGCTTTGTCGGAATATTGAAATAAGTTGTATTCCTATGCATACGAAGACAACATGTTCTGAAATTAATTTTATGAACTTGTCAGCATTCATTGTTGTACCATATGAAAAAAAGATGATTATTTGTGATTTATGCATTATGCAGTTTATTTCATTATTTTATGATGAAAGAATAATATGAAAAATTAAATATTTCCAATAAAGTGAAAATGTAAAAAGTGTACCCAAGAATAATAATAACGTAAACACATTTGTGATGTATTATGTGTCAATACATTATTTTGTAGATTTTCTGTAGCCTAGCATATTATTTTAAAATGAAACTCCAGACAATCTGCTAACACACAGTTGAAATACAAATATGTTTTCTGTTTTACTTGATTTGTAACATTTCCCTACCTACTATAGTCAGGGGTTTAACCTTTCTTCTTCCTGAAACACCTTTTTGCCCAATAGATGAAAGTAGCAATGCTGATTCACTGTCCAATGAGCAGGTTGGAGGTGGGCAGATATATTTAAAAAAGAAAAAACTGCCTTGCTAAACAATGTAAGTATCCATTCTCTCCCATTAGTATATATTTTTTCAATGTCATCGAATGGCATGGAAAATGTGTTCAGGGCATGACAACTGTCACACTCTGTGCTCATCCGTGCCACATCCATGCCACATCAGTGCTCATCTGTGCCACATCAGTGCTCATCCATGCCACATCAGTACTCATTCATGCCACATCCAAGCCACATCAATGCTCATCCGTGCCACATTCATGCCACAGCGGTACTCATCCATGCAACATCCATGCCACATCAGTGCTCATCCATGCCACATCAGTTCTCATCCGTGCCACATCCATGCCACATTAGTGCTCATCTGTGCCACATCCATGCCACTACAGTGCCCATCAGTGCCTCACAAAAGTGTAATAGGTAGTCAAATTAGATTTGAAATGTATGCCCTCTTGATACACCTGATGGTGCTCCCTGTATGTTGGGCCTCCATATGTGGCCAGGCTGTGGAAAAGTCTAACACATGTGGTATCATCATACTCAGGAGGAGTAGCAGAATATATTTTGGGGTGTAATTTTTACTATGTACATGCTATGTGTTAGAAGTATCTTATACATGGGCAACTTTGTGTAAAAAAAATGTGTCTTCATTTTCTTTCCACATTTTCCAAAAACTTGTGAAAAAAATGACATGTTCAAAAGACTCATTATGCCTCAAAGATGATACGTTGGGGTGTTTACTTTCCAAAATGGGGTAGTTTTTTGGGTGTTTTTCTATTGTCCTGGTGCTCCAGGGCCTTCAAAAGTGTAAAAGGTAGTCAAGATATTAAATGTGTAATTTATGTCCCTAGAACACCTGATGGTGCTCCCTGCATGTTGGGTTTCTGTATGTGGCCAGGCTGTGTAAAAGTCTTACACATGTGGTATTGCTATACTTGGGAGTAGTAGTAGATTGTGTTTTGGAGTGTAGTTGCAAGTATGCATATGCTGTGTGTGAGAAATAACCTGTTAATATGACAATTTTGTGGAAAAAAATCTTTATTTTGCAAAGAATTGTGGGGAAAAATCACAAATTCAAAAAACTCACAATGCCTCTTACTAAATACCTTGGAATGTCTACCTTCCAAAAAGGGTTCATTTGGGAGGTACTTGTCAACTCCTGGCTTGATAGTTTCTCAAGAAATGAGATAGGACGTCAGTACATGATCAATTTTCAGTGATTGGCACCATAGTTTACAGACTCTTCCACAGAGACCAGAGTATATACACTTATTTTAGTTATTTTTTCTAAAGATACTGTATGTAGCAGTATAAATTTTAGCAAAATTTTATGAAAGAAAAGTACTAATTTGCAAATTTTACAACAGAAACGAAGAAAAATGCATTTTTTACCAAATTTTCAAACCTTTTTTAATTTATAGAGCAAAAAATAAAAAAGCCAGTGGTGAATAAATACCACTAAAACAAAACTCTATCTGTGTGAAAAAAAGGACAGACATTTCATATGGGTACAGTGTTTCATGCCTGAGTAATTGTAGTTGAGAGCACTGAAAGCTGAAAATTGGTCTGGTTAGAAAGGGGGTTTAATTACCCAATGGGCAAGTTGTTAATAAAGTACTCATTTTGTTTTATCATGTGGCTTAAAATTAGTGGTGGCCAAGGCTAAAAAGTGGTAATTACCTTCCTCGGTTATCATGCACACACATCTAATACATAATGAAGGTCAGATGAATCTAAAAAAATCATACAGTATATATGAATCCCAATCTAATATGATAGTAAATGTGTTTATGTTTACCATATTATTTAAAGTTTATATGAATGTAATTACTAAAAGCTCATATAAACTTTATAAAAGTTAATTACAAAGTGTGATATTGGTATTCAGCTTAGTGATAGAAGCATTTGGTAGTCCATTAGTCCAAACTTTCATTTTTTAAGGCTTGCAAGCCCACTTTTTTAAACAAGCTTTAAAGTAAACTCCACAAAAAAAGTTGTCCACACAGGGGATTTTCATCAGCAAAAACAGATAACAGAAAAATACCAAGCTATCTGTCTCTCTCCTCAGCAGTGCTGCTGCTAAGGCCTCAACCATGGCGATTTACTGATCCCTTAGAACATCTTACTCAGCTGTCTGGGTTCTCCTGGCTCTCTCAGCCTACTAGTTGCAGCACCCTGCTGCACTGGCCCACTCCCTGGCCTCTCAATAGGGGATCTCCTGACACCCCTGGCTCTTTCACTTCCCTGAGACTTACAGATTCCCTCATTCCCCTTGACTTACCTATTTGTCACAGCTCTCCCAGGCTCCAAAAAGGAGCCCAGAAATATGGTCAGGTTTTTTATCATAATGGACCTGCACACTCAGCTGACTTGTTTTCTGAAAGACCTGGACAATGGGATGGAGATTACTTCCCCCAAAGCACTTCAAAATCCCTAAACTACAGAGCCCAATCTAGGAAGACCAAAATCCAGAGAAAGCTGTAAAAATAGTTTTCTCCTCTTACAATCGATATTCTGGAGTCCTGCGTAATTTTCAAAGTGTCAGGGCCTTGCACTGTGACAACGGATACATAATTAGTCAGGTTCAAAAAAGACACAAGTCCATTAAGTTCAACCAACAGATGGAATTTCAAACAAAAATGTAATCTAAAAAGTTATTATTAGAAATTTAAAATACTACTGTATATGCAGCTTTTCATTAAAATAATACCTGGGGATCCTGTTATGAAGGCCTTCTTCGGGCACTTTCTGTTTTATTGTAACAGTGCTCAATCCTTACCTCTCAATTATGCTCCTGCATTGTCACCCTGCAATAAGGGCTTCAATAAATTATTTGAGCACACATCATAAAGCCATGGTCCACTTTTGTCATCATTAGGAAACTTGCCCTGAGCAATATCATGAAGCTTTGCAAGTTATTAATTTACATTTTAATTGTGCAAATGATTTGCCCTCAAAGCATTTCTCTGTCATTGACCACTTGACCTCCGGAAGATTTACCCCCTTTATGGCTAGGCCATTTTTGCTAAACAGTGTATATTGATTGGTTTGCACAAAAGTTATAGCATCTACAAACTATGAGATATATACTGCAATTTTTATTTATTTTTTCAATACTAGTAATGGTGGCAATCAGTGATTTATAGAGTGACTGCGATATTTTTTGGGAACCAGTAACACTAATACAGCGATCAATGCTAAAAATATGCACTGTGCTAATGACACTGGCTGGGAAGGGGTTAAACATTTAGGGGGGTCAAAGTTTTAAATGTGTGCCTAGCCAGTGGTTTTGTGTACTATGGGAGGTGCTTTTACTAAGGGATGTGATGGATTTGTGTATATATATATATATATATATATATATATATATATATATATATATATATTATGTGATTCTGCACAGGACAGCCACCCTTTAGCAGTAAATCTACTATAGGGTGGTTAAACATAACTTTTAAATAATATTATTATCAAATGATATGTTGCCTTTTCTGGAGTCCTTACATGTAGATATCCACTTCAGCTCCAGGACTTTTTTGACACTTTTGTTTACATGTAAAATCAGTATTTTTGTTAGAAAATTAGTTAGAATCCCCAATTATATGTATATTTTTTTTAAACAGAGGCCCTAGAGAATAAATTTGTGTGTCTTGCAATTATTTATCACACGGTATTTGCGCAGCAGTTTTTCAAATGCAATTCTACTGGGAAAAGATACACTTTTTTAATTTTAATTAAAAAAACACAATGCATAACCCAATAAATGTATCTTTAAAATATAAAAGATGATGTTACGTCAAGTAAATAGATACCAAACATGTCACACTTTAAAATTACGCATGCCTGTGCAATGGCGACAAACAACATAAACTTTGCTATCCGTAGGCGACGCTTTAAAAGCCTTTACAGGTTACCACTTTAGCATTATTGAGGAGGTCTAGTGCTAGAATTACTGCCCAAGATCTGACATTCACGGCGATACCTCACATGTGTGGGACAATCGCTGTTTGTGTGCTTGCTGGACCAACTTGCGCATTTGCTTTTGCATGCTAACATGGGGGGTGGAGGCACTTAAATTTTTTAACTATTAATTTTATTGCTGTCACAAGAAATGTAAATATACTTTGTGACAGCAGTAAGTATGTGACAGCTACTCTTTATGGCGGGATCTGGGGTCTATAAGACCCCAAATCTCTCCTCTGCTATTGAAAGCATTCAAAACATCAAGATCAGTGTTTTTGAATACTTATGATTCCAGCAAACCAGAAGTGATTTCATGTCATCGCTTCTGGGTTACCATCACGAACAGCCAATCAAAGCCAATCCCAGCTTTGCTTGGCTGTCCGGCCAACCAGCAAAGGTGCCAACTGGTTGCTTTGGTCTCCCAGTGGGACAGGAGAGCCCAAGAGAGCCGCAGAAGGTGGCGGGAGGGGGGAGGTCCCCTCACATTGGTTGCAATAGTAATCAAGTATCTAGTTAGCAGCACCGACTGCTATTACAAGCGAGCTGATAGTGAGTTCTTAAAAATGGTACCAAGATGATGCCATCCTGGCATAACCACCAAAAGCCCAGCAATGTATGTGTACATCACTGCAGCTGCAGGAGATCAGAAGCATTGAGTAGAAACAAAGGACAAAACATTTAAAAACAGAAATTTTCATTTTTTTTTAAGATTACACTTTGGATGCTACACAGTGCTATAGCAGGACATCTACTTTAATGTTGCAAACTATTCAATGAAATTATGCAAATGGTATGCCTTAAGAGCATCTCTCTATCATTAAACATGACTTTGAAGTAATATTATCAAATTACATTTACAAAATCCAATATGGTTTTAAAATCCATATTCTTGTAGTAATCAATTTAAGCACCTTCAAAATGTAATATTGAGAAATATAATTAAAATGCCAATGAAATGTAGGTTATTAAGGTTAGTTTGAGATAATTCATAATATGCAGAATTTAGTGTTGTACAATCATTAACAGCATGTACTAAATATGTCAGGAGATGCCACAAATGATTTTTTATTATAGTATCACAATAGTTAAAAGGTAATAGAATATGTAAAGTGTGATCTTTAAAACAATACATGAAACAATTTGAAAATATGCATTAAATAATGTAGCATGCCATTCAGGGAAAATTTGAGGAAATATCTTTTGTTAATTGGTTACTAAGTTAAATTCCACCTTCTTCCAATTTCTCAATCTACTATGGAAATTAATATATGCATTTCTCAATATCCCTAACATTTCAGGACTTTTTTGAGCTTTGCATTGTCCAAATGATTTGTCTTCAATACATTTCTAGCTCATTAATGATTGCTTGTCTTAGAGGTAATATAATTAAATAAAGTTTGAAACTATACAACGCTGGGTTAAAACCCATATTTATGTAATAACCATTTTAGCACCTATAAAATGTAATATCATAATTAAACCACCAATAAAATGCAGGTTATTAAGGTTAGTTCAAAATCATTAATAATGTGCAGTATATTGTTTTGTGTGGTCTTTAGCATGTATTAATGTGTCAGGAGCTGATGAATTTTATTAAATGTCATGATTTTTTTTTATTTTGCATCACAATAATTAGACATGTTAATGGCATATGTAAAGTGTGCTCTCTTAAACAATGCATAAACCAGTTTGCAAATATGTAATAAATCATGTAGTATAATAATTGGCTGGCTGTTTAACCTCCCTGGCAGTATGATTATTTCAGATTTTAGGTGTTGAAAGTGGTACAATTATTTTGCACAGAAATTTGGTGTTTTATATTATAAGCCTGTAATTCTTAGGAATAATTCACATAAATCTGTCCAAACAAGAGTCTAGTAGACATCCTGGGTATGATAAAGTTTGAAAAACGAAATCAAAAATTATAATATAATAAATAACTATAAATAATTATACTAAATATAATAATAATAAAAATTATTCAATAATGTAATCAAATCAAAAACACTGAAATTTGCTCAGTTGCAGAATTGTCACTTTCGTTACTTTTAGTGTTTGGTGACGGATTTCCCCACAAATCACTATCACTCAGTTCTGCAAGTGATTCTAATTTATTATCGCTGTTTTCTAGCTGGTCTAAAGCCACTTTTGATGTAAAGGGACCATTTTGGTTGCTATGGACAATCTCCAGTTTCCAGGCAGAAAGAACAGTTTTTATAATATATAACTGCATGCAGGACACTGGACAGACCACTAGGGACAAAGGGGATGTGTAATTATTTGATACAGTACTGTAATCTGTAAGACTACAGTATACTGTACTGTGTGTTTCACTTTTTGAATTTGGTGCCGAACTCCGTCTCCGTGCGTCGCAACGTTCGCAGGGAAAGGATCTCGGCACTGTGAATCGAGCGAGACACGGCAGCTCGCAGATCACAGCGGGGAGACATCGCAGGATCCAGGGAACAAGGTAAGTATCTTCTACATTTATCCTGCGATGCAATCCCGAGTCTGGCTCGGGGATACCGCTTTTGGTATTGAAAATCCACCCCGAGCCAGACTCGGGAATACCGCCAGGGGGGTTAATACTTTAAATGAAAAGTGGCACTTCAAGTATAATTAGAGGACTAAAGGGCACATGCAAAGGAACACAGATACTAGTCCACATTTGTGTGTGCTCACCTTTATTAACAGTGGGGTTTGTTGACTAAGATTGTACAAATATTAATAATAGTCTCTCAAACCTAGATACAATCTAATAACACAACCAAAACAATGAATTCCACATCAGTCAGTCATAATTCATTTATCACTATTCTAATAACAAAAGCTAATTTAAAACAATGTTTTAGACATGGATGTGGATTATTGCAAAGTTTTGATCTTCTTTCTATTTGCCATTTTTATTGGTGCTTTTAATTCCTGTTGTTAAATGTAATTAAACAAAAAATGTTGATATGTACAGTAAATACTGGCTGGTCGCCTGCAGTCTTTCAGCATGTTATAGGGTTGAATAATAATGGCACAGAGGCTGTTCACCTTGCAAGTGGCATGATGGCAAGATGTTTAAAGTATAACTCTGGGATTAGCAAAAAAAATCCCCCGTTAGTACACCCCCTACACACAACACTAAACAGTTATTACATTTGTGAAATTCCTTACCATTGAAGAGAAAAGTCTAATTGAATTTTCAGGAAGTCCTTTCTGTAATTTAAAAATTGCAGCATATATTCTGCCAAGGAGGAGCTGTTAGAACAGGGATTACATCATATCCTCTCCTCTCTCTCTACAGTATAATCAAACTACACTTTCCATCATGCTTTGAGAATTGCAGTGAATGTGGGAGGGTACACTAGACCTTCACATGTTAAATGTGAACAAGCCCATTTCAACATAAATCACGCCCCTCATTCTGCAGGCAGCCAGTCGTACTACTCAGTAACACACAGCAGGTTAGATAGGTTACAGCCATATAAATGCTAAGTATGTTTGTCCCCCCTCCAGCCACAACAGGAGATAAACATATTGCCCTTACTTGCTTTATGTAATCATTACCGAACTGTAGACACATGACCATAATTATATATTTTACCCGCTGTACTCTGCTGCAATTCAGTATTAGAAAAATTCCTCCTCTTGCTGTAGCTTTGAGATCTTTCTAACAGGAATCAGTGCTTGTATGGTGTATATGAGCACATCCCTAGCTGCACTACAGAAAGAAAGAGCCAGGACATGCTGCTTTACATTAGCATATGGCACAAGTAGATGTCGGCATGAGAAAAAAAACAAAAACGTGCAGTGCTAACTTACTGATCAATACCACAATAATGGCGGAACCCTCTAATGTATGAGAATCTCAATAGACTTCAATATTACCACAATACCAGTCTCTGTAATATGTGACATCACATATAATACACATCAAACTGAAAATAAGACATTAAAAATTAAACTTTGCAGGGATGATGGAAACCCCTGCTACAGATATTTAGCAGTGGACAGTGTCAGTAAAGTAGTGCTGTCAGGGAAGAGGAGGACACCACCTCCATGGGCGGTACAGACCGGGGTCTGTGAGACCCCTCCACCCACTACAGAAAGTAGGGATGGAAGTGCACGCCTGCTTGCTGTAGATAGGACTACAAATGGGCTGTGGCAAGTCTGCTGGCAGAGGGTACAGCAGAAATAGCAGCCAGCGGTCTTACAAACAGGAAATCACTGGAGATTAACGGCTGTTCTGCAAAATCATCAGGCTATTACAGAAAAACTACAGAGCTCAGAAGAAGATGGATGGCATAATTAGTAAAGGTAGGCGATAAACAACAAGGACATGAAAAAAGGTTTTTGCCTGGAGTTCTGCTTTAAGGTTGCAACCAAAAATAGTATGTAGGGGATCATGTGTTAGTATAAGGATACAAAAATAGAAAGGTTAGAGGGAAAAGGAAAAATGGGGCTGTGGGGGGGACACACAGGAAGAATCAGGGGAGGATAATTGAAGCAGCCAGCCATACACATTTTTTGCTGAACCAGCTGAGATTTGAACTGTTAATGGGCAGGTTGAATGTACCAAGTTGATTGATCGATCAGAAAAAGAAAAACGAAAAACCCCCCTGAGCGGGGCTTTAATGCAGCCAATGATATACAATTCAAAAAAGCAATTTGACTATCCCATTGCTTTTTCGAATTGTATATCATTGGCTGCATTAAAGCCTCACTCAGGGGGGGTTTTTCATTTTTCTTTTTCTTATGCATCGTATGTAGTGCGCAGCCTTTTTATTTATATTTCTCTGAGTGTCCTCTTTTCTTTACTGTTGATTGATCGATCAACTTGGGTACAACCAGCCTGTCAGATTCCCTTGTGATTATCACTAGCAGCTGCTATAGCCACTAGCAATAACCACTGTCTTCTCTCGGTGGCGCTGGCTTTACCCACCCAGCCCTCCCCCCACCATGAGCAGACAATTGTTAGGCAGGAGACATTTCCCTGTCATCACTGTCTGTGTTGGTTGGGGGATAACAGGAATTTCTTTCCTACAACCCATGATTGTAGGAAAGAAATTTGCACCATGTATGGCCTGCCTTACTCTATGTCTCTAAACATTAGTGAGAACAGGGGTTTGATCGGCTAATTATCTGCAAATTGTGCCACATCCTAAATTCAAAATTTGAGACAGAGAAAATTCCCCTAGTGGACTTTTAAGGCACATATAAAGGAATATTTAGGAGAGTATGTAGAGTAAAACGCCAGTTTATTCGTTACAAAAAAGTTTCTCAAGTAAATATCAAACAAGTGACATAAGTAAAAACAGGGAATGCAGTTCTATAGATATAAAACTAGTGATACCAATACGCTTGTACCCGACGCGTTTCGGAGTTGCTTTTTGCCTCCTTCTTCAGGGGTGATTGTAAGCTTTAAACAGAGATTTCTGTGTAGGAAATGGCATATATAACATATATATAGTAAATATGCGTAAAAATCAAACCAAAGAGCGTAGAAATACATAAATATACATTTCTTCGTTTACACTTACATTGGTATCTATAGTTATTGGTTATGCATTCCAAGAGGTTTAAAAGAAGACAAACATGTTGACACATACTGCCCATCAGACGCGTCCCCTGAGCATGGTGTATAGAGCTTTGATGGAGTGTCTCCAAAGTATTTATATAGCCTCCATCGAGGTAGAGGTAAATAGGTAGACAAATATGGGGTAGTTTTACTTCCTTTCAATAGGAATAAAGGCCCATTAATCAAGGGCGTATAAGAGTTTGGATCTGAGATCACACTGAGGCCAAATGCGGATCCTGTAGATTATGAAAATATATAGATAAGTACATGTATGTAAAACATATAAGTGGCTGGGATATTGGGTAGGAAGTCCTAAAATGTATCCTACCTGGTCAGCCTACAGTATAAGGATCAGCAGCTGGTGATGGAACTAGATCCGGTGAAGCCCAAATCTGGAGGGTCGACATGCAGAGAAAGAGGGGATATATCAAAGCCCTAATTGTGTATTTCTAAAAGAAGGGGGGGGAGTGAGAGGAAAAAAGGGGGGGAAAAAACAGAGAGAAAACGAAAGCAATGAAAAAGGAAGGGGAGGGAGGGGGGGGTGGGGGGGGGGCAAGGGGAAGGGGGAAAGAGAAAGGGCGGGAGGGGGTATAGCCAGAGACTTGGACCCTACATATAGTGAGTTTATTACTTCACTATTGGAATACATTCTTAGTCACAATGTGTTTACCTTTAACGGCTCCCACTACCTCCAGGTGCAGGGGGTTGCGATGGGGACGTGCTGTGCCCCATCGTATGCCAACCTGTACCTGGGGGAGTGGGAGGCCATGTTCCTTAATGATGAAGGCTTGTCGATGTACACGGACCACATTTTGTGTTGGTACCGGTACATCGACGACCTCTTCATCATGTGGGACGGATCGATCGATCTCCTTAGGGAGTGTTTGCTGAGGATGAATCGCAACGACTTCAACCTCAACTTCACTATGTCGTTTGATAAACAATGCGTTACATTCCTTGACGTAGAGGTATGCAGGGGTGAGGAAGGCAACATCATAAGTAAATTATACAGGAAATCTACCGCAAGTAATGCCATTCTGCATGCAAGTAGTTTTCATCCCAAACCCCTCCTCAACTCTATCCCATATAGCCAGTACCTGAGAGTAAAAAGGAACTGCTCCGACAATAACACCTTTAGACTAGAGGCAAATAAGCTACGTGACAGGTTACTACTGAGGGGATATTCCCATGCGTCACTGAAACGCTCCTTCAAAAAAGCCCTGATGCAACCAAGAGAGGAGCTACTATACTCCAAAAAAGCAAATAAACCCGATAAGAACGATACCGATACCCTTAGAATTATTACCAAATTCAACAATCAACACAGACAGGTTAGGAACATTGTGACAAAATTTTGGCACATGCTACAATGTGATCCAACACTAGGACCACTGGTCCCACAGAGACCCCTCTTTACGTTCAAAAGAACTACCTCCCTGGGAGACAAGATCACAGCCAGTGAATTCAAGGCAGGGACTAATAAAACACACTGTAAATATAAGGGAACATTTATGTGTGGTAAATGCAGATATTGCAAATACATGCTCACAACTAAAAATCCAACTCTTCCGAATGGCCAGCCCTTCCACCCCAAACATTTTGCCAATTGCAAGACCTACGGGGTAATCTACTTACTTCTTTGTGAATGTACATGCTTTTATATAGGGAAAACCAAAACAGAATTCTGGAAGAGGGCATATAGGCATCTAGTAAGCATGGAAACCTGTGATCCCGATCTCCCATTGGGGAGACATACTTTAATAGTACATAATGGCAAATGCCCAAAAATCTAATTTCTTATCTTAGATCGGGTACATCCAGAATCGAGGGGAGGGGACTGGAACAAGACCCTTTTACAGCTAGAGTCCCGGTGGATATATAATTTAAGAGCCACCCAACCCCCAGGCTTAAATGAAACCATTTGGTTTAAGCCCTTTCTCGAGGGTTTCTCATCGGGCGGTAGAGAGCAGTAGAGAAGATAACCCTACAGACAATCACATACCCATACTTGGACCCCAGATCTAGTTATCTACATCTTGCTTACAACCACCCTCTATATAGAGGACACCACTACTGGCCTTTCCGGCTTTTTGTTTGTCTGTCTGCCCGGTGGATCCCCCTCTATCCACCATCTACATCATGCAGTAAAGGAGGGGCTTCAAACCCAACAACATACGCAGTAGCCTAGCTTGGTCGATGCCTATTGACCTTCTTTACAGAAACAAGACCCTTACTGTATCATAGGACACACCAGACTGTCATATTTTGGGGACCCCAAACTGTTGCCATATACTCTGCATACTATATACTATGATGTCCTAGGGCACTGATCAACTGTTGCCATATTTTCTGTATACTGTACATTATGACATCTTTTTAGTAATCAGACCTCTATTGTACTATAGGACACATCAGAATGTCATGTTTTGGACTGTCATGTATAGTGTACATTATGATATCTTTTCAGTAATCAGACTTTTATTGCACTATAGGACACATTAAAATGTCATGTTTTGGACACCCCAAACTGTTGTCACCATATATATGTCATTTACTTTGCTTATTGTATACCATGATACCCTAGGTCACTGAGTAAATTGCTGCCATACACCTTATATACTGTACATAGATATCTGGACTCTATCTATATATAATATTTTGTGATATCCCTGATCCCTACCTATACAATGTACTTCCGGGGTACACATCCCCCGTGTTCGTTTATATAATTACTGTTGAATATTATGTGTCCCTCCATGGGGACTCCGTCCCAACCTGTATAATGCTGCCCATCAGTACCGTTTCCCCTGGAATACATATGTAGTTTTTTTCTTCTTCCACAAGAGGCACAATTTATGTGCTTTAACATTTCCTGTATTAGCCCTACACTGTGATCTGTGTTTCCGCCCGGCACACAAAGCCGCCTGAGCGATCTCAGCTCATGGCGGTGCTGTGTGAGGTACAGTGTTATTCACACTGTCCTCCATCTTGCGACCCCAGCGGACATGCGCAGTCCGTTGGGGAAGCTAGACGTGCCGGCGGGTGTAGTAGGCGTGGCCACGCCTCTCGACGTCTGCGCACGCATGCGCTGTGGAGGCCTGACGGCGCTCGCTCCACCCGGGGGGCCAGTCAGAGCGCGTCCGTCCCTCCTCCACCACCCACGATCAGCTGTTGTCTTTTTTCTATCAACAGCTGATTGGTGGGGAGGGCTTTAGGTACTCAGCCTTGGCTCACACCAGGCGTCATCTGCCTGGAGCAGGACGCTGTCGGTGTGAGCTGCTGTTACAAAATTGTAAGTAATCCAAACATACTTATTGACTGAGACTCCATTACTGAATATCACCAGCCACCAATCTGAACTGATACCTGCACCTCTATACATTTCTTTCTCTTCCCTACTGCTTTCTCCTTGGTTTTCCTTTCCTGTTTTTCCTTCCCTCTTTTTCTTTTTTGTTTCTTTTTCCCTCCTTCCCTCTTTTTTCCCCTTCTCACCCCTTCCTTTTCCCTTCCCCCCCTTCCCCCCCTCTCCTTTCCCTCTTTCCTCCCCCCCTTTTTCTCTCTCCCCCCCTTTTTTCCCCCTTCCCTTTCCCCGCGCCTTCCCCCTCCCCTTTTTTCCCCCCTCCTTTTTCCCCCTCCCCCCCTCCCCCCCTCTTTTTCCTTCCCCCCAGGCTTCCCCCCCCCAACCCCCCCCCTTTTCTACTACCCCCCCTCCCGCCCTTTCTCTTTCCCCCTTCCCCTTCCCTCCCTCCCCTTCCTTTTTCATTGCTTTCGTTTTCTCTCTGTTTTTTCCCCCCCTTTTTTCCTCTCACTTTCCCCCCCCCCTTCTTTTAGAAATACACAATTAGGGCTTTGATATATCCCCTCTTTCTCTGCATGTCGACCCTCCAGATTTGGGCTTCACCGGATCTAGTTCCATCACCAGCTGCTGATCCTTATACTGTAGGCTGACCAGGTAGGATACATTTTAGGACTTCCTACCCAATATCCCAGCCACTTATATGTTTTACATACATGTACTTATCTATATATTTTCATAATCTACAGGATCCGCATTTGGCCTCAGTGTGATCTCAGATCCAAACTCTTATACGCCCTTGATTAATGGGCCTTTATTCCTATTGAAAGGAAGTAAAACTACCCCATATTTGTCTACCTATTTACCTCTACCTCGATGGAGGCTATATAAATACTTTGGAGACACTCCATCAAAGCTCTATACACCATGCTCAGGGGACGCGTCTGATGGGCAGTATGTGTCAACATGTTTGTCTTCTTTTAAACCTCTTGGAATGCATAACCAATAACTATAGATACCAATGTAAGTGTAAACGAAGAAATGTATATTTATGTATTTCTACGCTCTTTGGTTTGATTTTTACGCATATTTACTATATATATGTTATATATGCCATTTCCTACACAGAAATCTCTGTTTAAAGCTTACAATCACCCCTGAAGAAGGAGGCAAAAAGCAACTCCGAAACACGTTGGGTACAAGCGTATTGGTATCACTAGTTTTATATCTATAGAACTGCATTCCCTGTTTTTACTTATGTCACTTGTTTGATATTTACTTGAGAAACTTTTTTGTAACGAATAAACTGGCGTTTTACTCTACATACTCTCCTAAATATTCCTTTATATGTGCCTTAAAAGTCCACTAGGGGAATTTTCTCTGTCCTAAACATTAGTGAGTGTTCTTCAGCCGTACAAGTAAAGTCAACCCAGTAAAACCAAGTGGACTTTTATAGCTCACAAAATGCTTAATTTGGGATGATAGGATTACGTCCTCCATTTAGGGCAGGGGTGCAGGATTTAGCTGTGTTCATCAGGTTCCCGGAATATGAAAATAGATAATCTTCTGAGAGATATCCTGTGCCTGAGACCAGACTAGAACAGGACAGGACCAGAATATATGTAATAATGTTCCAGTTGCCTCTTTACATCTCCAGCATGCATCAGGGGCTTCAGGAAATATGCTGTTAAGAGTCTCCAGGGTTTTATACCAACATGATAATATTCATAAATATTTTATTTGACTTTAGGGGGCAAAGTACTCATGACCCCCCAGTACTGTTTAAAAAAGATTAAATAAAAAATTATGAGTTACAGGAATTAAAATTGAAGAAAGTCAAATATCTTTAAAAGGTTATTGTGGTTACATTTAATCACTAGCTGCAAAATATAATGATACCACAGGTCACAGAGTTTTTAAGCCTTGTGAATTCAAACAGGTCATAGAACTCAAAGGTGACCAAGAATAAACCTTTATTTATCAAAATGGTGCAGAATGGGCCCTTTTCACTTTTTTCAAAGTTTGTGACTTTTTATGAAGTGCCTATTAATTTGTTTTACTTTTTACTATTTTATAATAATAAATAACAAAATGAATGTATCATATTTGAAATGGAAAAAAAAATAAGCATAGCAAATTGCCAACCTGAAGACATAAATGTTATTATATTAATGTCTCTTTGTTTAACAGTGTTTTCTGACCACCACTACCAGTGATAACTGACTCACTTATTAAATGTTTATATAACACGGTTGTTAACTATAATTTTGCACCATGCCTTGTGGCTTCATGTTGTCAGCTGGAGTTTGCCACCTGTTTAACTTTTAAATGAATGTGCTGAAATTCTCCCTTTTCCCCTTTGTACGTGTATTCCTGTTTGCAAACTACTTGCTAATTATCTTTATTATTTTCATGCTTAGAATTTTATTCTCAATTAATACTTTGAAAATAAAAATAAAAATTTGGGATTGTACTTACTATCAGCCAAGTGATGCACATACCCTCAGGTTTTACAGTTCATCAACTTTTATCTGCACTGCACATCTTTGATTGGGAATGGGATTATTAGTGGCTATGAACTAAATGCATCTAGATAATCCAAGAAATTGTAAAGTTTTATAAAAGAATGGGAACATTTAGACAGGCCATTTTCCACTATGAACTAATATTTATGCAGAAAAAAATGTTTATTTGTTAAGGACATTTTTAACAGAAGTCTTCCTTTCTCAGTGCCTGTAAACCTGTGCATACCAAAAATCTGCACACGTATACATGCATATTTTTGGCCTGAAGATGAATTAAAACTGCCAACCATAATGTATATATATGCTTCTTAAAGCAGAGAGCTGTTTATCAAATCATGTTTTTATTAAAAAAATACACTAAGGTGAATTTTAGTGTACAAAAACAAAGTGTATTACCTATTTTGTTTTACATATAAAAGATAAGGTGGTGTTGAGTAAATAGATGCTAGACATGTCAAGTATTAAAATTTCATGCATCCATAAAAACTGTCCGTATATGACTCTTTAACAGCTTGTGAACCACCTACCACATGATGTACTGTGGCAGAGCGGCCCCGCTGTGTTGGATCACATACATGTAAGTGATCCAGCACTTCCGGGTAGGGGGTGTACACAATGTCATTCACTACAGTACAAGCCAATCAGTGGGTCCAGGCCAATTATTTATGGCTGGAATTTATGGCTGATTGACTGAGTGAAAGGCAGAAGAGATTTGGTAAACATTGGTACTGGTAAGCAACACAGAGCTCTCTACAGACAGCAGCAATGTGCCATTTTTCCCCCTGCTAAGCAGGGAGTAAAAAGTGGCACATCGATCAGTAAAAACAGTACACACAGTAAACATTGTAGGCTCCCAGTTAACCCCCATGATTGCCCCTAAATGTTTGTAGATGCTATAACTTTCACACAAACCAATCAATATACACCTATTGAGATTTTTTTTTTTTTTTTACCAAAGACATATAGCAAAATACATGTTGGCCTAAATTTATGAAGAACATTTTTTTTTTATTGGACTTTTTTTATAGCAGAAAGTAAAAATATTGTTTTTTTGTTTTTTTCCAAAATGTTCTGTCTTTGTTTATATAATAAAAAAACTGTGGTGAAATACTGTACCACCAAAATAAAGCTCTATCTTCATAGTAGCTGGCTTAGCAATGAGAGGATTCTCCGTGTCATCAGGAGGCAGGGAACAGCTCTCACCAAAGTACTGACTCTAAAAATTTCTAATCTCCTTTTATTAAAGATTTTCTGCACCAAGGTAAGGACAGTGACTTCACTATTTTCAGATAAGACATTTCTCTGGTAAACTGACAGGGACAGGACAGTTTCATAAGGACCTGACCACATTAGAGGACTTTTGCCTCCCTAAATCATTCTCTCAGGGGCTTTCCATGGCCATCCTTTCTATGTCTGAGATTGGGAGTGGGAACTGGGACAATCTCTTTCCTCAGAGGAATGGGATGAAACCTTTCTTTTTGCTTTCAAACTAACTATAGCTTCACAAGCACAAGAGAGAAATTTCAAAATCTTGACCAGGTGGTACAGGAGCCCAGCCATGTTATATACAATTATTCTGTCAATTCCTAAATTCTGCTAGAGATGCAGAGAGCCAGGCATGCATATCCACCTATCGTGGTCTTGTTCCAGGATCAGACTCTTTCGGAAAATGTATATTCCAATTAGATAACATAATTATGGGTAGAACCTGGCCAAAAACACCAAAAGTAGTTTTAAGAAGGGCCTGGTCTGCTTTCTAATTCTAGCAGGTCATGCCTTTATTCCTAGACATTGTAAGACTACTACCATCCCTACAATTAGGGAAAGGGTAGCTGAACTGAACAACATTTTGAGGATGGAGAAGCTAATCATCAGTGATAATGAAAATTAAA
The DNA here is from genome assembly GCF_042186555.1 of Aquarana catesbeiana. NCBI lineage: Eukaryota > Metazoa > Chordata > Amphibia > Anura > Ranidae > Aquarana > Aquarana catesbeiana. The sequence goes on from NC_133325.1 coordinate 631,680,657, forward strand.
TGAGGTTCTGAGAATTGTGGTAAACCTGAATCGACTTATCTAACTCATATAAATTTCTACCCTTTCTTGAATAATAACAACAACACTTTTTTCAACCTCTTGATTAATCTGGCTGAGCCCTTTTCTCCCCTCCCCTGTTTTCTTATTTTTCCTATCATTATCTCTGTTACCCTTCCTCATCTTTCTCTGTTTCTCCTACATAAGTGGCTTCCCATCATCCATATGTCTAAACTTGAATTGGTGATGCACATCCCCTTCTACACCTGCAGAGGTTGGTCTGGTGTCTAGCCTGCCCCTCTTTAATTGACAGTTTTTTTTCCATACTGGAGCTTCATTTGGGGCAACTTAAAACAGCCACCTGCAGGAGCCATTTCATATTCTTGTTGGTTTCCCTTGGGAACAATAGTCTCATTATACTGCGATATCTATAGATGATTGTCACTCACTCATATCTCAACACGAACAATGATGCTGTTTCTGTATATTTGTTATCGAGCCACAAAACTGATAAATTTTATTCTTTAAAAGAAAAAAAATTGCTGCAGGTACCTTCTTGAGCACAGCCCTTAAACCTTGCTAGGCTGGAAACATCTGACCGTTTAGAAGGGAAATGAAACAGAAAGTGAGGCAGAGGCCATGGCAGAAGTCAAAGGAAGTAAAAAACAAAGAACAATCAAGAGTCAGGCAAAAAAATCAAGGTAGATGGGTACAAAGCATAAACCAGAAGCCAGATCCAGCTGGATATGCTGAGTTTATGATTAAACTGAAAGATTATGGACAGGCTACCATATACATGCTGATTTGTAACCAGGCTATCAGATCAGAGTTACCACAAGAGCAACTGTTCAGACAGAATGAAAAATACCATTACTCAAGAAGCTATGGACTAGATTTTTGTTTTCCTGCCCTGTCACATGAGACGCCAGTATAATAAGTCTAAGAAAATTATGCAAGTCCTAGCAGAGTTTAAGCTCCCATATAAACTTGTTCTGTGAGAACTGTTTTCTTTTCATTTAAACAATATGGGTTTGCTGGTTGGCATGGTTTACAAACAAAAAAACATCCTGCTTGAGTATCTTCAATTAGGGTGGGAGTTCAGTAACAATGGAAGGGAGGTCAGTGGTACAGGCAATAGGTCTGACTGAAGAGTAACCCACTGCTTGAGGAAACCATGATGAAACCAGTCCAGTACCCTACTAAGTAGTGCTGCAGCATGATACAGTTCCAGATGGAGCAGGCCTACATCACCGTCATTTCACCTCTTCACCAAAATATCATACCAAAGTCTAGCCCGAGATCTGGGCCAGAAAAAAGTAGTATATACCACATCAATAGAAAAAATGAGCATGGGACCAGGATTGGAATAGTATAAAGGATGTAAAGAAATCTAGGGAGGAAATCCATCTTTAAGAGATAGACATCCGTCCCAACCAGAAATGTATAGATTACCATCTCTTAAAGTGTTGCTGCATGGTAGACAAAAGTGGGCAATAATTTAGCTCATATAATTTATTATGTTGGTAGGGTATTTGTACTCCCAAGTATTTAATAGAAATTGAAATGGAAATTTGTCGGCAAAGGAGTCTTGGGTTCCTGCAGGAAGTGAGATATCTAAGCAACATAAGTTTCTTGCATTCATTTTGAAATTGCTCGGGGTACCAAAAAGTTAAATTTCCTTTAAAAGTGAGGGGAAGGCTATTATCAGATAATATGAAGTAAAAGGTTGTCTGCAACTAAGCTAATCCAATATTAATTAATAATCCGCATTATTAGCGTGCAGAGCCATTGCCAAATGCTCCATTGCTTCATATGTAGAGAACTGATGAGAGAGGACATCCTAACATCCTTCATGGGTCCCATTAGATATATGGACTGGATGTGAAAGTAAACCATTCACCCAAATGTGAGTTGTTGGACAGGAATAAAGGGCCATTATTTCATGAGTCAGATCCAAAGGTAGACTAATTTGCTGCAGTGTTGCTTTCAAGAATGCCCAGTCCAGACAATCAAACTCCTTTTCAGTGTCAAGCAAAAGAAGACAAAGAGGGACTTTCCGCGACTGGCAATGAGAGATTACGGGTAATATTTTCATAGTATTATCCCGTGCTTCACAGGTGGAGACAAAGTCAACCTGAGCTAAACTAATATATAAGAGAATAAGCGACTGAAGTCTATATGCTAAAGTTTGGCATACATTTTAAGATTAACATTAATAAAAAAATAGGCAGTAACTTGAGCATTTCATAGTGGTGGTTCTGTTTCAGTGATGATTTCTAACACTAAACCAGTAACAAGCCCTTTTTCCATTTTAGTTCTAATGCATCAAGCAAAAAGGTCATAAAAATATTACTGAACAAAGTGTAAAATGTTTCTTTTGTAAAATGCAGTAATATATGACTATTATTTTCATTATGTAACTTTGTGTTTGGTAATTGATACACATAACAAAAAGGAATAATACATTCTTATTTTATTTATAGTCATTTGAAAGAAATCATGGTTCTTTTTGGAAAAATTTCCAGACCAAGTTCTCTTGAAAGTTTAGCAAGTATCTCTTTACCATTATTTTAATAGTGTAGTTTTCATGACCCTTTATTTATTTAAGTTTAAAAAAGTTTAAAAAAAAAAAATATATATATATATATATATATATATATATATATATTTTTTTTTTTAAACTTTTAAATATATATAAACTTTTCTATATATATATATTTGTAATTTCAAAAACTTTTTTTTAATTCTATTTCTACACCCATTTACTAACTTAGAAAGAAGTTGTTCCTAGTAGCAACCAACCAAGTTTTAACTTTCATTTTTTTTTGTCACTACATACAACACTTCTAGTTTTGTTTTAATTGGGGTTGATTTACCAAAGGCAAATAGACTGTTCACTTTACAGGGGAAGCTGTGCTTTCCAAGGGAATTATCTCCAGAGCTTAGTGAATGAGGTGGAATTTCACTTTGCAAATAATATTTTCTTTGCAGAATCAAATAAAATAAAAGACAGCATTTTGTGCTTGCACATGATAATGGAAGTAAGCAGAGTTTCACCTCATTGACTAAGCTCTTGGGAAAATGTCCTTCCAAAGTAAATAGCTGTCTCAGATTTTTATCCAGCCCATTTGGGCTACATTGTCTATATTCAAGATCAAGTTAGCATCATATGATGTAGTTGTGGGAAGAGGAAAATTGTGGGTGCTATTTCATTTAATCACTTGCTGACCCTGGCTTTTTCTGATATTTGTTTTTTACAAAAAATCAAAAAATCTGTATAAATCTAGAATAAAATGGTGGACATTGCAATATTTTATGTCACACAAAAAAACATTAACGTTAACCCAATTTTTTGTATAATGTGAAATATGATGTTATGCCGAGTAAATAGATACCTAACATGTCAAGCTTTGAAATTGCGCACATGCGTGGAATGGTGAAAAACTATGGTACATAAAAAGCTCCATAAGTAACGTTTTTAAAATGTTTACAGGTTACCTGAATAGAGTTACAGAGGAGGACTAGTGCTAGAATTATTACTCTCACCCTAACGATTGCAGCGATAATACCTCACGGGTAGTTTGACCACTGTTTACATATGCATGCGTGACTTACGTATGTGCTCGCTTCTGCACACAAGCTCAGAGGAATGGGGTGCTTTACTTATTTTTTCTTATTCATTTTACTTTTTTTTTTACACTGTCACTTGATTATTTTTTATCACTTTTATTTCTGTTATAAGGAATGTAAACATCACTTGTAATAGAAATAAGCACGACAGGTCCTCTTTATTGAGAGATCTGGGGTCAGAAAGACCCCATATCTCTCCTTTAGCTTTAAAATAAAATAAACAATTCCTTTAAAAAAATAAAAACTACTTCAGACGTCGCTCCTGTCTTCCAAGGGCATAGAGCCAAGTTGGGGCTATCTTGCCCTCACTCAGCTTCCTGCCTAGCTATTGGCTGCACCGGATTGGTTCCTGGCTTACTGACAGCTTTGGTAAGCTTGGGAACCACTGGGAAGCGGCAGGGAGCGCCTCTCCTACCACCTATAAAAGTGATCTTACGGTGAATCCGCCACTGGGACCACTTTTATCTGAAAGTCGTCCGTCTGTCTGAACAAAGACACTGTAAGAAATTAGATTTTTCTCTGTTTTTTTATTGGATATGGTTTGTAGCAGAAAGTAAAAAATATTGTTTTTATTTCCAAATCATCAGTGTTTTTTGTTTATAGCGCAAAAAAACAAAACAAAAACACAGTGGTGATTACCACCAAACAAAAGCTCTATTTGTGGGAAAAAATGATGACACACATTTTATTTGGGTACAGCGTTGCATGACGGCACAATTGTGAGTTAAAGTAACACAGTGCTGTATCACAAAAAGTGGCCTGATCATGAAGTGGGGTAAATCTTCCAGAGGTCAATTGGTTAAATGTATCCTGCCTACAGCCTACACTTTGAAGACAGCAAGGGATCACTGTATAATTTATATTAGATTCACATATCTGATTAATTCAAGGAGGTTGACTTACTACAAAAGCAGAGAAGTAAAGCAACTATTCACTTAGCAAAGTGGATGTTTAAAGTAGACATTTAATACCCAATCATAGGCAATAGCATTAAAAAAAAAAAAAAAAAACTAGACAAATGCTTTGTCTTACATAGGATTGGATAGTTGAATTGAAAAAAAATCACTGTTTTGCTAAGTGAACATTCTCAAGTACATGTGCAAATCAACACATTGCTTTCACTGGCATAAGCCATAAGTATGTAAATATAAGCTGCAGTGCACTCATGTAATCACTTAAAATCACAAACCGCTAAAAGCAAGTGGCTCTTTCATAGGTTTAGCTACAATGCAGTGTATTTGTGACAAAAAATGAGAACAAGAAAAGCATCAGTAAGTCTTTTAAATGTGCATTCTACTTTCCAAAAATGTCATGTTGCCTAAAGTCATATGAAGTGGAAGGATGGATAAGGGTCTTAGGAACAGGTAAGCAAATTAAAAACTGATTTCCAAATACTAAAAAGAACATTCAGACATGCATGTTTGCAAACATACACAAATACATATATAAACATAAAAAAATCATTAAAAAAAAATAAATCATTATTACTTATCCATTGTACTTGAATTTCTTTTATATTGTCTAATTAAAAATTCAGCTACATTACAATATTCTGACAACGTATAATAATAAAACAATAAAAAGATTTAAATATTTTACAGTTCCTATTTATAATTGTATTTTCTCCAAATTGGTGACCTAAATTCTGATGATATGAGCGGTAAAGGATTAATGCTTCACTGTAAACACACAAAATATAATAATCAGCATGTTTAGAAAGCATATTCAGCAGCTCATAGTTCAAATGTTTAAATTTTACAATGCAAGTAAACTTTTAGGAAATAAATGTACACCACAAGTCAGCACATTTAACAATCAGCACAAAACAGCTGTGAATTGTGTGCATCTGGAACAAAACCAGTCTGCCTGTTTGCATCTAATTCACTCAAATCACCTTTGTTGAATGCATAACAACACAAATAACACCCATAGTGCCATTAGTCCTTAAGAGGCTGTTTATTGAAGTTGTTTATTTTTTTTGTTACCAAAATGAAGTAAAATAAACACATAAACAAACAGTGGGAGCAGATTCAGTCTATTCAAGCTGGATGCCACATGAGTTTCAGTTCTACAAAATTATCCATTGTAGCTGCAGTAAGGATTGCATACTTTTCTAATTGATTTAGAATTGCCATTAAAGGGTCCTCCGTGACTTTCTTTCATTTGGTTTAATTAGGCAAGAATTCACATGCTTTCAAAGTGGTCACATAATGAATTCAAAGGCAAATTTAAAACGAATCAACTTCCATTCTAGGGAGAAAAGGAGAACTAATGGTTGGTGGGGTTCTACATATATATATATATATATATATATATATATATATATATATATATATATATATATATATAATTTTTCCTTTTTATGCATAGTGTTTACATTGAAGTAGTCTTTGCCCAGCAGCCCAAAAAAGGAGGCTTCACTTTGGACCACGGGAAAAGATCTATGTTCCCATTAGCAAAGGTTCATGGTGCCCCCTATGGCAAGGCACCCCTTATGTTGAGGGCAAGTGGCCTGATATGGTAAAGGAGGGGATTTGCATGCTCATCCTCCCTCCTTGCATAAGGGTCTCCTGTGGATTTTGTGGGGACCTCATTTTTTTTTCTTGTTTTATTATGGGGGCCTGGCATTGAATTTAGGGGTGGCCCCATGCCATATTTTTTTTTTTGCATGTAACATTGGCATAAATTCTAGATCTGCAAGGATAAGGGTCTTATATATTGTATTTTTTTGCATAGGGTCCTCCATTAACATCTATACCATGCCCGAGTCTACAATAAGGGTCTAGTATGAATGTAGACAACGTTTTGCAGCCAACAAAACATGTAGTTGAATGGTATGTGCACTGAATGTTGGAAACAATTGTGATTAGGATAAAAGTGAATTTAGACACCTAGAGTAACATTTTGATTTGACATATAGTCTATTGTCCCAACTATTTTGCACATTGACAGTTTGCTGTAATTGTCGTTGGTTTTGTGAAATTTGTAAAATGCTGCCAACAAAACAATTAAAAGAGAAAATATCTTTGTTACTATTTATATACCATTGATTAGAATGAGGTTTAAGTTTGTGACCAACATAAGTGGATTAGAGCCTTAATAAACAAGCTCCCTGTACCCTTTGTTTGACAACTCCTTGCCTATTAGCTTTGAAAATGGCTTTGTTTGCAAACAGAAAAAGCTTGCTTGGAAATGCCTTTAAGCAGCAATTTTTTTCATTTCTAAATGTCAGTTTTGCTTTAGCATATCTTACATGTACACCGCTTAACAGGTAGGTTCAAGGCATCCCCCAAGCATTGAAGGCAATTAAAGAAATTGTGCATTTTTAATGTTTTTCTTTAAGCCTCTTATAAAAGAGCTGCTCCTGCTGAATGGTATATATATATATATATATATATATATATATATATATATATATATATATATATATATATGCATTGGTATATGTCTCACTGGACAGTGGACTGGACAGTGGCAGCTCCCCATGCCCTTTGTTTGATAATACGCTGCCTATTAAACTTAAAATGGAGAAATAACTTTCCAGATTTGCCTCAGAATTACTTCAATTAGGTGTGCATTGAAATTTACAACTTGTGGATGTTGACTATGTTTGCAGAATGTGCCCAAGCATATTCAATGATCACTACCATTGGCCAATAAATAGTGCAAAGGGCAAAACGTTTACTAGTCTATGTATAAACAAATTTGCTGGGAAAATGACTTAAGCATTCACACAGACATAATGAATTATCCCTGTATTGTATATGATTATCTCATATGATCTTCAGATCCATCTAGTGGACATAATGCAGTGTTTTTCTAAAATACTTCAATAAAAAATACAGCACTAGATGGAGATGATGATTGTAGGAGATAATAACATTACAAATGGGGATTGTAGGTTGTGACAGTGTGAATGCCTAAGGCAGGGGTAGGCAACCTTGGCCCTCCAGCTGTGGTAAAACTACAAATCCTGTCATGCCTCTGCCTCTAGGAGTCATGCCTGTGATTGTTAGGGTCTTGCAATGTCTCATGTGACTTGTAGTTTCAAAACAGCTGGAGGGCTGAGATTGCCTACCCCAGGCTTAAAGCATTAGCAGTGCAAAGCTTTTATACATAGCCCATTTAGTGAACAGTGCATAAACCTAAAGCAACTATTCTAAATTCACTTTACTAAAGACCGACAGATTTTATATATATATATACTGTATATATATATATATATATATATATATATATATATGTAATAAATAAGCACGTTTAAGTAATATCGAAATGTTAATGTAGGAATATTATTAGCTGTTGGATGCTCTCCTATTCTGGGATATGATCGTCTGGTTTACTTGTTGTGGTTGCCAAATGGCAGTAATAATAATGGTAATGATAAGATCATCTCCAGAATATCAGTATTTCAACAGTGAAGTGCCAGACACAAATTAGTGACAAACTAAACCAGCTAAGAAAGCCTTAGCGGGCTTTATCACTAACGGCAAAACTGAAATACAAAGTAAAGTAACTGATATAAACTGGTTTCTGTAAACTGAAGTCATACCACCTAAGGATAAATTCTGATTGGTTCTAATTGATTGGGTTACTATGATTCTACTTTCACTAACTGCATCTGTCTTTAAATCCTTGTATCCATAGATCTCATATACTGTATATATCTAAATACAGAATTAGTAAAAGATAGACAGGCACAATTTGATATGATTGCATGGCAACCTGTCATTTTCTAGATATTTTCTATTAGGAACCCCCAAAGAGCTCAGCTGGCCATACCACTAGAGCTCCCACAGAACTTATTTCCAAGATGTATTTTTATTTGTTTCATTGATTTTCATATACATATTGGGCATTGATTTTTTGAGTTGTAACTAGTATGATATTCAGTTTTCTACTTCAATGTTTCTTTCATGGTGTATGGTTTATATTACCTATGAATGATATCAGATTGAGAGTCCTATCAATCCTTGATAGGAAGGGGCAGAGCCACCTGGTGACATCCCCCGATGACACTTTTGTGGTGAATCGGTAGGGGTACTATGCACCCCATACTCATTCACATGGGGGGGTGGAATCTGGAGGATCTTCCAGATTCTAATAAGCCCCCTGCCTGCAGACCCCCACAACCACAGCCCAGGATTGTGGGGATGAGGCCCTTGTCCCCATCAACATGAGGACAAGGTGATTCGGGGTAGGGGGTGGCCCTAAAGCACCCACCCCCTATGTTGAAGTAATGTGGCCTGGTATGGTTCGGAGGGGCAGTGCTCACTCACTCCCTTTCCTGGCCTGCCAGGCTGCATGCTTGGTAATAGTCTGGTATGGATTTTGGGGGGACCCCACACCAAATGTTTTTACATTTTGGCATGGGGTTCCCCTTAAAATCCAGAGCAGACCCGAAAATCTGCAATTCACTTCCAGTTTCACAAAAATATACAGATTTAATGCCTTATGTTAAAAATCTAATATTTATGTTTTGCTTTAATAATATATGACTTTAATGTCAATTGTATAATTAAAGCTACTATGTTTTGATTTGTTTTCTAAGCTACCACAGTAGCTTAGAAGATTGCAAAACATATATATTGCCAAATAAAACTCAATTTCAGGTGCAGTTTTTATTTTAATCCTTATTTCTCACACAACTGCTATTAATTTGTTTGTTCACGTTTGTGCTGTGCTTTGTGAATGGCACAAAAGTGCAAAGGGCTGGAGGCACAAAGCTGGAACTGGTTACAATCATATACACCGATCCAATGCAGCAGACACAGAGGAAGTGTGGCTCCTTTCTGTACATATCAGGAGCACTAACAAGTTGAGAGTGTTAAAATGTTGGAAAAAAAGATTAAAATAAAGATAGCTGTGCTTTAGGCTTAACCACCTCAATATTGGACACTTTCACCCCCCTCCGGCCAAGCCAATTTTCAGATTTTAGCACTGTCACATTTTGAATGACAATTACTCAGCCATGAAAGCCTTCCAAGCATGAGGATAACACATCTGTCAGATTTTATGACAGCCTAGATGCATAGAGGGGACCAAAATCTAAGGAGCACCGTTGGGCTTTCAAGGAGCATCTAATTTCATTACTGCCTATAACATTTGTTAGAGGCCCTGGAGCACCAGGACAGTGGAAACCCACACAATGACACCATTTTGGAAAGCAAACACTTCAAGGTATTTTCTGAAAGGCAGAGTGAGTTTTTTGAATACGTAATTTCCACCACACCTTTTTGGAAAATGCAGTAAAGAAAATTAAAATGTATATTTTTTTACAGAAAGTTGTCAATGAATAAGATATTCCTAACACACATTGTATGTAGAATTACACCCAAAAACACATTATACTACTCCTCCCAAGTATGGTGCCATCATAGGTGTGAGACTTTTTAACAGCATAACCATATAAAGTGCCCAAAATCCAGGGAAGCACCTTCAGGCATTATATAGACATACATTATGCATCTGGGGTGTGGCTTGGCACGCGACGGAGATGGCAGCCTAACAGAGGAGCTCCGTCAGACCCAAGGCCCTAATCATTATCTCTGCCGAACGATTACCGATGATGAACAAACAGAACCGCTATTCACAACACTCCTGACCCCGCCGTTCTACAGCTGCATCAGCAGGAAGGAATATCTCGGAGATATTCAGGAATCAAGCGGCGATACAGAGAGTCACTGCAGGAGGCAAGATGGCGCCAGTTCATCACGAGGAGGATCTCAGTGAGGACTCTCAGTCTGCTACAGAAGATAACGGTAGGAGAGGCACAAGACCTGACCATCCCCTAACATATGCAGACATGTCTGGCTTTGCTGCAGACATCAAAGCCTCGTTTTCTGCTGCCATTACAGACCTTAAGACCAATCTGCTTGTCCTCACTGAGAAGATGGGCACTGCTGAAACAGCAGGAAAGCACAGAGACAAAGCACTACTCAGACTTGATAGAGTTACCTCCTCCCACGCACTCCATTTTATTGAGATGAATAGGCACCTGGAAGACCTCAATAACAGGGGGAGGAGGAATAACATTAGAGTCTGTGGCATACCTGAATCAGTTAATACTGAGCAAATAATACCTGTACTGCAGAGGGTCTTCAACAGCCTCCTGGAAAAACCAGAGGACTCTGAAACTGAATTTGTCTGGGCTCATAGGGCCCTCAGAGCAAGAGAACCAGACACCTTACTGCCTCGTGACATTATTTGCTGCCTTCAAAATTTCTCCCTAAAAGAAGAAATCATGTATAAAGCGCGCAGAAATGAGCAGATAGTGTTCAATGGCGAAAACATAAAGCTTTTTCAAGACTTTTCCCAAATCACACTAAAGAACCGCAAGGCGCTGTGACCTTTGTTAGATGTGCTCACGGAAAAGGAACTCCGCTATACTTGGCGCTTTCCCTTTGCTCTCTTAGTGACTCATAATGGCAAACAACATACTCTCCGTACGCTGGAAGATCTCCCTGAGTTCTGCAATGCTTTGCAGCTGGGCCATGTCGATCTTCCTGAGTGGTACCAAGAGTTCACCCTACCCCCCAAGGATAGGAGCCCACCACATTCACCGCTAGCAACTCCAGAGAAACACCACTCTAAGAAACAAAGACACAGCAGGCTGGATGGACAATCAGCAGACACATTGCACAGCAAAGCTCATCTCTGTAGGGGACCACTGGACGCTTGAATAAATCAACACAGACTTCTTCCAGTTACCAGTTGAAAACTGTTTAGAATGCCACTGTAAGAACGCCATTAGCAGATCAGGGATCCCATCCTATGTTGAGGATGATCGCACGCATTTACAAGCTGCTCAATGTTAGCTGGAGGTCACCATTATCCTATACGAGGTGAGATCTAAGCTCCACAACCTGATCCCGGAACTAACCCACACTATGCAAAGTTAATTTAATGTAATCCTGCAAGTGACTCATACTGCCTACACCTGAATATAGATTCTAACGCAGGAGCCATGCAGTCGTCATTGATAAATAACAGTTCAGCTCAACAACTAAGAATGTTGACTCTCTCTCAGTAACAGCGACACACTACCTGTGGCTTTTTTGTTATAATCACACTATACTCGGAGGAGCCTAGTGTCAGGAATGAACTAGTTGTGAAGATCATCTGGACTTCTACACCTTTCAAAATCCCGGTGGTGGAATCTTCTTTCTGAAATTATTCTACAGTGTTCAGAAGAGGTCATCCCATAGAATACCTTTTCAATGACTAATCATTATTTGTCATTTTTCCAGAGTTGCTTTATTAAAAGGAATGGTAAATGGGATAGGAGGTGTTTTTTACCCTTTTTATCTTGGTGATTTTATCCTACAGACCCACTACCATTTACTTTGATAAGCTGTTTGATTAACATTTTCGGTTCACAAGTTCACAATATTTACTTAACGGCAGAGATGCCCATTAGGTTCTGTAAATTAGCTTATATGGGCCAGGGTTTGACTTCTCCATTTCTTCTGATTGTTATTACCTATCCTCATTAGGCTAGCGGCAGTAAATACTCTGGTCGTGAATCTCCTACGTTTCCACAAAGTGCTCTGAAGGTCGAATTTAGGTTCTCCTTCCTGCACTAAGATTTGACTCACCTGGACAGCCCATTTGTCTTGGTGAGCCGTATTCCTCTCATCGCCTCTCCTATCTCTCTCCACTCCCTATTTTTCTTAGTCTTCTGCTCTTTCTCAAATCTGTCCTAACCACTAATTGAAGTGATAAAATAAATATAAGTGTATAACGCTAACTGGTATCTATCTCTATTTAGTTGTGATTGTGGGCGTGGCCCCCCATCTCTCTCTGCACCCGAGCAATGGCCTATTCAGCTTTGGGCCGAAATCCCACGGTGGTATCCCATAATGTCAAAGGCTTGAATATTCCGAAAAAAGATCTACTCTCCTTAGAGAATTGAAAAAAGGTAAGCCCAAGATAAGCCCCAACTTCCATATGCCTAAACTTAGAGGCTACACCCACCAAATCCAGCATGTGGAGACTAAATTCCTCCCTCATTACAGACCCAGTCCTACAACCAAAACTACATACGACCCTGAAAGAATTCTTTGAGCACAATAAGATGCCTGGCATGGACCCACTGACTGTATGGGAAGCCCACAAATGTTCCATAAGGGGGAACCTAATCAAATTGGGATCTCAAAAAAAGAGGAAACGGGACAAGGAAATCATGAAGCTATCACAAAAAAAATTGGCTCCCTGAAACCCTACACAAACAGTCCCTATCTGTTCAATCAGCTATGACACTTCTTGAGACTAGGAAGGCACTCAAACAACTTTTAGACTCTAAATCCAAAAGACTCCTTTTTTTTAAGAAAAAGGTTTACTATGAACAAGGGGACAAATCTGGTCATTTGCTTGCCAGAGCCATGAAAAATATCACTAATAAACAAAATATCACAGGCATTCAGGACAAAGGGGGTACTATTGATAGGACCACTGATAAAATAGCTCAACATTTCCAGGAGTTCTATACTAATCTATACAATCTCCCGCCTCAACACAGACCACCCAATCTCCAAGGAGATAAGATGCAGCTGATACAAGAGTTCCTGAAGGACTCTGGTCTCCCGTCTATAGGAACAGAGGAGGCCACGAAACTCGATAGTCCCATAGAATTGTCGGAAATCAAGTTAGTAATAAAAGAACGTAAAACAGGCAAAACCCAGGCCCAGACGGGTTTACAGCAATATATTACAAGACATTTGTTGACACATTGGCCTCACATCTCCAAGACGCATTGAACACCCTTTCGGAAACAAGAATAATTCCACTGGAATTCTTATCCGCGTACATCACAGTTATTCCCAAACCAGACAAGGACCCACTACACTGTACCAGTTACAGACCCATATTGCTCCTAAATCTTGATGTAAAGATAATGGCGAAAATTATCTCCACCAGATTAAAACCTCTATTATGTGACCTGATAGGATCAGACCAAGTGGGGTTCATGCCCGGAAGAGAGGCCAGGGACAATGTCACTAAAGCACTAGACTTGATTTATGCGGCACATGAGCGAAAGATCGAGGGTCTTCTCCTGTCCACGGACATGGAGAAGGCCTTTGATCGAGTAGCATGGGATTATATGTTTGAAACCTGCAGACACATAGGCTTAGGTTCAAACATGATGGCCTGGATATCTTCCCTTTATCAAAACCCATCGGCCAGACTCAAAATCAACGGTTCCTTATCAGACAAAGTTATTATACGCAATGGAACTAGACAGGGATGCCCCCTGTCGCCCCTGCTATTTATCATTTCACTGGAACCATTTATTAGACTAATTATGTCTAACACCACTATACGGGGTTTTAAAGTTATGAGGAAGGAATTCAAAGTAGCGGCTTACGCTGATGACCTCCTATTTTTCTTGACAGACCCACATTTATCAATCCCCTCCCTCCTGAAGGAGTTTGACACTTTTGGCTTTATATCCAATCTTAAAATAAATTATTCAAAATCAGAAGCAATCAATATTTCACTTCCAGAAACCAAATTAAAGTCAGTTAAGGACAACAGCTCCTTTAGGTGGGAGTCACAAGCCATCAAATATCTGGGAGTTTGGCTGACTCCTAAACTAGATTCCATTTTCTCGCTTAATTTTCTACCCCTTCTCAAAACTATTGAGGGAGACCTACTAAAATGGCACAATAAGTTTTTCTCCTGGTTTGGTAGGGCTGCAATCTGCAAAATGACAATGCTACCTAGAGTCCTATACTTGTTACGCTCCTTACCTATCAAAATACCCCAAAGCTTTTTTAAATCTCTCCAAGCATGATTCATCTGGGCACACAAACCACCATGCATCAAAGTCACCCTACTAACAAGAACCAAGGCACGGGGGGGAATGGGGTTACCGAAATTCAAAACCTACTATCACGCCACACACATAGCAAGGATTCTAGATTGGCACTGTCACGCCAGCATGAAAGATTGGGTATCATTGGAAAATGACCTAAGTCCAATTCCCTTACATTTTTCCCCTTGGATATGTAGACAAAACTATCCACCTAAATTAAAAAGTCACCCCCTAATAGGGACCATGCTCGAAATCTTCCACCAATTGTCCAACCAATCCAGATTCACATCTTCCCCTGGTCCCCTCACACCACTTCAAAATAACCCGGAATTCCCACCAGGGATGGGAAATCAAATATTGCGACCCTCTAATAAAGAAATCCCACTTTTAGCATACCACTGTATCAACAAAAATAAAATAAAAGACCTGACAGAACTCAGGACTGACAATGACATACCTTCTCTACCCATGTGGACATATTTTCAGATATGCAGTTATGTAAATAACACCATGCACAAAAGACACTTCACTAGAGACCTCACGGAGATGGAGTCAGTGTGCCTTAAAGGAGAACAATTGCTTATGATTGGTTACAAACTTTAAAGTAATCAACAGTTGATGGGTTCAGAGAGAGATGGTCTAGTAGCCTAAAGACAACTTTCACTGACTCTCAGTGGAATAGAGCCTGTATCATGGCCCACAAATGCTCTCTGAGCACGAAGATGCAAGAAACAGCATACAAAATACTAACTCACTGGTACACCATCCCAGAAAAGATCCACAAATGGTTCCCACAAACTTCTGACATGTGCTGGAGATGTAACAAAGAGAAAGGTACATTATTGCATATTTGGTGGCACAGTGAACAAATACTACCATTTTGGAATAAGGTTAAAGAGATGATATATAAAATCACGGAGACCAAACTAACACTAGATGCGGCCTGCTGCCTGCTTCACATTTCAAATTTTTCCTTTAAGAAATATAAAAATTCCCTTTCCAGACACTTACTAAATGCTGCCAAATCCCTAATTCAGCTGTACTGGAAATCAACGAATACTCCTACCATAAAAGAATGGCTACACAAAGTCTCATTTATCTGCGAAATGGAAGACACAAAGGCCCAAGCTGAGGAAAAAGTGGGCCAATACCATGATACCTGGTCTCCTTGGTTCGTGTATAGATACTCTCTAGACTTTGAAAATGTAATTAAATGATTTTCACACTTGGGGGCCTTCTCGAAGGCCGTTTTAAGCACTTGATGTTCCTGGATACAGATTTAACTTGACCCATATGGTTACACTAACTCTGAGAAAACACTATGGTGTTACACGTCAATCGCACATACCTAGTAACTTATAGGACTGCCTACTCCTTTTTTCCATCTGACATCTTTACATTACTTTTTCTGCCTGGATTCTTATCCCATCTTTTCCCTTTTCCAATATAACCTCAGACTTTAAGACGAACTAATAAATGCCTTTAAATGAAAAAAAAAAAAAAAATATTATACATCTGATTTCTTTACTACCTATCACATTTTTTAAGGTACTGGAGCACCAGGACAGTAGAAACCCACAAAACTACAATATTTTCGAGAGTAAACACACCAAGATTAAACATACAAAAGTGGCATGGGAAGTCTTTTGAAGACTTAATTTAAATGGCACAAGTTTTTGGAAGAAAATTATTTTATGTTTTTACACAAAGATATTTCTCACACACAGCATGGGAATACTTAGAATTACACCACAAAACACCACAAAACATTCTGTTACGTCTCCTGAGTATGGGGTGCCACATGTATGAGACTTTTTCACTGCCCAGACTGATTATGTACCGGGCATTGTATCTTGTGTATCACACAAATCAACCAAGTGTCTCAAAACCAATTCACTGTAACAGTCACATCTATACAAATGGCCAGGGAATATAGTGTAGTGTAGCATCACCTATAGCAGTCTCAGTTCCTATACGCCAAGCAGGCCTAGCCTACTGGTACATGACTGTCCCCAGGACTGCAATGTTCACTGGACTAGTGTCTTGCAGGAATGTTTTCAGCAGGAATGTTTTGATCAGTCAGTTCAGACAGCAGCAGAGACATGGCCAGCAAACAGGCAAAGAAAAAATTACAGTTTCTGATCTTGGATAAGGTTCATCCCAGTCCCAGGGGTGGAGACTGGAACAAGCTCCTGCTACAGCATGAATCACACTGGATTGTGAAGCTTGGGGCGACTTCATCCCTGGGACTGAATGAACAGATGAGTTACAGACCCTTCCTAGAGGGCTTTTCTTCAGGAGGGTGTGAAAAGGAATACCAATCGGTCGATTGCCCCCTTGCCCTCTTTTGTCCTAGATTATATAGGTGATTTGGGTGTTATAATGACTGATCCACAACTTTGTGCTGTACGATGGTGGAAGTCAACATGACCGCCCCATCAGCTCGACTCATGTGTGGTAGATCCTTTCTGTATGACACGCGCATGAATGAGTGGTATGTGTGACATCATTACGTCACACGATTCTAATCAAACTCCCATTTAAGGCAGTGGACCCGAATGGACGGGACACTGCTGTTGCCAATCTGGGACACACACGTGGAATCATCACCCACAAGGTATGGGGACTAGAGTGTTTGCTTACAAGGAAGGCGCTTGGCCCACTTCAGCACATGCCTGGATGTATGGACTCCCTCCACCCCCCCACATGTATGCTATTGCATTATGGTGATAACTGGGGTTTGCTTTAGTACTTGTCTTCTCCCATGACCATTGATGGTGGGATCATTGATGTTTCCCCTCTCCTCCCAAGGGTGCAACTATCAGCACAACTCCATCTGTAGCTGCCAACGTTGGGTATACTTGTGTGGAACAGTGATGGCCCACCATCCACCCGTATCTGCTCCATCTGGGGCACAGAGTGTTCTCCCATTGCATGGCAACTTTTGTGGATATCACAGCTGCATTCCTTGCTAACTGTCTTTTTTGGTATGTCATTTTACTACCCCTCTGATGATGTAAACTGTGAAATGTATGCGATTTCTTTGTTACATGCCATGATTATTATGTTGCTCTTTTATAGAACATTGTGACTCCTATGTATCAGTGTCCCTCATGAAGGGACGTTTTCTGTTCTGAAATGCGTTGGGCCTTTAGGACTACTCTATAGTTTTGATTACAGACATCTCAATTTGTTTTTATATCCAATTTTTATCGGTGATGTATACACTGTTTTTTCAGCCTATCTGTATAATAAAATATGTTATTTTTGCGTTCCATTGGTTGCCTTTAAAGTCCCACTAGTACCGGGGGGTACTTTTTGCTCTGTGTATATACCCAGGATGTTGGCAACATCATTTGGCTTACTTGGGTGGTTATTTGCTTTATTTTTTTTTTCGTAAAAATTGTATTAAAGATTTTAACAGACAATACAGAAATGTCAATATAAAAGGACATGGCTCCAGCTGGAGTACAAACCATAGTTACATACCAGTGACATAGTCAATAAGGTACTCCCTGCATAAGGTACAATCAACATTCCTAACATGAAAAGACATAAAGTGCTCTTTGAGATGTCATTGCGTTGCCATGTTTGTGTAAGGCAATTCAGGTGCATATAGACATGTCGCCGTTATTAGACATTCAGGGCCTCTGGCAAAGTTCCTGATCTGATTTTGCATATCATGAGAGGAGTGGGAGAAGGAGCTGACTACTAAATCAGCCCATTATCACAGAATCTCTGCCCATTAGGAATTAGTTGGGGGGTAAGGAAGAAAGAGAAAGATTAGGGAAAGAGAGAGGGGGGAGAGAGTGTATTGAAAGGCTAATGCGAGGAGAGGGGGTGGGATAACCACCAGCTACCCTCTCCATCTACTTCTGGTAGTGATGTATGTTGTATAAGAACCCACAATGCCTTCCAATTGTATCTACAAAGAGACTAACCGCAGAACACCGGATTTACGTTGTCTTGTATCAGTTCTTGATATCCTTGAGAGTTTCGATATTTAAACCAGGCTTCCCATATATTCGGGAAACTGGAGATCCTCTCTTGGGTGGTATAGATCAGCTCCTCCATTGCTGCAATATGATTGATGCGTGATGCCCATTCTATCATTAAAGGGGTCGATGTGGACCTCCAATGAACCAGCAAGCATAGTCTAGCAGCGTTAACCATATGCATAGCCACCGACTTATAGTGGGTATTTTGGAAAGATGAAGGAGGTACTGTGCTGGTGAAAACTCCAGTGGGAGAAAGGAAATTGCAGTTGTCGTGTCATGTACCTTATGCCAGTATGGCTGAATCAGTGGGCACATCCACCATATGTGGAGAAAATTGCCAAAGTCCTGTCCACATCTTCAGAACTGATCTGAGACTGCTGGGATGAATTCATGAAGCATTTCCAATGTCTTGTACCAACGCGTTTTATTTTCATACCCATTTTCATGGGTATTCACGTTCATTGAACCATTGTGGATATACTAGTGGATGCGATCCCAGCTAGTTTCCTCTATCACTGTGTCTAGTCCGGTTTCCCAAAATGCAAGCTCTGTGCGCAAAGAAGGATAAGGTTCCCTGAACATTGAGGCATAAAACACTGAGATCACATGATTCTGGGGAGACGAGCTAGAGCACAGCGATTCAAAGACAGTAGGGGCTTTTGTGAAGCTTTCTCTGTTTGCTGGATTATTGAGATAGTGTTTTAATTATAGATAGGCCCAAAAAGGGAAGGACTTGTTCAGGGATAGTGCTGCAAGCTCTCTCTGGCGGAGGAACCTGCCCCTGGAAAAAAAATGTTTAGCTTGCATCTCTGCATAGGGCCACTCAGCTATTAGGTAGGCCATAGCCATACCTGGAAGAAAGTCTGAGTTACCCTTAATAGGAGTGATCGTGCAGTCTTTGGCTGAGAGTGCGTGGACTTTACAAGCCCTTTCAACGGCATGAAGAGTTGCCCGAATAAGAGGGTGTGACTGGATGTTGGGTGTTATGTGCTTTTTAGAGAACCAGGGGACTGAGTGGAGTTCAGCTCCTGCGATCAATTGTTCCAAGAGTACCCATCCCTTACATCGGGTATGTATCCTCCAATCCACTGCCTGAGCCAGATGAACAGCCCAATAATATCTCCGCAGGTCAGGGATGGCCAATGCCACCACCAGACTTTGGTAACACCAGCTTCGCTCATCCAATTCGTACTGCCTTGGTTCAAAGAAGGAAGGTGGCAAATGGATTGGAATAGTCTGCATTTTATATAGAATGCGGGGGAGCACCGTCATTTTTAGAATTGAGGCTTGTCCAAACCAGGAGACGGCGGGCACCTCCCACCTAGGGAGGTCTTGCTGTATAATTTTCAGTTCTGACAAAAAGTTTTTGTCGTATAAGTCTGTTAGCTTGCCATGTAGTTGGATACCAAAATAGGTGATGGCATCCGTCTTCCAGTGGAAGGGGAAATTTGTCTGACATAGATGTACTAGCTTAGGAGGTAAAGAGATGTTCAGTGCAAAAGATTTTTAATAATTAATTTTTAAGTTTGAAATAAGTTGGAACTGTTCTAGGACTTGCATCAGGTTGGGTAAGGATGTCAATGGGGATGAGAGGAAAAGCAGGATATCATCCACAAAGGCAGCAAGCTTGTATTCCCGATGATGAACCTCAATGCCTTTTATGTTCGGATTTGCCCGGACGCAGCCCAAGAAAGGTTCCAAAGTAAGGATATATAGTAAGGGAGAAAGGGGGCAGCCCTGTCTGGTTCCATTATGGATGGAGAAGGCATCCAACAAGAGGCCATTGACCCGAACTCTAGTTCTTGGATTGGCGTATAGTGATCCAATGAAGGCCCGAATACAGCTCCCCAGTCCTAGGGCTTCTAAAACTGCATCCATATAGTCCCAGGCCACTCGGTCGAAGGCCTACTCTGCATCCATTGCCAGCAAAAAGCCTTCACTTTGGGTGGAGGTAAGCCCATGGGGCTCAATACGGACATCAGACCATAAATGATAAAAAAGAGAGGATCTAAGTGCTCACTGTATGATTATAAATTTATTTATGTTCATACATGGACTACTCACATTTAAAATGATTGTTACAGGCATAAATCACAGACATGTGTCTAGTTCCAAAGGGCAGCAGTGGGTGACGTCATACACAGCTCTCCCCCGTACACGTTATGTTCTAATGAACTCCCTCAGCGGGGCCCCGCCCTGATGTCCATATTGAGCTTTTGAGGAGTCTGGAAACGAATGTGTGATCCATTCTAACCCACTGAATATTGGGATCTGCTTGCATGACTACCTGTTAGTTCAGGAGTCCATGCCCTGAGGTGAGAATAGAAAATAAGACCGGAGGTGGAGGGATTGTCACCTATTGTGGATTTTATCATCACTGGTGAAGGTTTTCTGGGACCTGTTGTCCATTAACTCTCTGGACTGATTCTCAATACGCTATTAATAAATTTATTCTGTGATTTGCTGTTTTATCAACATTTTGGACTGTTTCTATTTGCGCTGCACTTATACCCTTCTAGCAGAAGTGCCTGTGTGTCAGCTAAGCCAGTTGCTACCTTAATAGCTAGTGAAAATTTGTGCTGCACTTCTTAGAGATTTTGTCTGACAGTGCTTGGACCAAACTTTGGTGTTCCTTCTTTTTTTCCTGGCCACAGTGGCTAACATGTGGCCTCTCACAACACACTTATGTCACTCCCATTGAGTCATGGGTGACACATCTGGTGTCTAATTGTGGTGGAAGTAATCGCCAATAGTCTGCTTGATGGTGGCCAGATCACCAGGATCGGTAAGAATGGAGGCATCCATTCTCCAGATTTTGGTAGATGTTTCCCTCTGGGGGAATCATAGAGTCAGAGTAATCGGGTGATGGTCAGAAAGCACCATGGTTTCTATTGTCGCATCGTAGAGGTAGGCCAGGTCCTTTTGGGGTATGAAAGGGTAATTTAGCCTCAAGTAGCGATTGTGCAGTTATGAGAAAAATGTATAATCTTTCCCTCGTGGGTTCAGAGTGTGCTTGGTATCACTGAGCATGAGAGAGGCCAGGTGAAGTTTCACTTGTTGTAAAGAAGAAAAAGGGAGTGAGGAGGTTCCCGTGGATGTGTCAAGGAGTGGGTCGATGGCCATGTTGAAGTCGCCCCCATTAATTAAGAGGCCTGTCCTAAATGTCTTAAGTTTCAGGAGAATATCTTTCAAAAAGGATACCTGTTTAGAGTTGGGACAGTATATATTTGCCAAAGTCACCAGTTTATCCTTCCAGAGCCCTTTTAGAAAAGTGAACCTACCCTCTGGGTCAACCACCTGGTCAGTAAGGCAAGACGCAAGCAACTTTGTGATCAGTATTGCTACTCCTTTTGTTTTGGAATCAGCACAGGTTGCATGAAAAACCTCCAGAAAGCGATTATTGGATAAGCGGGGAATGGAGCTTGATTTAAAGTGAGTTTCTTGTAGAAATACAACTTGGGCTTTATGCATCAGCCAAAACACTACTACGCTTCTGAGGAAAATTAAGGCCTTTAGCATTCAAGGAGTACACCTTGAGGGATAGAGGAGCTGAGGAATGCACCGTGGATGGCATATTCAATAGATGCAGTGGTGTGTCAATTTCACCCCCAAATTGTAGATGAGTGGGTCCGTGGGGGAGGGGAGAGGGAAGAAGGGGGTGAATCAGAAAAGGAGGAAAGAGTATGAAAAGGAGGGACAATAGAGATTGCACCTAACCTGATGATGCACTTAATGTGCCTAAAGATCTAAGCAAGATCTACTTCCCTTGTAATGTATACACCCTAGATATGGGGTTCATAAGAAATGTACCGGAGGCAGTCCTAGTCCTGATGAACTACCTAATAGGGGATAGTCTGTGGTATTGGGATAAAGGAACACTATGCCGGCTGTTTTCAAAAGGGGAACCTTCCTCTTTGAGGTGAGGATGAAATCTAGCACCAAAACAGTCATACACACTCTACTATCCAGAGACTCCAGACTTTAGGTAGAGACATTTGAGAGAGAAACCTCAGCCATGAAACATGGGGATACATCGATCAGGCCCACCCATAATAGGTGAGTAAGGCCTCCACCAGCACACCCCCTACCGACAGAGCCAAAGCTTTCAACAAGATCAAAGACAACAATAGGAACACACTGTAGAGCTGCCCAATAAAGGGCATGACTGCTGCTGCATGTACTACATCGGTCCGCAGGGGCCCCTGTATCTGGGAACACCGGGCTCCGATATATGTCCAGGAAACAGAGGACTGAACGCACCACCCCTTTCCTGGGTTCACCACCCAGGGCAGCATATATGTTGAGAGAGACTACAAAAGGAGTAAACTGCAAAAACAAAAACATATGGTAACTCTTATAACCTAATGTAGACACGGCAAGAGTGTCCCCCGACTCAGGAATTTCCAGCTCTTCCAGCCTACTTCCCATGCAACACAGGAGGAGGTATTGAGCCAAGGTTCTTTATAAACAGAAAGATCATAACCTTCAGGATTTCTATTTATGAGAGAAGGAATTTAAATTCTTCCACCTCCCGATCCCCTACTGACCAAACCCCTGCACTAGCCTGGGGTCAGTATCATGGGGGCCACAGGAGGCAGAACACTAACATCAACATAAGACAGATAACGGTACTGGTTGTCAGTAAACTAAGCACCTTCCCTCCAGAACATATGTAATCACAGGTATGAATCATAATCACTTCAGTGTGTTTCCTGTATGATCATGACACTGAGCCTGGCACAAAAAAAAACACAGGACAGAAATGACAGGACTCCTATCACCATGGCAGCTACTGCCCCTAATATACTCATTGTCCTGCATGAGTGCTCAGTAACTCAGACATAATATAGGTCAGATAAGGAGGAGAACAGGACATCTACTGCATGCTTGAACAGTCTCCGTCCCATACCATGCAGGCATCTCAGTGTAGCAAGGTGGGGAGAGTAGGCATCCCCCATTGAGTGATTAGCTGCGGCCCTGTGTGGGACAGTCTTCATTAGCAACTTTAGAGAACCCGGGCACACAGCATGGAGAGTGTGGAAGCCTGGGAAGTAAGAGCCTACCGCTGTTCCTTACTGGCAAAGGGCATTATGATGTAGGTACCTGTCATGTAACCGGGCTGCAGCAATGCCTGTTCCTGCAAATGTACTTCCCAAAGCCTGGCAAGGCTCTCCGAATCCTTGGTGGCAGGGCGACGGGAGTCACAGAGCAGAGCAAGACTAATATCATGTGTAGCTGCCATAATCCAGCAATTCCGCAGCAGGAGTCAACCTTTATATCAAAGCACAAGGGTAGCCATATAGTCAATAGTGACAATTAGTGCATACTAGGATATGGTGGTAAATGCAGAGGAACTCTAAGGGTCAGCTTACCGCACCATTCCCTGGGTAATCAATGCTCAGTCCTGCACCGAACGGACAATGGCGAGACTCGTGGGTTCTCATCTGTTTCAATATCTCCATGCATTCTTGGTGGGGTGGTGGCAGAAGGTCTGCGATGCCTTTGTCTGCTTCTTTGTGACCTGGGGTGTCATCAGGCTGGGTAGAGATGGAGGGTTCTGGTTACAGGAACGTACCATACCAGTCAGGGACATTGATCACCGGGATGCCGAGGGTGTCACAAAATGGCTGTAGATCTGCTGGCATTCTCAGCAATGCTGTACGATTTCCAGCAGTTGCTTGGAGGCAAAAGGGAAACTTCCAGCGGTAAGGGATACATCTTTCCCGCAGGACTTGAAGGAGAGGGCGCAAGTCCCTCCTGTGCTGGAAAGTGATGAAGGAAAGATCTTTAAAAAGCTGGATGTGCGCTCCTTTATGTTCCAAGTTAGCATGATTGCGTGCCAATCTCAGGATTTCCTCTTTCTGTATAAAGTTTACCAGGCAACATACAGCATCTCTGGGTGGGTCAGTGTCTCTGCTCCTAGGTCTAAGTGCTCTGTGACACCTTTTCATTTCAACAGGGGCATCGGGCGGCCTCCCTAGTAGTGTATTAAAGATTGCCCACACATCAGCTAGCAATTGGGGACCTTCCACTGACTCCAGTATCCCTTTAATATGCAGATTACATCTGCGTCCCCTATTGTCCAGATCCCCCATGTGCCTATGCATGTCCATGAGGTGCTGGGCTTGTACAGCTGTGTCTCGTTGAACTTGTTGAATGGCCACTCCATGTGTCATGGCAGCCAATTCCACGTGCTCCAGTCGAGAGGCAACTGCTTTGATGTCACTTTTGATGTCTGAAATTGCAGCAAACAAGGTACGTTTAATGTCCATAGCCACCTGCTAGAGATCAGCTAGACAGAGGAGAGGGGAGGGATATGAGGTATTCATACCTGGATGAGAGGTAGCTGGAGAGTCCGTGGTGGCAGTGTGACTCACCACACGACGGTCCATGGCTTGAGATGCGGCATGTGAGTCAGTGTGTTGTGTGCAGAATATCGCCAGTATGTTCTTGCTCAGCTGGGTAGATGAGTCCAGCTGAGACCAGGTGGCGGACTGGCTTCTCCCGTCATCTCTTCACCTGAATGCTGAGGTCTTCCCGCTGATGAGAGGCTAGTCTGAAGCTCTCCTTCTATGCTGCCATCTTGCTCCTGTGCCAGGCCATGCCCCAGTCATTTGCTTTCTATATGCAAACAGGCAAAGGATCAGTCCAGGCAGCAGGTATAAACACGGTCAATAAACAGACCAGGTTTAGTACAGGCAGCAGGCAGAGACAATACTTCACTGGTATGGCAATTATAAGGGATACTGTAATTGGTGTAGTGGTGATCAGGCACACTGTAACTGGTATAGTGATGATCAAAGACAATATGACCGGTGTGGAGGTGATTAGGGACACAATACCTGGTGTGGTTTTGATCAGCAACACTGTAACCGGTAAGGCTGTATATAGGAACAATTTGACTGGTATGGCGGTGATCAGGAATAATATGACTGGTGTGGTGGTGATCATGGAAACAGTAACTGGTGTTTTTGTGATCTGGGACATTGTAACTGGTGTGGTAGGGATCAGTGATGATATGACTGGTGTGCTGGTGATTAAGAACAATACGACTGGTGTGGTGATGTTTATGGACACTACAACTGGTTTGGCAGTGATCGGGGACACAATAACTGGTGTGACGGTGATCAGAGACACTGTAACTGATGTGGCAATGATTAGGGACACTATGACTAGTGTGACAGATATTAGGGACACTATGAGTGGGCAGCAGTGATTAGGGACATTGTGAGTGGGTAGCAGTGATTAGGGACACTGTGAGTGGGTGGCAGTGATTATGGACATTGTAAGTGGGTGGTAGTGATTAGGGACACTGACTGTTGCGGCAGTGACTAGGAATAGTGACTGGCAGCACTGGTATGGCAACATTGTACTGCGGTAGCATTGATCAGAGATAATGGCTGGCGGCACTGGCATGCAATGGCATTAGAGCAGCCAGATATTGTATATTAACACTGCCACAGCGATACAATGACACCATAATGACACTATACTTGTTCTGGTGACAGTTCATACAAAACATGTATTTATATATATTTTTTTACATTTAGATGTTTCTTTCGTTTTGCTTCTGTACTACTCGGGGATCTTACTTTTTTTTTTTACACCGTATAAGCACATCAGTAACATTGTTCAAAGGCTTCATTCATGAAACCTTTATTTACTACTTTGATGCTGTGATTGGCTCTGTTACAATGTGATCACTGTGACCTATTACAGAGATCACACAATAGTAAGTAGGGCATCATGAATGACAGCCTTGTTTACTACTATAACTGTGATTGCTGTGATTGGTCACAGCAAATTCATGGCACCAGGGTTGCTTACAGCAGCCCGGTACTGTGAACGGTGATCCTCTGTGTCTGGCGGACATAACGATCACAGTTTACGCTGATGAATGCCCCTGACAGCATCCGCCTGACCATGTTTGTCTACATTGGCCAGACAGAAAGTGGTTAAAGCCAAATTTTCAAGAACCAATAAAAAATTGTGGTTTTTCCTCACCATTTATAAAAACAAGAAAAAAACAAATTAATCCACTTTTCACTAATGCAAAATCCAAATTTCCCATTAAAAAAAGGGGAAGAAGAATATTATCATCAACAGTTATCGATAAAACATTTTTTGTGCAACATAACTGTGTCCAAAATTCTACATGCTTCTTTTGGTTTCAACTTGTTTTGGGCAGGAGGATATGATAGCATAAGCATTCAAGTGGGATTGCACTAGAGGTTGTATTGTGCCATAGAATTGGAGCATATATGTTTCAAGTGTGCATTCCTCATCAGCACATCTAAGAAAGAGGGATTACACCTTTGAAGCATTACTTATATTTGCATTATTGTTGATTAAGTAAAAAGAATAAAATTGGTTCTCCATATGACTTGCTTGGGGTTCAGAGCACTGCTCCCTCATCCCACCCACTGTGTGATGTGTGCAGCGGTGGTTGGAGCGGAGTGGAGAAGTAGAGGAGTGAATGAGGAGGAGGAGGAGGCAGGGGAGCTGGCAGCAGCCAATGAGCGTGCAGTCTCCAGCGGTGCCTATGCAGTGCAGAGTTGCCGTGTACCAACCGAACAGAGAAGACCGAGTGTGGCCGCTAGATTGAGCATTCCCTCAAGCAGGATTCCTGGGGCTTGGCGGTATGCTACTGAAGATGGTGGTGAGGATCCTTTTTTTGTACTGTCACCAGTGTTCCTGATCACCGTCACACCTGATAGATGATGACACTGTAGTGCACTGGTGAAAGTTTTCCAAAAACTTATGGCAAAAAATTATAACTGTCTACATTCCAAAAAGGGGTCATAAATGTGATCAAGAAATGGGGTCAAGAAATGAGATAGGCCATCAGTACATCAGGATTGATCAATGTTCAGATATATACCATAGTTTGCGGGCTGTACAACTTTCCTACAGACTAACTAATATACACATTTTTCATTTATTAAAATGGAAAACCCAGTGATGATTAAATACCACCAAAAGAAAAGTAAATTTGTGTGAACAAAATGATAAAAATGTAGCTTGGGTACAGTGTTGCATGACCGTGCAATTGTCATTCAAAGTGCAACAGCGCTCAAAGCTGAAAATTGGCCTGGGCAGGAAGGGGGTAAAGGGGGTTAAAGTATCCAGTATTGAAGTGGTAAAACGTATAGGCACACTGAATGTACAACAGCTAATTTTACATCTCAGATTTTTATTCTCTCTTTTTAAAGTAAACAGATCTGCAAACTTATACTTACAAAATTATAATTTTAATCTTCTGTTTGTGTTCTGTTCCTAATTTAGCTTTTCTTTTGTCTTTATCACAACAGCAATGTTTATCAACATTTAGATATGTCAATGAAATTCAAATAGTTAAAGGTTTATTAAGGAAAGGTTAAACTGTTAAATTGTTATTCATCAACTCAGTAGGTCTACAAAAGCATAATCTATAATAGAATCTAAATACAGACAAAGTCAGCAGATTAAACTACTTTAATGCAAATTGAACTGACAACAAATCTGTCTGATAAAGAGTGAAAATTAAAATTAAAATCTTGGCAATGGGTACATATAATTTGCATACATATTGTTAGTTTCCAAGCATGCTTCTAGAGCTACCAGCCTAATAAGAAGAATATGATGTATTATTCTGGAAATATGTATTTTGTTTACATGATTAACTTCATTAAAACTGTAATAAAACCACCTCTTCAAATAAAATAATGACTTGATTAAATATAAGCATATAATATCTACTCTATCTAACATTGTATGTGTAAAAGCATACAGTTTGTGAATTTATAAAACAACATTAATAAAAATGAAAAATTATCTTGAATTCATGCTGCAAGTACATACAGAGCTTTCTTTACATGACCACCACCACTTGTGATTTATGTTTATTCTCTGGAAAGAAGAAAACTCTTCCTGCTTTACTTAAAAAGGACACCACACAAAAGCTATGCAATCACAACCAGAGTGGTTCCAACTAAAGTTAATTCCAAAATTGGATGATGTTTGATTCAGACCCATTTTAATTAAGTCAGATGTCCCAGGTTGTATCCAAATTTGCTTTGGACAGAGTCGTTGAATAGAGGCTGCTCCAAATGCAGTCTCTGCTTTATATCTCCTTCAACTGTTGCCTGGGCAACCTTAGCTTGACTACCAGTACCCCCCAAGTCACATTTTTCTTAGTATCCCTGGTAAATGTTTCAAAGGAAGTGGTTAATGCTGTTTTTAGGTTCCATCATCTTATTGAGCAGGGCTGTCATGATCTTCCAAATGATTCTGCACCAGTGGTTGCTCTGTAATGCATACTTTTAGTCCAGTTGGACCACTGGTTTGGAAATGAGCAAAGTCTGAGAAATCTTTAAAACATTTGGACAAACTACAACTTTTACGGAACAATTTTTCAGAAGTTTACTCATCTCTAGTACCAACGGCATCAGGCAGGTTTGTACTATTAGATTAAATAATAGAGATGAGTGATTTGAATGTGGTCTTGTTAAGGAATGTCCACCTGTAGTAATAGACAAAAAATATGAATTTCAAATATAGGTATGTATTGTTTATTATGTTTGCAACATGGACATATTACAATGTCCTTAGCAAATGCTAGGGTCATTCTAGGGTCAATTTAGGAAATTGACTAGCCAGGATGTTTTGGAATAAGGGAGCTTCCTAAAGATGTGGTGCCAAAATGAAAGAAACATACCAGGATATCACTGGTAGAAGACATGATTACTAACCACTACTATGCCATTATTTAATAATGGCTATATAAATATACAGTATATATATATATATATATATATATATATATATATATATATATATATATATATATATACTGTGCAAAAGTGCTTTGTAGAGAGTGATTAGGTGTCCTGGAAGCCATACATCAAGTCAATACCTGCTGTATGATAGTGAATGGCAGTTTCAACCTGGATCCCCACCAGGCCACAATCCCAATGCATTTTACTCCTCCCAGTGAGCTTGCTTAAAGTCAATGCTTCCAAAGGAGGTTCGACCAGCTATTAAGTCAAGGGATTCACTTGCTTTTTCCTCCATCACTGTAAATGTTTATTGGTTGTGTTCAATGAAGACACAAGAAATTAGAATTGTTTGTGTGTTATCCCCCTAAGCACATTGTGTCTGTTTATTGCCATGACTTAGATGAGAATCAGAGCACATTTCATGGAAAATTATTGCAGAAAATTGGTTAATTCCAAGGGGTTAACATACTTTTTGATATATATATATATATCAACTCCCTTAACCTACTTGCTGTTGCTGATACATGACTTCAGGAATTTCTCCTGTTTCTTTGAGAATTTCTGTGATTTATTAAACTCTTGGACACGTATCACACTTGCTGACTTCTTTGCCTACTTTACTTTTCCATTCTCAAATGTCCTCTATCATTCTTGGTGACTTTAATATTGCTGTTAAACCAGCCATAGATGGTTCAAATCGTGATAGATTCAGCAGTGACCGGCGGAGATTCGGACCATGAATGGGCAGGCTGATTGTACCCAAGTTGATTGAATGATCAATATGGGTACAACTAGCATGTTGGATTTTTTATGAGATTATTGCCAGCGGCTATAGCCACTAGCAATAATCACTGTGTGTTCTCCAAGCAAGGACAGCTCCCTGCGCCCCCCACCGGGAGAACACAATAGCTCAGTGGGAGGAGTTCCCCCATTAACACCCATAGTTGCAGGAAAGAAAATAGTACCAGCTGTTGCTTTAGTCTTAGCACTCCAACTATCTCTCAAATCCTCAACCCAGCCTCTTTATTTGATGTAACACAACGGCGACGCACTTTACTGACTCTGATGGCAACATCCTTGACCCTGTATTCTAGTACCTTTGCACTCTTTGCAAGCACTCCAGCACTCTTTTTCCTCTCTCTAATCAGAATCTTATCAGTTTCATGCTTTCCTTGCCCTCAATCCCTTATCCCTCCAGCCAGCAAACATTTATCCATAGAAACCTCACCACTTTAGCCCTTCTTGTCTCTACGCTGCAGAAGACTATTTATGATAAAACCTCACTCTTGTCCTGTTCTGATCTTACCCAGAAATACATAATCATATTTTTGAGCAACAGTGGCATAAAGTGCCATCCCTAAAAAACTTTGCCTTGTATTAATCCACCTTCCTAAAATAAAATTCCTAGCTGCATGCTGTCCCATCCCTTTCTTAATTGCAATCTTTCCAAAAGTGAGCTCATAGTTTTAACTAACGGTCTCCTATTCTTGCCTCCATCATTTACTCAGAGACTCTCACGTCCTCTGGAACTCCTTACCCCAGTCCATCTATTCCCCACTCTGTTTGCCTTAGAGGCAATCCCTAAAGACTTATCTCTTCAGGTAAGCCTATCTTACCTCTACCAAAAAAACCTGTACTTTTACTTTCTCCATCAGTTCACCCTACACAGTAAATACATTTTATATCTTAGAGGTTTGAGTCCTAAGGTTTTGAGGATTTTTTTTGTTAGAGCCAGAGGTAAAAAAAATAAATAAATCAGTTATTTTATAAACATTACTAAGTCTTGAACACTGAACCAGATTACAGTACACAGAAAAAGCATAGAAAAAAATATAGACAAAATACAGTAGAAAATGTTTATTGCCCTTATGGCCTTATCAAACATTATAAAGATGATTTCATTTATTGTGTATTTTAGCCAAGATTCTCAATCTGAATTAACTGCAATCTGCAAATAATTACAGTTCACTTATGTTAGTCAGTGTTTTGTAACACTTTACTTGCTATCGCCAAATCAAAAGTCTCTATGTTTTTTCAAACTGTTTTGAAACTAAGAAAAAGCAGTGACAAAATGAACAGAAATTTTGCCTTACATCTCTGGGCTGAAATACCATTGTCTGCATGCTGTTTGCATGTTCTCCAAGTGTTTTTATTGATTCCTGGATGTTCCGCTTTCCTCCCACAATTCAGCATATATTTTAAACATTAAATGGATTTATTCTGAACAGGTCCCAGTGTGGTTATGAGTGTAATAGGAACATTAGATTATGAATTATTTTAGGAGACAGGGACTGATGTGAATGGCTCTATGTACTCTGCAAATTGCTGAATAATTTTGTAAATACAGAAATTAGACCTTAAATAACTAATAATAACTAATGTATTTATATATCTATAGTTTACAGCATTCACAAAATGTTAAAGAAATGTATTTGACCAATGGAATGGTATTTAATATGCTTAAATATATTGTCTCCTATCTATATGAAGCGTGCTGGTTCTTTAGCAGGTTTAACCCTTTCGCTGCCAGGTCCTTTCATCGTACAGACCTGACAGTGGGGGGTATCACACACAATCCAGTGGCTGCAGCCACCAAGATTATCTGTGAAACTGATAGGCAGACTCCTGCATGTCAGGTGGAAGCATTTGGGTGACTTCACTGCCGCCCAATTGCTCTCACACACCCTCGGTACCGCGACCCCCATGCGCATGCCCCTCGCCATGCTAACCGGCTCCACTTGCCAATCTGTGGGCCCAGAACTGACAAGGCAGGTGTAGGTGTGGCTGCAGGAGAAGGAGGTCATACATCCACTCTCCTCCCCTTTTTGTTGTGACCTGGTGTTCTTTTAAAAGAGCTAACTCGTCAAAATCTTCAATTACTTCACTTTCGTTGACTCTCCAGCAGCAGTAATTGCAGATTTTGCTTACTTTTTCACAGAACACTGGCAGCATATATACTACCATACACAAAGAGTTGGCTGTTTTGACAGAACACTAGCTATGGAGTAAAAAAGTTGTTGTCGCCTTGGAGGCGGCCATGTTGTTGGTTATCAGTGGGCAGACTAACAATGTCCACTCATTTTATCATGTACTGCAGTGTATACATGTGACATAATTGGAAATTTTGACGAGTTGGCTCTTTTGATAGACCACTGGAAAGCAATTCGTGATGTCACGTCCGGGTCTGCATCTAGGTGTCCCTAGCTAGCTCAGCCGGGAAGAGATGTTTTGCAATATGATCTGCATTCCAAAACATTCAGTGGAGTCCAAAGCAGACATCTCAATAGAGAGTACCTGTCATCTAAAAATCATCACATAGGGGACTTTTTTTAAAAGAATAGTGAAGTAAAAAACATTTTTTTTTTGCAAAAAAATTAGGTTATACTGAAGCACATAAACCCCCCCAAAAAATGAAGCCCCCCACCTCCCCATATACACATGTATGGATGTAAACACATGCATTAGGCGGCATGCATTAGGGGTGCCTACGCATGAAAACGTCAATTGTGATACACATTTTACATATCGCTGCACATGTCATAGCGAGAGCAATAATTCTAGCACAAGAGCTCTTCCATAACACTAAAATGATATCTATGGGGGATTTTTGAAGCGTCACCAATAGAAAATATAGGGTACTGACGTTTGTCGCCATTTCACGGGCACACACAAATTTAAAGTTTGGCACGTTGGGTATCTATTTACTCGGCGCAACCTCATCTTTTATATATTACTAAAACACTTTTTGTTTGTTGCCCTAAAACTTTCTTTAGTGTGTTTATCACAGAAATTTTGTGTTTCCTAGACCTTAGTGGTAATATCTTGTGACATAAAAAATTGGAACTACCACTATTTTATTCCCTAAGGTCAGAAAATATATAATGTTTGGGGGTGTTACATCATCTTTGGGGCTAAAATTATTTTTTAAACACGTGTCTGCAAAAAAACGCAAAAATGGCTATGACAGCGAAAAGGTAAATGAGAAACTAGGTTAGATATATGTATAAATGATGTACAAGCATCAATAGCTACTGCAAAGCAATGATGGGGATCAAAACAGAGATTCAATGTTTGGAGAAGCACTCATTGCATTAGTATTATGACCTTGAGATATATGTGGGATAATTTGCTAAAGAGTTAATTTGCAAAGTGAATAGTCATAGCTTATCAAATGTATTAAAACTATGCTCATTTTGCATAGTTAGTAACTGGCAAGGGAACTTAAAAAAAAAAGTTAAGATAAGATTTTGGCCTGCACATGATGGTATAATTAAAGTGAACACAACGTCCCCATATTTACTAAGCTAAGTGAACATTTACTATAAATAAATCCTGTAGCAACTCCACACATAAATTTACAAAACAATAGGGACATTCTAACGTTACTATTTTTAATATGTAGTAATAACTTATGGAAAACAGTTTCCCCTTAGCTGCACAGAAATTAATTGTGTGAATCATTGTGCGTGTATATATATATATATATATATATATATATATATATATATATATATATATATATATATATATTTATTTATTGTATATACCCACACATTCAATATATACAGTATATTATGACATGGCAGGGGCGGAATTGTTGATGGAAGGTATATTTCCCAACACTTCTTATCTTATGTCAGGGAGTAAGATGTGAAAACTCCAGGCTGGGTTTTTGTCTGACACGATTGGATGACTGATCCTTTCTGCATTTTTATTCTCACTGGCTTCCTTGTATCCTGCAAGTATGATAAACGGAAGGTTCTGTAGCAAAGATGGGGCTCTGTCCTGAGGACACAGGAAGCTAGTTCAAATAAATTATGAGTAAAGGTTGCTAAAAGTTTGTGTATTGTTTAAATTACCAGCTGATAGAGAGGTCCCTGCATGTTTAGTTAGTGTTTGTCTAGTTAGGGTTTATTTTATGTTCTTTTTTGTTATTTTATTATTTTCACAAAAATAAAGCTGACTGTGTGTCAGTTTTAAAAATACTTGCCATCTGAAGTCGATTTGTGCATTCTTCTGAAGTGTATATTCAGTCATGCAAGGTAAGTGACATTATTTATAAATTTTTTTTGGGGAGGATCTATTATTTTATTATTTAGAAATAGACCTAGTCTCTTTTTTTGTGAGACAAAGGGCAGAGTTCAGAGTATGTTTCTATCCTGACTTGTTTAAAATGTATTTTTATAAACCCTTCCCATCTCAAATTCCAGAAATTTTTTACTATGACCCACCTAACCCAGTTACAATAATTAATTGGGAAAATAGATGGGAAAATGAATATATGTTCTCATAAATGTAATAGTAAACGTTATAATATTAGCCCTTAGAGCAAAACGTTATTAAAGCTTTATTTAATCTCGTCCTAGTGCAATTAGAAAATCAGACCCTCTTACAAGGTTTTGAAAACATATATGATTCAAAACAGGTTTAGATAAACAGGTGATGAGGAAAAGAGTGCATTAATCTGCAGGGTTACAACTTGTGTGGTTTTTTTTTTTTCACATAAAAGTTTATTAAAGCATTAAACTGGTATACATACATTTCTGTATAACAAAGTTGACAATGTATTATAAAGTACAATACAGCGGGTAATCCGGATAAGTACAGTTATTTTGTCTTAGGTAACAATAATAATGGTTTGCAAACATATAGAGAGACCAGCTTCTCAATTATGACTTCTAGTGATGTCGCAGGCAAGACGTGAAGCGGGCCCAAAGTCGTGTCTCAAGTCTTGTCTCTATAGAGAGCTCGATACTTGCTGTATGGTTTATCATTTTACAAAAATGTACTCTGGGTCTCATTAAAGGGAAGAATAAGATAAGTGAAAGGAGAAAATTACAGGAGATACTAGAGAAAGATGGGATATGTGGATAAAAAAAAAAAAAAAAAAAGAGAAGGGGGGGGGGGGTATATTAAACTACTGGAGGAGGGTACCTAGGGATCGATTGCGAGAGAGGACCCAAAAAAAAAAAAAAAAAAAAACCAATCCATGGTATTAGTACCGTTCAGCCATATGCATAACCATTTCAAGTTTTGAATCTTTAAGTGTAGGTCCATGGGTTTGTTAAACATCAAATCAAACAGAATGTGTTAAGACTTTCTACTCATCTCATTAGTTGTTCAAAGACCTGGGAGTATTTAAAGACAAACCACGGAGACCAAGTTTTATGATATTTCTCCGTTATTTCGGAGGATTGTGCTGCTGTGTCTTCCATCTCGCAGATATAGGCAACTCTATTTAGCCAATCTTTGAGAGTAGGAGTATGGGTGGATTTCCAATAAAGTGGAATGAGTGAATTGGCTGCATTAATCAAGTGCTTGGAAAGAGAAGTTTTATATTTTTTAAATGAAAGATTTGTTATATGGAGCAAGCAACATGCCGCATCTAGCTTCAGTTTGGTCTCCGTGATCTGTAAGATAACCTTCCTCACCTCGGCCCAGAAAACTTGGATCGGGTCGCATTGCCACCACACGTGTAACAACGTACCCCTGGCCTTATTGCATCTCCAGCATATTTCTGTAGTTTGAGGGAACCACTTATGTAATTTATCAGGAGTGGCATACCAGTGAGTTAAGATCTTATAAGCCGTCTCCTGCATCCGTGTACTTATCGAGCCTTTATGGGCCAGTATACAAGCAGCTTCCCATTGTTTATCAGTGAATTGTATATTCAATTCTCTAGACCATCTCTCTCTGAACCTGTCCATGTCATCAGGTTGTAAATTCTGTAGTAAAGCATAAGAAAGGGAGGTAGATTTTTCTACTATCTCCCCTTTCAGACATATCTGTTCAAACTCGGTGAGATCTCTTGTGAAGTTGTTCCTGTGTATAGCGGAATTGACATAACTGCGTATCTGGAAGTATGTCCACATGGGAATGTGAGGTATTTTGTTATCGCTCCTAAATTGGGAGAGATCCTTTATTTTCTTTTTTGTGAAGCATTGCCCAGCTAGTATAGGCATTTTGGTGTCTGTTGATGTCAGAAGGTGGTTGCCCATGCCCGGTGGAAAGTTTGGGTTATCTTTTAGTGGTGTGATCGGGCTTAGCGGAGAAGAGAATTTAGACTGTTTTGCTAGGAAGTGGAAAATGTCAAGGGAGGTACCAATAAGTGGGTGACTCTTTACCGTGAGGGGGTATGCTATTTTTGATATCCATGGTAGAAATTGAAGTGGGGAGGAGCACGTATCGTTTTCTATGGTGACCCAATCCTTATTTTTTGAGTGGCAATGCCAGTCAATGATACGGGCGAGATGAGAGGCATGGTAATATCCCTTAAAGTCAGGTATCCCCAGGCCCCCCAACTTTTTGGGTCTGGTAAGGAGTAAGGCTTTAATGCGGGGCGGTTTATGGGCCCAAATGAATTTCATTTGTATAGCGTGTAGTTTTTTGAAGAAACTATGGGGGATTTTGACAGGTAAGGTGCGTAGTAGGTACAAAATTTTCGGAAGGACAGTCATTTTGCAAACGGCTGCCCTGCCGAACCATGAAAAGTAGGATGTGTGCCAATTTTGTAAGTCCTTTTCGATAGTTTTAAGGATAGGCGGGAAATTCCGTTCATATACTGAGGAGAGTTTGGGTGTTAGCCAGGTGCCCAGATATTTGATTGCATTGTTCTCCCATTTAAAGGGGCTGTTGCTCTGAGCCCTTTTTAGTACATCTGTCGGCAGAGTGATGTTCATGGCTTCAGATTTTGAGAAATTGATTTTAAGGTTGGAAACGTAGCCATACGTGGAGAACTCTTTCAGCAATGAAGGGATGGAAATGTGCGGGTCTGTCAAAAAGAATAAAAGATCATCTGCGTAGGCCGCAACTTTGTATTCTCTGGTATTTAGATTGAAGCCTCTAATGGAGTTATTCATTAAGATGTGTCTAATGAACGGTTCCAATGATATGATAAAGAGCAGCGGGGACAGTGGACACCCCTGTCTAGTCCCATTTTTTATGTTAACACTCTCTGATAATGTGCCATTAATTTTAATTTTAGCTGAGGGATTTTGGTACAGAGCCGAGATCCATGTCAGCATATGTGGACCTAGTCCTATGTGTTCACAAGTCCCCATCATATAATCCCAAGCTACTCGATCGAAGGCCTTCTCGGCGTCAGTGGACAAGAGAAAGCCCTCGATCTTTCGCTGGCGTGCTGCATAAATCAGATCCAATGATTTCGTCACATTGTCTTTAGCTTCCCTGTTAGGGACAAAACCCACTTGGTCTGGTCCTATTATATCATGCAATAGAGGCTTCAATCTGTTGGCGATAATTTTGGCTAATAACTTGACGTCAAGGTTTAGTAGGGAGATCGGGCGATAGCTAGCGCAGTGTATTGGATCCTTGCCATCTTTAGCTAGTACTGTTATGTGTGCTGTCAAGAAGTCGTGTGGGACGGATCTCTGGGTAGATAGTGAATTTAATGCGTTTGTTAAAGGGGAAGTCAAGATGTCTAAAAACGTTTTGTAATAAATGGCACTAAAGCCATCTGGGCCTGGACTCTTTCCTGTTTTCAACTCTTTGATAGCTTTCTGGATTTCTGGATGTTCTATTTGTTTCTCTAATTGTGCGATGTCTTCTATAGCTATGGGTGGTAGATTGGATTCTCTCAGGTAATTTTTTATGGCCATGTCCCTATCTCCCACCATTTCGTTGGGTTTATGTTGGGGTGGGAGGTTGTATAACTCAGAGTAGAATTCATGAAATTGTTGTGCGATTTTATTAGTTGCTCTTTCTATTTTACCTTTTTTATTTTGGATACCTAAAATTGAATGTTGGGAAATTTGACCTCTCAGTGCTCGTGCTAGGATTTTTCCCGTTTTGTCCCCCTGTTCGTAATAAATCTTTTTTTTGAAGAAGAGAAATCTCTTGGATTTAGTTTCTAGTATATCTTTGAGGGACTTTCTTGTTTCTAATAATAATGTCGCTGATTGGGTAGTAAGTGATTGTTTATGTTGAGTTTCTAAGTCACGTATTTTGTTCGTCAGTTTATTTATTTCCAATTCAGTTTCTTTTTTTCTTTGTGCGCCCATTCGGATTAGTTCCCCTCTGATATAACATTTGTGTGCCTGCCAGACCATTAAGGGGTCTGCTGTTGGGGTGGTGTTAAGTGTAAAGTATTCTCTTAAGGATGACGTTATTTTTGGTAGTAAGGATGGGTCTGTTAAAAGTGACGAATTTAATCTCCACGTGCTGGATCTCACGGTGGGTTCCAATATGTTCAGCGTGATGGCTATTGGGGCATGGTCCGAGATGGATTGTATGCCTATGTGCGCCGCACTTAAAGTGTCAAGGTCCCTTTGTGAGATGAACAAGAAGTCTATTCTCGCATGTCGGTTATGTGGTATCGAGTAAAAGGTGTAATCTCGATCCTCTGGGTGTAAAAATCGCCATGAGTCGATCAGTGATAAGGAATTTATTAAGCTTTTAATTTTTTTGAGAATTTTATATGTGAGATATGTTTTCCCAGTAGAAGTGTCTTCAGAGGGGTTAAGAGGAACATTAAAGTCTCCTCCCAGTATCACTCTCCCCGCATGGAAACTTGTCAGAGCTGCAACCATTTTTTGACAAAATATGATTTGCCCTGAGTTCGGAAAGTATACGTTGGCTAGAGTTATGGTGTTTCCGTGACATGATCCCTTCAGGAAGATGAATCTTCCTTCTGGATCCACTAGTTTATCTGTTATGTCAAATTTTGCATCTTTGCTGATTAGAATTGAAACCCCTTTGGATTTAGAAGTATTGTGTGTGGCATGATGTGCCTCTGTGAAGTATCTATCCGTTAGTTTTGGTATATGATTTGTTTGGAAGTGTGTTTCCTGGAGGAAAACAAAACTGGGCCTACCTTTCTTCAGTTCTCTAAGGAGAGAGGATCTCTTCTCAGGAATGTTCAAGCCCCTTACGTTGTGTGAGATGATTGTGGGGTTGCGTCCTAGCCCTGAGTAAGCCATGGTGAGGAATCAGAGAGAGACGGCCCAAAAATCCCCTGTACCCTGCTCAGTGGGGAGTATAATCAGACAAAAAACAAAGAAAAAACAGGATTAGGTTAACTTAAATTAAATTAATTAAGATTAAACTTACTGAGAATATGTACAGTAACAACACCAAATAAATGAAAAAGAAAAAAAAAAAAAAAAAAAAAAAAAATGAAGCTAAGTGAGATTATATACCGTATAATAAGGAATATGCGGACAACAGAGAAATATCCGCTGTCTGAGGTATTTAACGTTCTGTATAGGTATATATATGTAGAATGGTTATCCCAAAGAGGGGTAGGAGAGAGAGTAGGAAATTAGTTTAGAGAAGTAAGAGTGGAGAAGATCTAGGTACTTCCTCCTCGGGCAAAGCCGTATGCCCTGGAGGATCAAGTTTAGTGTGGGTCAATGGGCACAATCGATACCCACCACGCACACTATTGTGGGTTTGGGGAAGGAACTCAGCGAGGGGGACCCCTGAGAGCAAACACCTATCCACCTGTATCGCAGATATCCGAATAGTCTGTGGGATGTAGGTGTTGTTCAACAGTAGGTGAACCAAGCCTGGCCAGACTACGGCCTAATAATCACATTTAAAGTGCTAAAAGGTCTGATCTGCACTGTCAAACAAGTTAAACAACAATATTAAGAAAAAAAAGGGAAAAAAGAGAACTCTGTAATAACAGTCAGCTATCAATAGGCTCATTCCTCTAGCCACCTTGTTAAGCGGTTATGACTTGCAGATTAAGGGTTAACTATACAGCTTTTATCTGTAATTATGGCTGTAACAGGAAGTCCGCTCCAAAAGACCCCTTATCTGTGCATTCAGATATGTTATGCATGTTGAGGTTGGTTATACTTAACCGAGGACCATACATGACCATAGGATGTGTGGGTAACTCAGCTCGAGTCGGGTCTGGTAGTGTCCGGGTTCGAGGCAAAAATAAAACATAAAAAAGAGAGAAAAAAAAGTAAAAATTCTCAAAAATAGACCAAGCCGCTTGTTTTAGTAGCTATCCATGGAACAGAGGTGGATATGATTTTCACAGTCATAGCTATGTGTCGGAAAGGCTGATGCTGTTATGCTCGTTCTTCCATCATGCTTCCATCAGGATGTGCGCGGCTGCGCGGTGTGCCACTTGACTGTGGGTCAGAACGAAAGTGCTTCTGTTTCTTTGCATGCTGTTTTTCGGGTGTATTAAGAGGAGAGCGTAGAGGGCTCCGAACTTGGGGTGTGATATTAAACTCCTGGTACCAGTCCGGTAGCTCAATTACTCCTAGTTGGAGTGCATCACAGAAATCCGGGAGGTCTTCTGGCGTGCGAAGCGTATGTTGTCTACCATCAGAAGTGACCAATAGGGCGAAGGGAAAGCGCCAAGTGTATCTGATTCCTTTCTCCCTCAGTTTATCCAGTAGAGGTCGCAAGGCCCTGCGGTTTTTCAAGGTGATCTGAGATAGATCTTGAAATAGTTTAATGCATTCTCCATTAAAAATGATTTGGTCATTCCTGCGGGCTTTAAACATTATCTCCTCCTTGAGTGCAAAGCTTTGCAAGCAGCAGATTATGTCTCGTGGGGGTAAAGTGTCTGGACCCCTGGCTCTCAGGGCTCTGTGCGCCCGCACGAACTCAATTTCTGTGTCTTCAGGCTTTTCTAATAGGCTGTTGAATACTCTCTGTAAGACTGAGGGGATTTGATCAGTTAAGACAGATTCAGGGATTCCGCGGACTCTTATATTATTGCGTCTTCCTCTGTTGTCGAGATCCTCTAAATGCCTATTCATTTCTATGAAATGGCGTGCATGGG
The DNA here is from genome assembly GCF_042186555.1 of Aquarana catesbeiana. Taxonomy (NCBI): domain Eukaryota; kingdom Metazoa; phylum Chordata; class Amphibia; order Anura; family Ranidae; genus Aquarana; species Aquarana catesbeiana. The sequence continues at coordinate 631,721,622 of NC_133325.1, forward strand.
AGGAAGTAACTTTATCCAGTCTATGGATTCTAGTGTCCCTCTGCTTCCCTGCTGTTTCTTCAGCGGCCATCTTTTCTTGCAATACTAATAGGCTGGTTTTAAGGTCTGTGATTGCAGCAGAAAATGAGGCCTTTATGTCGGCTGCGAAGCCTGACATGTCCTCATATGTGAGGGGGTGCCCCGCTCGTGAGCTTCTCCTACCGTACTCCTCTGCTGCCGACTGAGAGTCCTCGCTAAATTCATCGTCCGCGTGCACCGGCGCCATCTTGCCCCCCTCCGTATCTTTCAATGCCGCGGCCTGGTTCCTGAAAATATCAGAAATGTCTCTCCCAGCGCTTGAGGCCATGGATCTCCGTGATCGGGTGTGATGTGGGTGTTTGGTTTGTCTGCTCATCCTCTGTGCTGAGTGCAGAAAAGACGTGCTTGGGCCTAATGTCTGGCGGAGCTCTGTAGTTAAGCTGCCATCCTCGCTGCGCGCCAAGCCACGCCCCCCACTTGTGTGGTTTTTGGAATGAACCACTAATATCAACCTTCTAAGAATTTCTCTCTGCTTTAAAAAAATCTTACAGTTATGACTTTTCACCTGTCATTAGCTGTTACCATGGCAACCTCTATTGTCTTCAACATTTATATCAACTAGCAAGGTTTTTATATGCCATTTTTGCTTTAAAGAATGCACATTTACAGAGCAAAATTACATATTAAAACAGCTGACGCTAAAGAGCCACATTGTGTTTATGGAATCAGCTCATTCACTTCAACAGATGTGCCAGCATTACAATCTATGTCTTTTATAAACCTAATATTGCAATCAAATATATAAATGAACTAACAGATCAATCTGTTAAATGCTTTTCTTACTCATAATAGAAACATAAAGTATAAAAAAAAATTTATAATTATTTTGTAAGTCTTTTAAAGAGGAAAAAAAGCTTCCTGTCCTTTACTGCTGAAGATGGCATCATTATAGCCTATATTAAGATCTTCAGTTGCCATGGTGTTGTACAAGATCACCTATGACATTTGAAGTCTTGAGTGTTCGGAAGAGAACAGACACAAAAGTACACTGCAAACTGTTACAGTAGTTATCACCAAAAACATGTCTTGAATATAACTGTTTTAGGAAACAGTTAAATAGGTGGGTTCAGTTCTTCTTTAAGCCCGGGTTCACACCTATGCGAATTAGATGTGCGTTTCCCCACATCTAATTCGCATAGTAGTAGAATGTGACTGGCTCCCTATGGAGCCGGTTCACATATCTCCGGGGCAGCTGCGGAGTGCACTGCACAAAAACGCTGTGCATCTTTGGCTCAGTTTCTGGGCCGAATTCAGGCATAGAATCGGCCCTGATTCGTCCCTGAAACGGGGAACAGGGACGCACAGCACTCCTGTATGATCCGCAGCCCAGTATAGTGTGAACCCGGGCTAAAGGTTTAATGTCTTTTTTACATATTTAGGAAATGTGCTCACTCTGCTGAAAGTAAAAGCAAATATAATCACAGCAAAACAAAATTTTTTATAAGGGTGAAAAATAATAAATAAAAAAATCCAGCCTAAAGATGCTCATGAACACAATGGCGATTATTTTTATCCAGTCCAGGAAGTTATAATGTAGATGGATTGGGAAATGGTCATGTCTGTAGTACCCCTGATTGTTCTAGAATCTCATGGGGAAGTTGTTCTGTTGAGAGACTTGATTGTCTTAACTGAATTTTCCTTGTTGTTAGCTATTATATTCCCAAAAAATTACCCAGTTCTAGGGATATATTTTTTTTCTCCCTCGTTTCTACATGTATGCAAAATCCTGCATACTCAAATCATACATATATACATATATAAGTAGATATGTTAAAAAACAGGTTGTCCATGAGTCAAAGGTCAACAATAAATATGTTATAAAGCTACCCTCTCAAAATCCTAAACCTGCAGTTGATCTGGAGAAAGGCAAATGCTCTTTATCAAACACTTGTCCCCCAGGCCTATTCTGACACTTCTCACGTAAGTGTAAAAACCAAAGATTATATATTTTTTTTAAGCAGACACCCTGGAGAATAAAATTATGTGAGTTGCAATTTTTTACATCATATCAGTATTTGTGCAGCAGTTTTTTGAAAAAAAAAATACACTTTAGTGATTTTTAATACACAAAAACACAATATAGTATCAAAATGTCTGGTAAAATATAAAAGATGATGTTACACCAAGTAAATAGATACTTAACATGTCATGCCTTAAAATTGCTTGTGGAACAGCGCCAAACTACGGTACTTAAAAAATGTCCATAGGCAACAGTTTATAAGCCTTTACAGTTGCCCAGTTTAGATGTACACAGGAGGTCCAGTGCTGGAATTATTGCTCTCACTATACCGTTTATGACAATACCATTTACATATGTGTGCTTGACCTTTGAATACATTTACCTTTGCACATGAGCATGGATGACAAGAATGCTTTAATTATTTTGTTTTTTTAAAGTCTCTTTAAATTTTTTATTAACTTTATTGCTATCACATGGGATGAACAACACCCCCTGTGTTGCATGTTTTGCTAAATAATACTGCCACCTATAAAAGTAATCCAGTGGCTTCTTAGCTGCTAGGATTACTTTTACATTAAAGGAAATTGCTGGCCTTAAAAAAATTATGTCTCAATATATATATTATATATATATATATATATATATATATATATATATATATATATATATATATATAATTATGTCTCAGAGATATCACTCTTCCAATACAGCAATGTACTGGTACATCGCTGGTCGGCAAATGGTTAAGCATGGTCCAATTTTCCAGACTGACCCTCATGTTTGATTGCAATATGCAAATTGTTGGTATCTTTATACATTGTTTTAAATAATACAATGTACACATTGTTGGTATCTTTATACTTCACTTCAAATAGCACAATGTAGAAAGCAATAATTTTGCAAAATATACCGCTAATGAGATATCAGGAGAGACAGATTTATAGAAAGATTTGTATATATAGTAAATAATAATTTTAGAAATATGATTAGCTGATCTGTATCCCAATTTGTTTTTACATAAAACTTTAAAATCAACAAAAAAATCCTATAATGCCACACAGATATTTACTTTTATAACAGTATATGGAACCTGGTAAACACAAAGATATAAGGTTAAAGTAGCAGCACAATACAACTGATCAGCTGAGGAATATTATGGCCCAGAATTTCCAGTAGTTCAGAGTAGGCCAGATAATTATATTTGATTAGCTGCTATGATATTTTGCTATTTTTTTCCTCTTTTGAGTTATTAAAGGCTGAACACACAGAACTAACTAGCAACATTGAAAAAAAGACAAGGTGACAAATTCATATTTTATTTGTATAGTGCATTTATGTAGATGCCAGCAAAATACATTTTGGAAAAAAATAAGCATCTTTTTATAATGCTATTAAATCCTTTCCCTCCTCTATGTATAAAGCGTCAGTGAATGCAGCATCCCTAGAGTTACTGAATCATGTCAGATTAGTAAAATTAAATGTGCTTGTTCCACATATGATTTGAGTTTCAGAAGCATCCTGCTTCTAAAACCATTTAATTCTTTTACCACAGGTACTCTGATGAAAATGAGAAGTGTAGAGAGCAAACAAATCATTTATTACACCCTGATAAGCAAATTGTTTAATTTGCTTCACTGCTGTAGACTTAACACTCACAATTTTTTTATAGGATCCATTGAAGCAGAATAATTCCCATTTGACTTCACAGTCATCTTTTTTTGGCCCAGCGGTGGAAACTATATGCATTCTGACACAACTTCAGCTTCCTTAATGCAATATTTTAACTTACATTGGCAAACATTGACATAGTTTAACAAAAAAGCATGGTGTGAAAGTGACCTTCATAATTATGACAGATCATTTTAAAGAAAATCTCTGAGTCATTATCAAAAATAAGTAATGAGAGATTGTCCTCTGTCCTTAATCAAAAATTTCTTGAACCACTGCCCATTCCTGCCTATTAATCTGCTTGCATTAAACTGAAGCATAGTTGTTATTTGTCTTTTAACATATGGCATTGTATTAAGTGTAGTGAGGAAATATTTGCATCAGTCTTGTGTTTTCCTGACCTTGTGTGGGCCAAATGTCAAAATTTTTAATTCCACAGATTTCTGTTGTTGCAGAACAATGAGACCCCATTCTCATTGTTTATCCTACAATTCTCACTCCCTGTGAATTGATGATGTAGCTTTTGATGATCTTTGTCATGTGATTTTCCTTTTTACATTGGTAAGATTTAAAAAAATTCCTTTAGAGGTGATCTATATTTTAAGCATTGAACTTTTCTAGATCACTACTGCTAAACAAAAAGCTGGTGTTTCTCAGTCTGGCATTTCTTGTCACGTTACAAAAATTATAAAGAAATGCTGTGCCCCCTCAACTGCTGAAAGCCCAGAATGCTACAAATATTGACCAAGATTATCTTCTCGAGGGAGCAATAAGTGTAAAGCCTCCTGCCAACCTCTGTGCCATTTAGCACTAGGGGTTCTTTGAGAGATGTCCCCATTCCCTAAGATAAGAAAGTTAGAACACCTTTCTTCTTCTAGATCCTGCATTTGTATCCATTTATTACTAAAGTACAAAAATGTTTCAAGAGGAGAAGCAATTAAAGCAATTAAAAGCACTGGTTAATTTAAAGAATGCCAGGAATGACAGGAAATTAGGAGGGGGCTACCTTGAGTTCCTTTATAACAGGAATATGCAATTAGCGGACCTCCAGCTGTTGAAAAACTACAAGTCCCATCATGCCTCTGCCTCTGGGTGTCATGCTTGTGGCTGTCAGAGTCTTGCCATGCCTCATGGGACTTGTAGTTCTGCAACAGCTGGAGGTCCGCTAATTGCATATCCCTTCTTTATAACATCACTTGTATGTGCTAAGGTGTTAAAATATGAAATGTCATAACGAAAGGATCACTTGTTCCTTATTTGAAAACCTGGACAAAAAGTCCCAAATTTGGACTCCACGCTCTTCTTCCCTGCTGCCAATAATATTACCCCCCCACTTGCTATCAGAGATGTTCTAGTGAATAGTAATGTAAACATACAGTTGCAGACTGCAAACGTTACAGTGTTTAACCTTGGTACCAATTGGTTGCTCATAGTGACAATAGCAGATAGCACTGTACAAACCACACAGAATGATGAGACATCAACATCACTCTGTAGTGGTGATAAGAACTTTTACTAGTGCATTGTCACATCAATCAAGCATAACTAACATTTCAAGACTATGCAGGATTCCTTTTCTCAAGGTGATTTAGTGACCGCAAACAGTACAACAGTGACAAATATGTATACATACACATATAAGCAGATGTACTGTTCCTGATATCACCCCTTCTTTCATCATGATAACATCATGATCCTGAGCAGAGCTGCACAAGGAAGCACCAGATTACATAAACAAGCACAGGAAAAGCACCTTCCTTGCAAAGCTCTGCTCCAGAGTATGTTGCTGTTACTTTTCCACTTTGCTAGCTTTGCAATAAAAGTAAGCTCTGCAATAAAAGTAAGTGTTTCAGACCAGTAACTACTGCTTGGAGATGCAGAGTAATACTCTGATTTCACCATCCTCCAGTGATCTTGCCTGTGTGCCCCTTCTCCCCAAAAGAACACTTTCATTTTTTTCTCTTTTGCTCCCTAACCTTTCTGCTCTTGTTCCCTTGTACTAACACATGTAACCTCACAAAATTACCTTACCCCAGACAATGTGCAGAAAATGCATAGGGTGCAGTCTGCACTACTGATATCATCATGCACTTCAATTCCAGGAGCGGCCTGTCTGAGCGCTGGGACCGGTGTCTATTAGATAAGCTCTTATATGTTGTGAGTAATTAGAACTTTTTAATAAACTTAATTTTGCTGTTTTACACTATGTGTTTCTTTTGGCTCTTTTCCTACTCCATGGTGGAGTTTTAAGGTTGGAAGACGATGCTTTACTGTTGGAGTAGCCAGACCCAGAGGATGTTCATACAATCTTAAGTGGGGCCTTATGGATATATGTGCATATTTGACTCTTTTTAGTTTAAAGAGTCCACATATTCTAGTAAGCGTGTTTGAAAGCGTGTGGTTATGGATCACTGAGGGTGTGCACTATATCAAGTCCCAATATTTGATGGAAGAAGACTCCAATTCTTTTATCACTTTGGGACTGTTATTATTTTTCACTACATTATATGGACTTATTTACACTAGATGATTTGTGTTTAATGTTGGTTACTGATTGAACTAGTGCTGCACTTTTCATTTATATTTATGTAGATCAACTTAAATCAATCACTTATCTTCTGAGCACAATTTATTTTTGGGATGAGTTTGAACCCAACATAATACTGTAGGTCATGACCTCCAATGTCTGATCAAAACTCACCTTAACTCCTTCTTACTGTAAACATTTTGACACTCATGGGTTTGCAGATACTCCTGACTTTATAACCTGGCATAACTTTTGTGTAATAAATCATGAATGACAATCCTCTATGTATGATGTTGATGTACCAAGCTTCTTTTGGTATTTCTAGACCAATACTATGTGACTGTAATGCCATTTTCTGATTGCAGGTGTTTCAACAAGTGGTAGTATAGGAAGAAAGACCTGTTGCAAACCTTATTACTACATCATGGCAACTGTGGAATCTAGAAGGAATATCTCAGTGCTGTTTCATTTTAGTTAAATTAGAATCTTAAAACACTTTTGTAAAAGTTATGGGGACTTATTATCCATTTTCACACTGGTGAATGGGCAAGCATGCCAATACAACTGCATTAGGAAGTGGGCTGCAGATAAATTGCACACATCCATACTAACATTGTTTAGTGAAATTTGTTCCATAAAAGTTTTGCTATTTGATGCTTGTATCTACCCTTCAATGCCAACTCAAAGAGGACACAGTAGGAAATCTTCTTTCAGTCATGGAACTAGTGTAAAATGATATCTGATTGGTTGGTGTAGACTGGTGCACTTTGTACTATAGATTCACAGATAGGTGTTGTTCACACCATAGCACGAGTTAGCACACCTGTGTTTTGTAACTTGTGTTTTGCAAATCTGCAATGTGTTTTTAATGATCTTTTTTTTTAAACCTAATGCTTTTATTCTGCACTGGGCATCATGACATGTTCACTTAAGGAAAAAATGAAAAATGTCCTATTTTTTTTAAGCACACAATACTTTGGTGTGAACAGAAGCCATAGGACATTTGGCTGTTTGCCTGTCCTTTCATAAGGACTGTATTTGGCATAGCCCAACACATCCCAACCCTGGTAGTGTAAATAAGCCTTATTGGTTTCTTACTACATGAACAAGACCATGTCTGTGCAATCACAATGACATCAGAAACATTTGTCTTTACTTTCCTCAAGTCTCAAAAATATGTTTTAGAATGCCAGTCTATCTAAAACAGAAGCTTTTTTTGTCATAAATGCACAGACACTAAATAATTTGCTGAACCTTACTCTATTAATTCAGAAAGTTTTCGACCCACAGCTAAATAAGAAAGCCAAGCTTGAGAAAATACTACACCTTATTTTGCAATGTGAGCAAAGGTTCATGAGATATGGCAAACTGAGAAACACAAGGACATACATTAACACTGGGAATTCTCAGGACTCTGTAATCCTATGAAAGTCAGTTGGTTTCTATGGACAATATATACAAAAGATAAGACTCCATTGCAATCAGGAAAATATTACAATAATTGAACCTGTAATTACATTGTGTTCCAAGTATCTTCAGCTGCCACAAGTTATTAAAATAATCTTTCAATCCAAAAGTAAATTGATACAAACATTTATAATTACATCGGCTTTATCATTTAGAAAAGATCAGAAAATAATTATCAGTCAGAATTGCTGAATTTTAAGTGCAATATTCATTTAATGTATTTTTTTGTATAACATTTTGAAATGCCATGGGTTTTAATGATCCCAGTTATTGTTTGGGTGGTCTTTAAGTGGTTAAGAAAAGAAAACTGTTGCAGATCTTTGATAGTCAGATGTAATATCTACATGTACAGTAACTTTTTTTTAAATTGTACATGTACATACTTTTTTAAGTGCAATATTCATTTAATGTATTTTTTTGTATAACCTTTTGAAATGTCATGGGTTTTAATGATCCCAGTTATTGTTTGTATGTTTTGTTATTTTCCATATTAGTGATAGATAGATAGATAGATAGATAGATAGATAGATAGATAGATAGATAGATAGATAGATAGATAGATAGATAGATACTGTAGATAGATAGATAGATTAGCTTCCCATAAACATATTTATTTTAACCATTATGATCTACTTTCTTCCAAAATTGCTACCATCAGACAAATATACAATCTGGTAAAAGGATAAAGAAGGGAGCCCCAGTTAAAAAAAAAATTAGTTTAGATTAGTCGCATTTGCCATTTCATTACTAAATATAAAAAATAATGATCTCTGCACTGGAGCTCTCTTCCTTTTTACCACATTGTTACAAAAACCTCACTCATGGTCCTGGACTTTAAATAGCTGCATTAGAGGTTACCTGCAACCAAAGAGCAACACAACTCGTACCCCAACAACTACAAGGGACCCAGCACTGCTCAATCTAACTATATTCTAAACTAAGAATCCAACATATCAGGTGACACTTTCATACCTTAATGCCAGGATACTTTATCCTTAACAAATAGGGATAAGAAAATGGGACATGACTTAGCAAATGGAGCAGCAGAAAATGTGCTTTCTGGGACACAAAAAGAAGGGGACACTGGCATCTTATCCAAAGGCTTGTTGGTGGTGGTAAGTAGTAGAGACAAGCAAACATTTAGAAACAGTATTCCTCCAGCTGTCTGCATTATTTGCACCACAAATCTGTTTGGAAGTAGAGTTATTTGTCTAAGCAACTAATTCCTGAACTGGAGCCTTTCAGGAATTCCCTTGAATATATAAATGTGGTTTTGTGTGGATTCAATCTGACTTTGTAGCAGTTTACTACTAAATATGAATGAATTGAATCTGTCAAAAAAAAAAAAAAACACTTGCCAACCTATCACATGTAGTTTGAACTAACATCCGCCATTTTTACAAATAGACACAAGAGAGTGCAAGAGTTAGGAGCCTTCATCTGACTATATGATGTGCTCTTTTATACTGTGCGATATGTGAGTGGCCAATTTACACCTTTGTTAATACATTATTTATTTGCCGCACTTAGATGAGCCTTCTTATGTCTATCATATTACAAATGGTCCTTCAATCTGCTGAGGAGCTGCTCTAAGGAAAAGCCAGCTGATCTATTTGCACCATATCCTATGTGGACTGATGACATATTCGTTTTTACCATTACTGAGGTTACTGGCTGTTTTTTGCTCCATAATATTTTGTATTTTATGACTCCTCCGCTTTCACAGTCTCTTTTCCTTTTATAGCAGTTGTACAGGATATAATAGACACCAGAAAAAGATCCACTGCACTGTAAGATAACAAAACTTGTCAGACACACCACCCCCATTATCTGCTATACAGGTTTGTGTGAGGACACTTGTGATAAAGAGTGTGGCTGTTTGAGTACTTTTAGAATGAGGAGTATTGCTGTAGCAGAGTGACGCCCCTAGCTGCCAGGGGAAAAACTCCTCCAGTGAGGGTGGGAGCAAGGCTAAGGGTAAGGAAAGGCAGATTCTAGTGGTAGGGGACTCAATTATTAGATGGACAGAGAGGGCTATTTGTCAAAAGACCAGAAGCGCCAAACTGTATGTTGTTTACCAGTCGCTCAGGTTCGGCACATTGGGATCTGGTGGACAGATGGATGCAGCTGGGGAAGACCTGGCTGTCATGGTACATGTTGGCATCAATGACAAAGTTAGAGGAAGATGTAGAGTCCTAAAAAATGATTTTAGGGACTTAGGTGCTAAATTGAGGAGTAGGGCCTCCAAGGTTGTATTCTCAGAAATACTACCGGTACCTCGAGCTATGCCAGAGAGGCAGTGGGAGATTAGGAAAATTAACAAGTGGCTGAGGAGCTGGTGTAAAAAGGAGGGCTTCGGGTTCCTGTAGAACTGGGTGGACTTCTCAGTCTGTTACCTTTTCTTTAGCAGGGACAGTCTGCACCTAAATGGGGAGGAAGCAGCTTGGCTGGGAGAGAAGATGGACTGAAAAGTTAGAGAGGCTTTTAAACTAGGTGATGAGGGGGATCAAGATGTAAAGCTATCCAATGGAACAAGGATCAGTTGGGGGCATTAGTGGTAGGGTGATTAGAATACCAAAACCCATGGTAAGTAAGTTGACAAATCCTAAATGTTTTGCAGGACAATTTCATGGTTCAGATGGTGAACGCACCAACAAGAGAAAATACATTACTAGACCTACTGAATATCAACAATACATACCTGATTGTAGATGTAGTAATATGGGGCAACGTAGGAAACAGCGACCACAGGTCAATTAGTTTCAGTACAAATCACGGTAATAGGAAACACAAGGGAAATACAAAGGCACTCCATTTCAAAAGAGCCAGCTTCCCTAAACTGTGATCTTTGCTAGATGCTATTAAATGGGTTAATATCCTAGGAAAAAAGAACACTGAGGAAAAATGGGAGTGCTTTAAGAGCATATTAATTAAAGGTAATGGCCAGTGAATTCCAATGGGAAATACATTTAAAAGAGCTAAAACTAATCCTGGGTGGCTAAATAGAAATAGACTTGAAAAACTTAACATAAATAAGTCACCGGGACTACAAGGCTTACACCTGAGGGTCCTAAAAGAACTCAGTCAGGTGATAGCCAGACCATTGTTGCTAATTTTTGTGGACACTTTGCTGACTGGACTGGTACCAGCTGATTGGAGAAAAGCCAACGTGGCACCAATATTTAAAAAAGGGCTGAGATACAGTATACCCTTGGGAGCTACAGGCCAGTCAACCTAACATCAATAGTCTGCAAACTATTGGAGGGGATTATAAGGCTCTATATACAAGATTTTAGTAATGAAAATAGTATCATTAGCAGTATTCAGCATAGATTTATGAAGAATCTTCTTGACAGACAAATCTATTAGCCTATGAATAAGTGAGCTGCCATCTAGATAAAGGAAGGCCTGTAGATGTGGTGTATCTGGATTTTGCAAAGACATTTGATACAGTTCCCCACAAACGTTTACTGTACAAAATAAGGTATGTAGGCATGGACCTGGATTGAAAACTGGCTACAGGGGCTAGTCCAAAGGGTGGTAATAAATGGCGAGTACTCGGAATGGTCTGGTGTGGAATGTGGGGCCTCCCAAGAATCTGTCCTGGAACCAATCCTGCTTTATTCATAAACGATCTAGAGGATGGGATAAACAGCTCAATCTCAGTATTTGCAGACGATACAAAGCAAAGCAGGGCAATAACGTCTACTCAGGATGTGGAAACCTTACAAGCAGACCTAAACAAATTAATGGGGTGGGCAGCTACATGGCATAATGAGGTTTAAAGTTGAAAAATGTAAGGTAATGCATTTGGGTGCCAAAAATATGAATGCATGTTACTCACTAGGGGGAGAACCTCTGGGGGAATCTAGCATGTAAAAGGACCTGGGGGTCCTAGTAAATGACAGGCTCAGCAACAGCATGCAATTCCAAACAGCTGCAAGCAAAGCCAACAGAATATTGGCATGCATTAAAAAGTGGATTTACTCCAGAGATAGACCGATAATTCTCCCATTCCACAAGACTCTGGTCCGGCTGCATCTTTAGTATGCAGTCCAGTTCTGGGCACCAGTCCTCAGGAGGGATGTGCTGGAGATGGAGACAGTCCAGAGAAGGGCAACAAAGATAATAAAGGGACTGGGGGACCTCAGCTATGGGTAAAGACTACAAAAAATGAACTTTTTCTCTCTGGAGAGGAGATGCTTGAGAGGGGATATGATATAGATGTACAAATACCATACTGGTGACTCTAGCATAGCAGACATTCACTAAAATTAGAAGAGAAGCTGTTTAACCTTAAACTGTGTAGAGGGTTCTTTACTGTCAGAGCGGTAAGGATGTGAAATTCTCTTCCACAAGCAGTGGTATCAGCAGGGAGCATCGATAATTTCAAAAGACTTTTAAATGGGCACCTTAACAACCACAATATACATGAGCATACAATGTACTATTGACATAAACACACACTCTCACATAGACACACAGGTTGAACTGGGTGGGCTTGTTTCTTTTTTCAACCTCACCAACTATGTAACTATATAACTATATAAGGGGTAGGAAGGGGTACAAACAGGATGCTGAGCCACGGTTTTACTATCTTTATGCTGCCCACCTAAATTTTAACATTTCAGGAAAGGGCTGTGCACATGCTGCAGCTACAATGCTTTGTTTCAGAGCCACTGCAATTTTAACTTGACCTACAGAGTTTGGCAGATACGGTTACCTGTCAAATTTGCTCATTGTCAAGTCAATGGGAATGCACTGCAACCACAAGCCAAACACTTGACCACGGTTGTTGTGCAGTATGTTGATACAAATTTCCCCTTGAGATGAAAAGTAAAAAAACAGAAATTTAGTACATGGATTGCCTCCTAAAGCTTGCCCGCCGCTGCTATGCCACCCTATGAAAAGGAATCCAGCACAAATCACTTTTCAGAGGGAAGTAAACACTGCTGCCCATGGGAAAGGACCCTTTCTCCCTGCCAGAAAATAACCAATTAGGAGGGCAGGAAACAACTTTTTTAATCAAAAGTCTGTCTCAAATCATAACATGCTTGGTACTAGCAAATATGTGTCTCCACCTGTAACTCTGTCCCACTTAAATTCAGGACATGAATGTACTTTGCCTATAGGTTACATTTCCTTATAATGAAACAAGACAGAGTACTGCTGATCACACTAACCACACTTGCTTTGACGTAAACAATGTAAATAACAACTGACCTTTCTGTGGCAAAAACTGAGTCATCATAATAATGAAGAAGATAAAGATAATAAAATGTCAAGTAATTAGTAGACGATAAACAAATTGCACATAAGAAACAGATGGCATTTACAGATTAGCACATTTGTAGGACAGAAATGTTGATATGAACATTTGTTGCACTGTGTGCATGTCTAGTACAAATGTATTTTAGGCTTATAGAAGCTGATACATATAATTCCATAATCTATTTTTATGTTGTGTGCCCATAAAGTGATGTATATGTTTCTATAACCCTAGAGTAGCAGTGTTCACATTCTGAAAGAATATTAGACATAGGAGGTCAAAAGAATGTTAGCCTATGGCAAGTAGTCCACTCCCATGAAATATCTGACCCATTCTTCGGCTGATGTAAAATCTCAGGAGAGCCAATTATTTAGAACATGGTTTGAACCAAGCCTTTTCTCCTAGCTTTAACAAGCCTGTACTTCAATCTCTGAAGTCAATGGCTAGTGATACATATTCCTTGGGGTCTATTTCAATAGGATTAAATAATCAGTGACACATTCGAACATGCACTATATACACACCTGTGACTTTTGACAAATGTCAGGCTTTTCAGCTCAGGCATGGATGTATTCTATGTGCTGTTGGTCTTATGTGAGATAACACATATTATATTATGCTGACACAGCCTTAAAGATGCAGTTCAGCCAAAAACAGTTGTACATTTACATTTAAAACATTTAAAACCAAACTTCAGGCTCAGCCCCCATCCCTAATTCCTGGAGTCCCCCATCATATACTGTATATATAGTATGACAGTATATATTTACATTTTTCCAAAGTCTTTAGGATGGCCATGTGACTTGCTGTTTTCTCAGTCTTCTCCCATTTTCTCGTTGGTGGTCTTTAATGATACGGGGAACACTGCTGACAAGATGATGGCATTGCCACTTCCTTCATGTTATGTAAAAAATGCAGGGTGACGTGGTGAGACTGACACAGGGGATGAACCCATAGTGCTCTGTGTTCACAGTGGAGTCCTTAGTCCTTCTGGGTTGAATAGCACAGGACATCTTGTGAAAAAACCTACTGTGTAGGGAGAAGGTAGCTCTGGACTGAAGGTGAATATTGCAGCTTTTTCAGGGTCTATTTTATTTGAAAAATACCCTGATTTTAAATTTAAAGATAATCTCCAGGCAGTTGGATACACACAGATGGAAAGTATATATGCAAACTGTTCACATGCCAAAAGATTTGTAATTCTTTGCAGCCATGCTTGTGATCCAGGCTCTCCTGCCAGACACAATAGAAATGTTCTTAACCTCCAATGACTTCCTCTGCATCAACTGGAAAGCTTTGCCAAAAACCAAGGTTATGAACACACCAGCAATAGAGCCTTGGTTGGATCAGAGTGCTGCCCCACCTTCTTCTAGTATGCATATCGAAATGTTGTTGCATGTTTGCAAACATGTTAAAGGTAGCAAGCAGACTAAACCATGACCCTTGAACTACAATAAATACAAAGCTAAGTTAGATCAATAATGAACAAGTCAAAATAATATAAATATAGACTATAAACATGAGCAAATTAAAAGCAATAGAAAAAGAGAGATTAAAGATGTTATTTTACTTTGAGAGTGAATATACCTTTTGCAATCAATATGCAAATTAGATACCTGTTTTATAAACATCAGGTTGGTTTAATTTCATTTATAAGAAAAATATTTATGACTTATGCGTTTTGGTTTAAAAGGTAACACAGGATATTAGAATACCATCCCTATAAAAACACAAATTAAACACAAAAATGTTGCTTCAGCAGTAGACTTCCACAGTCTACAAATCTACTAGATGATTCGAATGTACAAGTTTACATTTTATTTGCAAATAAAGTGTTTTTTTCTTTTCATTTAATGTTGTTCTTTTCAATATGATTTACACAGTTAAGCTGCCATCAGCAATAACAAATGCAATTAAAGTGAAAACAAGTATATCTTTAATTGCTCCAAGATTTCAATCCAAAAAATTAATAGGCTATGATGTTTTAAACTTGCTTACAAAAAGCATTAATTTGTTCTCTAGTTAAGTAAAGAAAGCCAGAGCTAATCTGGTTTTCCCATTTCACAAGTACTTATGATATCTTATAAAAATGATTTGCAGAATATTATAGGACAATGTACCGTAAGCTACTGTATGTTTTCATTGAGTCCTACTTTATGCACAGCTGCTGGGGAGAAGCAGCTACTCACCTTGTTATCTGTGCAGAATGAGCTGCTGCAAGTAGCTCCTGCACTGATGACAGGGTGAGTAGCTGCTTCTCCCCAGCAGCTCCTCTCTGTGACATTTTGTATTAGAAAGGGGGGCACTTTGTACTGGAGGGAATTTGAGAGAAGAAATATGCAGTTGGGGGGTGTGGAAAGAGCTCTGTACTAGAGTGTTAAGGGAAGAGCCCTGTACTAGAAGGTTGCAGAGAGACCAGGAATGGGCTTTGAGGAAAGGTACTTTTTGTTTTTTTCACTTGCCTGTGTGTTACCCTCCCCTTCCCCTACACAATACACAATCCTGATCCATGCTCCCTGTTTGATACACACTATTGAGCCCTGCATGATTCTCACTCCTCAACCCTGCACTATTCATACTTTTGATCCCTGCATCATACTCACTCCTAAGCCCTGCACTTTACACACTCCTAAACCCTGCACCCTGTGCAATACACACTCTTGATCCCTATGCCCTGTGTGATACACACTCCTTAGGCATGCACCCTGTATGATATGCATTCCTAAGTCCTGTACAATATGTATTTCTGAACCTTATGCCTGGTGAAAAATGCAATTGTGATCCCTGGCCACACTGTCACTTTGCCTCTCTCATGGTTGGTCATGGGAAAAAAGCCCTGTATATCTGTGTATATATATATATATATATATATAAAATAGAGAATAAGATATATTGAGCAAATAAATACATACTGAATGTAATGGAAAAGATCTTATTTTAAATGTATATATATATATATATATATATATATATATATATATATATATATATATATATATACATACAATATATATATATATATTGTGCAACATTTCCCCCTTTTTTTTAGTGCAGGCTACAGAAATTGCATTACAGTGTAAATTAGGCTTTTGATGTGTTGAACGGCACTAGAAATGTGAAACAGACAAAGAAACTAGCTAGAGAGCAATGGGAAAATCCTGGAATCAAAAGGGAAAATCCCAGGCGACAGAATATCCTTTCTTGGTCTCAATAATTTAAGTTTTCTGCTTCATAAATAAAATGAGCATGCCTGAAATACATAAAACATGTGGATTGCATGTCCCCAGTGGATTCAGAAGCCTGTGATGTTCTAAGAATTCCATTTGATAAAAGCAGAATAATCACATATTTTTTATTAAGTCCTGTAAATTATTTTCCATATTTCGTATTAACTTTTAACGTTGGGCATTTGATAAATTGAGCATGATTTTTGTGCCCTGTGATAACTTAACTTAAATATGGTTATCTCATCAGACCCTCTTTCCTTGGTGAATTCTAGAACTGATAACATGTGTAGTGATTTATGAGGTGGTAAGATAAAAAAAGACTTGGGATGTCTAGCTAGGAACTAAAGTGAAATATGCATGTATTATTTTTAATATAAAGAATTGCCATACTATTGAATTAACTGTCAATGTGCTTTCTTTACCGAAAGGATAGTGACACATGTAAAGTTTTAAAGCAAAGCAATATAACTGATAGAAGCATATCCAATGTATTTGCATATGTATGCTAGTGTAAAAACTTAGCAGATTCACCCCTTATCCAGGCACCAGAATAAGTACTGACCAGCCACAGAATTCAAACACAGATAATCAGCTTCATTGAACCATCAGTCAGGGTGACTGCTAAGGTGATATTGTTGCCACAGATATTGTGAGTCAAAAATGTAAGGAACAGGAGAGGGTTAGCTAATATGTATAGGTAACTTAAGTTGTGGACAACTGGATCCATGTGAAATATTGTTGATGGCCATTCCTAACATTTACCTACTGTTGGGCTATACCAAAATAAGTTTACTTTACTATTGCAAGACTTTTTGAAAATGGCAGGTTAGCAGTCTTCTATTTATGAAGCGCTGTTTTAAAATAGCATGTACTACTCGTGCCTGTGATTGCTCTCATGTTAGAAAAAATGCACAATGACAATCAGAGTGGTTCTGTGTGTTGTGATCAATGTGATGGCCATAGTGATCACAAATGTAGACAATCCTAGTATTTAAGAGAATGAAGGGATCCTAGACAGGTAGGCAGCAGTAAATTCAAGGTGTGGGTTTAGTATAATTATATTATAATTGTGTGAACACTTTTTAATCTTTTTTTACCCTCTGTCCCTTGTAAATCTTATATCCATCCTTTCTCTATAGTGTCTGTATGCCTTAACCTCTCTTATCCTGTACTTAATTTCAATCCTCCTACTCTATGTGACCTGTGCATTAACCCCTTTCACCTCTGATCATTTTTTGCATGTCCCATACATTAATCATGCAGTATCTAGTGCACCATTACCAAACTCCATGTTTTACCCACCTCAATGCCAGCTCTAGGAAGGGCAATGTGACTGATTTACTAAAGAAGTTGAGACAATTTTGTAAAAAATTGTGAGAATACTCTCTTAAATTCTCCGAAGACATGAAAAGCATATGAACACATGATTGGGTATTAAAAGTAACCAAGAACAATCTTTTCACATAATTAGACAATTTAAGGCAATAATCATAGATTTTTTTTTCAGTGAGGAACCTCAGCTTCTGTAGTAAATAAACCTAATTTCTAATCCATATAATATTGACTTGACTTGAAGATAATCTAAACATTAATAAGACAGACTACCCCTGGAAAAAGAGATCATGATAGAATGATGGGCAGTTTGCTGCTAAAACATCTATCTATCTATCTATCTATCTATCTATCTATCTATCTATCTATCTATCTATCTATCTATCTATCTATCTATCTATCTATCTATCTATCTATCTATCTATCTATCTATCAATATCTATATATAACTGTATAGATAGATATATGTATATCTATCTATATATCTATATCTATATATAGATATATAGCGTATACTGTATATTAATAAACAAATATACACATTTACAAACAGAAAGGCTTTTAAATATCTGCTTAAATTGTTACAATTTAAAAAAGTATGTACATGTACAATTTTAAAAAGTTACTGTACATGTAGATATTACATCTGACTATCAAAGATCTGCAACAGTTTTCTTTTCTTAACCACTTAAAGACCGCCCACCGCATATATACTGAGGCAGGGAGGAGCCTAATTTCTAATCCATGTAATATTGACTTGACTTGAAGATAATCTAAACATTGATAAGACAGACTACCCCTGGAAAAAGAGATAATGATAGAATGATGGGCAGTTTGCTGCTAAAACATCTATCTATCTATCTATCTATCTATCTATCTATCTATCTATCTATCTATCTATCTATCTATCTATCTATCTATCTATAGATAGATATCTATATATGTGTATAGATATATATATATATATATATATATATATATATATATATATATATATATATATATATATATATATTTATCTATAGTTATATATAGATATATAGAGTATACTGTATATTTATAAACAGATATACACATTTACAAACAGAAAGGCTTTGAAATATCTGCTTAAATTGTTACAATTTAAAAAAGTATGTACATGTACAATTTAAAAAAGTTACTGTACATGTAGATATTACATCTGACTATCAAAGATCTGCAACAGTTTTCTTTTCTTAACCACCTAAAGACCGCCCACCACATATATACTGCGGCAGGGAGGCCCTATTGCACAAAACAATGTACCCCATGTCGTTCCCTGCATGAGACATTGCTGGCGCGAGTACCCGCTGCACAGTGGGGGGAGCCGATGCATGGATCCGGCAGCCGCAATGTCCACCAGCCACCTGCCAGACCCCTGCAATCACTCCTCAGAGAGGCAGAATGGGGATCTGCCTATGTGAACAAAGCAGATCCCTGTTTTGACAGAGTACAGAGAGATTGTCTGTTCCTAGTGATCAGGAACAGTGATCTCTCTGTACTCCCAGGCAGGCCACTCCCCCCACAGCTATAAACACCTCGCTAGGACACACTTAACCCCTTGATCACCCCCTAATGTTAACCCCTTCCCTGCCAGTGTCATTTATACAGTCATCAGTGCATATTTTTAGCTCTGATCACTGTAATAATGTCATCCCAAAAAGTGTCAAAAGTGTCCGATCCATCCGCCAAAATGTCGCTGATCACCATCATTACTAGTAAAAAAAAAGAATAATAAAAATACCATAGATTTATCCCCTATTTTGTAGACACTAAAACTATTGTGCAAACCATTCAATATACACTTATTGCAATTTTTTTGTACCAAAAATATGTAGAAGAATATATACATGAATACATAGCAAAAAATAACTAAATATTGTTTATAGCACAAAAAATAAAAACCGCAGAGGTGATCAAATACCACCAAAAGAAAGCTCTGTTTGTGGGAAAAAATGCATCAATTTTATTTGGGTACAGTGTCACATGCCTGTGCAATTGTCAGTTAAAGTAATGCAGTGCTGTATCGCAAAAAATGACCTGGTCATTAAGGGGGTAAGGGGGCTGAAGTGGTTATTTAGTCTAATGTGTGGGGGTTTTTTGTTTTTAATAAATATGATTTTTTGAATAAAGTAAGTATATATTTTCTTTAATATGATTAAATATGTTTCCATATGTGTACCTGAGTTTGTTTTCCCTTTTAAATGCCTTTTAATATTAGGTTTCTCCATTTCATCAGTTCAAATTAAATAATCAGTACATAAAATAGCTATAGATGTATGCATCTATATGCAGAAAAAAAAGAGATATATTGTTAGTTTAAAATATTATTGAAAGTCAATATGTGTATTTTTTTCATTCCCTTGATCTGAGTATTTTAAATGGTTGATTAGACAATATGAATATCTTATTTTAATTTAGTTTACTTTGCTTGGTCTACTTTTTCATTAAAAAAGTCATATCTTGTGGCACAGTTATCGGTCAGCATCTGTCAAAGACAGAGACAGTCCATAGATTCATGGTATAGGTTCATGGCATTACTCATACACACCCAGTGCACATGATTTTTTGTGTATGTTTGTATCAATATTTCCTGACAGCATGACCTAGATTAATCAGATCGGATAATATTAAATCCAAAAAGAAAAATATTTCTGTTTTTAGATGATGATATTTTTTTTCTTTGGTTTAGCTTTTTGCTGACCTTGCTGCTAGTAAAACCCTAGAAAAGGAGAAAGAACAATTTCCCTGCATTTATTTATTTAAATTTTCTAGGTCATTTAAGTAAACAGTTTTTTTTGTAGGGCATTGGCTATGTAAGGAGAACAAGCAAACCAAAGTCAGTTCAGTGTTTTGTTATAAATCAATTGATTTTCCCTTTTCAGAAAAAAATAAAAAATAAAATCTGACACATTCAATAAATTAAAAACAATCCTACTTTAACATTTATAGAGATAGAATTATTTTTTTTTTCATGCATTTCTTTGCAAATAACCCTATCTAAATGGATATTGGATGATGGAAGTCATTATAGCTTCATCTCATTCTCTAAGCTAAGGGAAACATCTCTTGCAAATTGAACAGCCTATTTGCCTTTAGTTATTCATCACAGAGCCATGTTTTTTGAGATACAATTGTTGTTCTATGAAAAACATATAGTCTGTTCACTTTGTAGGTGAATTTCAACTTTGCAAGGGGATTTCCCCATACTTTAACCACTTAAGGTCTACAGGGAGGTACTTCTGTGTAGGATCACGTATATATATATATCTGACTCTTCAGGGTAGAGGGCTGTTTACATACAGCGGGAACCAATCAGTGGGTACCGCGGACTTGATGTCCACCAGCACCAACCGATCATCAGGTAGAGACACAAAATGGCGATCTACTTATGTAAATAAGGAAGATCGCCGTTCTGACAGGAGGAAAGGGATGGAATTTCCATCTCTTTCCCTAGTAAAAGCACCTCCCACAGTACATATACACACTGGTAAGGCACACAGTTAACCCTTTGATTGCCCCTGATGTTAACCCCTCCACAGCTAGTGTCATTAGTACATTGACATTGTGCATATTTTTAGCACTGATCACTTTATTAGTGTCACTGGTCCCCAAAAAGTGTCAAAAGTGTCAGTTAGTGTCAGAATGTCCATTGCAATAGTGCAGTCACTGATTACCTCCATTACTAGTAAAACATAAAATAAAAATAGATAAAAATATCCCATAGTTTGTAGATGCTACTTTTGTGCAAACCATAAACACTTATTGAGATTTTTTTTACCAAAAAGATGTAGCAGAATGCATATTGGCCTAAATTGATGAAGACATTAGATTTTTTTTTTAATTTTGATTGATAGGTTTTATAGCAGAAAGTAAAACATGTATTTTTTTTCAAAATTGTCGGTCATTGTTTGTTTATAGCTCAAAAAATAAAAATGCAGAGCTGATAAAATACCACCAAAAGAAAACTCTATTTGTGGGAAAAGAGGACATACATTTTATTTGAGTACAGTGTTGCGCAATCGCACAATTGTCAGTTAAAGTAAAACAAAATGGCTTGGTCATGAAGGGGGGTAAATCTACCTGGAGTCAAGTGGTTAATGAATGAGACAAAACTCTGCTGACATCCATCATCCAATAGCGTGCAATCAAAAAAACTGTTATTTAATTTTCCTTACACAATATTGGGTATTCTTAGCAAAGATAATTTCCACCAAACTAAAATAAAACTTGTATAAAACTAAAAATTTTGCGCGTAGGTATAAATATAGCTGCAGCCTCCCCAGAAAAGACTCCACAATGTGGTGTCCCAAGGAAAGTAATGAAAAAACGTGGATGTTGGCACTGCTAATGATAGGTATAAATATGTAACACCCAAACATGGTGAAAGTGTGCGACAGTATAAATGAATACATTTGAACCAGTATAAAACTATAAAGCTCTGATAGGTTCCTAATTATTAAGTTATCTATTCAGGACAACTAGAAATAAAGGTGAAAATCCCTAAACAGTGTTAGTAAATCCTGTAGGTAAGTGAAAACACTCTCTATCCACATCAGAATGTATGTAAAATAGCATCCACATGCAATCAAAAACAGGCATGCCCGTTTTTGATTGCATGTGGATGCCGTTTTACACACATTCTGCTCTGGAGTAGGAGAGTTTATCATTCCCTGGGGATATCCGGATTGAAGATACAGTCTACTACACGTTCTTTACCCCTGCAGGGGTGGGGGCTTGTGGTGAGTGCATATACCTGAGGGGGAGCACAAGAAGTCACCTTATTTGATGCACATGACCACTTTATTTGATGCACAAGAAGTCACTTTATTTGAGGCACAGAAGCTGATATAAAGTCGCTACATCTGGAAATCAGAACAAGTCACTTTTATGGAAATATGAATATTGGACATTGAACAATGCTTCATTATATATTGGTTTAACGAACTTCCTTATTAATATACATTTTTCCTTGTCAAAAGAAGTTTATTGAGTATACAATGTTATAAAGATACATAAAGTAAGTTTACAAGGATCTATAAAGTAAGCTCATTGTTTTACAGTAGGGTTTATATAGGTAAATATCATGAAATTTCAAATATTAAACATTGGGTTCACGTAAACCTAAATTAAAGATATATATCATTTCCTTAGTTACTTTTGTAGGTATTTAAATGATTTATACCTACTATACATATTGTTTACAAGTAGAGTGTATATAGGTCAAATAAATTCTGATAATGAGCTTTAATCGTAAGGTGGAGAAAAGGAAAGAGAAAGAAGAAAAAGGGTTGAAAGGTAGAGGTATGGTCCACAAGGTTGTCCCGCTCGTCAGTTTATTATTCTTTTTAGTTCTCTTTGAAGCCTTAGAATGGGTGTCTCTGTAAGTCATTTAATCTGTTACCATGGCAACAGGACAGAGTCATTGAAGTTTGACAGGAACTGTTGTTTTATCCAAGGATGCCAAAGTTTTTCAAATTTTGGAATTTGATTTTGATCGATGGCTACCATCTTAGCATGGGACATTGTATTATTCATTCTGTGAATTGTTTCTGCTAGTACCAATGTAGGAGATTTCCATGCCTTGGCCACTGTTTGTTTTGCAGCCGTTATTAGTTGGATCATAAGTTTGAA
The DNA here is from genome assembly GCF_042186555.1 of Aquarana catesbeiana. Classification (NCBI taxonomy): domain Eukaryota; kingdom Metazoa; phylum Chordata; class Amphibia; order Anura; family Ranidae; genus Aquarana; species Aquarana catesbeiana. The sequence goes on from NC_133325.1 coordinate 631,744,802, forward strand.
TTGAGAGAGTGTTAACCATTCCGGTTTTAGATTAAGTAAAGTTAAATATGGATCTGGTTGTATTATTTTTTTAAATATTTTAGATGCAATCACGAAGACTTCCTTCCAGAAGGTTTGGATTACTGGGCACGTCCACCATATGTGTAAATATGTGCCTATTTCTGGGCATCCTCGAAAACAAAGAGCTGAGGTATTAGGTGAATATTTTGCCACTCTAGCGGGTACAAGGTACCAGCGAGTTAGGACTTTATAATTTGTCTCCAGTGCTAAGATGTTGGGTGAAGATGACTTAGATGTGAGCCATATGTTAGACCAGTCCGTGTCTTCTAAAGTTCGTCCCAGGTCCTCCTCCCACCTCTGAACGTAAGAGGGTCTATTAAGATTTGCTACTCCATATAATTGATTATAAAGTGATGAAATTGTACCTTTAGCAAATGGATCTTTTGTACAGATTGATTCAAAAATGGATAATTGGGATAATGGTGTATCCCCCTTTAGGAATGGTGTATAGAAATTTTTGATTTGGAGATATCTAAATATCTCAGAGTTTGGTAGATCATATTTTTCTCTAAGCGATGGGAATGAAAGGAATGATTTAGATGCTATGAAGTCATTTAGTGTCTGAATGCCTGATGTTGTCCAAGCTTTAAAAGAATTTGGGTAGATCCATGCCGGATAAAAGGCCGGATTTCTGATAAAAGAAAGGAGAGGATTGTGTGGAGATTGTAACTGATATTTGGTTTTTAGTTTATCCCAGAGAGATAAGAAGTGTTTAGTTATGGGATTATGAATTTTAAAGCGGTCTTTAGGATCAAGCCATAATAAATTTGATATTAATAGAGGGTCATTTTCTGAAGCCTCTATAAATACCCATAATGGGATTTCCTGTTTTGCATGGTATTTGGACAGACTGGCCAAATGTGCTGCTCTGTAGTAGTTAGTAAAATTAGGGTATCCCAGGCCTCCTTTATTTTTGGGAAGATGTAGTGTGTGTATAGGTATACGTGGTTTAGAAGAGCCCCATATAAACGAAGTTGCTCTTTTTTGTGCTATTCTCAAAAAATAGGAAGGAATTGGAATAGGGAGGACTCTGAATAGATAAAGCAATTTGGGTAGAATAGTCATTTTGATTGCATTAATCTTCCCTATCCAGGATAAAGGAAGTTGCGACCATTGTTTTATTAGATTTGTGATCTGTCTTAATACAGGAGGATAATTGGTTGAGAATAAGTCAGAATGAGATGCTGTTAAATGAATTCCAAGATATGGGATTGATTTTTCTGCCCATGTGAATGGGAGTGCAGCCCTAGCCGGGATCAATTCCATGTTTGTGAGTGAAATATTAAGCACTAGGCATTTCTTAGGATTAATCATAAGGCCGGATAGGGCTGCAAATCCATCAAGAGCTGGTATTAAGTTAGGACCAGAGACCTGTGGTGATGATAGAAAAAGTAATATATCGTCTGCAAATATACATAATTTGTGTGTAATACCTCCTACTTCAATGCCAGTTATAGTTTGGTTTGTTCTGATGTATTGGGCCATGGGTTCGAGTATAAGGGCAAATAATAAGGGAGATAATGGGCAACCCTGTCGGGTACCTCTTTCGATATTAAAGGCTTCAGATTTGTATCCAGCATATTTTATATAGGCTTTGGGTTTATTATATAATGCTTTGATCCATGTTAAAAAGTGGGGTCCAAAACCCCATTTTTGTAATGAATATTGCATATATTGCCAGGATACTGTGTCAAATGCCCTCTTAATATCGAGAGATAGAAAACATAAAGGGATTTTCAGTTTTTTAGCAATATGTGCCAATAACACTGCCCTGCGTATATTATCGCCTGCCTGTCTATTTGGCATGAAGCCTACTTGATCTCTATGTATTAATTTTCCTATAATGCTATTGAGGCGTTTTGCTATTATTTTGCTAATAATTTAATATCGAGGTTTAACAGAGAGATAGGCCGATAATTCACACAGGAAGTATCATCAGAAAGGGGTTTTGGGATCATACAAACAATTGCCATTAGTGTTTCTTGCCGAAAAGAATGTCCATCTAGAAGTTTGTTAAAAGTTTCAGTGAGAATGGGAGAGAGTATTTCTGAGAATGTTTTATAGTATAAAGCCGAGTAGCCGTCTGGGCCTGGTCTTTTGTTAAGTTTTAGGTCTTTTATGGCGTTAGCAACTTCATCTATAGTTATAGGCTCATCCAAACTGCCTTTTTGATTCTGAGATAACTCAGGTAAGGTTATTTTTGAGAAGAAGGATTCAGCTTCTGTAGGATTAAATTCATTGTTTGTCTTGTATAAAGTTGTGAGATGTGAGTGAAATTTATGGACTATTTTAACTGGATTACAAGTGTAAACATTTTTTGATAATTTCAAACGTATTGGTTTGAAAGATTTGTTAGTTGAATTTAATGCCCGAGCCAAATATGTACCTGGTTTGTTTGTATTCATGTAGAAATTGTGTTTGGAGCGTTTGAGGGATTTATCAACTGACTCAGTGAGAAATAGATCGTATTCCAATCTAGATTTTTCCAGATGAGATTTTGTACTCTGAGATGGATTATCTTGAAATGATATGTAGGCTGCATTAAAATTGAGTTCTAGTTTTTTTGCTAGATTTTTGCGTTCCCGTTTAAATAGTGCCATTTGTCTTTGTATTGTACCATGCAAGACAGGCTTATGAGCTTCCCACAGTGTTATTGGGGAGATGTCTGTTGTATTATTAATTGATATGTATTCCTTTAAAGCTTGTTCAATGGCCATCTGATGTAGTGGGTGTTTGAGCATTATGTCCGGTAAGTACCACGTTGGGTCATGCGCTTTTGGTATGGCTGAGGCTATAGTAGTGTATACTGCATTATGGTCAGACCACGGAATCGGAATTATATCTGATGCAATAATTTCTGGTATCATTCCTATTGTTAGAAAAATATGATCTATTCTGGTGAAGGTTTGATGAGGGTGCGAGAAATAAGTGAATTTCTTTTTCATTGGGTTACTTTCTCTCCACGAATCTACCAGATTGTATTTGGAAAGAAGTTGAGAAAAAGGTAATCTAGAGGTTATTTTGGATGGTGTAAAAGGTGATTTATCTAGAAATGGGAGGAGGACCTGGTTCGAATCCCCACACATTATCACTGTTCCTATTTTGTGTGTATTAATCACTTGTAATATATGTGAGAGGAATGGTGTAGGTTGTTTGTTAGGAGCATAGTAGGAAATCACAGTGATTGCTGTATTCATTATATAACCCATGAGTATCAGGTATCTACCTTCTGGGTCTTTAATTTCTGATGATAAGGTGAATGGTGTGGATCGTATGAGATTAGATGATACATTGTATAAATTATTTTTTGCAAGTAATCACAATTTACCCGTGAAAGAGAATAAATATCTCTCTCAGGGGAATAAGTGCCTTCGTCACACTCCCACATAATATGGTTGGGAGAATGAGGAGGGCTAATGGGGGTACACGGATCTTCCGCTTACAGGAGAGAAGTGCTATGTCAAAAGACATCAAAATGATGTTTCATTAATTGGAGTGCAGAATATAGTTTTTGTTGAAATTATTTATTCCAGGGTGGTTGTATATGGTTAGTCTTGCCTTAGGCTAAATAATTCAGTTAGAAAGGTACTGTTAATAACTTTGGTATTAATGAAGACAGTTTGAATTATTTTGGGATTTTAACCCTTTTAGAGTAAACAATTACGTATTTTATTCATATTTAACTGTTTAGATATGTTAACTCATAAAATTGAGGTTGTATTGCTTCAGATTAGAATAAACAAAAACATAATTCTAAGAACTAGTTAGGTAATAATATATTTGTTTTAAGAAAAGAAAGAAAAAGCTTCTATTACTTCTGGATTATTGAACATATTTGTCCTAAAAAGTAATAAATCTATTGTTATTACCTGATAATATATAACTGAACAATAATTTCCTTATTTCACTTATATATTCTAAGGCTATATGAATCAGAAGTAATAAGAAATATAACTGGAATGTAACATGATCCCACACAGTGTGTGACTATCAGAGTGCAGTTACATTCAGTTATAAATATAGGTTTTTTATAGAGAACCATCTCTTAGTATAATAAATGAAGAGATATCAGGAATTAGGATGTCAGTCCATTGAATCTTCTTGGTCCATGGATGATGTGGCATAACGGCCTCTTTTGTGAGAATGATGATTCCCATTTTGTTCTGAAATTTTCTGGGTGCTGCCTGAAGGTGAAGATGACGCCATTCTTCTGCGTGTGGGAGTGTTGCTGCTTGTGGGTTCTGTCAGATTTAATTTTAAAAGGGTTTGTTGTAGTTCATCTGCTGATCTGCTTCTGTAAATTGTACCTTGGTAGTTAAATCTGACTGAAAAGGGGAAGCCCCATTGATACATAATGTTGTGGCGTTGCAGTTCCATTAGTTGGGGTTTCATGGATCGTCTTTTAGTAATAGTAAGTTGGGATAGGTCAGCAAAAATTTGATAATTGTGTCCTTGAAAATTAAGTTCCTTTTTTTCTCTTGCAGCAATTAGTATTTGTTCTTTCGTTCTGTAATAATGAAATTTTGTGATTATATCACGTGGGGGTCCATCTTTCTTTTTGGCTGTGAGGGCTCTGTGTACTCTGTCCAGTTCTAAACGTTCAATAGGGATATCTGGCTTTAGTTCTTGTAATAGAGCAGTAATAGTAGATTGCAGGTCTGTCACAGTTTCAGGTATTCCCCTTATGCGCAAGTTTGAACGTCTGGCTCTATTTTCATAATCTTCGAGCTTAGTTTGAAGTATTAAATTCTCTTTTTTTAATTGTTCCAATTCTGTTATATTTTCTTGGGTTGTAATTTCAATTTCATCCATTTTTATTTCTAAGGCTGCGGTGCGGTTTCCCAGCTCTCTTATTTCTTTGGTTAGGCTTTTTGTTATTTGGTCTGAGGTTTGTTTTAAAGCCTTATGAAGCATCTTTTCAAATTGTAATAATATTACTGGGGATACTGAGGAGGCTTGTGGAGAAGTTTGTGAGAGGATTTGTTCTGTATCTGACTCAAATGGAGAGTCTTGCTGTGACATTTTCTGTCTGTGAGAGGGCCCTGATGCTGTATCTTGTGAGGTGACTGGAGCTGCTTCAGCTGCAGTGAGTGCCTGTGAGCTCTTTGTGAGGTGATTTTTATTTCTGCCACGGTTTCCTCCCAGTACCATATTTCCTGCCCAAACTTTCACAGTTTGTTCCCTGGGGCAAAAAAGGTTCAAATGGATACCTTTTGAGCCTGCAGACTCTGCTTTGTCCTTCTCTTCTCTCCTCAGCGGTGTGGAGCTCTAACAATGCATGTCTGCTCTGCTAGGCTCCGCCTCCTGCCCCGCGATATACATTTTTCTGTCAGATTCGCTAGTTAACATATAACTCATTTTAGCCACAGGTTTTTATGATTAATTTATATATTTTTCTATCATCATTAATTTATATTTGTCACTTAATTGACTTTGCATTTAGGTATTCACTTATCATTAATGATTTATATTAGCCATTGGTTACTCTTTGCTGATGTATCACATCTGATGTGGATAGAAAGTGTTTTCACTTACCTACAGGATTTATTAACACTGTTTGGGGATTTGAACCTTTATTTCTATTTGTCCTGAATAGATAACTTAATGATTAGAAACCTATCAGAGTTTTATAGATTTATACTGGTTCAAATTTATTCATTTATACTGTCACACACTTTCACAGTGTTTAGGTGATACATATTTATACCTATCATTAGCAGTGCCAACATCCCCATTTTTTCATTAAAATAAAACTTGAATGCAATGTGGAAATTCCTACAGTTATTACAACTGGAACAAAATGTTCTGACTGCAAGTATTTTTCTTTAAGGACTTGCAGACACCATAAAGTGTTGGAAAATTATTTTATTTGCATATTTCTTCTTGAAAGATTATGCCCTGTACACATGACCAGTTTTCCTGTTGGAATAAACTCTGAAGGTTTTTCTGACGGAATTCCCCTGAAACTGTCTTGCGTACACACGATCACACCAAACCGACTGCCAAGAATGCAGTGACGTACAACACATATGACGGTACTAGAAAAAGGAAGTTCAATAGCCAGTAGCCAATAGCTTCTGTCTCGTACTTGCTTGAAAGCATGCGTCATTTTTGGTACGTCGGAACAGCATACAGACGAGTGGTTTTCCGGATAGGAATTGGTTCCGTCGGAAATATTTAGAACATGTTCTCTTTCTAGGTCCGTCAGAATTTTCAATGTAAAAAGTCAGATGAGGCATACACATGATTGGAATATATGATGAAAAGCTCCCATCTGACTTTTTCTGTCAGACATTCCGCTCGTGTGTACGGGGCATAAGTATTCCACATTGCAAAGCTTTCAAAATCAGTAAAATAACATATCTTAGTGTGTTTTAAATCTTATGAATGATAACAAAACTGGGTTCAAAGACAGCATCAATTACTTCTATAAAAATTATCTTTTGCAAATATGAGATATTTATTTATTTCAGGTACTTATATAGCGCTGTCAATTTACGCAGTGCTTTACATATACATTGTACATTCACATCAGTCCCTACCCTCAAGGAGCTTACAATCTATGGTCCCTAACTCACATTCATACATACTAGGGACAATTTAGACAGGATCCAATTAACCTACCAGCATGTCTTTGGAGTATACAGTAGTTACCGAATGCCTATTGCATACTATCAGCAAATAAGGTTTATATATGTTTTCATATTAGAATAAAGTTACTCCTAGAAGCAATTTATTATAATACCACACTTTTACTATTTTTATTATTATTTCTTGAAAAAAACAAAAAAAAAACAATAATTTCATATTGTCAGAGTTCCATATCAAACGAGTATCAAGCTAGTAAGTCTAATCTAAATATTCAAGAATGAGACATCAAATGATCACCTTGACTTTGTGCATTTTCTATTCTCTCTACCTGCTTAACATGGAACCTGAAGGCACTGCACACTATGTTAGGAAGTGCGTTTGAAGTAGAGATAACAGTGGAATTGAATGGGAAAAAAATGTGCTCTTTTCAATTGCACTTTTCTTGAAACAAAACTTCCCAGGCACAGGATCAGCTAACAATTTCTATAGCTTCACTTTCTCTTAAGAAATCTTATTTGATTTTATGTTAAAAGCAGTAATTAATAAATAACATGGCATTTATTGCATGTTTAAATCTAGCTGATAACCAACTACACAATAGAAACATTTTAGTAAATATTGGTTAACCTGTAAAGTGTATCCCTTACACTTTATGAATGTATCAGCATTTGCGCAAAAGTCACAAGCAATATCAATAATGTTTGGAATATCTGGGTAATGTCAGTTTCTATGTGTTGTCTTTTGCTGGATGAATATAACATTCTCTAATATTTGGTCCTAAGAAAATATAGCCTTAAGAAGATTCAATCAAAAGGGTTAAAGAACATTTTTCAATAGAGAACTGTAGGCTATGAACATTCAACCAGAAGAGGAAATAACATGATGGATACCTCTGCATTTTGAACAATATGTATGGGGATTCCTGTGCAAACAGCCAGATGAATAGGTGTTCAGCCGAGCAAACCTTCAGCTGCAAGGAAGTGAAACTTTTTTTTTTTTAATCTTTATTTAACAAAATTTTCATATCAAATACAGGGTAAGAAGACATCTTTGTTGCCCCTGGCATCACACCAGGGAGTAAAATTACAAAATATAAATACAATATAAATCTTCCTCTCCCTTCCCCTACCTTCCCATATGTTAAACCCGCACTTTTTCTCCAACCCACCCCTACCCCCATTCCCCTTACCCCTAGACCCTTAGACCTTTACATCACTATATTCTTTGGTCAGTTTGAACAATTTCCATTTTTCTCATGTTTTAAGGAACCCCCTCTCCCTCCTTCCTCAGAGAATCTAAGACTTTCCAACCTGTAGACTTCATCTATTCTATCGAGCCACTCGCTTATTTTTGGGCCGTCTACCATCTTCCATTTTTGGGGGATCAGGCTCTTAGTTGCATCCAACAGATGTATCAGGATTGAGTTCCTGTATTCCTTCACTGGAGTTTCTACTCCATGGAATAAACAGACCCAAGGGTCTTCAGGTAACTCAACGCTGGTAATCCTCCTGATGTACCTCAATATGTCCCTCCAATACATTTTGATCTTCGGGCAACTCCACCAGATATGGGCCATGAGCCTTGGAGATAAAATTTCCCTAAATTTTTTGAGGTACTCCATCGTGAAACCATCCAGCCCTGGACTCTTCCCTTATCTCCACTGTTGTAATTGGCCTCTCCAATGTTAGTGCAATTTCCTCTGATATTCTGGGGAGATTAGCATTTTGAACATAATTTTAAATTTTTTCTTTTTTCTGAGCCTCCTGTTGTCCTTGTTCTCCCACTTTCTTAACCGAATATAGTTGCTCATAGAAATCTCGGAACACACCTGCAATATCTTTTGAGTTATACACCATTTCCCCATTTTTATTTTGTATTTTCTCTACAAAATTTATTGATCTTTTTTTCCTCAATATCCTTGCTAAGGTCTTACTATTTTTGTTTCCCCACAGATATCTATCTTTTGCTACTCTACTGAAGATTCCTCTCATTTCCAGATCCAGATTAACTCATCTCTTTTAAGAACCAGTTCATGTTGCAATTCCCTGTCGTGCCTTTTCTTATAATTCTTCTTTTTTTGACCCTGTTCTAATATAAATATTTCCTCAATAAGTTCCTCCCTCTTCTTACTCCTCTCCTTCTTCTTCCCTGCTCTCATTGATATCAATATCCCTCTAATATAGGCTTTATGGGCCTCCCACAAGGAATTCTCTGCGATCTCAGCTGTCTCGTTGACAAGAAAAAATTGTTCTAATTCCCTTTTCAAAATCTCTTCCCCTTGTTTATCTAGGAGGTTCTTATTAAGTTTCCATGTATATGGTTGCCTCTGTACCTCCAGGATTCTAATTGTCATGGAAACAGGGGCATGATCTGATAGAGAGGTTATCTCTATGTTCGTAGACACAACTAGGTCCATTTAGTACATGGTATTATGTAATGCAAAATAGATCTAACTAGCTTGCCAAGTTTGTGTTCCTAATAAAAGAATATATATGGGCTAGGTTTAAGATGAGATGTTGCTAAAGGTAGGTACTTATGGAGGCCAACCCCATTTCAGTTTAATATTAACAGATAAGTAAAAGATGTGTTCTCATGCACTAAAGAAGTTCTGTCTGGGTTACACACATTATTGGTCTGACACTGGCAAAGCCTCATTTTGATCCGAGTACCTGTTTATAACAACACAGATAGATGTTGTTGCATTGGGGGGCCTTTGCAGTCACTGTCTACATTTTTATTATTTAGCCTTTGCCTAAAAAACACTATATTTATTTAACAATTTATGAAATGTACTTGTTACAGTGTCTGACTTAGGTACTTACTGAAAACAATGAAAACTGTTTCATTCAGGATTCACTCGCTCTCCCATCCAACCGGGGGTGCTTGCACTTACCTTGTATGTTGCTTTGTCTTCTTTAAAGGCTTATCTTTCTTATTAATTCAGCAGGTCCAAAGATCACTGCCCAGGGTTGCTCTTTTAAGATGAATCCCTTTTCTTGTGGGTTTCTATGGAAGCACCCCTTGTTTATGTGCTTCCCAGAAAGGGATAACAAGTCTACATTATCAGGCTGCTGAGCTGACATGCACAGGTAGCCAGACAGGACTAGATAGGACACACATGTGCAGTAGCACTTGGGATTATGGGACCTGTAGTCCTCAGGAAGGGAATCAGGGCACTTTCTGTGGAGCTGTGAGTGCTCCCTGATCTGAAGTCCTGAAAAGCACCACATAGCCACCTGGAGGATGCATTATGAACCATTTTAATTGTATGTATTTATTTTTGATTTTTTTTTCTTCACAAGAAAACATTTAGGGGTTGACTTACTAAAGAAAATAAGTTGTTTCCTTTGTGAGAGAATTTGCCCCAGATCCTACTGTATGAGGTGAAGCTCTGCTGACTTCCATCATCTAATTATGTACAAGCAAATTACTTACTTATAATTAAGTATTCTTTTCAAAGGAGAACTTCACCAAATTTACAAAGCTCTGTGGCAAATTCCTTTGCAAACTTCAGCTTCATTTGCAAAATAAACAACCTTTTTGCCTTTGGTAAACTCTTTAGTGTTATCAGTTAATTTTGTCTTTTCAAATCTAGATATTATTGAAAATGTGAGCCTTTTATATTACCTTCATTCCTTATTCTGTTTATAACGTAATGCAATGAACAGAGGCTGCAGAGGGAAAGGTCAGAAGTTGCTGAATACAGGTTTGCTTTTAATCAACTCTGCTCCATAAAATGCAGAATTAGAGGCACCTTGAGTGTCACACATGCACCTTCAGGCTCCTGTTTGCATTTTTCAACACTCCGGGAACCTTAAAATCCAAGACAATCTAAGATATACAGTAAACGTTGACTTTACCTGCAGGAGGCAATGGGCAATGTCACCTTCTTTAACCTCCAACAACTTGCTAGTGGAGACTGAGGCTACTTTAATACTTTTATGAGGCAACAATATATTGTGGGAGGTAGAAAAAGTTGGGTCAACCTTATTTTTTCTTCAAAAATTAACATAATAACAACTTAGGTATTGATGATCCCTTGGCACTTCTGTTGCATTTTGGCTATATTACAGAAAGAAAAGTGCTACTTTAAAGCTCAACTCTAGTCAAAAAGCTTATTATACAGCTGAAATAATGAAACAGAAAGTAATAGTGTGAACTGCACAGTTGTGAAATGTAGAACAGTCAATGAAAGTAAATTACACAAGTTGCTGAACATAATTACAAATCCTTTGGCAGTTAAAGCAGGAAACATAAATGTATTTCTATGGCAAAATAGTAAATGTGTAAATATGTATCTACATTATAGTATATACATATTTCAATTGAGTATTTTGTTTACAGTTCCACTCTAAAATTAACTTTAGTATATTTGTAAATCAAAATCCTTAGATATTTTTTCTTTATGTTACATACTGTATTGCAGCAACTAAATCTTACAATAACACAAACTGTGTGCTCAGAAAATTTTTAAATTATGTACTACTGCAGATTAAAAAAATAAAAAAAAAAACAGTAAATACACAAAAAAAGCATATTGCATATTTTACAGAACTCATATGGGAATTTTCTGTTGTTTGTTAAGTTTTATTAGCTTTTGTTTACTCACCAAGGCTCAAAACATGTGCAAGTCTATAGTTCAATTTTGTAATAAATGCTGTACTGTGTAAGCACTTTTGCCTATTGCAGTTTGCAGATTTCTATAAAATGTTACATTTAAATGAGGTGAATGAAATTAAATGTAGGCAAAAGTTGCCAACGTGCTATATCCCATATTTTTAAGTAACTGTGCTCTGTATTCTTTAACTTGGAAGGGATTTCAAAATGCACTGCTGGAAACGGATTCAGATTTAGTAAGCTCTCATATGCTCCTTCAACTGTCTTTGGCTCTTTAATTATTTATGAGACATGTCAAAAATATGTGCCTGCTACTGGCATGTCATATTTATCAAAAGGAAGAGCTAAAACAGTCACAATTGCTGAAGTGAAATCATTAATGCCATTTGCAGATTTGATGCAATACATTGCCAAAGTGAATTCTAGAATTTTGAAAATGCCAAATCATGCCTCATGACTAAACAAAGTATATGCACACAAGCACAGGGGTGCAAAAAAAAAAAACAAGGGGCTGTTACGCTGCAGTGTGTCCCTCCTGGTATTTTAATGTACCTAGAAGGAACAGGAGCTACATCCAGTACCCCAGCTGCAGGCAGACTGTAAAAATCTATTGCAGGTTGCAGCTGAACAGGACTGAATTTTGTACCGAGTGGTACCAGTGCTTAGGGCCCTGTGTGTTTAGGGACAAAGGTCTACTTTGACAAACTGAAATTCTGGGAGGGACACACTGCATCTGGACTTCCCTGTGTGCAAGGGGCCTAATAGGTGATATGATATTCAAGTCAAGTCAAGTCATATTCTGAGACTTTTTTTTACACATCACATATTAATTGGTAAGCAGCTAATTTCCTTGTTTGAAAATAACTCAAAGTTATCAAGAGTACTAAAGTCTTTGCATGATGTCTTTAACTTGCAAGTTGATCTTAATAGTTAGCAATATGACAAAACAGGGATAATGTTGATAAATGTAAATGTATGCAGTTTGTGGCTAAAAGCATGTATTCATCATATAATCTAGGAGTAGAAAGCTGAACATATCTAAGATGGAAAAGGATCTTAGTGTCCAGATCAAATTCTTAAAGGACTGCCCAAACAGTGACTTAACCTCCCTGACGGTATTCCTGAGTGTGGCTGGGGGTTAAATTTAAGCACCATTAGCGGTAACCCCAGCCACACTCGGGATTACATCTCAGGATCCTGGTGCAGTATACTTACCTTGTCCCCAGGAGCCTGCAATATCCCCCCCACTGTGTCTGCAGGCTCCGTCCTCTGCCCAAAGCCTCTCTATGCCAGGCTCCATTCTCTGCGTGTGTTGTGACGCATGGGGGCGGAGCCTGGTGGCAAATTCAAAAATGTAAAATTCATAACACAAACAGTACTGTAATATTACAGATTACAGTACTGTATGAAATCATTTCACTTCCCTTTTGTCCCCAGTGCTTTGGCCCATGCCCTGTATGCAGTTTTATATTTTATATACTGTTCTTTCCACCTGGAAACTGGAGTTTGTCTATAGCAACCAAAAAGTGTCCCTTTAAGTCAAAAGTGGCTTTAGACCAGCTAGAAAACAGCGATAGTAAATTAGAACACTTGCAGAATTGAGCGATAGTGAATCGTGGGGAAATTTACTTTATTATTATTATATTATTATTTTTTAATTATTTATATTTATTTATTATATTATAAATTATGATTTTGTGTTTCAAACTTCATCATACCCGGGATATCTACTAAACTCTTGGAGGACAGATAAGTGTGTTATTGCTAAGAATTACAGACCTACAATATAAAACGCCAAATTTCTATGCAAAATAATTGTACCGCTTTGAGACGCAAAAATCTGAAATATTCATACCGCCAGGGAGGTTAATGGTACATAATAAATATGTGTGATTAAAGTAAAAATTCAGCTAAAGGTGAATATATTAGGTGTGAACCATACAAGTGTGAATAAGAGTGTTCCGCACTAAGCATAGTGCAAAGCCATACATATAAAAAAACTTGTACGTGAAAAATGTGCAATACAATTACTAACTGCATGCAACAAATATATAGTGATACAAAGTGAAATACATAAATGCAAAAAACATATAAATGCAAAAAACTTAGATAATATCAAATATTCAGAAGCAGATAAATCTTAAATCAAAACGGTGTAGTAAAAATAAAAAAAAAAAAAAAAAAAAAAAACAGAAAAATCAGGGCGCCATCAAAAGAGGCTTGTAGGTCTGTATTATGAGTGAAAAAAAATATATATAACAGTTCCCGTATACAGGATAATAATGTTGTGCCCGTATATATGGCAGAAAAAACATCAACAGGTGACTTGAGTGCTTCAGGTAACTCCAGGTGTCTTCTGTGCTCCCCTTCTGGGTCCCTACTGAATCCAGTCACCCCTGCAGGGGTAATAGGCATGTAGTTACTCTCTATTTGGGTCAGTTCAGCCAGATGTCTGCTATATGGGTCCCGGTCAGCACTGTCTGATGGTGTCCTGGTCTGGAGGTGATGTGGAGCTCCTCTGATGAGTCTTCTATGGTTGGGGTCCTCTCAGATGATCCCTCTTGGCTCCTCTGATGAGTCTTCTATAGTTGAGGTCCTTCTAAGATGGTCCATCTTGGCTCCTCTGATGAGTCTTCTATGGTTGAGGTCCTCTTGGATGGTCCCTCTTGGCTCCTCTGATGAGTCTTCTATGGTCGGGTGACTTGTAACTCTTCCCAGCACGGTGACTGGACATGAAGTGGGAAATCTCTCCCAACTCTCTCTTCCTCCTGCTCACAAGTATCCACAATCAGGGGAAAGTTCTCCTCCGTGTCCACGATGAAAGATGGAGGCTTCTTGTCCTGGCTGAGAAGTGTGAGGGAGAGAGAAATGTCCCACTTCATGTCCAGTCACCGTGCTGGGAAGACTTACAAGTCACCCGATCATAGAAGACTCATCAGAGGAGCCAAGAGGGACCATCCAAGAGGACCTCAACCATAGAAGACTCATAAGAGGAGCCAAGAGGGACCATCCAAGAAGGACCCCAACCATAGAAGACTCATCAGAGGAGCTCCACATCACCTCCAGACCAGGACACCATCAGACAGTGCTGACCGGGACCCATATAGCAGACATCGGGCTGAACTGACCCAAACAGAGAGTAACAACATGCCTATTACCCCTGCAGGGGTGACTGGATCCGGTGAGTAGGGGCCCTGGATGGGGAGCACAGAAGTCACCTGGAGTTACCTAAGGCACTCAATTCACCTGTTGATGTTTTTCTGCTATATATACGGGCACAACCTTATTATCCTGTCTATGGGAACTGTTATATATATATTTTCACTCATAATACAGACTTACATGCCTCTTTTGATGGTGCCCTGATTTTTCTGTTTTTTTGTTTTTTTCTGGATTTTTACTACAATGTTTTGATTTAAGGTTTATCTGCTTCTGAATATTTGATATCATCTATGTTTTTTGCATTTATATGTTTTTTGCATTTATATATTTCACTTTGTATCACTACATATTTGTTGCATACAGTTAGTAATTGTATTGCACATTTTTCACGTACAAGTTTTTTTACTTTAACCACATATAATTATTATGTACCATTAAGTCACTGTTTGGGCAGTCCTTTATGGGTGGTCATTGGGCATAGCTGCTCATATTAAGGTATCTTTGAGGGCCTTGCCCTCTACACATACTTACCTGCACAGACTCCTTAACCTAAACCCATTAGAGGTCTTGTTGTGGTTTCTTTTAGCTAGGATAACAGGTGTTGAGTCCTGCCATATATCTCCCTCTTTAGGCTTAGCCCTATATCCCATTATCAGTTCCTTAGTTATTAGGTAGCGCCATTCACCCCATTTTTTGTTTATTCATGATCATGTCTCTGTTTCAAGTATATGCCTCTCTTAATACAAAAAATATCTTGCTTGCTCTAAAAGCTGTAGTTTAGCACTGCATGTTCCCTTTAAGAATTTGATCTGGACACTCAGATCCTTTTCCATCTTAGATATGTTCAGCTTTCTACTCCTGGATTATATGATGAATGCATGCTTTTAGCCACAAACTGCATACATTTACATTTATCAACATTATCCTTGCTTTGTCATATTGCTAACTATTAACCATTTGCTGACCACAGCACACCGATGTACGTCCCTTTTTTGAGGACGGATATCGTTATTATGGCAACAGCTAGCTGCCATAACCCCGGTATCCCCGTCTTTGGCCGGCGGTCGGCTACCAGATAAAAGTTGTCTCTGCGGTGGATTTGCCGCGAGATCACTTTTATCGGTGGTGGAAGAGGGGCTCCCCCCTGCCATATATCCCCCTCTTTAGGCTTAGCCCTATACTGTATCCCATTATCAGTTCCTTAGTTATTAGGTAGCGCCATTCACCCCATTTTTTGTTTATTCATCAATTTCCCAGAGCCCTCTTAGGGGAGCCCTGTTAGGGGAGGCAGCAACCTTTTTATAATATCCTAAGCGCGGTCCTTCTTTATATTTATACCTAGAGACATGATCATGCCGCTATGCAAAACATTAGTAAGACCTCATTTTGAATATACGGTCATCTTTGGGCACCAGTTCATAAAGAGAGTGGAAAGAGTGCAAAAGAAGGACAACTCAATTAATAAAGGGGATGAAGGATCTCAGCAATGAGGAAAGATTATCTGAATATAATTTTGCCTTGAGAAAAAGCAATTAGGAGGGGTAGGAACATCTCTTAGAAATACATGAATGCTCCATATAATATACACAGAAAAATATTTTGACTCAAAGGAGACCACAACATACATGAGGGTACCACATCTAAAGAGAAAATTTTTCTAAAAGGAAAGAGTTTTTAGAGTATGGGCTTTGAAAATATGAGATTGTCTTCAACAAGATTTGATTCTAGCTAACTTAGTAGACTGCTCCAAAAGGGATAGATGTGTTGTTGATCGAGAAAGTCATTCAATTGTTTTTAGTGATCAAGAAGGATTTTTTTCCTCTTGCAGCAAATTAGACCCTATCTAATTATGTCTTTTGACCTTCCACTAGATAAACTTGGATTTTTTTTTTTCCATTTGATAGGGGACATGTGTCCTTTTCCTGCCTAAATATTTAAATATGTATGTATTCCAACAATATTCTCTGTGAATTTGAGTTTTATTTTACATTAAAGAGGATGTATGTGGGAAATGAAGACTTCTCCTTCTTGAGAATTAAAGAAAAAGCTCCACAGTTGTAGAGAGTCAACACCTCTAATAAGGAGTGTTTGCTCCTGGAATCCCAAAGAAAAAATTGCAGGTTATTAATCAGCCCACCCCCCCAACTGTAAACTAAATATTTGTTTTGGTTTGTATAACCCTTCCAGACGAAATTCAACCAGTATTAAAATTTCAGCTTCACGTGCCTCCCTTTTGCCATCATAAGGGTTAATCCTGGGGTGCTTGGAGAAAATAAATACTTACCTCATTTCTCACTGCTGAATCAACGTTCCTCTTTGATATATTCTGCTCCTGATATGTGGACGGGCCCTTTGACCAATATAGGACTGATACTTTTGCATTGTATGTGGTGATGCTGGACTGGCTGTGATTGGACAAGTGGCAAAGAGGATTAGCTTTTTGAGACTGGTAGCACCATAGGGAGGAGGCTCAAAGGAGCAAGGAATAAAGTAGATAGATAGTTATATACCATATCTCACAAAAGTGAGTACACCCCTCACATTTTTGTAAATATTTTATTATATCTTTTCATGTGACAACACTGAAGAAATTATACTTTGCTACAATGTAAAGTAGCGAGTGTACAGCTTGTATAACAGTGTAAATTTGTTGTCCCCTCAAAATAACTCAACACAGAGCCATTAATGTCTAAACCACTGGCAACAAAAATGAGTACACCCCTAAGTGAAAATGTCCAAGTTGGGCCCAACTAGCCATTTTCCCTCCCCGGTGTCATGTGACACATTAGTGTTAGAAGGTCTCAGGTTTGAATGGGGAGCAGGTGTGTTAAATTTGGGGTTATCCCTTTTGCTCTCACATACTGGTCCCTGGAAGTTCAACAGGACACCTCATAGCAAAAAACTCTCTGAGGATCTGAAAAAAAGAATTGTTGCTCTACATAAATATGGCCTAGGCTATAAGAAGATTGCCAAGACCCTGAGCTGCATCACGGTGGCCAAGACCATACAGTGGTTTAACAGAACAGGTTCCACTCAGAAAAGGCCTCGCCATGATCTTCCAAAGAAGTTGCGTGCACATGCTCAGTGTCATATCCAAAGGTTGTCTTTGGAAAATAGATGTATGTGTGTGAAGGGGTGGGGGGGTCAGCCTGTCAGTGCTCAGACCACACACCGCACACGGCATCAAATTGGTCTTCATGGCTGTCATCCCAGAAGGAACCCTCTTCTAAAAAAAGCCCACAGTTTGCTGAAGACAAGCAGACTAAGGATATGGATTACTGGAACAATGTCTTGTGGGCTTATGAGACCAAGATAAACCTATATGGTTCAGATGGTATTAAACGTGTGTGGCGGCAACCAGGTGAGGAGTACAAAGACAAGTGTGTCTTGCCTACAGTCAAGCATGATGGTGGGAGTGTCATGGTCTGGGGCTGCATGAGTGCTGCCCCCACTGGAGAGCCGCAGTTCATTGAGGGAACCATGAATGCCAACATGTACTGTGACATACTAAAGCAGAGCATGATCCCCTCTCTTCGAAAACTTGGCCTGCAGGGCCATATTCCAACATGATAACGACCCCAAACACACCTCCAAGATGACCACTGCCTTACTAAAGAAGCTGAGGGTAAAGGTGATGGACTGGCCAAGCATGTCTCTAGACCTAAACCCTATTGAGCATCTGTGGAGCATCCTCAAACGGAAGGTGGAGGAGCGCAAGGTCTCTAACATCCACCAGCTCAGTGATGTCATCATGAAGGCGTGGAAGAGGACTCCAGTGGCAACCTGTGAAGGTCTGGTGAATACCATGCCCAAGAGGGTTAAGGCAGTGCTGGAAAATAATGGTTGCCACACAAAATATTGACACTTTGGGCCCAATTTGGACATTTTCACTTAGAGGTGTACTCACTTTTTCTGCCAGCAGTTTAGACATTAATGGCTGTATGTTGAGTTATTTTGAGGAGACAGCAAATTTACACAGTTATACTGTTTGTTTATAAGCTGTTGTCAGGGCTGGGCTCAGCCCTTCCTTCTCTGAGCTGGCCGCTCAGATATCGGTTAATTGCCAGCTCCTATCTCGCCACAGTTACTCAGCTGTTGATGATATCCTGCTTGTCAGTCCTGCCTACTTAAGCCGTCCAGCCCAGAGGATCTCTGGCTTTGCCTTGGTCAACATCACAGAGACTATCGCCTGCATTTCTGTTAAAGATTTGCTTGGCTGACATCCCTTCTGGCTCCAGATCCTGTTTGCTGTTTTACTATGCTCATCTCCAGCTCCCTGATGTTTGGCTTGTCTGACTATCCGCTCCGGTTCCTGAACTCTGGCTATGTTTTGACTACGTTTACTCTGTTTACTTTTTTTTTATATTATTATACAAGTGGGGTTTAACTGTACTTTAATCTGATTCACGGTTTCTGACAGTTGTACACTCACTACTTTACATTATAGCAAAGTGTTATAGTGTTTTAAGTGTTAAGTGTTTTCACATGAAAAGATAAAATAAAATATGTAAAATAAAATATTTACATAAATGTGAGGGTTGTACTCACTTTTGTGAGATACTATATATATATATATATATATATATATATATATATATATATATATATGTAAAATGTTTGGGGGTTCTACATAATTTTATAGCAAACAATACAGATTTTTACATGCAGGAGAGAAGTGTCAGAATAGACCTGGTCCTTAAGTGGGTATTCTTGCATCATGAGTCTTCATAAGCACATGCATGTATGCCCACACAGCAGTAAGTACTCACTTTTGTGAGATACTGTATTTACTTCCTAAAATAAGCAAACTATTAGCCATTACAAGGGCAACTTTAAACCACCAGCAAAAAATCCTAAGGTTTAATGTACACGGGACATTTTAAAACCTCCCCTGAATGATTTAACTTGACAGATAGTAAACAGCATTTAAAAACGTCAGTTTTCCCATGTTTACATGCCGTGTTTAGCTGCTTTTAGCTGTGTTTAGCCACGTTTGCATTTAGGACGTTTACATTTTTTATTTTTTTTAAATGGTTAAAAATGTATCACTATTAAAAACGCCTGTAAACGAAACATGGCTAAATGCGAGTTACCACGTTTACATGCGTTTACAAGCTGTTATCGGCATTTGGCATTTCAAATGCCTCTGAACATCTATCCTGAATGCATTTTTTTGCTTTCCAAAAAATGCTTTTAAACTCAACTGCCTAGAAATGACTATAAACGACCCTGCGTACATGTACTGATAAAATAACATAGAAGAGAGTTCAGGGGCAGCTGAAAAAAAGGCCCAGAAGCTCCTAAACATCCATTTACCAACAGCAGTGTACATGAAGCCTAAGCATGAAGTCAAATTTATAACATTTGAAAAAGGGGTACATTAAAGCGGAGTTCCACACAAAAATGGAACTTCCGCTTTAAGTGCTGGTGACCTCCTGACATGCCACATTTGGCATGTATTTTTTTTGGGGGGGGGAGTGGGTACCTTTTTACAGGCACCTAGCTCCCACTTCCTCCCCTGTTGCTGTGGGGCTGGAAGGAAGATCACCTCTCCCCCCTCTCTCCCTGCAATCTTCTGGGACATGTCACAGGTCCCAGAAGATTGCCCGGCCATTCACAGCACAGCTCACGCATGCGCAGTGAGAGCCTGGCTGTGAAGCCACAGCCGGGCGTCCACAGTTAGAAAGCCGGTGCTGGGGAGAGGAGGGGGAGAGGAGCGAGGCTTCGCGTGCCCACATCGCTGGACTGCATGACAGGTGAGTGTCTGATTGTTTAAAGTCAGCAGCTACACTTTTTGTAGCTGCTGACCTTTAATTGGGTGGAACTCCTCTTTAAGCTAATAATTTCACATTTTATATACATGTGTAACATAAAGGTAGCAATTAAGAAAAGTGTGGATTTCTTAATTAGTCTGTCTTCAAAGTTGACAACAATCGCGAAGCATGTGCAAAATTTGAAAGCCTTAGCTAGTAAAGAATGGTTTAAATTTTTTATCAAAATAACCAACTGCTTAGCTGTTAATTCTGAAAAAAATAATTGAAAGAAATAATAGTTTTTTTCTCAATCATTGATTGGCCTAAATATACAGTATATTTTGTTGTATTTCCAAAGCTCTGTTTTTAGCGTTTGGCTTAAATGATATGCTTCCTGCATCACATCAACTTATGTAAAAATAAAAGTATGTCTTGTGGTTATTGACATTGATGATTGTCAGGGATACAGAGAGATGGGAGGCTTGTGAATCTGGCACAGCCTTGTTTGTAATACAACAGCTGATAGAAGAAGTGCTGAGTTAAGCAGGAGACAGCTTGGAAACAACAGGAGCAGGGCTGTGCTGGTGGCTGCAACACATTGGGAAACAAACAAAGATATTAACTTAAAGGATCTGGCAGCAAGAGCCAACTGTCACTCAATCCAGTTATCTAGGAGGAAACTGAAAAACATTATACATTGTAAGGAGGATTTGGCATAATCCCATATGTTCCTGAAAGTAAATTAACTTAATTCCATGTTCTTCATTAAATTTTCATTAAAGTCTTTCACCGTTATTGACGCATCTGTTCAAAACACTGGGTTCCTTTTTGTTTACCTCTTTTCCAGTTTCAAATCATTATTGTTATTTTTATTATTACTAATAATACTGATAACAATATTCAGTATAAAGGATGTATAGGTTAATTATGAATTGATGATTTTGTAGACAATAGAAGTAACAGAAAGAAACAACAAAAGTAACAAAAAGCAGTGGAAAGCTGAAGTAGAACATGTAGATACAAAAGCAATTAAATATATTAATATGTATCTACTTATTTTTGTCACCATCATATTGCAGCAAACACACAAATGAATCATGAAACATCACGGAACTATGGAATTTTGTAATAGGATAGACACTTTAACAATTTTTGTACAAAATGCCAACAACCCTTTCCTGCTGGGCAAAAATATTAACCCATGCCATTATTTTCTGCCTGTTTGGTGATTTTGCAAGTGTTGGTATTCAGCTGACTGGATGACCAGGAACAGAGTATTGGTTCTCATGCAAGCTTCCTACAGTGACTTGATTGCTACAGGTAAGCACTGTCATGGGGGGGAGGCCACATGTTTCTACACACCTGATGTGATGGGTATTGTGCCTGGCTGCAAAAGAAGAAGGGGCAGCAAGGGAGCACTGGCAAGGTGAGCATGAGGGGGTTGGGGATTTTTACACAGTCATTATCACTCTGTCACTTTGCTCTGCATTGACAAGGTGACAGTTTCTCATTAAGCTCAAATAACTCATATTTTGAAAATTGGATGCCTTCTTTCGTTGCACTATAGAAATAGAATAAAATAGGTCTGTACAATAGCATGAGCTCTACAGCTTACACTCACTTTTTGTTTATGAGAATACTAAATGGTTGTTATTTTTTTAAATGTGTTCACTGATCTTGCAAGTATAGTAGAAATCCACCCAAGCAGACCCAAAGGTTGCCAACATCCCGATATTAGAAATAGTGTAAAGAAAGTAACCCCACAGTAAAAGTACTATGGGACTTTAAGGGAAACTGATCAGTAACAAAATATGAAAAAAATAGAAGTTTATTTATTAATGTAAAAGATGTGGTGCATACATCATCATAAATCGAATACATAAAAACAAAGAGCAGAACTGAATCATGTAAATACTGTTCCTTCAGTACTGAGCCCAACACATTTCGGGACCGAGTCTCTTCTTCAGGGACATTCCATATGAAGTATTTCTGCTATACAACATTCTTCAATGAAACACAGTTACAAATCAAAATCAGCATCAGGGACAAAAAAATTATACAGGAGCATCATTAAAGCAAAGTCTGGAAAAACATACAGATCCAAAGTGGGGTCTGCACTATGAGTACCACCTGATAGGGAGCCACAAATAGTGAAGGGCTCAAATGTTACAGGGAGAGCTTGAGGGACATGAGACCTGGAACAGTCATCATCTCAGTTGGAATGTTTACAGACATCAGGTGAGTATAAATAAGTGAAAGGCTATTTATCCAAAGCGCAGACTTGAGTGGTACTGCTGATTTTTACTAGTAGTATTGTCAGATGCCGCAAAGAGTTATTCATCTAGTAGGTTATAAGCATAAAGCCATTAAAACCAGTGCAAATTCCTTTCTTACTTAAGTATTATACCATCAACTGTGATATGATATATAAGAAATTGAACACATTTTGTTCTAATGAGAATATTATCGTTAAGCGTATTACTTAACCTATCACCCCAAAACCATATATAAAATCATGCTCTTATAATAAATCTGTTCTTTTTACAGAAACACTCTTTGCGGCATCTGACAATACTACTAGTAAAAATCAGCAGTACCACTCAAGCCTGCGATTTGGATAAATAGCCTTTCACTTATTCATACTCACCTGATGTCTGTAAACATTCCAACTGAGATGATGACTGTTCCAGGTCTCATGTCACTCAAGCTCTCCCTGTAACATTTGAGCCCTTCACTATTTGTGGCTCCCTATCCGGTGGCCCAATACTGAAGGAACTGTATTTACATGATTCATTTCTGCTCTTTGTTTTTATGTATTCGATTTATGGTGATGTATGCACCACATCTTTTATATTTATAAGTAAACTTCTATTTTTTCATATTTTGTTACTGATCAGTTGCACTTAAAGTCCTGTAGTACTTTTACTGGGGTGTATGTTATTTACATTATTTCTGATCTTGCAAATGCTTTCTAATATGTTTAAAATGAATAAAAACGAGGAAGCAGCTGTAAAATTATCCTAAATGAAAGCATTACATTAACTAATGCCTGTTTACGCACACATATTTGTTCCTGAATTAGTGCCTGTATTAACCCCACAAGTTCAACAGTAAACAGTGCTGGTACTTTGTAAGCTTCCATTACAACATTTCTAGTATTCAATTTTATGTATATTTTAAATTAATGTTTGATAGCCTGTTGATGAGCAACACTGATCTTTATCCCTGCTGCTACATGCTTACTCCTACCTATATGGAAAAATCTTTACTCCAAAATGTAAGGTCTCCATAGTCAAGTGCAAACTTTATACTTGCCTAATATGCAGAAATTATTTTAATGTTGTGCTGTTTTGCAGAATTTGGGTGTCCCATATGTTACTCTGTGTACAGTCAACAAAAAAGTATAACTATACAGGTTATGGTGAGAAGGGATTCACGCAAAGTAAGGCCTTAATAAAGCAGAAGGTATTCACTAGTTTCATTCCATCACAAATCTCAAAAATCTGAAGATTATCCCTTATTTCATGTATTCCTATGGTTATATGATTTCACTTGTAAATATCTTCTGCTGTAACAAGGCCTTACTGTGCTACAGCCATCAAAAAGATTTTGGATCCCTACATCAGAGAGGATGGGGGGAGTAGCCTTGCAGCTTGCAAGGACTTATCTAGTTCTCTTCTTCTCCAAAGGAAATACAAGCATAGCAGCCTGCCACATTTACCAACAAAGGTGGCATTGATACCCCACCAGGGTCACTCTGCAAAGGAGATGAAATGTTCTGACCCTTCAATTAAATTGCATCAAGGGATAAGCCATCTGGCTTGGTATCAATTCCACCTTGCAAAATAAAGTTCGTTAAAGCCTGACTGCAGTGGAGACTGCACATGCATTTCTTGTCATTACACAGTTGAATTCTTTATTCTGTCTATATAGCTTTCAAATATTGTTCAACTAGATGCCCCTATATTTATTGATTATCATAATATTTGCTTTAGGCTTTCCATAGATGGTCAGATTTCTCATCAAGAATAGAAGGCAATGAGAGATCTATTTATTCACTGTAAACTACCAAACCCACAACAGTTGTTCCCTCAACCAGTCATGTCTGATACACATACAATCTATGAGAAAGGGAAACAACCCTAAATTAGTTGTAGATATTTTTAACATGTTGATAAATCACTTTGAATAATAATAATTGAAATAACACTTGGGCAGAATAAGTGATAACACCTGACAAGAAGTAGTTTATAGCTACTTCTTGTCAGGTGTTATCACTTATCCTGCCCAAGTGTTATTTCAATCAAAACAACAAAATAATATCCGGTCATCCATGGGCAGCACAAAAGTATTTACTTTTGCCACATAATCAGCTTATTGTATTCTTGTGTATAAACATGCTTTTAAATGAATTGAATGAGTTTATAAGAAAACATCCTAAAATGTATGATTCTGTGAAAGATAAGAACTGTGCACCCATTGCAGTTTGAAAATTTTTAGCTGATTTATCAAATAATTTAGTCAGTTTGTCAGAGTTACTGTATATCCTTTCCTCATAAATTATGTTTTTTTCTGTTGTTCCTTATTATGCACAATTCAGACTTAAAACAAAACAATAATGCAGAATCCTGCTGATGTCTAGTATGTACGAGTATTTGCAGATAAATGAGCCTTTCTTCCCAGCCCTTATCTTGACAGGCAAAATGGACACATTTTCTTGGGAATAAGTGATTTAATGTAGGAAAATTAACATCCTCCCTTTACCACATGGCACAAGTCTGTCAGATACCACCAACAGAGTGTTTCAGCCATAGATGAAACAAGCAGAAAATTGGCTTTAACAATTCATTTGAGGAAACATAAGTGAACATATTCTATGACACAGTGGTGCAGGGAAAACCGCCAAGAAGTAATTTTGAAGTTAACTACTTAAATATAAGGATCAGAAGACAAAACATGCAAACAATTCATGGATAGTTGGATAGACAGGATTAGGAAAAAAGAAAGTGCATATGTGAGAAAGAGAGCCATACAGAAAAAGAAAAAAAAAGATAAATCAATAATTAAAATATATAGCTCATGAAGGGCTAATGCTCAATTCTGAGCATGGGGCATGGATGAAGCCACAGCTCTGCACAACATTGGTCACTTTATAGCTGATCTCAGTCAATCAGAGGACCATATAGCTCTGGGATCCCACCAGTCCAGTACCCACAACACTCGGCCACTGCTACATGGCAAAGAACAAACAAAAGCAGCAAAATAATCAGCTCCCATGCAGTCC
The DNA here is from genome assembly GCF_042186555.1 of Aquarana catesbeiana. Taxonomy (NCBI): domain Eukaryota; kingdom Metazoa; phylum Chordata; class Amphibia; order Anura; family Ranidae; genus Aquarana; species Aquarana catesbeiana. The sequence continues at coordinate 631,770,269 of NC_133325.1, forward strand.
ACCTTCAGCTGCTGCATGTTGCAATATGATGATCACAGTCTTGATGCCACAACTACAGCTGCCTAGGCAAGCCTCACACATGGAAGATGCTATAAAGGATCCTTACTGCACAGGTTTGCTCACTCCATCCCCTGTACAATCAAATGGGATCGCCTTCTTCAGAGATCATTGGGTTCATGCAATTGGCTTTGCTAAGTGTCATTGTCCTCGGAATTATGTAGACATCATCAAATGAAAGGTTACTCAGCTACAGCTCAAGGAACCCCTAGCAACCTTAGGAGGAATCCTAGGGTTCCATAAAACCCTGGTTGAGAATGGCTGATCTGGAGAATATATCCTGACTTTACAATTTCATATACAGTACATATACAACAATTTCATATTCAGGCACCCAACATGTACCTGTTGGATAAATATTCCCAAACACCATCCTTCTGAGGCTGACAGGGACAGGTCTCTCTTTACATAATATGATGGATCTGCTTTTAATGCATTGATGCTTTGTACATCTGCATTTTACTTTAACACTGAATGCACTCTAAGCCATTATACCTTACATACCATCCGAGCAACAAAGGCAGGAATTTTTCTGACCCTTAATGAGGATGATCAGCATTGTCTTGTGCTCTCATTTGACTCTGCCCCTTGCTTAGCAATATGGACAGGCTTAAATCTAGTACTTATATGTTTTGGAACATGGCTGCCTACAATTTTATGACATTTGTCATTAACACATGACTATTGCTTCAAGTTTTGATGTTAACTCTCTACAAGCTTTACTATTAAATACACCTCTTCTCTCTAATCTATCTAGTTTTTTCTCCTCCTCAGTCAGTCCTTGCGTCATGTTTTCCAAACTGCCCACTTGTGTGTCCACACCTTGAAGCTACCTGGGTGGCAAGCAATCTTTTTTTTTTTTTTTTACCACACAACATGGTTAGAACAACTACAACAAAACCTAATACATCGTTGTCTATTCCACCTACTTGAAAACTGACCACATACTCACATCCTATACCTACATCCCTTTTTTCAATGGCTAAAATCATAGAAGTATCATGGTTGGACTGCTCTCCAGTGGTCATGGCCCTATTAAACATCCCATATGAGACCTCCCCTATTGTTAAAAGAAACAGAAAAATACCACGCTGCCATAAGAGACCCCCACCAGCAGCAGTTTAAATTGTGAGATACACACAAAAACAACAATAAAACAGGAAAAAACTGCGCTATAATGCAAATGTGTAAATACATAAAAATCAATTAGTGCATAAAAAAGATTCATTAAGTGAGTGACCATGAAAGTCATCCATGGAAACAAAGAAAGTCCAAAAAGACATAAATCCCTCAGTAATTCCCAGTGAAGGCTATATAGAAAACTTGGGATAAACACCACTCATTGTGATCCACCACCATATAAATTTTGCGCTTCCAAAAGGCAAGCTAAGTAAGCTTGTGTGTAAACCAGAGATCCAGATGCCAAGCCAATGGTGCTGCTTCTCTGTGCTCAACATGGATAAGGAAGTGCGGTAGATGATGGCTCATACACCAACCCGGGCTTAGGATCATGAGGGCAAAAGAAAACTGGCCATAGTGTAAATCCGCTTACAAAGTTTATTTAAAAAAGGAATTGCATTTACAAGAATATGTAGTTTAAAAACCAGTTTGCCAGCTGGCGTTGCATGCACCCATTCACATCAAGGTCACGATGACGTCAGAGCATCAGCCTCCTGACGTACGTTTCGTCTATAACTGACGTCGTCTGGGGAACCCCTCCCCTATTGTTAACTGCTCTACCCTTAAAACCGTGATAAAGGTAGCTCTTATACAAACAGCAAAGAAGATATTTGCCAGCACACCACGGATCATCAAGTAGCATCCAAACTATTTTTTATTTAAGCATGATCACATCACAGAACAGGTAGTGCAACATTTCAGAGTCACTCAGGACCCCTTCGTCAGGCATGTGATGAGGTGTCCTGTGTGACTCCAAAATGTTGCACTACCTGTTCTGTGATGTGATCTTGCTTCAATAAAAAATTGTTTGGATGCTACATGACGATCTGTGGTGTGTTGGCAAATATCCTCTTTGTGGCTTTCTGATCCAGTTTCCAGCTGGGGGTTGCTACAGCACCCAAATCTTCTAGAGCTTTATCCAGGAACGTGTGCAATGGGAATATGGAGTGTTACTTACAGTATACAAACAGCAACACATCAAAAAAAAAAAAAAACATAAATGTGCCTTACCACACAATCTGAAAAAAAGCTTTGACCTATACACTGTCCCCTCCTAACTTTTTTGCAGATCTCCTAACCCCATCCTTTTCACAGACACATAGGGAAACTATATACAAAATATTCATCAACTGACTGAACAGGTTTTTGGAACAATAGTAATAGGCCTTATTTCTGTATGAAGATTGGGCTGTGATGGTTGAGGGTAAAGGGATGGAAAAGCTACTTTCCCTAGACCTCCAAAAGGTTTTTGATAGATTATTTTGGGATTATCTTTTTTCACACATTGACCACATGGAGTTTTGACTAAATAGTTATCATCCTCTTCTTCTAATTACCAAATGGTTGTGCTCCCTCTTTACCTTTCCAACAGTGAACAGTTAAGGAATAAAATTCTGACCTTAACAACATCAACACAAGCACAAGACAAAGCTGCCCTTTATCATCTTTCCTATTTATTATAGCATTAAAGGTGATAGCCATAGATATTTGTCCTAGCCCCCTATGTTTTGGGCATCATTAGTACACTTTCTACATAGATGACCTGTTAGTATTCATCCCCCCCAATTACCACACTGTTTAATCTGTTTATTATACCCTTAGTGACTTTGAAAAATACACAACTTCAAAACTTAAAAGAAAAAAAAAACACAAAGTCAAAAGCCTTACATTTTTATCTCTCTGAATTGCAAATCTTAAAGTGAATGTAAACCCGATTCATGAAATTTGAGCTGCAGTGTTTTCTTATCTCTCTTCAAAGTTCTAAGTCTCGTGGCTTTCTCCTGCTCTGTTCTTCTGTTATCAGCATGATAACTTCTGACAAGTTCTCCATCAACTGAGATAAAATCAGCCTGAATTTTGTGTTGGGGGCTAAACATAGATTAGCAGAGAGCTGGTCTATTCACAGCACAGCTTTGTAAGTCTCTGTCTATGTGAAGAGGGGGTATGTGCCTTCCCTCTAATCAGCTGTCTCCCAGTGTATGGCAAGAATCCACACCCACAGGTGAACCCTCAGGAAGAGAGAATTCTAACAGGACGTGCACTTTTTTAAAAAGTATATAAAGCTGAAGACAGCAGATATACATTTAAAACTTATGTAGGAGGATTTGTTTAATCTCTGTGTATCTGAGGCTGTTCACTTCACTGGGTATGTGTGAGGGTTTACATCCACTTTAAGGACCACTTTTCTTTTGTTTGGCTCACCAACCCTTTCATTTTTGGATATCAAGCTTACTCCTGAAATTACTTTGCTTTTATAAATCCAATTCTACCCCTCTTTTTTTGCATGGATGGGCAGACCGGAAAAGAAATACTAGTCTCACATTATATCTGGGACTACTAAAAAATGTACAGTAGGTTTACTGGCAAATCTTTAGGTGAATTGGGGGTTCTGAGCACCTTGAACAATTATAGGACAGCTCAATTATCCCAATTACTCTATTACCCAACCCAACTCGATAACTATTGAATCCTTAGTGAGAACACCAATCCCTTGAACCTTTTGATGTGCTTATCAATAAAACAAAGACAAGTGATTTCTAAATCCCCATGCTAATATATTTATTCCATTCATTGGATATTTCCTTAAAAATATTCACTTTTAAATCTACACACACACACACTTATGCCGTGTATACACGGGCGGACTTTTCGGCATCAAAGGTCCGACAGTCTTACCGACGGACTTTCGATGGACTTTTGACGGACTTTTGAACAAATTAACTTGCCACCAAAGTCCGACGGATTCGTACAGTAGCCAATAGCTGCCCTTGCGTCAGTTTTTGTCTATCAGAGTAGCATACAGACGAACAAATTTTTCGACCGGACTTGAATCCGTCAGAAAGATTTGAAACATGTTTTAAATCTAAAGTCCTTCTGATTTTCAACTGAAAAAGTCTGCTGCAGGTCCGATGAAGCCCACACACGGTCGGATTGTCCAACGGATTCATTCTGTCGGACCAGTCTGGTAGAAAAGTCCACCCATGTGTACACGGCATTAGTCTTACTATCCAAGAACCCAGGGTTTCTGCCTAGGTTGGAACCCCAACAGTTTAAATGGTGGATTATAAAGGGCTTATACCACATAAGACAATAATTCAACGTGGGCATTCTAACATCAGATTATTTTCCATGAACGCTAAAAATGCCTCTCCCAGAAATCTTATGGATGCATCAAATTATATAGTTTTTAAACACCATAAAAAAGAGGTGAAATATATTACCATAAATATTGTTTTTGACAGATGCATGCAGAAGCTGTCACAAAGAGGTGGTATACCAGTTGTTCTCCACCTTTTTGGAAAAACTGACTAGTTTGGCTCAGAGATTATCAAGGAGTACAAGACCACGTGGACTATGGGATTATACAGGGGAATTCTCAATATGATCCTCATTGTGGCCAATTTCAAAGTCCTCCTCTGTTGGCATCTGGTATCCGTCAAAATTAAACGCTATTGAACAAAAATACATACACTTAAGTTGTATATATTCTGTAGCTAGTATCATTTTTCCAAGAATACCAACACTTTCCTTTTAAACAAACCAATTACAGACATTCCCAGAGACAGACACATATCTACATATTCCTGGCAACAAAAATATCCATAGCAAGGGCAGTAAAATCATCTGTGGGGAATATCACCATGGTAAAAAAATACAATTTCCTGGATCCTGCTTCATGAAAAGCTGGATAGTATTCCAAAAGAGAAACAGGCAGGGTTTGAGAGGTTCTGAAGGCCTTGTAATCAATTGCTTGTTTGAGGCTAGGACAGCAGTGTGAATGGGAATGAGTGGGTAGGGGTGTTTCAGATAGGAAAACTAAAATAGAGAGAACAGAGATAAATGTAAAAGTAGGTTAAATGTAATGCCCCGTACACATGGTCGGATTTTCCGACGGAAAATATGTGATAGGACCTTGTTGTCGGAAATTCCGACCTTGTGTAGGCTCCATCACACATTTTCCATCGGATTTTCCGACACACAAAGTTTGAGAGCAGGATATAAAATTTTCCGACAACAAAATCCGTTGTCAGAAATTCCTATCGTGTGTACACAAATCCGACGGACAAAGTGCCACGCATGCGCGGAATAAATAAAGAGATGAAAGCTATTGGCCACTGCCCTGTTTATAGTCCCGACCTACGTGTTTTACGTCACCGTGTTTAGAATGATCGGATTTTCCGACAACTTTGTGTGACCGTGTGTATGTAAGACAAGTTTGAGCCAACATACGTCTGAAAAAATCCTAGGATTTTGTTGTCGGAATGTCCGAACAAAGTCTGACCGTGTGTATGGGGCATAAGAGTGGTAGTAGGATTTTGAAACCTCTGCCCTTATTTTTACATACAACTATAAAAGGAATAAACAGTACAGTAACCCCACTTAAAAAAACAATCCCCTCTAGGTGAGCAGTACAAATTGCAGGGATGTTAACAGATTAGCAGATTTCCACCTTGTGTTGCTCTGAGGAAATAGCTGTTTGTTTCACCATGTCTTTTGCTCACTGATTCTGAATTGAAGGGTCTGGTTCATTATAATCAGCTAGTACACTTTCTCTGTTCTAATGAGAAAAGCTGCAGGGTCTGCATCCCTTTAGAAGTATTAATCCTTTTGGCTAACCCTTGGGGAGTATTTCACCAAAACTCAAATTCCTATTGGGAGGTGCCTAAAATTTGATTTCAAACTTACTGTAGATCTCTGGGAAAATCAATGAGCCAATCACACAAGTATATAATGTATATGCTATATTTTTACATTTGCTATTTTTTTCACCCTCAATACTAAAACGAAACCTTCTGAAGATACAGTACATATATTGTATCCAGTGGCATAACTAGAACCTTCAGAGCCCCGGTGCAAGAAACCATGGAAGGCCCCCCTGACCTCTGGCTAGGGCCCTTCCCACTGATCCCAGGGGCAGCAGGACCTGGATAGGAGGGGGAACAAATCCCCTCCATTTTCCTCCTGCAGCCACTGAATGCCTATCAGAGGGAAAGGAGGAGAAGCAGATTTTTAGTGGCTGCAGGAGAAAAATGGAGGTGATTTGTTCATCTAAATGCCCCCGCATCCAGGTATTCAGGTCAACATGTGTGCTATTGCAATTGTGACCCCTGTAGTTAGGCCCCTGGGATGAGTGGCAGTGGTGTTGCTGGGGGGTGGGGTGGGATGAGTGGTGGGGAGGGGAATATTTTCAGTGGCAAGGATGGGATCAGTGGCAGTAGTGGTCATGGTGGGGTGGATCAGTGGCAGCAGTGGTTGTGGGGGGTATCAGTGGCAGTAGTTTTGGTGTGGGGGTATCAGTGGCAGTAGTGGTGGTGTGGGAGGTATCAGTGGCAGTAGTAGTGGTGTGGGGATCAGTGGCAGTAGTGATGGTGTGGGGGGTATCAGTGGCAGTAGTGGTGGTGTGGGGATCAGTGGCAGTAGTGGTGGTGTGGGGGGTATCAGTGGCTGGCAGTAGTGGTGGTGTGGGGGGTATCAGTGGCAGTAGTGGTGGTGTGGGGGGTTATCAGTGGCAGTAGTGGTGGTGTGGGGGGTATCAGTGGTAGTAGTAGTGGTGTGGGGATCAGTGGCAGTGTTGATATAGAGGGATGGATGCCACTCACTTGCAGATCACTTGGTTCCCCCTCCTTGCTGGGTCTTGCTTGGGTGGGCAGAAAGGATCGGCGGGGCCTGTGAGTGCAGGCGAAGCCAGAGAAGATGGGCAGAGCGGGCGGGAAATGTGCCCATGAGTACAGGCAGAGAGTATGAGCGGGGAGGATGGGCGAAGCGGGTGGGGACTGTGCCCCTGAGTGTGGGATGAGAGGATGGGTGAAGAGGATGGGCAGAACCTGTGTGGTGTGCCCGTGAGTGCGCTCAGGGAGGATGGGCAGAGCGGCCGGTGGGGATGGGTGGAGCGGACTCCCCGTGAATGACTGTAGTGTACACCGTGAGTGTACACTACTATACTATCTCCCAGGCGGCGGCAGGTCCCCCTACAATGGCGGAACCCGAGGGCAAATGCCACTGGTGCGACCATGGTAATTCCGCCACTGATTGTATCATAGCCACTCATGCAGACTGTAACCAATTTATGTAGCTGCAGACACAAGAGTGGACATGAAGCCTATGAAGCCTATGCTCCATGTATCACATCTGTCAATTTTGAGAGTAAAATGGGGGAAGAGTTTTTTGCCCACTGCTCCAGACTCTAGCTATTACAGCATTCCAGTTAATTTGTTGGTATTGTCTGCTTGTGGTACAGAGAGGGAGTGTAGATTCTGAGGATGAGAATATTTTTTCTGCTTAGGAGCAGTCCTTGTCACACTAATACATACAGTTGTTAAAATAGCTGTATCTGGCAGAATCAACAGGTTGTAAGTAAATGAACTGGAAAATTATTAAAATTAAATCCATTTTCTGAAGATTGCAGTTTTAACACTGAATTGTTTAACATGTTTCTGACCGTGTGAAAATAAAGCTTAGTGCAAAATAAAATATGCTACAATGTTATAAAACAAATTTCTCCTACCATCCCTTTTTAAAAAGACGCATGTATAGCAAAACATGGTTTTGGAAGTCATTGCAGTCACTCACATGCATACGCTGGATAACACACAGATGGAGCTATGTCTCTAGCCTTTCTTTCAAATATGAGTCTACCCCAAACTGCTATTTTTATTGTGTATTTATGCCAAGTCTAAATCACCCATAAGCATTGTTTTATATTCAGTACCAAAATCTCTGCATCTAGGTTCCCTGATTTGGCAACCTTTCTCTGTCAATATGAAGGTGTCTAACCTTTCCTCTTGTTTTATTTAGCAACTGGTATTTTGGGCCCTTGAGTGTGTTCATGGTGGGGATGGAATAAGGTGTTATATATATATATTGGATATACACTTTGGGGGCAAAGTTTCAAACATTTTCTATCGGGTTTTATTTCAGACAACTCTGAATATCTCATGTAAATTGTCTGTTAAATAATACCATCTTTGTAATGAGAGAAGGAACTGTTTGTAATTCTTATTTTTTTAAATGTATTTTTCATTTAACTTTTTTTTCTCCACACAGTAGGATTTATAATGACATTTTGGACAATTTCATGCTCCCAACTTTGTGGGAACAATTTGGGGATGGCTCCTTCCTGTTTCAACGTGACTGTGCACCAGTGCGTAAACAAGGTCCAAAAAGCAATGGATGAGCGAATTTGGGGTGGAGGAACTTGACTGGCCTGCACGGAGTCCTGACCTCAACCCAATAGAACACCTTTGGGACGAATTAGAGAGGAGACTGCGAGCCAGGCCTTCCAACATCAGTGCCTGACTTCACAAATGTGCATCTAGAAGAATGGTCAAACATTCCCATAGACACACAAACCTTGTGGACAGCCTTCCCAGAAAACTTTTTCACGAAAGGGAGTTTAATAAGACTCATGGCCACTCACTAAAATTAGAAGAAAAGAGGTTTAACCTTGTAAGAGTGGCAAGGATGTGGAATTCCCTTCCACGGGCGATGGTTTCAGTGGGGGGCATCGATAGTTTCAAAAAACTATTAGATAAGCACCTGAAAGACCGCAACATACAGGAATATACAATGTAATACTGACATATAATCACACACACATAGGTTGGACTTAATGGACTTGTGTCTTTTTTCAACCTCACCTACTATGTACCTACGTAACTATGTATTGAATATTTTATTTTTTTTAAGCAACATTTTCACAGTGCCTCTGTCAATCACTATTTCTGTTATCATAGCGCAGATCACAATTTTTTATTATTATGTAGAGTCAGTTTACCATGCAAATAATTGTATTTGCCCTGGGTGCCTTTGCTGCTGTTGAAGTCACTTGTTTTGGTTTAAGTTTCCTGGGTGCGGGGAGTATACGTTTAATATCACAGTATGTTGTATTGTATGAATTGCTCTTTTTTACCTGCTTTGTACTAATAAAACAAACGTTTTTATAGCTATTATTTGTGTTCTTTCCGGTGCCTATATAATCCAATCCAAAAATAACACTCCCTCTCTCTCACCTTGCAAAAGGATAAGAACTCCACCAGGCAAAAAAAAATGTCATAAAAATACAAAAGGATAAGTGAAGTCTTTTAATGTTCCTCCACAACTAAAGTACTAATATTGGTAAGAGGAACTTTAGAAACTCACTGTACATTGTATATTTCGGTACTGTACTAAAAATTCTATTTAGATAAAGGAACAATCCAATCTTTTGTTACATGTTCTTATTTTTAGATATCACATTCATTTTTTTCCTGTTCAGTTAAAATTGTTAACCTTAAAATGCAAGGAGAAGAGCAGCCCATTAATGGATGATTTTGTGAAAGCCGGTCTTTGTGTGTAGCAGAATGCATAAACAAGTAGGGTACATTGATTGCTCAGTGTGATATAGAAACTGTTTACTGAATCATTATGTGGAGTGATTACACATGTCAGCTACTGCAAAAACTAATGCTGATGTTTTTCCAATTTAATAAGCAATGTAGACTTCTTGTACTGCTCTGTAACATGGGCTTTATTTGATGTGGGATCAATAAGTTAAACTATCTGGTAAAGTTTTTTGTGTGATTTCATGGATTTGCATATGCCTTTTAATATCATTATTTCTACAAGAATATACCCTCCTTTTCTGCATAGCTCCACACTGTCCCTGATTTCAAGGGACTGCCCCTGATTTAGAACAAAGTCCCTCTGTCCCTCCTTTTTCCTCATTTGTCTCTCATTTTGGTCTGACCTATATAGTTGTATATAAAATGTACTTTCTATCTTTCAAAAAGTATTTCACTGCTAAATCTTTCATCCAAATTCTAAATTGCTGCATTTTCAAATCTCAAAAGCCAGTAGAAAGAAATAGTAGTGGTTAAAAAAAACACAAAAAAACACTTATGGGTTTAAGTAATATTTTTTTTGTATAATTCTTGTGTAAGGGAGCGGAGCGGGGCAGGGGGAGTGTCCTATGCCTACATACTTTTACTAATAGTTGTCCCTCATTCCCATCTCTAAAAGTTGAGAGGTATGCTTTCTGTCATCCTAGTTCCTAAATTTAGCCCTACCAGGGTGAAAAGCATCAGAGAAGGCAGAGACTCGGTGGAGTGTGTGATGTACACTTATACCTGGAAAAAACTTACATCTGCTTGAATTTAGTAGAGTGCATCTGTTGTTTTTTTTTCGGGCTGCTGTGAACAAGGAGAAAAGGAACATGTTCTCATGCAGTAATACACCCAGCAGGGAAAAGAAGCCACAAGGGCATTGGTAGCAGTGTCTTTTTTCTTTTACTGTGAAAGATTGTTTTTTTGCTTTTCTAAGATTAGTACAAAAATGACTGAAGTGACTGGTTACACAGTTAGTTGGTTACTGGCATCAGGTCTACACATCATCTGAATGTTTCCATATAAAATGCTTAACTAGCAAAGACAATGATGCAAGACACTTTTGACCATTGGTTGTTTAATGTCTTGTTTTTCTTAAAGCGGGGGTCCACCTATCTATCGTTTTTTTTTTTTTTTAGTTCATTCACAAACTTTTCTTCTCAGCATTACATACTGACATATTGTGTGTAATATGTCTGCCTGTGTCAGATTTCGTCGGAAAGAATAACTTATATTATTCACTGCAGGCGGTTTCCATCTTCATTGTGGGCATTTGAAGCCCACAAGCATTTATTTCCTGGATGTGGTGAATGCTGTGCTCCCAGCATTCACCGCTCGTTCCCGCACATGCTCAGTGACATCCTGGGAAGCCTGAGACTAGCTCCCAGGAGTCTGGGAGAGGCTAGAAACACGCCTACTCCCACGGGAGGAGAACCAGGAAGTGCAAAGAAGAATAGAAAAATAAAAGGTAATTACAGCAATTAAAATTTTTTTAAATGGCATGTCAGCATCTAGGCAAGGAAGAGAATACATACAGATATTGTTCAAAATTTGGGTGGAACCCCGCTTTAAGACTGTACATAGAATGAGCTCAAGTCTTTGAGAAAATGATCTATAAGAAATCATACCTAAATTGTAACATTTTTACAGGTTACCAGGTTAAAGTTATAGAGGACATCTAGTGCTAGAATTATTGCTCTCGCTCTGATGTTCGCTGCAATACCACATGTGTGTGGGGCGAACATCGTTTACATATGTGGGCATGACCTAAGTATGCGATCACCACTGTGCGCAAGCACTGGGGCACTTTAACATTTTTTTTTATTATTATTTCATTTATTACATGTTTTTATTTTTACATTTCATTTTTAATCACTTTTAGACCTATCACAAGGAATGTAAACATCCCCTGTGATAGAAATAAAGCATGACAGGTCCTCTTTATGAAGAGATCTTGGGATCCTGGCAGCCCAGTGTGAATAGGAGGAGGACAGACAGCAAGGGGGTCATGCTACTTTGAACACTTGAGAGGATTTGGTCTGACAAGTTGGCTGCTTCTGAAGACTGCTTCTCGGTGACATCTCTTGACCAATTGGATTGTCTTACAACTTGATCTGGAGCCCAGATGTGGAGGTCCCATACTTTGGCGGGTGCACCATAAGCCTTATTGACTCACTGAGCATATGCCCATTTGAGTCTTCTCACTCCGGTAAGCCTCCTCACTAACCTCACCTCACTAATAATTTTATTACATGTTTTTATTTTTAAATTTCTTTTTTTATCACTTTTATTCCTATCACAAGGAATGTAAACATCCCCTGTGATAGAAATAAAGCATGACAGGTCCTCTTTATGGAAAGACCCCACATCTTTCCTCTATAATGGAAAGCATAAAATAAATTAAAAAAAAAAATTGATCTAATGCTTTTAAAAAAATGGCCTTGTTTACATGGTTCGTGAAGTGACATCGCTCCCGGCCTCCTAGAAATGAGCGGAGACCATATTTCCTCTGTTAATCTCTATGGCCAGTCGCTGCAACTGCCAGATCAGTTCTTGGTCTTCCCGATGACCCAGGTAAGCCAGAGAACCATCTGAAGTGGCAGGAGGGGACTAATCAGCCACTTGGATCACTTTTATCAGAAAGAACAGCAGCTGCAGAATATTTTAATACCAGGTTATGGCATCTAGCTGCAATTTATAATCCAGGTATTAAACTGCAAGGTAATTACTTATTTTCCCAGTGGTTGACAAGTGGCTATAGGTGATACAGGTTCTCAGTTTAGAGTTAATCATGAATTGTGGCACTAAAATGATTGCTCTCATACTGATGCTTGCGGTGGTACGTAATCATTGTTTTCAATGAATGCATTTGAGTTCTTATGTGTGTATGTGGGGCAGGGTATTTTAAACATTTTTTTGGTGCTTTTTATTATATGCTACTTTAATTTTTTTACTTTTATGCACACCTAACTTTACTGCTAATACACTGTAAGGATAGGTTCTCTCCTTTGAGACATTAGGGAACATGTACCAATGTAAAAACATTTCCTAAAAATACCAGTCTGTGGGAAGATACACTTTTATTAAGGCTTAAGCCTGGGTTCATGCTTGCGCATTCTCAGAGATCGCATGTGATTCACACCTGCACTGCAGGAGCCGATTACATGTGATCTCTGAGCAATGCGAGTTCAGCCATACAGTTGTATGGCTGAACTCACATTGGATTCGCACAGAAAATAGTGCAGGGACTCGTTTTTCCCCGCACTAGAATCGGATCGCATGGGTGTTCTCCCCTATGCGATCCGATTCCTGTGCGAGTTCACAGTTTGCATTGTGATCTGTGAACTAAACTGGGGGTGTCATTAATGACACCCACAGCGGTTCACAGAAGGCAGTGTGAACTGCCTGTGGGAGAGGAGCAATGTGAGAACCGGCACTGGAATTGCGCTGGTTCCCGCATCACACTAGTGTGAACCCAGGGTAAAGGACAAAAAAAATAGCTCCTTCTAATAATATGCTTAGAGAATCTTCATGTGAATTGGCACACCTGCGCAATGTACTAAAGCAAAAGTGACAATTACAAAAACATAAATAAATACAATTTAAATGACTGATTAATCAATTTTCCAGCTGCTTTGTTTAGGGTTCCCCTCAACATCTATACCAGGCTCCTATCCTCAATGATGGTTTGGTATGGATTGTAAGGGGAAACCCTCACAAGACAGAAATTAAGCTCCCTAAAAAATTATACTATATCTTTACACTTGATGAGGGGGTTATGTGGATTTTAGCAAGTCAGCAGGCAGCAAAATAGTGGTTGGCAAGAAGCCAATAAATGAATGACTGTTTGCAGCAGAAGCACAAGATTTGTGCAGGTGAACAGACCAAATTATATGCACTATTGAAAACCCTGAACAAGCAAAGATTGGGTTGTGAGTCTGAACTCCCTACATATCAATAAAAATATCATTAGGAAAATGGGATTTTGGTAGATTCTTAAAATCCATTGGTTAATTTGTTTATCAATTTATAGGAAACATATTGTAACAAACCAAGTGATACTAAACCTGGGACCCTGCATTCATTATACCTGGTCTCCCACAGTACAAAGAACATGGAAATACAAATATTTTAGTAAATATAAACTGTTAAATACCTTTTCTCATCAGCAGTATATAGCAGTCTTGTGACTTCTATCAGTGTCTGGTCCAAGCTTGTAGGAGGAGTTTTTTATTCTACTCTGACTGTCCTATGAGGCTACAGGGCCCCTGACCCCCTGTCTGGCCTGTGCTGATCACATGCACCCTCCCAAGAAAAAAAACTCTCTAGCAATACACAACAAACTGAGCATGTACAGAGTTACTCTAAAGGCTCTGTCCTATCAGGAGATGGATTTGGGACAGTGGAAGAAGGGGAGGACCAGGGAAGATAGTATTAAACAGCCTTTTTACACAATGCGGAGGATTAACCCCTTAGGATCCACAGTGAGTATAACAATCATGCTTTACTGCACATGCAGACAGATTTTACTGTTGTGGGTTTAGTAACTTGAGAACAGGAGGTTTGGAAAAGACTGTAGCTCACCAGCACTGGGTTGTTATTTTTAGAAAGGCCCATACTTGCAAATTTTTAGGACCCTTTACTCTTAAAACACCTAAATCCCCCCAAAAAGTTGAATGAACTGATATTTAAAGAAAAAGAATTGATTGGTGATTAACTGGCACCCTTTCCCCATTTTGATAGGGAACCTATATTAACCAGCATAAACATTTTAAAAGGCTGATCAGCAGATACAACAAATATTTATCTGACATTAATGGCTAGAAAGCAGTTATACAATTTTGTTAATGAATTTAAAGCTATCCCCATAAGGAAAATGTTAAAAACATATGATTTTTAAACATACTCTCTGATCCAGCTGTAAAATACCACTTTTGGTCTATTCGGTTTGAAAATCTCTGATGATGAGAAATTCTGTAGTAAGAAATGATCTCTGATTATCAGCTAAAGGTTACTTTGCTTTTACAGGCATTTATTACATAGTAAACGATTCCCAGAGCACCATGGACTAGATAAAAAACTGACAGGGCCTGTTATGAGGCTCTGTTTGTATGATTGAAAACCTTAGACTAAAACTCATTTGTCTGTGTGTGTAAATTCCAGGATGAGCTTTTAAAATTTGTGAACAGGTTTTTTTTATCAAAGGGCAAAAAAATAGAGGAAAATGTGAAAAGAGCGTAAAGCCCCACTGGATCCATCTGGCTCCATCTTTAAAGAGTACACATGCTAGAAACGTTGTGTTGAATTTCTAAATAAGTTTAAAGCTCATTAGATGGCTTAAGCAGTTTTTATTTCAAATATCTAATCATGTGAAGAATGAAAAAAAATGGGAATTTCCTTTGCACATGATTGAATGACTGACGTTAGCAAAGGTTTATTGGGCAAAGTGAAGACTCCACTTATTTAGTTATTAGGACTGGTAGATTTTTAATGAAAGTGCATTTCTATAAAGTAAAGTGAAAATTATATTTCCCTGACTTGAAAATACACACTATTTTTTAGATGAAATGTGTATAATTTAAAGTCTATCTTTATGTTTACAAACTGCATGTTATATATTTTTTTCACTTACAGTATAAATGCGCTATTTGTTCTACTGTATGCCTTAAGCTAGAATTAGATTTGGTTCTGCCCAGGTTTATATATTTCTGTATTTCATTTACTGGAGTAGCTTTGAGAATATAGTAAGAGGAAATGGAGATTATTGAGGCCATATGGAGTAGATTTGCATTTTATTTTCCTTAGCAGTAAAAATGATAGATAGGAGAAGGAGATGCTGTTTCTTATTTTGAGTTACAATTACTGAAGTGAAGCGGGCAAAAAGAGCGTTAGCCTTTCAGGCCCAAGGTGAAATTGACAATTTGATACAGTGTTTTCACAACCATGAATACTGGAAACTTATGAATATGTGAAAGTACAACAATCAAGGAGCTCTCCAAATACTTAAACACTATTATATTTGTTTTAAATGATGAATAAAAAGGCAATGTTGAAATACCAGCTAAGTATTACAATAATACAGATATTAATTCAGAGCCAAGCCATCTTGGCATTACTGCCACAGCCAAGATGCATCTAAATCACCTCCACAATAGAGAAACCCAACCAAGGTCTTTGTAGCATTTAAGCACCATTGTCTCTGTGGATCTGCTGTGTAAAAACAGCTTATCAATGTTCAACAGACTTCAGCACAATGTTTAATATAGGATTACAGAAAATTAAAGCACACATTGCAGTTTCCGACATTGCACACACCACTGGAGCTAAACGCTGTCTAAACACATTGTTGGACAACATTTTAATTTGATAGCCTACTCGTGGTATTGTGAAAATTTGTATAGTCACAGAAGTAATGATTTTGCATTTATTTCACTGATGTACATTGTTAAAAGATGACATTAACTACATACTTAAATAATATGCCATATGCTATACAAATTATATAATATTTATACATGCTTTAATAATGGGATAAGCCAAATATACTGTACATTCTTCATAAACAGTTTTATTCTTTTCTGCTAATTCACTTAAATTGAAACTTTAGTCTGCTGCACTTACCTCACCTCCTAATGCTCATGATCTCCATTTCTGTCACTGACATCTGAACCCAGTCTTATTATGAGTTCTTCATGTATGGCCATGTTGATTGGCCATCCCAGGATGACTGAACTCCAGGGTATGCTTGTGGGTATCAATCCATCCCAGGAACCAAGGCATGAATTATATTTATTGACAATCTGTTGCCACATGCTAAATACTGTTCTAAAAATAAATTTAAAAATATATGCATAAACCTCAGCATCTTGCGCTAAGCCTTGCAGACCTCCCCTTTAATAAAGGGGAATGCTTAAATGTAATGGCAGGTATGGCAAATGGAAGAGGGAGTTTTGCCTGTGTCATGAACAAATCACAAACCAAAGCTAACTTCAGCTATTCCTCTAGTACAGTAAAGTCAGCCGCCAGAGTAAACAAATGTAATGGCAGCTATAAAAAATAGGGAGACAAAACAGGGGTGCTTTGAATTATATCACTTTTGCCGACAAGTGTGTGGTGATGTGCCACACATAAAGAACAGCTTTGCCTGTTTTAGCCAAAAATGTGTAAAGCCAAAGCCATCTAGTAAGAGGGCAAACAGCCAATTCCAAATAGGTTGTACTCTTAAACTATGCCTCCAGTGTGGTGTATACAGACATCATCAGGAAATGCAGCAAAGAGTTTTCTCTCAACACTATCTCAGAGTAATTTTGGGGTCCTCTTGGATGGTGCCAGAGGTGAAAAGTTCCCCTCGAAGCCAACCCAAAAATGTTCTCTTCACTGCCGGCACAACTCACCTTCTTGTTTTCCTTATTGCCCCTGCTGCCTTATGGCATTCCACTTACTGGTGGCTGGGTACCTGCCAGTATGACATAGCACAGGACTCAAAAAAGGGGTGCATTAGAAGTGCAAAAAATAATGGATGCTATTCATTTTCAAAGAGGAGGAAAAGCCCACATCAAGAGTCCTTATAAAATGGCCTATGTATGAGTCTGTGGGGGATGGGAAAGGAAAACAGTACATAATCAGGTGAAAAATCATGGCTTTTACGCATTTTAGGAGAGGAGAAAGAGGAACATCCCACATTAGGTGTCCATATACTTTATAATGGTCTGTGGGAGAGAAGCAGGAGGAAATGGTGCATTAGCGAGCCGAAAATATAGCTGCTATGTGCCCTTAAGGAGGAGGGGGAATAGGACACATTAGGACATTTGTCCATAGAAATGACTGATATGCATGTCTGAGAGGAAGGAGGAGGAAGGAAAGGACACATTAGCAGCATCTAAAAAGAGTAGCCCTTGAGGAGCTCTAAGTGCCAACTTTTCTCATTGCAGTTATACTCCCACTGAGCTCCTTGCTACAGAGTCATGTGTTTCACCATGCATGTGGTACCCAAATGGCTGTTATTTTACCACTACTGATATGCTGCACAACCACAACACTGCTGTCAGTAAAAGTGCTCTTTTCATTTTTTCCCTGTGCAAGTGCTCATGACCTGTCTGACTGTACTGTACTGAAATATATATTTAGAATATTTTGAGACTAATTGGGGATATAGAGATTGAAGGGGGGATTGGGGTAAGTGGGGTTGTGACTTGGAAGTATTTTTTTTTTTTACGTTAAGAGAATCTAGTGTGGAACTGCCTAGCTTTTAGCTCCGTTTTATGTATACCATTTAATTCAGACATACTGTCTTACAGGTGGATAAAAAATAAAAATCAAATTTCACTGTCAAAACTAAATAAAACTTTTTTTTTTATCACATTTAGGTGAAAAATGGGGAGTTGCTGCTGTGTTTTTTACATCTCATTATGGAAGTAAAAGCAATCAGAAAGTCAAAAAGTAATATTGCAATTAAAATGAAGAAGAATGATGCATTTTTTCAGGTACAAACAGGTATTTGTATCCTTCAATTGTGCTTGATAGTTCAGAACAACAAATTACCTGCTGAAGATTTGCAACCTGTCTGATCTTAACCACTTAAGCCCTGGAAGGATTTGCCCCCCTAATGACCAGGCCATTTTTTGCAATACGGCACTACGTCACTTACCCGAACAAAATGTATGTCCTTTTTTCCCCACAAATAGAGCTTTCTTTTGATGGTATTTGATCACCTCTGCATTTTTTATTTTTTGCGCTATAAACAAAAAAAGAGCAACAATTTTGAAAAAAACACAATATTTTGTACTTTTTGCTATAATAAATACAGGTGGTCCCCGGGTTACAAACAAGATAGGGTCTGTAGGTTTGCTCTTAAGTTGAATCTGTTTGTAAGTTGGAACAGGTACATATTTTTAATGTAGCTCCAGCCAAATAAAAAATTTTAAGCTTTTTGGATAGCACAGGAAAGGGTTAACACCCCTGTAGTGTTTGTTTTGCTGTCTATGCTCCTGCTCAGAAGATTTCACCTCACTTTTGTATTAAAAAAAAGCATTAGTGGAGGTACCCTTTTCCCATAATAACCCTTACAGGAGTGAATTTCCCTTCCTAAGGGTAGATTTCCTCTCACTTCCTGTTGTCTCCCTCCGCCTGTATCCCCCCAAAAAACAAAAAAAAACAATTTCTTCATCAGTTTAGGCCAATATGTATTCTTCTACATATTTTTGGTAAAAAAATCTTAATAAGCTTATATTGATTTTGTTTGCGCAAAATTTATAGCGTCTACAAAATAGGGGAAATACTTATGGCATTTTTATTATTATTTTTTTTACTAGTAATGACGGCGATCTGCAATTTTTATCAGGATAGCGACATTGTGGCAGACAGATCGGACATTTTTTTGGGACCAGTGACATTTATACAGCATTCAGAGCTAAAAATAGCCACTGATTACTGTATAAATGTCACTGGCAGGGAAGGGGTTAACACTAGGGGGCGATTAAGGGGTTAAATGTGTCCCCTCACTGTGTGTTGTAACTGTGGGGGGGATAGGACTGACTGGGGGAGGAGATGTTTTGCTGTTCCTACTTAGTAGGAACATACAATCTGTCTCTACTCCCCTGACAGAACCAGGATTTGTGTGTTTACACACACAGATCCTGGTTCTGGCTCTGTCAAGAGTGATCACAGGTGCCCAGCAGACATCGCTCCCACCGGCCACGAGCATTGGCTCCAGGGACACGCTGCGGGTGCACGTGCCTGCCATATTGATTAAAAGAGCGGACGTACCATAGCGGTGATTCGCGCAGCCGTGCCAACCTGCCGCAGTACAACTGAGGTGGCTGGTCAGCAAGTAGTTAATCAATGTTTCTGGCTGTTATTAGGTTCTTTCTGCAAAGCTATTCTTACATGAAGCAACAGATTGTGAAATACTCTGCAACAAATTGCTGGGAATAAATACATGTATATGAATATATATACAGTATATACTGTATATTACAAGATATATATATATATATATATATATATATATATAAATTTTTTTTGCTTTTGCAAGCAACTCTCTATGATTTCTACATGTGAGCACTTAATAAAAGGTATTCTACACATTTTTTGATAATTAGCCACAAATAACCGGAGTTCAACTCTATATTAAGGGAAAATTAGAAGTCTTGGATCATACAGATTGCAGTAAAGTAAATAGGGAATCG
Organism: Aquarana catesbeiana; assembly: GCF_042186555.1. Lineage (NCBI taxonomy): Eukaryota > Metazoa > Chordata > Amphibia > Anura > Ranidae > Aquarana > Aquarana catesbeiana. The sequence goes on from NC_133325.1 coordinate 631,790,052, forward strand.
TGCTGGCGAGATCATGCAAAACTGGCAATGAGTAAACAGGGGTTTTATGCTACTGGTGTAGTCATCCAGAAAATGAATTTAGTTCAATGTAGTCTAGAAACATGCTGAGCAATTTAAGGAGAAAATATTTCCCCCTCCCAAGCAAATTATCTTAATAGTCTGCCTGTATGTCACCGTAAGGATTTTTGTTGCTCTTATGAATGTAATTTCCAAGGGAGTCAGTATGTAAACAAAAAACTCCTGTATCATCATCCCTTGTCTCTCTGTTGGCTTCACAATTGCTTGCACTGAATACTGGTACTGTATAACTTTATAGCATTTATAATCGAAAACACCAAAAAAATAAATAAATAAATAAATAAATTATACATCAGGCACCAATTTCGAGAACGTCAATTTCATTTTTTTTCTGCAAGCAAGTGGAGATAGACAGCAAAAAAGAAAAAAAGTCAAGGTTTCTGCAAACAAAAACTAGCAAAACTAATTTTATCCATAATGTGATTGCACGTTACAGTTCATTTAACCTCTCACTGCCACCAATGTAGAAACTACATCAGTGGCAGTGGGGGGTTTTACACACACTAGGGTTGATTTACTACAATTGGAGAGTGCAAAATTTGGTGCAGCTGTGCATGGTAGCCAATCAGCTTCTAACTCCAGCTTGTGCAATTAAGCCTTGACAATAAAACCTAGAAGCTGATTGGTTTCTATACAGAGCTGAGCTAGATTTTGCAATCTCTGGTTTTAGTAAATCAACCCCTATGTGTGTATAACTGTCGCACGCCCTGGTAACAGCAGCCCCACCCCACATGTGCCCTCCGCCATGCTTCCTGGACTCTGTTTGCCCATCAATGGACCCAGGACAAGCATTTCAGGCACCACCAGGTAGAGGGGAGGGAGACCAAGGGGTATGAGTTCACTGGCCTCCTTTTCCTGTTACTGACCAGGAAGTGACATGTAAAACATATATAGGGTAAATATACTTAAGCGCTGATATGATATGTTGATGTTTAAAAAGGGGCAGCTGCAGCTATTCACAAGTGATCTGACACAAATAAAGATTTATATATAAATAATAGTGCGCTAAACCCAAAAATATAAGATATATAATACAATAAATGATGCAATATATATGCAATATATAAAAGTGAATATATATATATATATATATATATATATATATATATATATATATATATATATATATATATATATATATATATATATATATATATATATATATAGTTGTGCAATAGTCCACATGTGAAAAAAATAAAATAAACTTCAGTGATAAAAAAACGTGAACTCAGTCTCCATATTCCGTGACACACCTCTGGAGAGTGTCACATTCCCCATGCTAATGAAATGCGGTCTGCTTCATTGGAGGACAGGGGAGACATTAGGGGTCTTTTAAACCCCTAATATCTCATTAAAGCAAATCTGCCACCAAAAATGCATTACATAAGGGACTTTTTTTGTCCCTATGAGATGGAAAAAAAGTTTAGTAAAAAAAATTTTTTAAAAAGCATAAAAAATAGAACACTAGTTGCAGCAGAAACTGGATTGGTCAATCCATACCAACAATAAATATATAAAGATCAATATGTGGTGTTGCCCTCAAGTAAATGATGGCTCATTACCATAAATAACGTGCTAAATAAAGTGTACATCCCATGTGCAAAATTTAATTTAAAAAAATTGCATACTAAACACTACATAATCGCATAGAATTTAACGTGCACAGAAAATTGAAAAAATGGCATAGAAATAGGATCAAAGTGCTAATGCACATAGTATAGAAATAGAGTCCAACAGTGCACATAGGTATCCAGAAAAACTTGATAGATAAAGTGCAATAAGTAAAGTGCTGTATCTATTCACTAGCTCACTTTACTGTATTTAAAACATACTACTAAACTATCATATCTTTTTATTCTCTCACATCTGACCTGAAAATCTCTAAGTTTGTAGTGTGTATTGTAAAAAGCTGTAGCAAACTCAGTGAAATAAATACACAAATTATATAACGAACAAGTGTCTTATGCTTCATTCTGCTTATTGGGTCCCTAAAGGATTGCTGTATTGTAGAGTGAATGCTTTGTAGATGCACAAAGATTTCCCTTTGGCCTTTATCAAAATATTTAACTCTTCACAAAGCTTTTACAAGTTTGTCTCATTAAAAGTAAGATGCAAAGCATACATATGTATAGGAAGATAATTTATAAAATATTATTTTGAAATAGGAAATTTTGTTATGAGTTTCCTTTTTCTGTGACAGTTATATTATAGTTTTATATGTTTGCATACATTTACAAAAAAAAGGAAGGGTCAGATGATACAATAGGGGGGTTTACTAAAACAGTTGCACACAGAATCTGGTGCAGCTGTTCATAGTAACCATTCAACTTCCAGGTTCTATTTTCAAAGCTTAATTGAACAAGCTGAAGAACTAAAGAACCTTTACTCTACAATTTTGCACTGTAAAGCTGACCATACTCTTGATTATACAACCTACATCACAAAACTATGTAGTGCAAGGACCTGCAGAATTGGATACAAATTAAATAGATTGTTTAGGTTTGTCCTTATACAACATAATTTTTGCTTAATCTAAAGAAGCTTGTACCAAGATTGTACAATCAGCTTGCAATGTGTGTATTATCCCTAAAACAGAGAAGTTGATTGACTGCTTTTATTGATAAGTGCAGTGGTATTCTCCACTCCAATTTGACCTATAGACAACATTAGAACCTTATATTTTTTCTATATTAAGAAGCCTATATAGCAGTCATTCCAAAGAACAGGAAAGATCCTTCAACAGCAAATTACAGACCAATATCGCTCCTCAATGTCGAAATTAAAATCTTCCCAATATTCTAGCAAATAGGCTTCTTCCATTCCTTCCGTCAATTGTCCACCGGGATCAGGTGGGTCCAGAGACAACTTTATTAAAGCTCTCAACCAACACCATGCCCTGACTCATTCAGATCAAAAGGGTTTTTGGCCTGGGACTATATGGAAGCAACCCTTAATCCACTGGGCCTAGGCACACAAATGCTGGGCTTTATTATGTCCTTTGATGTTAATACCTTGGCAGAAGTATGTGTAAACAACACCTTGTCAGATGTCTTCTCCATCAGAAATGGAACAAGGCATGGCTACCCCCTATCCCCCATCCTTTTTATACTCAACCTAGAACCATTTCTGCACCGCCTCAGACACAATCCGGATATCTAAGGGATACGGGTAGCTAATCGGGAATACAAGCTTGTGGCATTTGCAGATGACATTCTGTTATTCCTCATGGAACCTCTCATTACCATGCCGGTTTTAATAAAATAATTTCAACACTTCTGCACACTATCCAACTTGAAAATTAATTTTTACAAGTCCCTTGCACTCAACGTCATCCTTCCGCAACGATCCATTACATACTTGGGTATTCAGCTCCCATCTAAATTACAAGATCTCAACAGGAAAATTGAATTACCCATTCTGAACAACCTAACCTCTGATCTACCTGTCTCTTCCAGGTTTTCCACCTCTCCCTTTCAGTCAATTTAGTCTCACCTGGGACACCCTAGTCAGTACTCCTCAGTCTGTGAAGGAGACAGGTCTTCTCTGCTAGAGATAAAGATCTAGCCTCAACACAGGATGCCGGTATAGGTTGTTGGGAGACCTTAAGATTCCCTATGCTTGCTGAGATCACTTGTGTGATCAATGTAGTCGGTAAGGAGCCTCATTGCTCACTTGGGTGTATTCTAACTCTTGGGAGCTTGGATTCTTTTCATCATGTTTTTTTGGACCAGTTCCTTGATTATTTTATGGACTTTTATATACATATTTTTTGCACTGTGTGTGATGGGACTCTTTCATGCATTTGTATTGTGATTAACATCACTTGAATAGTTTTTTTCATGTATACTTATATATTTTTATTTTTTTCACTGTTGATGAACGATATTAATTATCCATAGCACGGTTTCATGATACACTGTGTTTTACCTATAAAATTTTTCTATTCCTAAATGTTTTTTTTGGTTTTTCACTTATCTCTCACATGATTACTCATTTTTAGCCCTGCATCGTTTTTATTCTTTAACCTAACATCTGACCTCAAATGCTGGAATAAGCCCATCTTCTCCTGGTTTGGTAGAGGAGCTATCCTAAAAATGAACGCACTCCCACTCCCCGCCTGCTTTACACCTTGCAAACAGTCCCCATATGCCTCTTCCCAGCATTTTTCAAGACATACAAAAGTTTGTGCTCTAAATTCCTATGTGGAGAATGCAAACCCAGAATAAGTTACACTCAGCTTTCCTTGCCAAAACATTTTGGAGGGATAGGCCTACCAGACCACTCTGAATTACTTCAGATCCTGCCACCTCTCAAGGATAATTGATTAGAATGTTCACAAATTTCACAAAGACTGGGTAACCTTAGTAGTGGCTATTACCTCTTTGTCCCTAGAGTCTGTACCCTGGTTGCTTGACCATCACATTCCAACTGAGTTACTTTCCCACCCATTAATTGGCCCAACTATACATTGTTTTTGCGCAGTGTGGAAGGCCACCCATTATCATCTACTCCAGGTCAACTTACCCCACTTAGATTAAACCCAGATTTCCCCCCAGGCATGCACCACCAATTCTTATTTGACCACTTTCATGACCAGGTACTTGCATACCACTTCGATAACAAGGGTAATTTTTTATCTAACATTAATCTGTCATCCCGTATGGAGAAAAGACTCTTCTCCCTGGTCATACTTCCTAATTACACACTATCTACACACTATCTATGCTACCTAGATAAAAAGTCATCCTGTTAAAGAACACTAACTCATTTGAAATTTTATGCTTAAGGAGGACCCCACAATGTCACCTCATCTCCACCATACACTCCCTACTCTTTGCAGAGTGTTCCTCGAACGGAAGCAAAGTCTGCACATCCTGGGAAAGAGATTTATCCCTATCCCTCTCACAGGAAGACTGGTAGCATATCTATTCAAACATGCACAAAGGCTCGATAAATGTTTCCACTCAAGAAAACAGTTACAAAATCCAAACACGCTGGTTCCACATCCCAGCACTACTACACAGACTTCGCCCAGAAACCTCTGAGACATGCTGGCAATGCCACACAAATTGGGGTATGCTGTTACATATCTGGTGGTCTTGTCCGCATTGCCAGCCTTTTTGGCACAAAGAGAGGTGCATCATTTCATGTGTGTCCTCTTACGAACTTAAGCACTCCCCACAATTTCTCCTCCATCATTTACCCCTTCCACACAAAACTTATCACATATCATTAGCCATGCATATGGTCACTCTTCTCTACCCTATGCAAAAAAAAAAATTTGACTGTAGATACATTTAACTCCTTAAGATCCGCGCTATAGCCGAATGACGCCTATAGCGCAGACCTACTTTGCTGGCAGGGCGCGCGTGGCATGCGCTGTGAATACCGCGTCAATGAGACTCGGGTGATCTCAGATCGGAGTAAGGGTTCCATCCCGGCCCCTTACCACGTGATCACCTGTCAGCCAATGACAGCTGATCACGTGATGTAAACAGAAGATCAGTAATCGTTTTTTTTTCTCCTCGCGCTGACAGCGTGAGGAGAAAAAAAAGCTGATCACCGGCTTCTGTGCAAAGGTCCCAAAGAGAAAGAGGTGAAGCTACCTCATTTGTGCCAACCAGTACCACCTGCCAGTGCCACCTGCAAGTGCCCACAGTGCCATGAATCAGTGCCCACCAGTGCCTAACAGTGCCAGCAATCAGTGCCACCTATCAATGCCCACCAGTGGTGCCAATCAGTGCCACCTAGCAGGGCTACCTATCAGTGTCACCTATCAGTGCCGATCAGTGACCATCACTGCCACCCATCACTGCCACCCATCAGTGCCCATCACTACCACCTATCAGTCCCCATCAGTACCAGCTATCAGTGCAACCTATCAGTGCCACCTATTAATGCCCTTCAGTGCCACCTATAAATTCCCTTCAGTGCCGCCCATCAGTTCCACCCATCAGTGCCAAACATCAGTGCCACCTCTCAGTGCCCACCAGTGCCACCTCATCAGTGCCCACCAGTGCTGCCTATTAGTGCTGATCAGTGCCGCCTTATCAGTGCCCATCAATGCAGCCTATTGGTGCCCATCAGTGCGGCCTATCAGTGCCCATCAGTGCAGTATCATCAGCATACATCAATGAAGGAGAAAAATTACCTGTTTGCAAAATTTATTAACAAAATATAAAACGGTTTTGTATTTAAAAAAAAAAATTTGGCCTTTTTAAATTTTTTTAATAAAAAATAAAAAACCCAGAGGTGATCAAATACCACCAAAAGAAAGCTCTACTTGTGGGAAAAAATGATAAAAAATTAATTTTGGTACAGTGTTGTATGACCGTGCAATTGTCATTCAAAGTGACAGTGCTAAAAGCTGAAAAATGGTCTGGGCAGGAGGGGGGTTTAGGTGCCCAGTAAGGAAGTGGTCAAATACCAAACTTTAATCATTTTACTGCCAGTGCTGTGTGTCATACATTAGTGGGAGCAGGGGATTTATACACACTCATTGTGCGTACAATGCACATTTTGACTGTCAGTTTTCTGATAAAAGTGTTCAAGCAGCTGTATAGCTGCCCAATCACTTCTGTGACCTCTATAACATTGCCCTCTATACAACCCCACCCTCTGCTTGCTACATGGTGGGTGTAACTGAGTGGAGGGGAAAGAGATTAGTGAACATCAATTTGCTGATATCCCTTAGCTGTAAAGAATGTGGAAGTGACGTGAATAATGGTAGGTATGAAGATAATGGAGCACAATCTGTGCTTTATTAGCTTCAATGGAAGGCAGGTGAGATATTAGGCATCTAAAAGTTTCCTGATGTTTCTTTAAAGAGAACCTGTCACAAAGATTTTACTTTATTACTTCAAATATGTTTAGTCCACCCTGCCTATACATATGCACACACAAACAAAACACACCTGTTGAGGGTATCTTAGCTCAAAAGCGCCCCTTGCGTTAGGCATACAACATATCACTCCTCACATCAGAGTGAGTGCACCACTTCATGGGCACAAGCAATTTTAAGACTTGATATGTTTGTTATTTATTTAATCAGTGCAACCTCAACTTTTATATTTTACCAAAAATTGGGTAATATATTGTGATTGTGTGGCCTAAAATGAAATTTAGTGTATATTTACTGAACACTTCCACTTAATAAACTGTTGCAAATATTGTGTGACATACAAAAATGGCAATTGCCATCATTTTATTCTTCAGGGTGTCTGCTTTCAGAAAATATATAATGTGTGGGGCTTTTAAATAATCTTTGGGCCTAAAATTATAATAAACACGTGTGTAAAAAAAACCCACAAAAATGGCTCTGGCAGTGAAAGGGTAAAACAATACTCACTATTATTAAAATATACACATTAATAAATCAAATGCATGTTAACATTTTACTATAAGTGCAGAGACTTTAAATATGATTATTACATTGAAATATAATATAGAGATCATTATAAAAATTATATTAGAAGGAACATTCAGAACATATCCTGCCCCAAAATAAAACTTGAATTGTCATCCTTCACAAGGCTAATGCCACATACCAACTAGATGTGATCAGATAGTCCTTGTGTTGAGAGGCATGTTTCCCACCTCCTCTTAAAGTGGATGTAAACCAGATTTTTTTTTTATCATACTGTAGAGTATAAGATTTCCTATCATTTGAGCCCAGTCTTGCCACACAGAGTTAATCCATCTCTGAGCAATCCCCTTTTATTGTTCAGTGAGAAAAATCTTGACAAACTGAGAAAAACTTTGTCAAATCCTCCCCCTTGCTGTGAGTGACAGCCTAAGACACAGGCATTATTTTTTAATTCCCTCCCCACTCCTTTCTTCAGCAGCTCTGCAAGGATTGGCTTTTCCACACCTCTGCATGATTTGGCATGCTGAAGTCATGTGGTTACTTTCCTGTCTTTTCACTGGATGTTAGAGATCATAGCAGAAGTTCAGTTTTAGAAATAAACAGGAGAAAATGCATATTGACAATGAGTGTAGAGGTGGGCGGGGAGTCTACTGACATCACGACTCCACCCACCGAGCTCCAGACAACAGACCCACCCACAGAATATGAAGTTTTTCGGGTCTCATAACAGACAGAGGGGAGACATTTGACAGGTGAAGATACATGCAGGAGACATGTATATCCTTATAGATAATCCCTATGGCAGTAGTTTAGAAAGGATGCCATTGGGTTTACATCCACTTTAAGCTTTACACACTATTACTTTTTTTCTGTTCAACCCAGTGGGTTGAAAGAAAAATAGCTGTCAACTCTGGTCACTATATTAACTATGCAAAGTTTCTCCCCCCACCAGAACACTCTTATCAGCGCTCTCTGCCATTGGGGGAGAACACTGATTGGGAGTTGGCCGGCTGCTGGTTTTCTAGCATGTGCATCCTACAAAAGCTGGCCAAACACCTGGCTTCTGTCAGACAGACCGAAGAAGAAGAAATTACCTTTTCTTTTTAGCCGGTCATTGTTTCCTGACATTCGGCCCGTGTTTACCAGGCTTTAAGGGTACAAAAGCATTAAACCGGCCACTTCCAGCAAATAAGGTGTCAAATGCCATTTTCCTAAGCATATACAATATAAATGTGAGCATATGAAGAAAGGGTAAAGACTATCACATTTCATTCTTTGCTCAGCTTTCCCTGAATTAAAATACACAAATCAGCATCAGGTGAAGACTTGGCATACTGAGTCCAAAGGGAATGCATACTTTGTTATTTTGTGTTGACTAAAGGGAAAGTCTGTCAAAGGCAGTTGTTTCGTTTTTCTAGTAATGCTCTGCCATGTGGACATTTCTCTCTTGAAGACACTAAACATTTTTATCTCTTTTATTTATTTTTTTAATGGAGTGCAGAGGATTCATGCTGGAAATCAAAGCTTAGAAATTACAGCTAATATAATAGATAGCACTGTATTGCATTGGAAGGTTACTATTTTCTACTTAAAGCATTATTTGAAATCCAAGTGTCTGCAGCAAGCACCATCTTGTAGACTATAAAATGTGAATGTAAACAATATAGTTCTTTTTTTGTTTTGTTTTTTTATAATATGGGCATGTGTTTTTCTGGTACAATGGTGAGCCACAACAGATGAGGATAGACATCAATGGTTATGAAGATTAAAGCTGACACATGCTGTTAGATAAGAACAGAGACAGTGGGGTTGATGACAGTGGGGTTGATTTTCTAAAACTAGAGTGCAAAATCTGATGCAGCTGTGCATGTTAGCCAATCAGCTTCTAACTTCAGCTTGTTAAATTAAGCTTTGTAAGCTGAATTTTATGCAGAGTTGCACCAGATTTTGCACTTTCCAATTTTAGTAAATTAACACCAGTATTCCCTGCAAAGTGGAACGTTATCTGATTCACTAAGCTGTGGGGAACTTGATAAGTGTAACTTCCCTTGCAAAGTTAACAGTCTACTGTATTTGTATAGTTAAATGCAGTGCTCTAAATAATGAAATAATTTCATATATCTCAAACAAGCATTGAATTAAAGTGAATATTGACAATCAGTAATGTAGACAAAACTGAAATAATGTGGTGCTACACTGCACACATGGTGCCCCACAAAAATAGTCCTTTAAAGCATAAACAAATAGTAAAGTTCATATAAAAAAAAAAGATAATGGACTGTGTGGGACCTTCCATCTTGGTGTTCTTGCCTCCACAAAACATACAGTGCAAACCAATTGCTATATAACATATAGAGCAGCAAAACTTGTTCATTATTCTCTGTTCCTTCTTAACAAGGGGTGCATGCAGCATTCACTGGATATTAATATTCCTACAATATTGTGCATGAACATCAAAGGAAAAACTCACATCCATCCAATCAGTGAATCACCAGTGCCAGAGAGAGAAAGTCTTAGACCCTTTCACACTGAGGCAGTTTTAAGGCGTTTTAGCACTAGAAATAGTGCCTGAAAACTGCCTCCCATGCCACCAGAGTGTAAAAGCCAGAGTGCTTTCACACTAGGGTGAAAAAGTCCTGCAAGCAGCATCTTTGGGGTGGTTTGGGAGTGCTGTATACAGTGCTCCCAAACTGCACCAGCCCCTGCCTATTGAAATGAATGGGCAGCGCTTCCGAAGCACCTGAAAAGCACTTCAGAAGTGCCACAACATGGGCATTTTTAACCCCTTCTTTGGGATTAAAAGTTCCCCGCTAGCGGCTGAAAAGCGCAGCTTAAATAGCTGTAAAGTGCTATGACATATACTGCTGGGTCACACCACTTACATCTGATGCTGCCAGACTACAAGTAGAATGGCGGCTGGACCCCAAGCGTATCACAGTAATAACATCCACCTATGTATGTTCAGAATAAAAGCTGGTAGTAGATAACTTACGTCCGGTGCCACCACCCTTAAAACAGAATGGCAGCTGGACCTCAGGCATGTAAGATAAAGCTCAATGACCATTTCGTGCCACGCACATCACCAGGAGCATAAAGACCTGGTCTTTATGATATTGCTGCATGCTGAACAAATGTACTATATGTGCTAGTATTTTTAACATTTTATGTGTTTTATTATCTGTACAACCTTTTTGGTTTATTTAGTCATTTATTCAGCTGCACATTATATCATAGTGCTATCCTTAAAAAAAATAAAATAAATAATAACAAAAATAGTAATAATAATAATAATAATAATAACAATACTATTAGTATTTGTACCATTATTGTATTTGTACTATACTAACTGTATTTATAATTAATATATATATATATATATTCAACAATTTTGTATTTTTTTCTTTTAAAATTTGCATTTAAAATCATGGTATGTCTTTCAAGCAATTTTTGAATTGAAAGCTGATTTTTTTATTCTTGAGAATGAAATATTAAACACTTATCTTGCAAAGAAAAACTTGAATAATTTTAAAACATACTGCACTGGCCTAATTTAACAATGACTATTTCCCAAAAGCATTCAATATTTTAAAGGCCAAAGAACAAGACCACTGTGTGTGTGTAGGAATGCAATTTATATATAAAAATATTCCATGATCCTTTTTGCCTTAAAGGATGTGATTTTTTTCTTTCTGGTTCATTAGGGAATCTGTAAAGTGCTTGACTGAGCTGTGATGATAGTTTAGTCATTGAGTACTGAGATTCAAACACCCCCAGGCCATTAGGCATCAGTTTAAAATGGGCAGTTAGATCTGCCTCATTTCAATGTTTCATGAAATAAAGTACTGTAATCCCTTTGTTATACTTCCTTACAATGCTAATCAAAAGGATTATGTATATCAGTTGTTATGCTTCAGCTTGTCTACTTTTAAAATAACATTGGAGAAGTACATCAGGCAATAACATTCTATTCTTTTTTTCAAAAACATCTTCTGTATTTAGACATAATACTTGCTGAAAGTATCTACTGTATGCAGCTTAGCTGTATCTTGAGATGACAGTTGCTATTGCCCTTTAGCAATGTAAGACTGTGCTTCCCTCACTAAGATTTCAATAAATGTTTAGTGGGTGTACAGCATATATCAGAACAAAATGTAAATCAGAACCCCAGGGAGATATAAAGGACACAAATTAACTCAGTTCTTAAATCATTAAAGTATCATCACATCCACATCATTACAAAAACTGTCAATGCATGCTGTATTACATTTTGTTCACATTCACGCAGTCACTATGAGTTTCATTTTCTGTATTCTGCAAAAGAAAAACTGGTTGATCCTGCTGTTCACTGTCCCTCCCTGCTTTTCTGTGTCCCCACCACAGCCTGAGATTGAAAAGATCAGCTGTTGCCACATGTACAGAGCATGCCCCAGTTTCAGTTTCCTTCCGTTCATTTTCATCTGTGCAGCCCATGTGACTATAGAGTCACTCATGTGGGTGTATACAAAGGAATAATTGACATCCAAATCCCTCCTTCCCCCTCCATGCCTACTAAACAGCTAAAAAAAGGGGGGTGGGATATTACATGTTGTAATTCTAAGCCCATACAAACATACAGACACTGGCTGGAGGGGAGTGAAAAAGGCTATTATAGGCAGAACCTCCCCCCGAGATAGTCTACACCATGTGTTTACACAAAAATAATAACATTTTGAGTTCAAATACATATTTATTTGATGATTTAAAACATGTATTTGATATTAATTATGTATTTTCCCTCTGTATTTTGAAGGATGTTTATTTTTTGAATATGTGGCCACCAGCAGAGGCTAGAATCTCCTCCAACTGATGTTTTCCTGAACACATGGTGTATAGCTGTTTATCAATTATAAAAAAGATACTTAGATTTTTTTTTTTATTAAAAAAAAAATACGGTGCTATCATCCATAAGTATAAAGAGAAGGGATAATGCAAATTAAACCGTGTTGGTTTAGTATCACTTTAATACATGGTTAAATGTATGTTTATAGTGCAAATTTGGAATCAGCCTATTGCAGTCCCTGTACAGTAGAGGTCATGGAGAGGAGGGAAAATCAACAAAAGGATCCAATTAGGGAACAGAGTGACAGAGCGAGAGAAGCTCCTCAGTGTGCTGCTTCTCTTTTCATTGACAAAAAAAGAAAAGGTTCGACAAAATCAGTGTCAAAATCAAAAATGATGGCCATAAATATCTCCCAATCTCTCCTGTCCCAAATTGTGGCACCATAAAACAAAAGGTTGAGCAAAAACAGTTAAAAAAAAATGATGACCCTATGATGAGATGAATGGAAATTTTCCACACAGGTCAAAGATTAGGACGACACATAAAAGTACCTCTTGGCTAGTGTATCAGTGTATTAGTCCCTCTGCAGCTTTCACCCCAAACAGGGCTTAATAGTCAGTCAGGCGATGAGTGCTCGTACCATATTACTATTTGACTAGCCCCCAAAAATCATATTTAGCACTGCAGAAGATACACCCTAACAAATAATGGGATATGAGAGCTGTTGAGTTGATCCATATGGTCGAAGCTCTCATCTCCACCACCCCCCAAAAGAGAAAAAAAGCCCATATAGCCACAAAGGTCAAAATTAGCTGAAATCCCTTAGCCTAAGTTCACACCGATGTGATACGGGAACCAGCGAACTGCTGCGAGTGTCATTACATTGTTAATGACACCCCCAGATCGGTTCACAGATCGCTGTGCGAACTGTGAACTCGCACAGGAATCGGATCGCATAGTTGAGAACACCCATGCGATCCGATTTCAGAGCGGGGGAAAAAAGTCCCTGCACTTTTTTCCTGCAAATCTAATGTGAGTTCAGCCATACAACTGTATGGCTGAACTCGCATCTCACAGACACTGCATGTGATCGGCATCACAGGCATGTCTGTGATTGCAGTAATGTGAACCTGGGCTCAAAGTAGGTTGAGTTAGTTTGTTTTTGCACATTTAATTTTTCCTTTTGGGAGGCACACATGTGTTTTTGTAGAATGATGACCCAATATTTCATTATGTTATTGATTAGACCTATTTTACTCCAACTTAGTCTTTGTAGAGAGACAGAGCTATTTTGAGGGCTTTCGACTAGTTTTGACCTTTGTGGCTTTATGCTTTTTCTCTTTTAGGGGGCTAGTGGAGGTGAGAGTGTTGACCATATGGATCACCTCAATAGCTCTCATACCCCACAATTTATTTGAGTGTATCATCTGTAGTGCTAAATATGATTTTTGGGGCTAGTCCAAAAATCATATGCGCAATTATCACCACTGATTAGGAAACCCAGTTTGGAGGGAAAACTGCAGGGGGACCAGTACATTGAAACACTAGCCAAGAGGTACTTTTATGTGTTGCCCTAATCTTTGACCTGTGTGAAAAATTTCCATTTATCTCAGTATAGGGCCATCATTTTTTCTATTTTTAAGCTGTTTTTGCTCCAACTTTTCTTTTATGGTGCCACAATTTATTACAGGATAGATTGGGAGATATTTATATATTCCAATCCCCCATTCCATATTGATGGTTTATAGAGTATTGAGGGTCTTTCAGCCTAAAAGTATAAAAACACACACACACCAGCCCTACTATTTATTTAAATCCTAATAAACATTAGGTCATTTGTTCTCCATGTGGCTCTGGTGTGTCCGTATGCACACCTTGTTTCTGTTCAAGTATATGTACATGCCTTATAAAGGGAGTATTGAATATATTATATAGTAGTACAAACAAGTTGTTACTGCTCCCACCTGTAACTGGTCACTGCAGCAAGGAGCATTGGAAAGGCAACGCATGTGAAAAAACTAAGAAATTTCCAAGCTCAACTTACCAACCAGCCTGCAACCAACCGAATTGTCCTGTCCACCAGTATGCGTTAAAAACAGGGGTTTAGTTGCACACATTTGCAAATACATGTGTAAGCCACAGAGCCCCGGCAAGGCACCACATTTTCTGTGGACCTAAACTCTAATTTCTGTGAGTCTCAAACAATGGAAGCACATGCATTTAAATGGACAGGTGTAGGGCAGATAACCTGGAGGGAGCCCTACACCTGTCCATTTAAATGCATGTGCTTCCATTGTTGGAGACTCACAGAAATTAGAGTTTAGGTCCACAGAAAATGGGGTGCCTTGCCGGGGCTCTGTATCTTATGCACGTATTTGCAAATGTGTGCAACTAAACCCCTGTTTTTAACGCATACTGTTGGACAGGTAAATTCGGTTGGTCGCAGGCTGGTTGGTAAGTTGATCTTGGAAATTTCTTTATTTTTTCATATTATATAGTAGGCATTGGTTTAAATAAATTGGATTTTGAGTAAGAGGGAGGGACACTATAATGTTATCACATTATCGCTAATGGTTTTAATGTTATGAATAATTTTTATTTGCTTGATTAGTACATTAATTTCCCTGCAATTAGGGTATGCTTTAAGTATTTGAGCACTGCATATTTTTTATTGATTTTGCTCACAATATCTAAGGGAATATCAGTGGTGTACAGCAGCTTTAGGGGGTTCATAATTGTTTAGTCTCAGCGCAGGGTATTAATTCACCTTTTTTCTACATATGAAGTAGCACTTATGCCGGAAAACGTTCTGGTAATAATATGGATAAAAGGCAGCATCTTAGTCCTTCAAGGTGGGGTTTGGACATGATGCAAACAGCCCTATACTGTACAAAATGTCAGGAAGCCTAGAACAAGAGGCCATGGGCTTTAAAGCCATGCAAAACAAACATGGAGCTGTTTTTGTAGTGCTCAATCACATTATTTAATTTTCCTTCAGATACTAATACATAATACATAATTAGACAAGACTGTCAAAGTTTGTTTTAAAAATCACCAAAATGCATACAGCCCTCAAGGTGTAAGTGGTGGTACAGAGAAATTTATGTCTGGACAGTTTTTACTGCCTACCCTTCCAACAGTTTACAATCACAATTGGACCTAGTATGGGTGTGTTTATGGCTGTAGTAAGGACAACACATACATGGTCAATTAGGAGCAAGGAATAATGTAAACAGTTCAATATTCCCTGTGAGGAGCTGCCAAAATATTGATGCTAGATAAATTCATACAGTAAATATATAAATATGGATGAAACCACATTTTCTACCATCATTAAACATTTTAAAGCGTTTAAATTCTTCTTAAACATAAAAGGTATAAAGGATATGTTCAGTAATATTGTGAATACATTTGAAAATATAACAAAATGTAACTGATATAACTGCTTTCTATCATATGAAACTTAGTAACAATAGTCTTTAAGGCCAAGTTTATTATCTAAGTACTATATATACAATAACTATAAAGCTCCAGAGTAGTATGAGTCATAGTTAATATTTCTGATAAATGTCAAAAACCTAATACTCTACTGCATGGAGTAGGCAATCAAGCATTCTTACTGTAGTGAAAGGTTAATGTCAAGCATCTGAAACCTCTAATATGTTCACAGTGACCACAAGAGAGACAAGCTTGAATAATCATCATTTTATTTACACTCAGGTAAATAAACCTAAGTTTCATAGGAATAACATTTTGGTCAAAAAACGTGGTAATCTGGACTCATGAGGAAAAACTGTCCTACATAATCATGTCCTAGATTTTTATTCCTATACTGAAATCAGCCAAACAGAAGACAGCATACACATAAATTACCATGAGAATTCCAGAAAAAAACATGTTCAGTACAAATCACAGTTGGCTTCTATATCATAGCTAAAAGGGGCACATCAAATGTTGCTAGGGCAACTTGTTAAAGAAAGATGTGGTTATTGCTATGGGGCTTTCAGTGTGTAAAAAAGTAGGAATGTAAAACTGTGTGCACCCCTGTCTTTGATCTAAATCATATTCCTGCTGACACCTTGCACTTCATTAATATTTAGACCAATATCTCTCCCTACCTGAAACATAACACATAAAATAATTCATACCTTGACTTACGCTACCACCTCTTATTTACATGTAACCCTTAAAGCATAATGTATACCTGGTTTTTTTTTATCTCTTTTTGTCTGTATATGAAAGTGATGAAATGGAAACATTTTAAAGCAGAACTTTGCTCCTTTAATTAGCATTGACTATTGTATTCCCTATGCTACTAGCATTAGTAAATATATAGTAAAGTGTTTTGTATTTTAACTTTTTTGTTACATTTCTTCAGTTACTTCCCGGTTTCCAAGCTTAGGCAAACAATTTCATACATCCCACTAGTCTTCAGGAGGAGTGGAGGAGTTTTCTCAGCTAAGCACACCCTACTGGCTGCATACATGAGCTAAGGGTAGATGGATTCTAGGAAGTAAATGCTACATGAATCATCTGCCCTTAGTCAAGATGGCCACAGCCAGAAATGCTAGGGGGTGTTTTTCAAAGTGATTTCTCAGCAAAAAAAAAAAAAATGAAGACATACAGGGATGAATGAGATAGCTTTGAATACTAAATAGCACTTTTGGTTTGCGGTGCCCAGATGCAGTCCAGTTCTGCTTTAACTTAATAGAACTAAATTGTATCAAGTGATATAAGTGTGCCATTGCAATTATAAGACTGAGTTATGGATCCTGTGAAATAGGGAATCTGTATTGTTGTATTTAATAGTTCAGGTGTAAAAGTCTTCAAGAAGTAATATACTAAATGAGTAATTTTTAAGCTAACACTGCAAATGTGTTTGCTTTATAGCTGTTCTGGAAGCACATTATTAAAGTTATATTGTTTTTTTTTTTCTGATATATTTTTTGTTGTGAATTATAATTATTACCTAAAAATCTCAAGGTTTTGTATTTGAAATCAAATTTAGTTTTCTTTTTTTTTTTTAAATTTCAAAATATTTTATTGGACAAAAGTAACATACAAATCTAAGACAATTATCCAAAGCAGAGTGAGAAATAACAAATCATGGCACAGTCAGATTTCTCTGCTATACAGTGAGTCAACCACGTATATATCGCATATGAACAAGATTTGCCGAAGTTCGCAATAGATAAACATAAACAGAGCAATCATCAAGGACATCCATGTAAAGGGTCAGGACTGTCAGGGTATGCCCGTCCCAGAGGTTGGTTACTGGGAGAAAAAATCACAAAGTCCTACGGAGCTATCATTAGAACCCCCCAGGGGGACCCAAACAACCCACCCTTTTGGGAACTTACTGTGGGAACGTCTGAAGACCCCCCTGGGGCCCACAACCGAAACTTCCAAAGGGGGCTTTGCTCATCCAGTGGTAAGAAGTAATAGATAGAGCCCTCTTGGACAAAAATCAACCTCCCTTAAGTTTGAGAATCTTAACTCCCTGGAGGGGAGAACACTTCCCCGACACTCCGACCGGGCAGAAGAGGAAATCCCCCATAGGGGCCATTTCAGGTAAGTCGGCTGGTTAGTTGAGATAGGGGCTGGGTGCCCAGAAAGGAGAAAGAGAAAATGTGTGAAAGGAAGGGAGTGAGACAAAGAAGAGGTCAATGAGGGGGGAAGAGGTTCCTTGATGCAATCTCCATACCAGGGAGGAATGGAATGTTACAAAGTGTTGCCCGTGGCTCCCAGGTGGCATTAAATCTCTCAATTTTATCATTAAGTTTAGCTACTATGTGTTCTTGGGCCATAATCCATGAGATTTTTGTCCTGCAGGCCTGGAAGGAGACAGTGGGCCTTTTCCAGGCTTTGGCTATTGTGATTTTAGCTCCCAGCAGGATAAAGAAGGAGAGTGCTTGTAAATGCTTAGTCAGTTTAGGTATGTAGGGATTAAGTAAGGCTAAATTGGGGTTAGAAGTGACCATTTCCTCTACTAGGGAGCTAACGGTGCGAACATTTTTCCGCCAGAAGGATCTAATGCGGGGGCATGCCCACCAAATATGGATCATAGAACCTTCCAGCTCACATCCTCTGAAGCAAAGTGGTGAGGTCCCTGGGTATATCAATGCTAATCTGGAAGGAACTTAGTACCACCTAGTCAGAACTTTTAGGCTAGCTTCAATTAATTATATATTACAGATACCTTTAAAGGAGCGTTTTGATACCTGAAACCATTTAGAAGCATTCCAAGTGCTGCCTGTGTTCTCCTCCTAGGCCCAAGCGTAGGACGGTTTGTCCAGATTCATTTGAATCATATATCAGGGAGATGCCTCCCCTCTGGTCCATAGTATTAGAGCACCATTGCTCATAAGGGGTTATAGAGGGAGGATCCCTCTTGTTAATCCAGATGGTGTTCAGAAAATGGGAGATATGTGAGAATCTGAACCGTTCCGTGTCTGGCATGTCTAGGTTCTTCCTACAATGGGACAGCATAAGAGGACCTGCTGGTGAAAGGAAGTGACCTATGCGATAAAGGCCCTTGTCCATCCACCAGCAGAACGGTTTTATATTGAGTCCTGAAGGGAAGATCGGGTTATTGAATAGATGAGCCAATGGTTTCAGAGGGGAAATCAGGAAATGATTTGTGTAAAGCTTGGAGCTTAAGGCAACTGAGTGGGATAGGGTGGGGGCCATTATGGCCGGCCTACTTTTGGGGTCAGACCATAAGAGATAGTCAATAGTATTAAGGGGGACGGCTTTCCTTTCCATAGAAATCCAGTCAGGTTTTGGACTCCTGGAGAAGACCATCGAAATTTGTGACAATTGTGCTGCCTGATAGTAACCCCACAAGTCTGGTAACCCCAAACCTCCCTGTGACTTTAGGCACAAAAGAGTTCTGGTTGGGCACCTGTACCCCTTATTACCCCAAACAAAGCCTATTATTTCTGATTGAAACTTACTGAGAAATTGCTTCTTGATTGGGACTGGGAGGGAGCGAAAAAGATATAGGAGGCTTGGGAGAAGCGTCATCTTCACTGCATGCACCCTATCTAGCCAGGACAGACCACTTGACCAACTCCTCTTTGCATTTGAGAATCATAGGAGGATAATTAGCTTTAAAGAGGTTATTAATGTCTGGTGTTAGTTTTATCCCTAGATAAGAAATTACAGCTGGGGCCCATGAAAAGTCAAAGTTATTAGAAAGGTGTGCAAGTAGATCGCTAGGGACTGTTATGTTTAAAGCCAATGACTTATTCATATTGACCTTCAGACCAGAGATCTCAGTGAACTCCTTCAGCGTCCTGTAGATCATAGGCGTGGAAATTAAAGGGGAGGTTATGAAAAGGAGGAGGTCGTCGGCATAGAGTGCACATATACGTTCCTGATCCCCTTTATGTCAGGATTTGATCTAATTGCTATGGCCAGCCACTGCAAAAAGGAGGGGGGGGAGAGGGCATCCCTGTCTGGTACCCCTACAGAGATTAAAAGAGGCTGAGTATCTGCCCATCAGGCGTAAATTTAGTTTTCTTATTAACAGCTCCTGCAGGTCAGCAGGGGAATTTCACTGAAGCCTCTGTTAGTAAGAACAATGCAACCACTAGCACACCCCATCTCTTATCCACTACAGCATTATATTTACAGAATACCTAATGGGTGTTATTGAGTGGCTAGACTGTTTTCTTCATACCTTCCCAGACCAGAGCAATGTTAGCATTCAACAGTCAGACCAGAACTAATCCTTGGATGGAATTGAAGCCAGATAAAGGGTAAAATTTGAGAATAACATTTTATAAAACAAAACAAAAAAATGACGGTGTAACTGGTGTGATTCTGCGGATATCACTGAGACTCCTTGGGACTACCAGAACGCCAGACCACCTGTCATATTACTAATATGATGTGCTTCTACCCTTACACCCTTTTGTAAGTGTTTTTAACCCTTTTGGGAAATATAAAGTTTTACTTCTGCACTTAGAGGTGCCTTTTTTTCTTTTCATTTTACTTCCAGAGTTTGTTTCTCTCTTCAAGTGTTGCCGAAAGTGCATGAAGACCCTCTTCTATTTCTACATAGACTGATATCTGCTTGGTTTGTTACTCAGTGCGCCCTTATACACGCTTTTAAGAGGACCTATGAATGATCCCAGAATCATTTTAAACTGATGTCAAATGCAAGCATAAAGCACCCAAAAGCAGTCCTATCCATACACACCCTTACACTATCCTGGTACTACAATTTCATTTTTAAGTAGCATTTACAGTGCCATGTGACAAATCTCAACTTACAGTAGATGTATCATAGTCTCTGTTATGCCACTGTGAATTTCTAAACAGTAGAATTAAAATGGTTGGTAGTTAATTACATTGTATGGTTAAGGTTAAATGAAGACCATTCATTTTGATTCAATATCCCATGCCCTGAAATATGCACATAATTAATCAAAAGTTAATTTCATCTAAATATACCTCAGTGTCCTGACCAGACAACAGCAGTTAGGAGAGAGAGAATCGTGCGTAAATCACTAGTCTTAAACAATAGCATCCAGATGGGACTGTAGGTGGATTTAACAATATGCTAATTCAAAATTCTTGTTAGGTATGCTAAATGTATCCATTCTGAGGACCAAGCTGTATGCTTCCAACTGTTTGAGACAGAACATGAAAGGCAGCACTGAATCTCACATGCTGTAATTCTGATTAATACACCATGCATGTTAGATACAATTACCCCAGAACATCAGTACACCAAGTTACTAATTACCAGATGAATGAAATGTCTTGGCAAATGTTCAATTTGTAAAAATGTTTTATGGAAAGCAAATGTGCCTGTGTGCATCATCAAATAAAAAGTCAGGTTTTCCTTTAATGGGTAATTCCACTTTCATGGAGAAAAAAATAGCAAATAAAGAACAAATAATATAGCACATTTAATTGCATTACTAATCATATTGTGATTGAATGTTATTAAAAATTACCTTTACTTTTCAATCTGCAGCTACTGTAATTTTCTCAGAATGCATTGCAACATGGCTACCTGGAGTTGTTCTGTACACAGAGTGTGTATTGATTACTCCCAGAAACATCATTTTCTGCTTGTGTGATTGGCTCACCAATTTTCCCAGAAGTCTGCCTGAGATACAAGTCAGATTTCAGGCATCCCCTGCAACAAAAATGTCATTTTTGGAGAGATACTTTCAATAGCAGCACATCTAATAGGATTCAGGCCCAGCAGATTTCCACATTAGTGCCCTGCAGCTGCCACAGCTGACAGTTAATTATGAAACCACTCCCATTAGACAAACTAAGCACAGAGGCACAAAGAAACACACATGGATTACTTCAGAATAACACAAAGTAGGAATCTGCAACAAAGGTTATTATAATCCTTGCAATGTACATAGCTCACCCAAAGGGGAATGTTTTTTTCTCAACAAAAGTGGATTTACGCTATAAATGTTATTGATAAACACATAAACACATGTCCCCTCATACAAATCGTATTCTAATATTACCTCCCTTACTCTTCTGCTTCTCCTAACCGCTGGAGATATTTACCCAAACCCTGGGTCTCCCTTATTTAACTGTACCCGACACACCCATCACCCTTCACCCTCTGGCAGTAGTCGCAGTCTACGCAATTTAGTCTCCATTCCTCTTCTTCCCAACGCCAGCCTCCCTCTCTCCTGCGCCCTCTGGAACGCCCGCTCTGTCTGCAACAAACTCACCGCTGTTCATGACCTTTCTGTCACTAATTCCTTTAATCTACTTGCTGTCACTGAAACCTGGCTCCACAAATCTGACACCCCTTCTCCTGCTTCCCTATCCCAGGGTGGCCTTCACTGGACTCACTCCCCTAGGCCTAAAGGACGCAAGGGAGGTGGAGTGGGATTCCTCCTATCCCCCCAGAGCACCTTCTATCTTATTCACTCTCCTCCCTCTTTTTCCCTCTTCATCATATCTTTTTCGTATCTTCATCACTCCCTGATGAAGATACGAAATACCCCTTGTATCGAACATGCGTAGGGGAAGGGGACAGGATGGAACGTTACACATACAACCTGTTGGGAAAGATTAGCACGCCACCCCATACCCGCCACTGTTGCCTGTTTGTTTCTGCTGTTTTAGTGTGGCGCCCTTAAGCGCCTTGTTACTGTGAGTACCCATTGCAGGATTTGTTTATGATTTTAATAAATTTAGTACAAACTGCACCATGGAGTCCTTTTTGTGTTGATATATTGAGGTGCAAACGGGACTGCTGTGAGGAACAGAGGCACCAGTGCAAATCTATCCAGGACCCTGCATATAACATCGAACACATAGAGATTCTAAGGTGCATTCGGACCAAGCTTAATTGCAAGGTCAGACGCCCTAAGGTGAGGGGCCATCACCTGGGGGGGAGCACTTGTATGAGCACACAGCACTAGTTTGTGTTCACAATAACACATGAATGGATTGTGGAAGATCTGTGGACTGTTAATTTGATCATTGCACAGCAACACAGCACTGAATTGAATAGAATCACATGGATGCAGCACCAAATCGCATGGATGCCTTTTTTTGTATTTTTTATTGTTTGAACATTGCACTAACACCATATTGCATAGATGCAGCACTGAAATGCATGGATGCAACACTAAATCGGATTGTTAATTTGATTATTACACAACAACACAGCCCTGAATTGCATAGAATCACATGGATGTAGCACCAAATCGCATGGATGCATTTTTTTTGTGTTTTTTAACTTTTTATTGTTTGAACATTGCATTAACACCATATTGCATAGATGCAGCACTGAAATGCATGGATGTAACACTAAATTGCATGGATGTTTGTTTTGAATTATCTATTAATGTTTGAAAATTGCACAAGCTTTGTGGAATATTTGCAATACACAGGCTGATTGGAGCACTTTTACCTATTTATTCATTCATTGAAGTTTATTGCACATTAATGTATAGTATTAATAGATTTTGTATATTTTGTATGTTAAGCACAATATCACTTTATTAATATTTTAGGAGAAATTTCTTATATTTTTATTTTGATAAGAGCAGCGTGTGTACTATTTGGACACTATTCTGTACTCCTACTTCTGGACCTTTCAGCTGCCTTTGACACGGTTGACCACCCCCTACTCCTGAAAAAACTTTACGCCCTCGGTCAACGTGACTGTGCTCTTCAGTGGCTCTCATCCTACCTATCCCAACGCACCTTCAGTGTCACTTACAATGCTCCTTCCTTCACTCCTCTTCCCTTCTCCGTCGGGGTCCCCCAAGGTTCTGTTCTTGGGCCTCTTTTATTTTCAATCTACACCTCTTCCCTGGGTCAGCTGATAGCCTCTCGCAGCTTTCAATATCATTTTTACGCTGACGACACACAAATCTATCTCTCCACCCCTTAACTCGCTCCATCAGTCTCCTCACGCATCACTAACTTACTAACAGACATATCTGTATGGATGTCACACCACTTCTTCAAACTCAACTTGACCAAAATCGAGCTTATAATATTTCCTCCTCCACGTGCCTCTTCACCTGTTTTATCTGTCAAGTGCAATGGCACAACCATCCACCCATCCCCACATGTCAGGGTGCTAGGTGTTATCCTGGACTCTGAACTCTCCTTTGGGCCCCACATCCAATCACTTTCCAAAGCTTGCCACCTCAACCTCCGCAACATCTCTAAACTACGTCCCTTTCTAACTACAAACCACAAAGCTCCTGATTCACTCCATGATTATCTCTCGCCTTGACTACTGCAACTCACTCCTCATTGGCTTACCTTTAAATAGACTGTCCCCCCTCCAGTCTGTCATGAATGCTGCTACTAGACTCATCCACCTTACAAACGGCTCATTGTCTGCTACCCCTCTCTTCCAATCCCTCCATTGGCTACCACTCACCCAATGAATTAAATTCAAAATACTAACGATAAGTTATAAAGCCATCCACAACTCTGCCCCCAGTTACATCACTAGCCTAGTCTCAAAATACCAACCTAATCGCCCTCTTCATTCCTCCCAAGACCTCCTGCTCTCCAGCTCCCTCATCACCTCCTCCCATATCTGCCTCCAGGACTTCTCCCGAGCCTCACCCATCCTCTGGAATTCCTTACCCCAATCTGTCAGACTGTCTCCAAATGTATCCACTTTTAGGCGATGCCTGAAAACTTTCCTCTTCAGAGAAGCCTATCCTGCCTCCAACTAACAACTGCACTATTTTCTCCATTAGCTCATCCCCCACAGCTATTACCCTTTTGTATAACTTGACCCTCCCTCCTAGATTGTAAGCTCTAACGAGCAGGGCTCTCTGATTCCTCCTGTATTGAATTGTATTGTTATTGTACTGTCTGCCCCAATATTGTAAAGCGCTGCTAAACTGTCAGCGCTATATAAATCCTGTATAATAATAATAAAAAACACAGTGTGTTTTTTTTATAATAAAATGTTGTCTATCATTAGAAATAGTTTATAATTACTATGCAAGCAATATTTGTCATAGTATACTTTTTACAGCACACAATAGTTCCTAAAGCTCTCCACATAATGTTGCAGATTAGAATCACAAAAATAGCAGTCATCTTTTTTTAAACCACATGCATTGATTATATAAACATGTGCTTTATTTTAGTGTGAAAAGAAAAAGTTGACTGGTGTATCTGCATATATTTTCCTGCTGGAGTTCATTTTTTTGTTAGAAAAAGAGCAAAACATTAACATAACAGATGCCCTTAGTCATTAGATCAATACAAAACATTCACTTACACATTTATACATTCAACTCCAAACAAACCTCTAATGCCTGTGCAGAAAACAGCATTTCAATCCTAAAACTAAACCTAAAAACTAACACCTAAGGCTGGCATACACAGTTGGAATCATTAATGGGCAGGCTGAATGTACCAAGTTGATTGAGCGATCAATTTGGGTACAACCAGCCTGGCGGATTCTCTTGCGATTATCGCTAGCAGCTGCTATAGCTGACTGTCTTCTCCCGGCTGGGACAGCTTCCCCCACCTGCCCCCATCCCCACCACACCCCCCCCCCCTCTGCTAGGAGAAGACAATTGCTGATTCTCCTGTAAACACTGTCTGTATTGATAGGGGAATTGTGTAAATTTCTTTCCTGCAACCGTACTTCCAGGAATGAAATTTGCACCATGTATGGCATGCCTGAGAGCAGCAATACTAGTGGGATTCACACCTAAATACCAAAACAACAAATACAGTGCAGTGCTTCTAAATACACAATCCTTACATCCAAATGCATTAATCCAATCCACTATATAGCATAAACTGATAAAAATGTGAACAAAGAATATAATATTCTTCATAGTGACCACGAATATACAGTAGATAAATAATGCTAGAGCACCCACGTGTAGTAGATCACTAATGGTGCATAATGAATGGTGTGCAATCAATGTGAAAAGTCACTTATAACATTTATCAATCAGCCCCAAGTATCTTTATTTTATCTTCAGTGCAATCATGTATGTGCCACACAGTGTAACACTTCCACCAATCATGCCTTTTGGGTGTGCTCTCACCTGGAATACTGGACTTCTTAAATTACAGGAGGTCACAAAAACCATAGACCCCAGAGGGGTTAATCCTCTCTCCTTAAGGATTTCTCTGGGCATAGCTCTAAGAACTGTAGTCACACCAGCCTCTCAAGGGTTACTCCACCCTTTTATTACTGTAAAGAGGGCTTGCTTATCAAATTCCCATATACCATTCTCTCTATGGCTAATACTGATCAATCCTGCTTCTTCAAACTCTGGGAAATGCTGTTAGCATGATGACCTCACACTTGTGACTTCATCAGAGGATGGAGCTAGATAAGTTCATCATGTTAACACTCTTCCTCCTATTGATTGCACTTCATTCAATATACACTATGAGGGATCTTTTTCACGTGGGTGCTCAACCATTATTTATGTATACAGTATGTATGGTCACTATGGATAATATTTTATTATTTGTTCACATTTTGATCACTTTATGTTATGTAGTGGTTTGTACTAATTAATTCATTTGAATGTAAGGATTGTATATTTAGGAGCACTGCATTTTATTTATTAATTGTATGCATCTAACTCACTTCTTCTTTCCTGTAATAACATAGGCACAAGAGTATCTCAAAACATAGGGAGTGTGTAGATGCTAGTTGGTAAAGTGTGAGTTGACAAGTTTGTACTGTAAGTGATTTTGCCATTGAGTCCATATTTTAGGTAACTTGGTGGGCCGGACTCTGGCCTAGAATATCAGTTTCAATTTTGGAGGGTTGCAGAAATCAGATTGAACTGAAGGGTTGATTGGAGTCCTTACAATGTAGTAGTAAGCTACCCTTTTAGGCATGAAAATTGCTGAAAATGTTTACACTAATAAAATTAGTTTTGTTTAAAACCTGAAACCCCTCACTTGCCACATGGTTCATACATAACCACTTCAGCCTCGGAAGAATTTACCCCCTTCCTGACCAGAGCACTTTTTGCGATTCGGCACTGCGTCGCTTTAACTGATAATTGCGACGTGGCTCCCAAACAAAATTGACGTCCTTTTTTTCCCACAAATAGAGCTTTCTTTTGGTGGTATTTGATCATGCATGCGGTTTTATTTTTTTGCGGTATAAACAAAAAAAGAGCGACAATTTTGAAAAAAACGCATTTTTTACTTTTTGCTTTAATAAATATCCCCCAAAAATATATAAAAAAAAAATTTTTTTCCTCAGTTTAGGCCGATACGTATTCTTCTACATATTTTTGGTAAAAAAAAATCACAATAAGCGATTATTGATCGGTTTGCGCAAAAGTTATAGTGTTTACAAAATAGGGGATAGTTTTATGGCATTTTTATTAATATATTTTTTTTAAATGGCGGCGATCAGCGTTTTTTATTGTGACTGCGACATTATGGCGGACACATCAGACATTTTTGACACATTTTTGGGACCATTGTCATTTATACAGCAATCAGTGCTATACAAATTCACTGATTCCTGTGTAAATGACACTGGCAGTGAAGGGGTTAACCACTAGGGGGCGGGGAGGGGTTAAGTAAGTCCTAAGGAATGTTTCTAACTGTGAGGGGGTTGGGCTGTGTGTTACACGTCACTCATCTCTGCTCTGATGACAGGGAGCAGAGATCCATGACACTGTCACTAGGCAGAACGGGGAGATGCTTGTTTACATTAGCATCTCCCTGTTCTTCCTCCCCGTGAGGCAATTGTGGGTATCCCCACGGCGATCGAGTCCGTGGGACCCACGAACCGACTCACGGAGCTTGCCGCGGGCGAGCGCGCACCCGCTGACTGCCTCTTAAAGGGGAACGTACAGGTACGTGATTCTGCCTGTATGAGCCCTTCTGCCGACATATATCATCGTGAGGCGGTCGGCAAGCGGATAAAAAAACTTTTTAGTGAAAGGGAATTTGAAAAGGCATGCGTCCTTTAACTAAAATTAGAAGAGAAGTGGTTTAACCTTAAACTGCATAGAGGGTTCTTTACTATAATAGTGGTAAGGATGTGGAATTCTCTTCCACAAGCAGTGGTATCAGCAGGAAGAATCGATAATTTAAAAAAAAACTTTTAGTTGGGTACCTTAACGACCACAACATACAGGGGTATACAATGTACTATTAACCTTTAAGCACACACAGGTTGGTCTGGATGGTCTTTTTTCAACCTCACCAACTATGTAACTATATGTAACTATAAAGAGGTCACTGCCTCTTTTGAGGTCACCAATTTTTTAAAAACGGAGAGTTTCAGTGTCAGAATTTACTTGGCATGCCACCTGTTAGGAAACATTAGAGCATATTCCATCCATTCAGATAAAATAGCATTCATAGGGCTTAAATTAACAAAAATCATAGAGAATATTACCTTAGAAGAATTCATGTTCACTCAGCTTAGTTCACATGCTCACTTAGGTAGGTTGACCTCTGTTCCCTCTGAATACCAAATTGTGTGCAAGGAAATTCGAAAAAAAAGGGTTTGACCTTCTGCATGACTGGATGATTAAAATGAGTACTGATAACTAAACATCATCTACACTTAATACAGATCAAACAAAATAAGTGTCATGTTGAGAAATGTGAACATCTAAACCAGGGGTCTCAAACTGGCGGCCCTCCAGCTGTTGCGAAACTACAAATCCCATCATGCCTCTGCCTGTGGGAGTCATGCTTGTAACTGTCAGCCCTGCAATGCCTCATGGGACTTGTAGTTTCGCAACAGCTGGAGGGCCACCAGTTTGAGACCCCTGATCTAAACAGACCAAGAAACAGCTTGAAAGTTAAGGGTGTTTATAAAAGCTCTGTTAAAGCAAGATTCCCCTTAAAGTGTCTGTAATCCTTACATATACCCAGTGAAGTGATTATCCTCAGGTGATACACAGAGAAGAAACACATCCTTCTAAATAAGTTGTACATGCTTATATGCAGTTGTCTCTTTATATGCATTCAAGGTCCAGAATGTATAACATTTGAGCTATCAGAAAAAAAGGGGGGGGGAACTGAAATTACACTATGCAAAGCTCAGTGAAGAGAGCTCTGAGAGCTGATTAGGCGAAAATGACACCCCTCCTCCCCTTCACACAGTACACAGAAGCAAAACTGAGGCTGCCAATCAGCTGGAGATCCCTCCCCATCACCCTTTTTCTCTTGGTGTCAGGAAAACTTGTCAGAAGGGATTCATGCAAAGGAATGAAGCAGCAAACATACACCTAGTGCTCTTAATTGAGACAAACACACCCTAGAGAAGGATATGCTTTGTTCACATTCCATGTCTGAGCTTTACAATCTCTTTAAAAGAAGTTTGAAGAAGTGATTACTGGTCTGATTTTCTCAATAATTCTACATTTTATGAATAATAAATACATAACAAATTCAAATGTTTTTAAGCATTGTTTTTGTACAAAAATGCATTAATTTATGCTGCTGGGCACTCATTATTTGTTGGTTATTTTAGCTCTCTGTCTCTTTCCTCGGATGCAGCCAGTAACACTACTAGGCACTTGTGGTTATTAGGGAGCATGTGCTCGCACCCCCTGTCACAGTACTCAGCCTAGAAGTCAATCACTAGGCTTGAATGCTGTCATATGCCCAAGAGAATTTTAATGCTCCCCCTGGTCACCAACACAGCAGATTTCAGTGCCAGCTGTAACAGAGAAAGGAATAGCAAGAAAGCACATGCAAGGTGTAATTAATAGTGCTTAAGATTTATTTATTGAATAAAGCTTTGTAGTTTATAGTTACAGTAATAAATAGTAATACAATGACAAATACTAATAATGTGAGATGTGTTTTTTTTTTAGCAGAGTTTGTGAGTTGAAAAAATATTTAATTACATACATTTTTGGCATCTGTCTGTGTTTTTAGAAAAAGCACATCATCTTGAGGCATTAATGAATTATATATGGTTTAAGTCCATTAGACGGTAATCTGTTTAGCCTTTGTCTGCCAAGGTGTGTAAAAGAAGATATTTTATGTCCTTTACATTTTAGATTTGAAGATTGAAGATGGCAGTGGTGGCCTCTTTGATTTATACTAGTGACAATAAATGGAAACCAGGTATCCATAAATCTGACAAACAAATCTATAAGGCTCACAAATGATGGAAGATATTCATCTCCAGTTATCTTGTTTGTCCTTCCGAAGGCCATTATTTACATCACAGAATTTCAGGATTGAAATGTGCAACTTTCTGTAAAGTTATAGATGTTTTCATTATTTGTATTTCAAAATCACATACAGGTGTGCATTTTTTATAAATGTGTTTTAGGTGAAATGT
This sequence comes from Aquarana catesbeiana, assembly GCF_042186555.1. NCBI lineage: Eukaryota > Metazoa > Chordata > Amphibia > Anura > Ranidae > Aquarana > Aquarana catesbeiana. The sequence continues at coordinate 631,820,103 of NC_133325.1, forward strand.
GCGCACATGCAAATGTTTTTTCAATCTTTTGATTTGATCTGTTGACACAAACATTCTACACATAAAAATAAGGTTTTTAGAACATTTAATCAAAAACAAACACTTTAAATCAATAGAACAATATGCAAACAGTGCAACATGCAATTGACAGCAGTCAATTAAAATTCATCCTGCACTGGTGTTATTTAATTAAGTCACAATATTTGCACTGGTTTGTTAGCTTCTTCCCACTTGCAATATGTAAATCATTGTTCCACCACTCAATGCTCCATATTTAAGTTATGTTCCTCTTTGAAAGCTAGCATCCGGCACTGTGCATAACAGCTAGCAGTCAAATCAGACTGTCGCTGTCAGCACTAGTCACACAATTAGTAGAAATACAAACTAAACTAAAACTGGATGAAAGAGTCCAAGATAATTCTAACTGGTGGTAAAAAAAAGTCAGTTCTTTTTGCAAGGTTTCCACATCCTGTGGAGAAGTTATTGCCCTGCTTGGCTTAGTATCATGCGCAAATACAGAGATTGAACTGTTTACCCCATCCTCCAGGTCATTTATGAACAAATTAAATAGGATTGGTGCCAGCACAGAACTCTGGGGGACCCCACTACCCATCCCTGACCATTCCGAGTACTCTCCATTTATCACCACCCTCTGAACTCACCCTTTTAGCCAGTTTTCAATCCATGTACTCACCCTATGGTCCATTCCAACGGACCTTATTTTGTACAGTAAACATTTATGGGGAACTGTGTCAAATGCTTTTGCAAAATCCAGATACTCCACGACTACAGGCCTTCCTTTATCTAGATGGAAGCTCACCTCCTCATAGAAGGTTAATAGATTGGTTTGGCAAGAACGATTCTTCCTGAATCCATGCTGATTACTGCTAATGATACCATTCTCATTACCAAAATCTTCTATATAGTCCCTTATCATCCCCTCCAAGAGTTTACATACTATTGATTTTAGGTTAACTGGTCTGTAATTCCCAGGGATGTATTTTGGGCCCTTTTTAAATATTGGTGCTACATTGGCTTTTCTCCAATCAGCTGGTACCATTCCAGTCAGTAGACTGTCGGTAAAAATTAGGAACAATGGTCTGGCAATTACTTGACTGAGTTCCCTAAGTACCCTCAGGTGCAAGCCATCTGGTCCCGGTGATTTATTAATGTTAAGTTTCCCAAGTCTAATTTTAATTTTGTCCTCTGTTAACCATGGAGGTGCTTCCTGTGATGTGTCATGAGGATAAACACTGCAGTTTTGGTTATTGAAGCCCCCCGATTCCCTCGTGAAGACTGAGGAGAAGAATAAATTCAATACTTTCGCCATCTCCCCATCCTTTGTAACCAGATGTCCTTCCTCATTCTTTATGGGGCCAATATGGTCTGTCCTCACTTTTTTACTGTTTACCTACTTAAAGAATTTCTTGGGATTTTTTTTCTCTCTTCCGCTATGTGTCTTTCATGTTTTATCTTAGCTCTTACATTTCTTGTTGCATTCTTTATAAAGTCTGAATGCTGATGATGATCCCTCAACCTTGTATTTTTTGAAGGCCTTCTCCTTTGCTTTTATATGCATTTTTACATTGGAGTTAAGCCATCCAGGACTTTTGTTCGCTCTTTCAAATTTATTACCCAATGGGATGCATTGGCTAATGCCCTTATATAATATGCTCTTAAAGCAAACCCATCTCTCCTCCGTGTTCTATGGTCCTAAGATTTTAGCAAAATTTATGCCTTCTAGCAAGGTTCGTAGTTTAAGGAAGTTGGCTCTTTTGAAATTCAGTGTCTTTGTATTCCCCCTATGTTTCCTATTTGTGTGATTTATACTTAAGCCAATTGACCTGTGATCGCTGTTACCTAAATTACCCTGTATTTCCACATCCATGATCAGGTCTGTATTGTTGGTAATCAGTAGATCCAGTAACGCTTTATTTATAGTTGGTGCATCTACCATCTGACCCATAAAATTGTCCTGCAAGACATTTAAGAACTGGCAAGCCTTAGAGGAATGTGTGGTTCCCTCCACCCAGTCTATGTCTGGATAGTTAAAATCCCCCATTATGATAACACTTCCCATCCTTGCTGATAATCCAAATTGTGATAGGAGATCTGTCTCCCCTTCCTCCCTAAGGTTAGGGGGCCTATAGCTTACTCCCAGTACAGGCATACCCCACTTTTAAGTACACAATGGGCTTTATTTACTAAAGCTGGAAAGTGCAAAATCAGGCTCACTTCTGCATAGAAACCAATCAGCTTCCAGTTTTTATTACCAAACTTAATTGAACAAGCTGGTGTTAGAAGCTCATTGGTTTCTATGCATAAATGAGCCTGATTTTGCACTTTCCAGCTTTAGTAAATAAACCCCATTGTGTACTTAAAAGTGGGGTATGCCTGTATTATTTTCCCCTTAGCTTCATCCCTTTGGAGCTCTACCCATAAGGATTCTACCTCCTCCCTAGCTCCCTTAGTGATGTCATCTCTCACATTCACTTGTACATTATTCTTGATAAATGGGCATACCCCTCCCCCTTTTTTACCCTCTCTGTGCTTGCAATAAAGGGTATACCCTTGAACGTTTGCTAGCCAGTCATGAGTGCTGTTGAACCAGGTCTCTGAAATTCCCACAAAATCCAAATCCTCCTCGTACAACAGTATCTCTAGTTCACCCAGGCTCCTGGCATTTGTGACAGGTCGCATATTATCCTCTTATTGGGTGTTCCAAGATTGCAACTAGAACTTGCTACTATACTTACCTTGGGTTTATGTGCTTTGGTCAACCTACCACTAATGCCCCCAATACTACCCTCTAGTATATATGTTCCGTGCTGACTATCTCTACCTCTGGACCCTCCCCCCATGGCCTAGTTTAAAAACCCCTCTAAATTTTTGGCCATCTTCATTCCCAGCTGATCTGCACCCTCCTCATTTAGGTGCAGTACGTCCCTTCTATAGTACCGGTTATCGACTGAGAAGTCGGCTCAGTCCTCCAGAAACCCAAACCCCTCCTTACTACACCAGCTCTTCAGCCACTTGTTTACTTCCCTAATCTCCCTCTGCCTTTCTGGTGTGGCTCGATGTACCGGTAGTATTCCTGAGAATACTACCTTGGAGGTCCCTTTTCTCAATTTAGCTCCTAAGTCCCTAAGATTGTTCTTTAGGACACTCCATCTGCCTCTGACTTTGTCATTGCTGCCAACATGTACCATGACAGCTGGGTCTTCCCCAGCCCCTCCCAGTAATCCTTCCACCAGATCTGTGATGCGGTAGACAACATACTGTTCGGCGCTTCAGGTCTTTGCTACAGATTGGCCTCTCTGTCCTTCTAAGAATTGAGTTCCCTACCACCATAATCTGCCTTTCCATTCCCTTCACTTCCCCCCACTCTCACTGGAGGAGTTCTTCCCCCTGCAGGTAGGAGAGTCCCTCAGCTCCAGCAGTGCTGGTCCCTGACTGGTTTCACCAATGTCACTCAATGGAGCGTACTTATTGGGATGCTCCAGCCCTGGATAGGCCTCTCTGGCACTTCCCCCTCTACCCTCCCTGACTGTAACCCATCTACTCTTTGCTAGTGCCTGCACCTCTTTGTCTCCACCCGCCTCTGTGCTGGCCCCAGCCGGCACCTGCCGTGTATGTTCCTGGCTCTCCTTTAGTATGGAGGAACTTCTCAGTGCTGACAGTTGCTTCCCCAGATTCAGAACCTGGGCTTCCAGGGAAACAATGCGCTTACATTTTAGTATTCACCCTCAATTGGATGATCAAGGAACTCATACATGCCGCAAAATGTACAACAAGTCGCCTCTCCACACCCGCCGGGCATCGTACCTATTAAATTTATTGAGGATTTGGGGATTAAACCCTGTCCAAATGACCTAACAACACATAGCCACAGTATTCAAGCTCTGCCACATTGGGTGACACATAGCCACAGTATTCAAGCTCTGCCTTGATTTACTGTTCTTTGGATTACATTTTGAAACAGAAGCCAGCAGTAAAGCTAACATCAATATCTTAAGGTGCTTTACAGAATATTTTGTGTATTATTTATTAATAATGTTAACTGCATGTTGATGAGCTACATCCTGGCATAGTGAGATAAAAAAAAATGTACTGCATTATGTGTGCTGTTTAAATCATGTTTAGTGATTCACTCTCTTGATTTTTTAACACTAGTCAGCTAGAGAGACAGATGAGACAAATGAAAATACAAAGTAATGTACACAGACCATTTGATTAGGAAAACTGATACAAACCTTGATTGTACATAACTAACATTTAAATACAATATGTACCAAAGAAATATGGTTTTGCTAGTTTTATTATTTTATTTTATTTTTTTGAGAGGAACAAAAGCAAAGGGTGATGTTAAATTTGGTTTAATTAAATCAGTTTTTGTGAGAGCTCCAGCACAGTCTGCATTTTCAGTGCACTCGGTGCAAAGCACCCCATTACTTGACCTATAGAAAACCTATAGGTTTCTATAGATTCACTCTGGGATGGCATCCCACAGCTCTGGATTTTGTTGCTCCACCTTTTGACCACTAGGGGGCACATGTGTGCTGCCGGAGCCGCCGGAGTCGATGCGGGCACCGGCGATTGCTCATGACAGATTGAGAACCAGGATCTGTGTGTGTAAACACAGATCCCGGTTCTCTCAGGAGAGAGTAGACAGATTGTGTGTTCATACAAAGTATAAACACTGATCTGTCATATCCCCTAGTCAGTCCCCCCCCCAATTAGAACACACACACTAGGGAACACAGTTAACCCCTTGATCGCCCCCTAGTGTTAACCCCTTCCCTGCCAGTGACATTTATACAGTAATCAGTGCATTTTTATAGCACTAATCGATGTATAATTGTCACTGGTCCCAAAAATGTGTCAAAAGTGTCCGATGTGTCTGCCGCAATATCACAGTCCTGATAAAAAGCGCTGATCACCACCATTACTAGTAAAAAAATAATAATAAAAATGCCATAAATCTATCCCCTATTTTGTAGACGCAATAACTTTTTGCGCAAACCAATCAATATACACTTATTGCAATTTTTTTTTTAATTTGTTTTTGTTTTTTTAAATTTGGGATATTTATTATAGCAAAAAGTAAAAGATATTGTGTTCTTTTTTTGTTTATAGAGTTAAAAGTAAAAGAGATGATCAAATACCACCAAAAGAAATCTCTATTTGTGATAAAAAAAAGGACATTAATTTTGTTTGGGTACAGCGTTGCACAACTGCACAATTGTCAGTTAAAGCGATGCAGTTCCGTATCACAAAAAATGGACTGGTCATTGAGCAGTCAAATCTTTTGGGGCTGAAGTGGTTAAACTGTCAACATTTTAGATTCTGAGTAACTGATGCCTCTCCATTCTAGCTCTCACATGCTTCTTGACCCGCAGTAACTTCCAGTAAATAGTCACTATTGATTAAAGTGTTAGAACTGATGAGGTTAGAATATCCAATTTACAACTTAAACAAGCTTAATGAATATGTAATTCATTGCAGACATCATGATTTTAATCTGAGAGCTGTGTAGCTATGTATAGATTAACACCACTCATTTAACAACTTACCACACTTTAATGGTTGGGTTACCATTAACAATACATAAATCTGTGATACA